>NC_073303.1:174753595-175499845 GCF_027595985.1 Sorex araneus | reverse complement strand
TTAGAAGAATCTAATCTTACAGAATCTGGTTAGGAAAAGGTGATTAGCTGGTTGGGAAGGAGGATGCAGAGAAAAGTTTACAGATAAACAAAAGAATGGGAGTGTCTCCAGAGTACTTAAACCTAAACACCTTGTGGCAAGGGAGGAGGGATAAACCAGTGTTATCCTACATTATCAGAGAAATGCAAAGTATCCACATAATTAATCACTAATAAAGGAATTACATGTTCACATAATTGGATGCAAAATGAGCTCTCAAACAAACCTATGTATTCACTCCGAAGTCAAACATCAATTTGGAGAACTAACCATAGTCAATTAGATATAAAACAACTATAAACATCAGTTTGTAACATAAAATAGTATTCAATAAAATAATTTAAGAAAAACAAAATCTTTCACTTTCACAAATATTCCTGTAATCAAAAACTAATAACTATGCTAAATAATCTAGAATATGTAAGTGTTTCAACAATGTATGAGGTGTAATGATCAATATTGTAATTGTAGTATAACAACCTAATAGGGTTACTTCATTTTAGATGTCAGGCATTCTCTTCATGTGTAGTCTAACATTATACTTCATATGCATGTGTATATCCATTGGACACCTTTACACTTATTTCTTTATTTATTACTGTTACTGTCACTGTCCTCCCTTTGCTCATGGATTTGCTGAAGCGGGCACCAGTAATGTCCCTACTGTGAAACTTATTGCTACTGTTTTTGGCATATCGAATATGCCTCGGGTAGTTTGCCAAGCTCTCCCATGGGGGCGGGATACTCTCAGTAGCTTGCAGGGCTCTCCGAGAGGGACGGAGGTATCGAACCCGGATTGGCTGTGTGAAAGGCAAACACTCTACTGGCTGTGCTATCGCTCCAGCCCAAACATTTTTTTCTTTTTGAGTCATACCTGGCGATGCACAGGGGTCACTCCTGGCTCTGCACTCAGGAATTACCTCTGACAGTGCTCAGGAGACCATATGAGAGGCTGGGACTCAAACCCGGGTTATCCACTTGCAGGGCAAACGCCCTACCCGCTGTGCTATCTCTCCATCCCCTTTATTTATTACACAGAAAATATTTCTTTCAGCTTACATGAAACAGAAATGTTTATCACAGGGAGTTGATGTCATCCTGATGGTAAAATTGATTATGTCCACACTCAGTCTTAATCACCATAGAACCAAATGACAGTAAAAACAATATAGTTTATTCAAATATCAGAATACAGTAGATGAAGCTAAAGCAATTCCTAGAATTTCTTGGTTTCATTTGGGGAAACACCTTCTGGCTTAGTCCTGACTCTATACTCAGGGAACACTGCTCTTGAACACAGGAGACAAAGTGAAGAACGAGGGATGAAACTGCATGCAAAGCAAGTGCTCAACACACTGTACTATCTCTCTGGCCCTGGAACAGCATTTTTTTTTTCTTCCATTTTTGGACTACTGCTAGTGGTGCTTAGGGATTACTTGCAGTAAAGTGGTAAATTGTTCTGGGGTCTGTCCCAATGATACTTGTAGTCCTGCAGTGGAGGCAATTGAATCTTAGCTTCCCATATGCAAAGCATGTGTATCAATCCCTGGACCTCCCTATGACCTGGAAGAGTAGCATTTTATAGGAGGCAATCCAGTCTTATTCTTCTGGGTTGGTTATTATAGACATGTTATCAGCATTTATATGTTTGAGAAAGTCTTTACCCCTCTTTCAATTTGAATGAGAACCTAGGAGAGTAAAGAAAATTAGGTTAAAGGTTTTCTTCATTCAGTACATTAATTATATAAAGGAATGACATTTCAGTGAGGCCTTCATTTCAGTAGGTTACCATATTTCTATATTTGTAACTGGAGCTAAGTAAAAACATCTTAACAACACTTGCACAATGTAGAAATCCTCTCATGTATAACATGGTGCAGAAAACCAGTAACACAACTTTGCTATTGTAAGTCTTGTAGATTTTCTTGAATAAAAATTTCTCATTTTCTGTATAATTTTATCTCCAGTTCTAGAGATTGCAAATGGTGTATTTTTAAATTAAATTCTAAAAATTATAATTGTTTTATTGAAGAACAAGTTTATTGGAATTCTCTTACACATTTTCTAGACATTGATGTCTGTCTATAGTTTTAATTGTGAATAAGAGAAATAGAAGTGACCTATCTAGAAATACAAAAGGAACATATACAGAGTAAATGAATGAATACAAATCATAGTAAAACTTTATTTTTAATGTTTATAACCATTCTATCCTTGGTTTTTGTCTTAGTGTGTATTTTTCTACTGTGTCTTATGAGGCACTGATAAATATATATATATGTATATATTTAAATATATATATATATTTAAAGTCTCTTTATTGGTCTTCTCCTGGCCTCTGTTCAGTGCACTCCCTCGTTAAGCAAGGGGCCACTGATCAGGGTTCTGAGGAAGGGCGAAGCTTCCTTCCAGCTAAGGGGAAGGGTCTGGGGAAAAGAGCAAACCTGCCACCACCTCCTCGGAGAAATAAGAAATAAGCTCACGAGCAAGGTGGGAGCCCGGTAAAGTAGATCCACTTTATTGAGAGACATCAAGCCTTTATATAGGTTGAGGAGGCGGGTGGGAGAGTGCAACTGGTCACACACGGGGAGATCAGAACAAACATGTTTTCTGTAGATAGGACCACACCTTCACCATGCATTTGCCAGAAACATCCTGTCCCCAGATAACATTGAGCTGTGATACATTGCAACAAGTTTCCCTACAAAGCAGACCACAGGTGTTTCTCTCCCAACAATTATTGTTGGAATTAAAGCTATATGTAGCCATCTAAAGGTACTTTAATCAAATAAATATAAATTAAGTCACAAAAAATTTGAAAGACAAGTAGCAAAGCATAAAGATTTGACGATGAACCATGTTAAATTTCTGCTAATACAAATTCATTTATGAAATAATTTTATTTTTTCTAAATTTCCTATATGCCTAACAAAATTCATTTTATATTGATTATTTATTAGGTATATGAATATTCCTAATCTTGAAAATATTGCCTTGATTTTCCTTTCTGTAAAATAGGTTTAATAGTATCCTTCACCAACCATAGCTCTCATGAGAAAGAAATAAGAACTGTAAGGTATTTTTAACATTACATAGTAAATACTGAATTCAAGCCTATTTTTTATCAAGCATAAAATAGTTATGATAGGACTAGAGAGATTGTAAAGGGGTTAAGTTATATTACTTGTATGTGAATGACTGAGGTTTAATCCCCAGCACCACATATAGTCCTGTGGTCACTACTAGAAATAATCCCTGAGCATAGCTGAGCACAGAGCCAGGTAAGCCCTGGGCACTGTCAGGTGTGGTCCCCAGAGCAAAATGAAACAAAGAAAAAACCTCAGACCAAAAACAACACAAAATTGCAAATATTAGGGCCTGGAAGACAACACAGGATGATGGTATATGCTTTGAATATGTGAGGCCCAGATTCATTTCCTAGCACCACATGTCCCTACCTGAAGCACTGGTGGATCCTGTTACCACAGGGCCTTAGCATTGGACCACCTGATCCAATAGTCTAATATTCTAGGGAGAAGACTAAAGGTATTCCAGAACCCCCAACAATTGCTTGGGAATCCCCCAAATATGAAAAAACAATTGCTTTTTTCATAAATATTACATATTTATTAATATACCATGTTTGGAGTTAATTTTTATAGAAAATATTTTTAATTCTTTCTATTAATGAGCTATAAAAATGTAAGATGCCTGGATAAACAGGAGAAAAATGAAAATTGTTTTTAAATCACTCTTAAATTTTCAAGGACATTATTCTGATAATTTCTCCCTAAATTTTGAAAGGAATAGAAATCAAATAATGACAAAATGTTTTAAATATCTGAAAGCTTCTAATTTTGTTTAGCATAAATGTCCACAGGGACATTTTATGTTAACTTTAATTATAAAAATTGCATTAAACTTACTATATTTTGAATATACAATGACCCATTAAATATCTTGTTTATATACAATAATTAGGCAAGTACTAAAACTATAATGACAAAGTATAATATGCTGTCCGTTATTTCCGAAATATAAAGTTTCCTAAATGAGCTGAAAGTCCTGACACTTCCATAATGCAAATAATCATGCTTTTTAAATATTTTTGTTTAGATCATTTATTTTCATCCTTGAGAATGGAGGAAACATATAAATCAAGAAAATAACTTTTCCATGATAGATTATGAAAAACATTTGATCTTTTGATCTTGAAACCACAGCCCCAAAATGCTTTTACTTCCTGGCATGAGTCCCAGACTCCAAGTGTCATTCATTCAAGGAAACAATACTGTGATATAGTGCTTGGTATTTCACATCCTTTTATAAATCTCTCTATTGCTTACTTGTCCTTCTTTATAATACTTCTTACAAATAACTCTAGAATATGTTAACCTGCTATATTTTAAAAATAATGGAACTTTGATGTATTTGAGGCATTTTAGTTATGAAAACAGGTAAGGCATTATAAAGAAGGAGTGAGTGAGAACAATACAGAATAATGGAATAACTGTATGTGTATTTTTGTGTGAGAGAGAATGAGAGAACTCTATCATTCAACATGAAGCAAAATTATTTGTTACCACCAAAACAAAGATTTATCCCTATTATCTGAAAATAATGTGAGCCCACCATAACTAAATATCAAGACTATTGGTAATCCCATTGTCACAATACTTGAAAAAAGATGGCGTGAAAAAGGTGTGAATGTTTGCACAATCAGAACTTTCCAAGAATTTTAATAGTTCCAATGCTAAAATCAAAATATAAATCACAATAATCACTTTTCCCTTGTGACCTGCAAAATTTCTATTACCAGTTAATACATGATAATAAAAAATTAAAGATATCTTAAGCTAGATTGGCTTTTGAACCAGTGATTTGTATACGTTTGTTCATATGTAATGTATAAACATTGTAATAATATTAAATAAACATGCTAGCAGCTATATTGAATAAATATCATTTTTGGGATTGAAAAAAATTATTTTACACTACACAATTTAAATATATATTATATAATACTCAGAATTATAGTGTGAATCTGCTTCTTTTTCTATAACACAGATATTTGATATGTGTAGGATAAATAGCCACAGGGAGCTTAGGTTTATCCCAGTCACACCCATCAAGGTGCTCCCGAGTGACTCCCACTTCTTTGTCTATCTGCAACCACTTCTCTATGCTCCCTTCCCTAGACAGTTAATCAGCTTTTCCCCCTAATAAGACTCTGTTAATTTGTAAGGTCAGGTCATTCTAGGACACTGAACTTATATTGTAATTTAATATTACCTTTCTCCTCTCCTATGTCTTTTGAACAGTTTACTTTAAAGCAATGTCCCATTTGTATAGACACAAGAAGACAATATTATGCTTTGTAATTTGGGATTTAATTGGCTTAGAATATTATTCATTCCCAGGCATCTGCTTTCTCTACTTAAGCCTCAGTTGTCCTCAGTTCCTAGCACCACAAAAGCAGGGTCCTGACGAGGGACGGGACAGACCCAGGGCAAGCAGTGAGTTATGTGCTACCCTGGCATCGAGACGGGCCTGGTCAAAGGGCCATATCTTAACTATAAGTTAAGAGCTTGATCATGGACAAATGCTGTCATGATCCAAAAGCAACGACGAGACTAGGACCCTGCTAGGAATAGGAAAGACTAATCTGGCCTGAGCACTGTAGTCTGAGATCGAGATGGCCCCAGGAGAGCAATTCTATAAGTTTAATGCATCTCTTACTGTGTCCATACAAAATGATTAATATAATGAATGCTTATATGTTTGCTAGACGAGGAGAGGAGAAACACACCCATGGGATCCCGCCCTTGAGTGGGTTGTCCTGCTGAAAGAGAATCTGTCCTAGAAGCAGCATCCCTTGAGGGAAAGAACTTGAACCCTATTGATTGTGACCACACCTATGAGTAAGCCCCAACCCCCTCATGCTGGGGGTGTTTAACTAGGCTGTAAGTGTATGTTGGGGGAGAGATCCAGAGCCGGAGAGAAGCAGAGGGAGAGACAGGAGTGAGTGAAATAAACGGCAACTGATCAATCAACGGGCCTGGCCCTCATTTCCTCCTCTGCCTGCCCCATGGCCCGGGCCGCTCCTGCTGAGCAAGCGACCCAGGACTGCCCCCTCAATACCCGGGTTCCGCTGATGAGGAGAGCCCCAGCAGCTCTCCCTCAGTTACCCCTGGGCAGAAGTTTTATTATAGATGTCTGAAATATGCTCATAGAGGACTTATTTTTCAAATATATTACTCCATACTATTACCTATCATTTGAGAATTTTTGTTAACTTTGCTTCCAGAGTCATAAACTATTCAAAGTTAAGTGAAATACAACCCCAAATGTATGACCATCTAATCTTTGATAAGGGAGCAAGAGATGTGAAGTGGAGCAAGGAAAGCCTCTTTAACAAATGGTGCTGGCACAACTGGACAACCACATGCAAAAAAATGGGTTTAGACCTTGACCTGACACCATGCACAAAAGTCAGATCAAAATGGATTAAAGACCTCAACATTAGACCACAAACCATAAGGTACATTGAAGACAAGGTCGGCGAAACCCTCCACGATATTGAAGATAAAGGTATCTTCAAAGGTGACACGGAACTAAGCAATCTAGTAAAAACAGAGATCAACAAATGGGACTACATTAAACTAAAAAGCTTCTGCACCGCAAGAGATACAGTGACCAGAATCCAAAGACTATCCACAGAATGGGAAAGGATATTTACACAATACCCATCAGATAAGGGGTTGATATCAATGGTATATAAAGCACTGGTTGAACTCTACAAGAAGAAAACATCCAACCCCATCAAAAAATGGGGCGAAGAAATGAACAGAAACTTTACCAAGGAAGAAATACGAATGGCCAAAAGGCACATGAAAAAGTGCTCTGCATCACTAATCATCAGAGAGATGCAGATCAAAACAACTTTGAGATACCACCTCACACCACAGAGACTAGCACACATCCAAAAGAACAAAAGCAACCGCTGTTGGAGAGGATGTGGGGAGAAAGGGACCCTTCTTCACTGCTGGTGGGAATGCCGACTGGTTCAGCCCTTCTGGAAAACAATTTGGACGACTCTCAAAAAATTAGATATTGAATTCCCATTTGACCCAGCAATACCACTGCTGGGAATATATCCCAGAGAGGCAAAAAAGTACAATCGAGACAACATCTGCACATGTATGTTCATCGCAGCACTGTTTACAATAGCCAGAATCTGGAAAAAACCCGAATGCCCCAGAACGGATGACTGGTTGAGGAAACTTTGGTACATCTATACAATGGAATACTATGCAGCTGTTAGAAAAAAGGAGGTCAAGAATTTTGTAGTCAAGTGGATGGGCATGAAAAGTTTCATGCTGAGTGAAATGAGTCAGAAAGAGAGAGACAGACATAGAAAGATTGCACTCATCTATGGTATATAGAATAACAGAGTGGGAGACTAACACCCAAGAACTGTAGAAATAAGTACCAGGAGGTTGACTCCATGGCTTCGAGGCTGGCCTCACGTTCCGGGGAAAGGTCAACTCAGAGAAGCGATCACCAACTACATTGTAGTCGAAGGCCATGTGGGGGAAGGGAGTTGCGGGCTGAATGAGGGCTAGAGACTGAGCACAGCGGCCACTCAACACCTTTATTGCAAACCACAACAGCTAATTAGAGAGAGAAAACAGAAGGGAATGCCTTGCCACAGTGGCAGGGTGGGGTGGGGGGGAGATGGGATTGGGGAGGGTGGGAGGGACACTGGGTTTACGGGTGGTGGAGAATGGGCACTGGTGAAGGGATGGGTTCCAAACTTTGTATGAGGGAAGTATAAGCACAAAAGTGTATAAATCTGTAACTGTACCCTCACGGTGATTCTCTAATTAAAAATAAATAAATTTAAAAAAAAAAAAAAGTTAAGTGAAATAGCTTTATGCAGAATAAATTTATACCTTAAATATGTTTTAATCTGAGAATATTCATATAAGCCAGTAATGGTACTCTGTGATGTATACTTGCCTTACATCTGTGAAGCTCTGAGTTTGACTCCAGAATCACATTATAAAGTAGAAATAAAAGACTGCACAGAATCACACATGTTGTTTTCCTCTTAGCTAAAAATATATTTATTATAATGCAATTTTATTGTGGAAGTTGATGTGGAGGTCTCGTTCTGTTCAGCAGGGAGAACCCTTCGTAGGGCAACCGAATTAACAGACTCAGAGCCCGGAGGAGGGAGAAAAGGCATTTATTCTATGGCAGTTACAGTATTTATACCTCCCTGCTGGGAGGAGGTGGTGCCGGGACCCCCAATAGAAATGCAGGGTGTGGCTCGGGATTTAGCTAGTAATAAACAAATGCTGATAGGATAAGATCAGTAAGATTAGGAGTGGCAACTTTTGCTAGGTGTGGCATGGGGTTAGCTAACAAATAGTGACAGGATAAGATCAGTAAGGTAAAATGGCTCCCTACATTTTATAAAACAAGAATGGGTATTTCCTATGAAATCTAGTTTTTTGGTTTTTGGGGTGATCACACCTGGCAGTGCACAGGGGTTACTCCTGGCTCTGCACCTAAGAATTACTCCTAGCAGTGCTCAGCGGACCATATGGGATGCTGGGAATCGAATCTGGATCAGCCACGTGCATGGCAAACTGTGCTACTGGTCCAGCCCCATGAAATCTAAACTGATTTTCTTCTGTAGTACTGGTAGTTGACTGAGTGATTTGATTGATCTATATTCCTCCTACTTGTGTAGGTAATTTCTTACTTGGTATAATGGTAACTATTGTAATAGTATTCTGTCCTTTGAGTTCAAGCAATATTACATTCTCTATATGCTAATTGTTGATGAAGTATCTTTGGTCATATTGCAAATGAATGTACATTGTCATGGGTTAAGACTCTAGTACAATAAGGCATAATAATAAAAGCAAAAAAATTGTCATAAAGCCAAGCAATATAAAAGCTAAAGAGTAAGAATAACTTTGAGTTTTGTAGATAATACCTTTTCGATATACTGGGGCAGGTGAAAAATGCTGCTTTCTAGATAAATTATACTCTCTGAGGTCAGATTTAATCAATGCATCTTAGAGATAAAAAAATGTGTGTGCACTTGCTATTCATAAACAACTGGGAAATCAGAATAATGTCACAGATCAAGACAGGAAATCTGCAGATATTTAAATTAAAAGCAGACAACTCAGAGATTTCTCAGAAATAATTGCTAGATTATGTATAGTCATGGTAAAAGAGGTGAATTACACAGCCAGTGAAAGATTATTGGAAGCTGAAAATTTGATCATTAGATCCTAGAGACCATGACCAAATTTTATACCAGTGACCAATGTTTCAATCAATATTTTTGTTTGTTTCTGGTTCTTGAAATAGCTAAACTGCATTATGCCCTGAAAATACTGGCACGAGATTCCGTATAAATGTAGAGAGATAGAGTTGTGGATATTTCAACAGACATCTAGGGACTACCAGTAGCATAAAGACACATAAACGTCTGAGGTGGAAAGGAGAAAATAATAACTGTGGAGTCAGAGATAGTTGAGAATCAGAGAGCGGAATGGGTATGACTTGATAGAAGGTTTCTCCTAACATAGAATTATTCAAACATTGCTAGATTATGGAACAAATAAGAAAAGTCTAAATCGATAATATGCTAGAGAATGAAATATCCTATAATATATATGATAGAGTATGAAATATCCTAGGCTGGAGCGATAGCACAGCAGGTAGGGCATTTGCCTTGCAAGCAGATGACCCAGGTTCGATTGCTCCATCCCTCTCAGAAAGCCCAGCAAGCTACCAAGAGTATCCTGCCCATACAGCAGAGCCTGGCAAGCTACCTGTGTCATATTTGATATGCCAAAAACAGTAACAATAAGTCTCACAATGGAGACATTACTGGTGCCCACTTGATCAAATTGATGAATGATGGGACCACAGTGAGACAATGTGATAAAATATTCGGAATTCTTTTTCTCAAACCTACAAATCTTTATTCTGAGTATACTCTTGGTCAAATCAAACTGGAAACCAAAGCATTAAATGTAACCTAACTTCTTTCCCTTCAAGAATGGAATAGGGAATGAAAGAGCAAAGATGGGCATGTAAATATTCAAAGCAACTAGAAAATTACCTTTTCGAATAATTAATTACCTGAATCATTAAACTTCTCATTTAATATACAAGATTGAGATTTTCCTAATTTCATTCCATTTTGGTTGGTTAAATTAACAAGAACTTTAATAAGATTTAATAAAGTTAGTCATAAATTTTACATGTATAAACATAAAGTTCAATTGTTTATAGAAAATTAAGGATTGATGTATATTGTTATTTAATTATATATACACTATATATATTTATAACATGTGTATATGGCATTAATATCCCAGGAATTAGATTATTTTATATATAATATACATGCTATATACACATCTTGAGGCCGGAGCAAAAGTACAGCAGGTGGGGCATTTGCCTTGCTCACAGCCAAGTCAGGTTCAATCCCCAGCATCTAAATATTATCCCCCTGCAGTGCCAGGAATAATTACTGAGTATAGAGTCAAGAAGAACCCTTCAGCACTTCTGGGCGTGATGCAAAAAAGAAAAGAAGGAGAAAAAAATCCCCATAAACATACTATATATTTATCTAGTTTAGTGGAGTTTTTAAAAAATACTTAAAAAAAAAGCAGTCTATTTTCTACGGACATCTCCTGTAAAAAATATAGTGAAAATGGCTTCTTGGGTTAAATGCCTTAGATCAAGTGCTAGAGCAACAGTATTATGCTATAAGTTTAAATGTTTTTTCTAATTCGAGTATGAATGCAGACCAAAAGAGTCTCTAGTCATAGATGAGATAATTTACCAGGGCCCAAAAGGTAGGGACAAGGACTAGTGATTCTTCTGCTAAAGATTGATGTTGTTTATAAATCAAAAGAGATTTATTGACTTATTTATTGATTTGATTTATTGGTTTGGAATGATTTTTTTTCCACCTAGAAACATTCATGAATGCACCACAAGCACAATCAGAGAAAATGCAGCGTCTGCAGCTTGGTGGAGAGGGAAGCTCAGCAGGCAGCTGCAAGGGAAGAGATTTAACGAAGAAGAATGATTTTTTGCAGCAGAGATATATTACACAGAACGGCACTCTTCTGAGTCAATAATGATGACTAACCAAGACGCAATGAGAATTAAAGTAGCAAACGATGCCTGTGGAGTGAATACAGTAAGAGAGAAAATGAAAAGCCATCATGTAATTATAGTCGTTTTCTTTTTCCTCCATCTATGGGTATTATAGAATAAAAACTGTTGAATGGAGAGGAAATCACACCAAGTAAGCAAAATCAATATAATATGCTTCAGTTTCAACAGATAGGCAGTATTCATTTATTTTTAGGGGAATGTAAATACTATTTACAAACAATATAAAATGTGCATACTAATGATGACTCAGGATTGACTCTGATTGTCCATAGTGGCATAAAAGTGAAACTCAAGCTGTATATCATTATAGAAACAGGAATTTATTAGAAATGTATTGACTAATTCTTCAGATCTCTGGAGGTATAAGAACCGCACATAGAGACTCCATAACTGAAATAGTGCTCAAGTTCTGTTGCTGACCTGGTCAACCAATGAATGACCCTGTCTCGAAGACCCAGGTATTTGTTTCAGGGAAAGCTGCTGAGACAGAGTTGAAGAAACCACACATAGAAATTGAAACCACCATGAGATTGGCTGCTGTATTTTGCTGTCATGCGGCCACCTGCCACAGAAAGCAATCTTGTATGTCCCTTCTTTAGATCACTGACCTCTCACTGAGTCTGATTTTGAAAGGCTGAAGCTTGGGTTCTTATACTAAATTACACAGGAATGAGAAAGGAAAGATTCAGTTTCTTCCAGTATGTTAGATTTTTAAAGGAGACTCAACCTGGGTATACTTGATTAGAAAATTCAAGTATGGAAATTCGGACACTAGGTGAACAAAAGAAATGCAAATACCTTTGAAGCTAATCATCCAGCACAGCGAACTGAAATACCCCCAGATATTACTATTCTTGATGCAAAGACTATATAGGGGAATAACCCCTGTGCCAGGATAAAAATTATCATATTTTTCTTGGCTTTCTCACCAAGAAATTCTGCTGGACGGGATTTGACTGCAGTTTAGATATTTCCGAAGACTTTTATTATCCTGATTTGATCAAATCATATTCTGTTCAACACAAAAGTCACATAGGTTAATTTTTGCAACTTAATTTTTGATTCTCATTAGTCAGTGATTATTATTTTACTTAAAGAAAGCAAATTAGGGGCTGGAGCAATAGCACAGTGGGCAGGGCATTAGCCTTGCACTCGGCCAACCCGGGTTCCATTCCCAGCATCCCATATGGTCCCCTTAGCACCACCAGGGGTGATTCCTGAGTGCAGAGCCAGGAGTAACCCCTGTGCATAGTCAGGTGTGACCGAAAAAGCAAAAAAAAAAAAAAAAAAGAAATCAAATTATACCTGACTTATCATAATTCTTGCACATCTTTGATCTACCTTCTTACCAGTTTCTAGTGAATAAAAATACAAAATATGTGAAGATGTTTATTTCTAATATTGGTTATTCAACAAAATACTTCTGAACAGCTTGGCACAACTATAGAACCACTATATATGTAATGTATTTTTAGAGGGGATTTGCATCATTTTTGGTGCTATTGCCCTATATATATGGAGTCATTTCCCTGCCCCTCCTACATTCTACGTGTTCTCATACTTGCTTTCACATCACTGTTGTCATCTAATTTATTATACATTTTATTCTCTGTGTTTTAAGTGTAAATATTTTCTCAAATTATAACCTTTGTAATTTTCTCCAAAATGCACCACAACTTTGGTAATTCTTATCACAGAATAGCCATTTACATTCTAACCTGGACATGTGATTTTGAGATATGTATCTTTATAACCATTCTCTCATCGAAAACCGTGTTGAAATTTAGTATTTCTAAGGTCAGGTTCACCCCATCTTCTTCAAAATACTGGTATCAAACTTGGTATTAAGAAGTCTTGTTGCAGAAAATCAGATCAAATATCTTTCTTTTGAGTCTCCTCACCAGAGTCAAGAATTCTGTGTGTCATCATTACATGTGTTAAAATATCTATGCGCAGTAAACATTAATTCTTAGAGAGGAATATAGAATGCAAATTGATAAATGAGACTCCTACTAAATCTTTATCAGTAAGAACACAGTATTTTATCATTTTTACTTGTTATAATCACTTCACTTGTCACTTGTTGCCCCGTTGATCTTCGATTTGCTCGAGCGGGCGCCAGTAATGTCTCCATTTTTCCCTGTCTCGAGCTAGTGCAGCCCAATGGTATCTGCTGGCTCCAGGAACAGGAAGAGCCTCAAATAATTCACTCAGGGATTTGACAAAGAAATCTGACCATCTATTTGGTGGGCGGCCACGAGGTCTTCTGATGTCCCGTGGAATCCAGTCTGTAACAGCTCTAGTCCAGCGGTCATCTCTGAATCACATTACATGACCTGCCTATCTATCTGATTGTTGATGCCTCAGGGGAATGAGATCCAGCTTGTTACTGGATTTTGCATATGAATACACCATGGGAAGCTTGCAAGGCTGTCCCATGTGGGCAGGAAACTCTCAGATTGCCAGTTTCTCCCAGAGGGAGAAGTAGGCTAAAGATATCTTCTGGGAGCTTGCTTTGAAGTCTCTGGATGTTGGCCATTGATGAGATTACAGACACCTGGGTTCCTCTTCCGGTACCTTCATGCATGAGTCCTGTCTGAATGTGTAGAGAGGAGCTTCCAGCATGGCTGTAGCTAGGTTCCAGTGGTCTTCGGCCACCAAGAGCTCTGCTCGGGGTGGGGAGGAAAGCTGGAGCCCATCCCCTCTGAGGGGCCCCGGGGAAGACAGCCAGGCGTTCGGGCAAGAGACTCTCTGTTTATATATATATATAAAACATTTCATTTCAACTATTTCCAAAACAAATGCTCTCTAAATAAAGTATACTAACCAGGTTAAAACTCAATTAAAATGCTGACCAACTTATGCTCTAATAATTTCATAAAATAATCAGATTTGGTCAAGTATTCTGTCTTTTACCTGTACTAGGTAGTGTTAATCATTGAACTGCTCTGCCAAAACCTAGATTTGGAGATGTAAAACTAAATATGGAGAATTACAAAAACATATAATATTCTGTTTCATTCTACTTGTGTGATAAAATTTTAAGAAGCAATGTTTCTAAGTCCATTTCTTAATAATGAACACGAGGACAATATCATTGTTACTAATATTTCAGAGTGGAGAATGAGGGGTACTGATGCGTAGTCATGCATAATTAATTAGACAAACTGATTGTTGATACATGTGTACAAGAATTGTTGTTAGGAACCTGCTAATTCTGTTACATTTTATGTTGAGAACTCCAATTTCTCTAAGAGATAAAAATATAGAATTTCCATTAGGATTAGATAGCTTTTAAGTAAAGAACATTAGGTTCTCTGGAATTGAATAAATAAGTCAAACCATTGGGTTCTGATAGATTTGTTTTTCTCCAAGAGTAACATAGATTTGTGAATATACAAAAGAATTATGAGATAAATATCCAAGGCCAGGGGAAACAGGGGCCAGGAGGACTGATCGATTGTTGGAAGCTTGCCACAAGTGTGTGTGGGGTGAGGGGCAGTTAGGACAGAGAAGGGACCAGTACGACAATAATAGTTGCAAATACTCAGTTTAGATAGAAACTGAGTGTGGAAAGTAGGTAAAGGAATATACCTAATAACCTTACAGTATCTGTAGTGCAAACTATAACATCTAGAAGGAATACAGAGAGAGACACACTCAGAGACAGAGACAGAGACAGAGAGACAAAGAGAGACAGAGAGAAGAAAAGTACCTCCTGAAGAGGCGGGGGTTGGGATGTGGATGGAAACTGGAGACATTGCTGGTGGGAAATGGAGAAGAGACAGGTGTTGAAACATTCACTGTATCATTATATCACTCTCATCCCATTCCTCATCAATTTACTCAAAAGAGCACCAGTAACATCTCCATTTTGAGACTTGTTGTTACTGGCTTTGGCATATCAGATACGCCACAGGTAGCTTGCCAAGCTCTGCTGTGCGGGTGGGATACTCTCGGTAGCTTGCCATCTCTCAGAGAAGGACAGAGGAATTGAATCCGGGTCAGCCATGTTCAAGGCAAATGCCTACCCACTGAAACAACTTTGTAACTGTGCATCTAACTGATTCAATTAAAAATACATAATTAAAAAAAAAGATAGAGAAAAAAAACACTTAGGAATGGTAATCAATGACTAAATAAGCAGTGGTACTGGGAAAATCTAAAGGCAATATCTACTTTTTCTTAATGTTTTATTATCATATAGAGCTCAGTATTAAGTATAAAGCTGTCTTTAATATTCATATAAAATTCTTTATTAAAAATAAACTTATGTTAATCAAAGTTTTGAGAGCATTTCCAACAAAAAAGGCAAAATGAAATTAAATGTTCCTATCCCACCCAACCAAATCATCCTGCTTTTGCAAATTTTGTACAGTTTTTAGAGTTGTTCTGATTTGTAGTTTTTTTAATTTGACACAATGAACATTCAATTGTTTATTCACTAATTTGTACATTTTTGTTATGTACGATCATGAAATTGTGAACCTTTGAGTGTGTGTGTGTGTGTGTGTGTGTGTGTGTTTTTAAAGAAATAAAAGAAAACACCTTTGAGTATTTTTTTTTAAAGAAATAACTTACAGTCAGGAGAGATAGTATAGCGGGTGCTACCTTTTCATGTAGCTAACCAGGGTTAGATCCCTTTCACTCAATATGGTCCCATGAGCCACACTAAAAGTGATACCTGAACACAGAGCCAGGAATAAATCTTGTGCACTTTTCAGCTTATGGACTCCAAATTTTTTTAAAAAATATAATTTTCATAGAGGTATCAAGATCAATTTATGCTTAGTTATTTTGTATTTGAACCATAATTTTATCTAGTATTTTTTCCAGTGTCATTTTGGGTTATTTTCCTCTTTCTCCATTCATTAAATTAGTACTGCCTGCACCACATTTATCATTCAATTTGGGCGATAAAATCTAGTTTGTTTTTAAAGACATTCATTGCAAATGTCTACACAGCTGCCACCTTGGGCATTACACTTGGGTAAATTATGTTGTTTCTTAGCTCATGTATTTGTTTTGAATTTAGTTCATTTGAGGCTTTTTGATATATTTTTAATGATTTTTAGAATCACTGTATTACTGTATCACTGTCGTCCCATTGCTCATCTATTTGCTTGAGTGGGCACCAGTAACATCTCATCCATCCCTGTCACGTTCAGGGTCAGGGGAATGAGGTCCATTATTGTTACTGTTTTTGGCATATTGAATAAGCCATGATAGCTTGCCAGGCTCTGCTGTGTGAGATTCTGCATCGCTCTCTCCCAGGAGCTTTATTTTATAATCTCTGGATCTTGGCTGTTGATGAGATTACATGGCGCCAGGGGCAGTTTGTGGGTGTGGCTGCCAAACTACTGGAAAATGGGGGGCATGGGTGGATGAGGCCCAGTTTCAATCTGAGCAGGCTTGGAGATCTCAGCCATGGGTCCTGCATACCTGGGTTCCTCTGCAGGTTCCTTCACGGGTCAGGGTCATCTGAGTGTGTGAAGAGTGGCCTTGAGCATGGCTGTGGCTAGGTTTGGATGTTTTTGACTGCCAGAACTCTGCTTGGGGTGGGGAGAGAAACTCAACCTGCCTTCCTCCCAGGGGGCCCCAGTGAAGACAGCCTGGCATGGGGGCAGGGGATTCTGGGTTCCTCTGATGGTTCCTTCATGCATGAAGCTTGTCAGAACGCACGGAGAGTTGCCCTCAGCATTACCCCCATGCCATGTTCCAAGCCTGCTCACTGGGGCCCCTCCGAAGGTGGGTAGGTTGAGTTTCCCTCCCCGCCCCAAGCAGAGCCCTGGCAGCTGAAAACATCCAGAACCCAGCCACAGCCATGCTCAGAGTTTTAGAATAACTTAACAAATTTGTTTATCTATTTAATTTTCTGACTTCAATATGTATTTTGCATTCTAAACAAAAATTGTTTTACTGGTAATTTAAATTCATTGCTCTATTGACACTTATAATTAAGGATTAATAGTAATTCTGACCTATGCCATTGTGTTCCTTGGCCTTTTTCTTTATTTATAGGCAATTAATTTTTTTCCTTTTGTTTTTTATCTCTGAATTTCTTCTTTTTTTCCTTTTTGGGTCACACCTGGCAATGCACAGGGGTTACTCCTGGCTCTGCACTTAGGAATCACCCCTGGCAGTGCTCAGAGGACCATATGGGATGCTGGGAATCGAACCCAGGTCATCCACGTGCAAGGCAAATGCTCTACTCGATGTATTATTGCTCCAGCCCCTCTGAAGTTCTTAAAGATTTATTTTGTGAAGAAAGTTCCTTAAGAAAATAGAATTTTAAAATCTCATAGAATTGTATCCAGACATGCATGATTAAATATTTTCTCAACTTTTGTTTATCTTTGGGGAAATTTCCCCCACTGTAAAACTTTTTAATCCTTTACTTCTTATTTTTTATTTTTTTTAAACTCCTGTTAAGTGTTCATGTGAATTCATTCTTAAAGTGTTTAAGATATTTGTCTCAATTCTCATTATTTAAAAAATTTCCTCATACTTATGGTCCATATGTTCCACTGACGAATTTAACTCAAGTAATAAATCTGAGTCAAAAAATTTTAAGCAAAAGCATAAGTCAGTATTTTGCACAATATCCAAGTGGATACAACATGATCTCAGTGTAGATATGGACATTTTCAGTAAATTATATAGGAATTGGAAGCTAGAAAATGAGGACATTTAAGATTAGTCAGAAATGTATGGGATTAAGCGAAGCCTATAGGATCAGTCAAAGCACAAAAATGTGTCCTACAACCCATGTTGAATCTTGATCAATTTGTGCAAGTCCTTTCCATGATTCATATAATTACATAGACATCCTAATGACATTAAATATCTTGATTTTTTTTAAAATATTTTAAGGATTATTGGCAGGTTCTTTTAATTCAATTATTTTGCAATTTCTGGAAGGATACCCAGAAAAGTTCTCAGGACATTCTCCCAGATGCCCTAATTAGAGGTTCTACACATGTTGTCTTTCCTGCAAAGTACATCATCCACTTCAAAAGCATGATAAAATGTGGAATCTGCTGCTAATAGATCAAGCACCCTGATTGCCCTTCCTTATTGTGATCACTGAACCATACAAATAAGAAATAAACAAATACAAGCAAATACAACAGGGTATTATATTATTATTATTATTATTATTTTGCTTTTTGGGTCACACCCAGCAATACACAGTGGTTACTCCTGGCTCTGCACTCAGGAATTACCACCAGCGGTACTCTGAGGACTATATGGGATGCTGGGAATCAAACCTAGGTCAGCAGCGTGGAAGGCAAATGCCCTACCCTCTGTGCTATCAATGCTCCAGCCCTGACATAATTTTTTTCTTATCTCATAATCAATTGTTGGATGATTAAAACATATCATCATGATAATTCTGGATGATCATACACTGACCATCATCATGTTTGAATTCTCTTCTCCCCCAGCTCAACCCCATCCACACTTTGGTTTTCAATTTTGTTGTTGCTATTTGGTTTGGAGGCTACAATCAGCTTTATTCAGAGCTCTTGTTTCTGGCGATGCACTCAGAAATTACATCTTGTGATGTTCAGGGACCATATGCAAAGGTCACGCTGAGGTTGGCGACATGCAAGGAAAAATTCCTACCTGCTGCACAGTGTTTTTTATCCACCCCAAATATTTGAATATTTCCTTCCTCAATTCTCTGAATGCTTGAGTATAGAAAATTAGTAGGCATTGCATTTCAAATAGGACAATAATAAAACAACAATCTGTTATCTCCTTTACAGTGACCATGCATTGTGTCATTCTTGCTCTGAAATCTTGTCACTTTGTCTGCAGTGAGCTCCAGGTCACAAGCTAGCTAGCTCAGGGCTGAAATGAAAACTATGAGATAAACTGGCTTTTTTTTTTTTTTTAAGAGTAAATACATTCAATTCCTTGGTCCTTCTCTTTCCTGAATGCCAATTTATTTTGTACCCCTAGGCATGTTTTCAATTAACCATTTTCATAATACATTGCTAATTAGGCATCTTGACCACCCTTTGACCTCATTAGGGATAATGTATTCATTGGCTTCTGACTAGCATTTGGCCTCATTATTTGGGAAGCCTTTCATCTATCTCTGTTGCAATCCTTGAGTGCTGTCCTGTAATCACTGCTACCATCTCCTTTGGTATGCAAAGAGGAGCAATCACTGTCTCAGAAGGATCCTTCAGCCCTTTATTCTGCTGCCTTTTAAAAACATTTTAAAAACTAGAGGCCACACCCAGTAGTGTTGGGGGCCATTAACTCCAGACCAATCCAAATGAAATTTCATCAGAACGATTGGTCCAGAGGTTTAGGTGCTTTGCTGGAAGCAGCTAAATTTAATGTTTGTTTCTGGCAGTGCTGGAGTTCCCAGGGCCGTACCTGTTGGTGTTCAGATAGCCACACAAAGCTCAGAGTTGAAATCAAGACCTCATGCATGCCAGCATGTGCTCTATCACTTGAGCCATAGTCTCCGCCCCTTGGTGTGCATTTTATATCCTTGACACATGACATATCATTTATCCTGGCCTCTTAAAAATGTGGTTTTCAACCCCATATAAATTAATGTGGGGATCCTGATAAATTTTTCAAAAGTGAAAGATGTCTCAGGGCATTGCAACAAACACTTAATATATCCCTGGCAGTGTTGGATTTCTCTGGCGAAAAGAAGTTGCCAGTGGAAAAAGTTAAGTAGACCTGCTTGAGATTCCTGGACTCGTCATCATTTTGTGTCCCCAAATAAGAAGATGTACTTCTGAATAATTTCTCTTCATTCTTTCATTTTGATTTTCTTCCCTTGATCTAAACCCCTGAAACCAGTCCTAGATCTAGGAATAACCTCTTGCTCCTTATATTTATGATGAGGTTTTACAACTGGTTTAAATATGGTCCCTTTCTTCTTTTATTTAGACCAAGAACATTTCTGAAGAAGATGTTATTTAACCCCATCTATGTCTTATAAAAAAATTTGAAATAAAGAAATGTAGCTATATTTTGGGCTGGAGCGATAGCACAGAGATAGGGCATTCACCTTTCATGCAGTCAACCCGTATTCTATTCCTCTGCCCCTCTCGGAGAGCCTGGCAAGCTACCAAGAGTATCGAGCCCACCCGGCAGAGCCTGGCAAGCTACCCATGTGTATCGGATATGCCAAAAAGAGTAACAATAAGTCTGTCAATGAGAGACGTTACTGGTGCCCGCTCCAACAAATCAATGAACAACGGGATGACAGTGACAGTGACAGCTATATTTTAGATATTATACTTTTGTAAAATTAAAAGTTACATTATTTTTATTAGGGCACCATGATTTATAAAGTTGTTCATAATAGTGTGGTTTCAGGTGTTTAAAGTTCTGACACCAATCTCACCATCTATGTCCTATCCCTCCACTAATGTTCCTCAGATTCCCTCCCACCATCCCTAGCCCCCCATCCTGTCTCCTTGGCAGGAGTTTAACAAATTTATTTCATATCGCTTGCTTCAACAAAACTTAAGTGAAAGGCAAATGGAATTATCAGAAAATAAATCAATAAAAGTCAGTATGTGTTAATTGATTCACTGTCACTGTCACTGTTATCCCATTGCTCATCGATTTGTTCAAGCGGGCACCAGTAACCTCTCTCATTGAGAGACTTATTGTTACTGTTTTTGGCATATCCAATACACACGGGTAGCTTGCCAGATTCTGCCGTGCGGGCGAGATACTCTCAGTAGCTTGCTGGGCTCTCCGAGAGGGGCAGAGGAATTGAACTCGGGTCAGCCGAGTGAAAGATGAATGCCCAACCACTGTGCTGTCGTTAATTGATTACTGTATGATTTTAACCTATGGGGAAAAAAAAGGTTTATGGTGGGGAATCTTCTCATTCCTTCGTAGGAGGCCCACAGGACCCTCCCTGTTTGTGGTTCAATGTAGTGATGTGAGAATTGTGTACTACTCAAGTGCTACAGTGTTAGGAATTACCAAGGCCACCTTGGTGGTAGTCAGATGCTCAGATGCTCCAGGGCCACATGCAGTGGTGGTTGGGGGCATCTAAACTGTACCGTATGATGCTCGAGAGGCCACATGGTGCTAGGGATAAAACTGGTTGTCTGCTTGGAAGGCATGACGTTAACCACTATGATGTCTTTGGGGCCCCAGGATTATACTTTGTTTTGGGCTCATACTCAGTGGTGCTCAGGGCTTACTCCTGGCTCTGCACTCAGAGATTGTTCCTGGCAGGCCCAGGGCATCATATGGATTGCCTGGCATCTAATGCAAAGCAAGTACCCTACCAATTGTACTATGACTGCAGTCCCCAGAATAGTATCTTTAAAATTATAAGTATCTCTACTTTCATCCATGGAACAGTTAAAAATTGTGAAATCACATAAGATATTATTGCTAGTTTGAAGAAACATTTCAAGGTGACTTAAATAAGAGCCCAAATTCAAAGAGCTTACACTTTACATGCTCAGTTTTTACTCTCTTGGGACTACCCCTGTGGTCACGATCACGATCACGAATCCCTTTAATCATTGATTTCTTGAGCAGGCTCAGTAACCTCTCATTTCGTCCTTTCCCTGAGATCTTAGAAGTCTCTCTTGACTTGGCCCTCCCAATGATGTCGCACTGGAGGCTCTTTCAGGGTCAGGGGAATGAGATCCAGCTTGTTACTGGATTTAGCGTATGAATACACGATGGGAAGCTTGCAAGCCTGTCCCATGTGGGCAGGAAACGCTCAAAAGCTTGCCAGGTTTTCCCAGAGGGAGAAATAGCCTACAAGATATTGTGCAGCTGAGAGCTCGCTTTTTAGTCTCTGGATGTTGGCCCTTGATCGGATTACTCACACCTGGGTTCCTGTCCAAACGTGTGGAGAGGGGCCTCGAGCATGGGTGTAGCTAGGTTCTGGTGGTCTTAGGCTGCCGGGAGCTCTGCTTGGGGTAGGTAGGGAAGCTGGAGCCCATCCCCCCCCCAGGGGCCCCAGGGAAGACAGCCAGGCATGCGGGCAAGAGACTCTTACCCCAGTGGTATGTAGGGGTTACTCCAGTTCTGTGTTTGGGGGTTGCTCCTGATAGTGCTTGGAAGACTGGTTAATGCAGAAAATCTAACCCAGTTCTCTGGTATGAAAGCATGCACCTCAACATCTTCAACTACCTAACATAATTATTTTGTACTATTAAAATCAGAGTAAATTTGAAATATAACGTTGTCGTCCCTTTGCTAACTAAATGTATGCTCCAGGAATTGAAAGGTAGACACTCTGTATTTTAATATAGAAGCTAATATTTTTTAATAACTAATGACTTCTTATTAATTCTTGTTTTTTTGGGGGGGCCACTTCCAGCTGTGCTCAGAACTCCTTCTGGCTCCTTGTTCAGGGATTACCCCTTGCTGTGCTTGGGAAACATGTGGTACCAGAGAACAAAACTCAGATTAGTGCATTCAAAATTAGCACCTTAACCCTTGTATTATCTCTCCATCCACACTAAGGACATTTTAAGTTGTGATCAATAATGAATACTAAACACCACAAGTGTGATGGAGATATTTGTTACTGTGGCAACTTTGAAGGAAATGGATTTACTAATACTAATACATTCATGTTTTGTGTCTCAATGATAGAGCACCGATTCATTTTTTTTCTTTGAAAGAACAGGCTGCTCTTGTAGCTTTCTGTAATTTGATCACAACTGTGAACAATTTTGTGGCTGATATGTGCATCACACCTTTTTCTCCACCTTCATTTTATATAACATTTTTCTTGTATATTACCGCTTTTCTTCTGTGGTGGATGTTTTCCTTTTTATGAAATTTCTTCTTTTATAAAGAAAATATGCAATACTGACTTAGGACTTACCACCTAAATTTTTATTTGATAGTTGCTAAAATATGAAGGTAAATAGATATGATGTTATTTTTCAATGTGGACTTATTACATTAAAATTGAATTATTATAATATTGCATGCCTTTTATACACAGAAAAATCATAAAACAAATCAATGACTCAAATCACAACAACGTATGAAATATGTTCAAATACTGAATAGAGGTTATTATTTTCACTTGATTCCTTATTTTAAATTTATCGTGTACAAGTGAGGTCAAGTCTTGAGTTTCTAAGGCTATGACTTCAGCATATTTATTTTTGTATACAACACAAAGGATGATAGATGGATGATGATTGTTTAAAGCTCTAATATTTTCTGCTCCAAATGTTAAGTAGAAAATGAAATAACATAATTCACTTTACCTAGAAGTCACATTTGCTGTTATCATTTTTAAATTTATAGAAAATTACGTTCTGTGAATCTTAAGAAGTGATACTTTCTATCCAAATGTTCTGATTTTTAAATTATGGATTTTGCACACATTTCAATGCTATGGTTATTAATTAAGGTTCAAGTAATTTTGGTTTATGTATATTCTTTTGTTCCAGGTTTCTGCTATATTAATTTTAAAAAACTGATCACATCAATAGATTTTCTCCTAAAGTGAAGTCAGAATACATATCTTATTGGGATTTATGTTGTTTGTCTTAGTTCTCCTTTCAATATTCTGTTTTATGGACTTTGTAAATTATCTATGATTGTCGTATTCATATCTTTTGTATAATATTATTTTTATTAACCATGAATACTTTGCTTTGTAAGATGATGCTTTACATTTCTGGTTTATTTATTTATTTATTTTTGCTTTTTGGATCACACCCAGCAATGCACAGGGGTCACTCCTGGTTCATGCACTCAGAAACTACTCCTGGCGGTGCTCAGGGGACCATATGGAATGCTGGGAATCAATTGCGAGTTGGCCGCGTGCAAGGCAAATGTCCTACCTGCTGTGCTATCACTCCAGCCCCAACGTTTTACATCTTTGGCAACATGTGAAAAAACTTAAAGAAAAAAAATGAAATGTTGGCAGAATCTCCTGACCCTGAACCAGGTTGTCTTCACTGGAGCACCTCAAAGGTGAGTTTCCCTCCGCACTCCAAGCAAAACCCTGACAGTGGGAAACTTCCAGAACCCAGCTGTAGCCATGCTCAAGGCCACTTTCTACATGCTTGGATGAACCTCACCCATGAAGGAACCAGCAGAGGAACTCAGGTATGGGACCCGTGGCTGAGAACTGCAAGCCTGCTCGGATCAGGACTGTGTCTCCTCCACCTAGCTCCCCAGTTTTGCAGTAGCTTGGCAGTCATACCCACAAACTGTCCCCAGTGCCATGTAATCACATCAACATCCAAGATCCAGAGACTATAAAATAGAGCTTCCAGAAGAGAGCAATGCAGTATCTCCTTGAGGGGCGGCCGAGAATGCTCTTATACCCTAGACTCTTATACTCTAGCCCATTGATGTACCTAAAGTAGCATACATTTGTTTGATTTTAACATATTTGCTTATATTCTATTATATACCGGCTTAGGGCTAGAGCAATAGCACAGTGGGTAAGGCATTTGCCTTGAACACGGCAACCCAAGTTTGATTCCTCCTTCCCGCTCTGAGAGCTCGGCAAGCTACTGAGAATATCTCACCCACATGGTAGAGCCTGTCAAGCTACCTGTGGCATATTTGATATGCCAAAAACAATAACAAGTCTTACAATGGAGATGTTACTGGTGCCCACTCGAGAAATCGATGAGCAGTGGGATGACAGTGATACAGTGATATGGGCTTAAATGGCTCTGGAATGAAATATGACAACCTACACACACTTCCCTCTTACTGTGGTGGGAAGATGCTAGCTGGTGTGGTGGGTGTTTGAATATTATCTGTAGTGAACTATTATGAACTACTTTATGAAAACAATGACATATTAAGTTATTTGGTAAAAAAATAAAACTCAGTTTTAGTGACTATTACAGTAAGGAAACATTACATTACAGTAAGGAAACTGTTGTATATATCTTTTATTTTACTTTTTCCAGATTTCTTGTGCTATTTTGGCAAGCTTAGGCAGTACCTCCAGCAAGAACATCTAGGAAGGAGGTCACTGGGTGAAGTAGATGCTGAGTCTGTGATATCCCCAGGGTGGGATGCCAGGGAGGCAGCAGGAAAAAGGCAGGTTGGGAAGAATCCTGAGGTCATGGCTATGGTGGCAGCAAAAGCCCCCATTCGAAACTCTCTGCGTAACAAGCTCAGTGAAATGATCAGAAGGATGAGGAACATGCTTTCGGTACCCTGAGGATCCCGATTACATCACCGGAGTAAGGGGGGTATGCAAAGAAGAATGAGCAGCAGTGGGTGGGAGTATCCGTGGCCCTATGGGCACATCAGGAGAACTGGCTGAGCTGGGTGAAAGGACGCCACTAAGGCAACACAGAGGTCAGTGTGTGCCGTGGGGCCTCGATGGAATACCTCCCACGATTGCACTCAAGGAACAGCAATGAGGGAAAACCTAGACTATGTCACCACCCCCTGCTCTCTGCACTGGCACGGGTGTAAAATTCCAGACTCATTTAGTACGCATTTCCCAAAAGAAGAGTCACAGAAACTAGCCCTGGGAGACACACACACACACACACACACACACACACACACAGAGACATGCACAGTTACACACTCTGACACAGATACTTACTCAGACACCATCAAACACACATATTACTCTCACACACATATACTCACACATACACATTCACTCATGGACTGGAGCGATAGCACAGCGGGTAGGGTGTTTGCTTTGCACGTGGCCAACCCGGGTTAGATTCCTCCATCCCTCTCAGCCCTGCAAGCTAGTGAGAGTATCCTGTCTGCACAGCAGAGCCTGGCAAGCTACCCGTGGAGTATTCAATATGCCAAAAACAGTAACAAGTCTCACAATGGAGATGTTACTGGTGCCCATTCGAGCAAATCGATGAGCAAGGGATGACAGGGAAAGTGATTGTTCTGAATATGAAAAATATGCTCTAGACCAGGGAGATAGCACAGAGGTCAGGTCTATGCATTCCTGGACCCAAGTTAGATATTTTTGTATCACATGGATCTTTGAACACCAGATATATAGCCTTGAACTAGAAGCTCCCAGTTCTATCAGACCCTAGGATCCCTAAGCACCTCCAAGGTAGCCACTGGATCCAGGCCTTACAGAGTCCAAATAGCACTATATTCATGGACCCAAGCATAAAACTTATCAGCAAGTTGGTTAAGTACCATGCACACTTACCCTCAGGTCCCCTGAGCACTGCTTAGGATGCAGCTTCTGAAAGATATAGGCTTCATGATGTGCAGTATACACACATGTATCAAGCTAATGTTAATCTAGTTTAAAGGTTTTACAGTATCTCTTCGTGTTCCTGGAGTGAGCAGATGCCATTGGACTACACTAGCATGGGTCAGGGATGAGTGAAGACATTACTGGCACCCACTGGAGCAATTCATTGAGCAATGGGATGACAAGTGAGTTATACAAATGATACAGTATCATATGCAATGGAAAAACTGATCACAATGATGTTGGTATAGTGAAGTATTGAATGGGAGAGGTGTTGGTATCATGAAGGAAAGGAGGTGGATAGACTGTTGATGGGTAGAGTCATTGGAATTGTGTGCATTGGAAACCACATATTGCAGTATTATAAGTAAAGAAACATCAATAAAAAAACATAACTTTTAAAAACAATTTTAGGAGCTGGAGCAATAGAACAGTGGGTAGGGAGTTTGCCTTGCACTCGGTCGACCTGGGTTCAATTCCCAGCATCCCATATGGTCCCCTGAGCACTGCCAGGAATGATTTCTGAGTGCATGAGCCAAGAGTAACCCCTGTGCATTGCCAGGTGTGACCCAAAAATAAAATAAATAAATAAAATTTTTAAAAGGTTTTTCTATTTCTTTATGGCACCTTTTTTCTTTCATAAGGTTTAATTATTGGAAATGTGGGTTTATGTGTATTCAATGCCTCAGTTATTTCACAATCCCAATTTATTCTTCTTCTATTCCAGGTCCTTTATGTTTCATTATATTCTGGTTCAAATTTAAATATATACATATAATAACAATGATATTTTAATGATGAAATATTACATTTTCAACAATATCATAGGAATCTTGATATTTTTAGGTTAAAATAATAAAAGAGTATTGTTAAATTGTATATTTGGAGAATTCCAGTCATAGGCATTATTTGCTTTCATGGAATCTTTTTTCAAATATGAAAAACTGTAATAGATGCAAAAATCTACTAAAATGCAAAATGTCTTTAAGATTAGTGCAGAAACTTGGGGAGACATTTAGAATAATGTCATGCTGAATTATGGTAAAAATTTATATAATTACAATTGAAATCATACACTTTTCAAATTCTAATTATTGCAGAAAATTCAAATACTCAATGTCAATGAATAGATCAAAATGAATTCTTAAAAATAGTTCCATCACAGGCCCAAATTTTTAATTTCCAAATAAATAATCCATGAGAATATCATGGGCAGCATGGTCACTGAAATCCATTTTACCTTACTGCATTACTGAAATTTGCTAACCTCATTACAAGAAAAATATTTGATGCATGGCAATTGAAGTAAAATTTTTATAGGATTTTTTTTATAATTGAAGTAAAATTTTGATATTGATAATTTATATACTGATATCAGTCTAAATATGTTGCACATCTGGCATGAATACAATCTGTGCTGATTATATCTAAATCAATACAACAATTCTATTGAATAATAAACCTGATATTTTAAACTTTATTATTAATAACAACTTTATAAACTTTTATAAAAAATTTTAACTTTTCAAACAAGCTGTGACATCAAATATGGAATATACTTGAAAATTAAACGATCTTTTCCTATAGTTAATGAATACAGATCACTTAAATTGATAAAATCAGAATAAAATTGATGTTTATTCATTTTCTATTTGGGGTATTTCAGCTACATGGTTTTCGGGGCTCACTCCTAGCTCTGTTCTCAGGAATCCCTCCAAGCAGTGCTCTCAGAACTGAATGCATTTCTGCAAGTCAAAGTAGAGTCAATCATATGCTAGACAAGTATCGTTACCCCTGTTCTACCTTTCTACCCCTTAAAGCAGAGGTTTATAGACAAATTCTGGTTCAGTTTCAATCAGTCAACTACTAAATTCACGAGTAAGCCTCACATCTATATTTGATATAGTTTAGAAAATTCTTTCTAAAAGTCTATAAATTATACTTCTCACTTCTCACTCTCCTTTTTTTTTTTTTTTTTTGGTAAGGAGGGGGTTTGGGTTATAACCAATGTTTTCAGGACTTATTTCTGACTAAGTGTTAAGAAATCACTCCAGAAACTGCTCAGAGAACTATACTGAATGCAAGGGATCTAATGTGGGTGAGCTGAGTGCAAAGCAACAACCTTACCTACTGCTGTTCAATCTGTTTTGGTTTCAGTTCCATTTTTTTATAAGCTTTAAAAGATAATGTGGGGGCTAGGGAGATAGCACAGTGGATATGGCGTTTGCCTTGGATGCTGCCCACCCGGGTTCAATTCCCAGCATCCCATATGGTCCCCCAAGCACCGCCAGGAGTAATTCCTGAGTGCAGAGCCAGGAGTAACCCTGTGCATCGCTGGGTGTGACCCAAAAAGAAAAAAAAAAAAAGATAATGCAAACACATGAGAAAAATTTTTCTCTAAATTATTTCCAGGGCTGTACGTACCATGTACCTTGATCTTTATTTTGCATCTGTAGTAGAATGGGGTATGTACCTTAAAATATGCAATTATAAAACAGATTCTGGGTTTCACTTTGACAATAAAATCCAATCCGCAATTACATAGTTCTTCAAAGTAACACATGAGATGTCTGAGAAAATATAAACATATTTGGGCAATTGAGGGTTATGGAATGCCTTAGCTTGCCTAGGACTTAGTAATGTATAGAAATAATTTGATAAAAAGTTAGATTGGTAGTATACAAAAAAGTGTCCATTCATCTAAGAGTATTCTACTTTATCCTAAAATTAATGGGTCTCAAATATTGCTCTATTCTAAATTGTACATTATCAGGTTTTTGCCTCTTCAATTGAAGAATCTAATTTAGCACTTAACACTGTTGTCCTACTGTTCATTGATTTGCTCGAGTCGGCACCAGAAACGTCTCCATTGTGAGACTTCTTACTCTTTTTGTCATGTCGAATATGCCGACGATAGCTTGCAGATAGCTCTGGGGTGTGGGGGGGATATGCTTTGTAGTTTGCTGGACTCTCAGGGAGGGATGGAGGTCGCCTGTGAGCAAGGCAAATGCCCTACCTGCTGTGCTATCACTCCAGTTCAATCTAATTTAGTACGTCAAGAAAAATATTAAGGAAGCCATTGAATTTAGCATGTATTCCATGTCATTATGATGATAAAACTTTCCTTGAGATACATGACTAAGGGTATAACAAATTAATTGACTCTTAAAAGTAGAGATATGGGGCACGGGTGATGTAAACTCGAACTTCACTTGCCTTGTGTGTGTAAAGCACTGGGTTCAATCCCCAATACTACAGATTTTTTAAATTTAATTTAAATGTAAATCAAGCTCTGAAGACAGGTTAATCACTGGAAATTAAATGCCAAATGCAATGTAAGTGATGAATGAGCATAGAAATGTATGAAAATTATTCAATTAATTTTTACTAAAAATTTCATATACTTTCAAATATAGAATCTATTCTATTTATAGAATATTGTCCACAAAGTATAATCTGTAACTGTACATATAAATATGCATTTCTGAATGATGGATGACATATTAGTGACATTGAGTATTATAAAATTTTTTAGTTCTATTGATACTGTATGTAAAAACCTATTAAAGAGATATGAGTTTTTAATATGGTATCATTTTACATACCCTATATCTAAAATCTTTACACTTATAATTGACATATAAATGTTGAAGAGAACATAAATATTCATAAGGTGAAGAAAAATTTTATGAATATCAAGAAATGTGATGGATGATTCAGTAAAAATGAACTGTAGGCATAAAACAATGACACATTTTATAACTGTTCATAATGTTCATCTCTTACTAGCTATAAAGCAGTTAACAATGTATAAAATTTTGATGATATATAAAGATTCATCATGCTTTATTGCATATAGAAGTCTATAGGGCTTATTATTATTTTTTAATTTTCCTTCTTATATTTTTATACTTGCACAGCAGCAATATAAGATATATATATAAATTATTGATATGGACATTCTGTTTTTGTAATAGAAAATCCATCTCAAAACATGACTTTCTACCAGTTTCATGGAAGGCTTATTATAATCACTTGTTTTTTAAGAAAAAATCGCATTGAAAGGTCTCCTGGAAGTATGTCTTTATTACTTTAAAATGTTATTAAAATGACAATGCTAGTTTTGTGAAAATTCACATTGGACTTATATCTTGTTTAATATATTTATTATTTTCAACATCAGTAGATGTTCAATAAGAGATTGACATATATTTTGACATACTACCTCTGTCTAGATTTAAAAATTTTCCTTGTAAATATATGATATTATTTTTATATATTGATAAAATATATTGATAAAAATATCCATATTTCATTTATCCATTTTTATTCCCTGGAATCTGTAATTATTTTTTCTTTCTAGGAAAACCTTCTAAATCATTGATCTTTATTCTTTTACCTAAAAAAAATTGATCTGGAGTAGAATAAACAAACCTTTTATTAAGTTTCAAAATTAAGATTTTTTAATTGTTTTTTCAATATTTTTAACTAAGATGTACTTTGAAAATCAAATTATTAGAACTAAACTATAAATAAATAAAATTTTTGGGTCAGATTCTAAAACTATGGATGAAATTTAAAATTTGGATTCTAAGGAAATAGCTCAATGGCACAGTGTACATATATATGCATAAGACCTGATTGGATTTCCAGAACTCTGTATCACTATCACTGTCACTGTCATCCTGTTATTATTTATCAATTTACTTGAGCAGGCGCCAGTAATGTCTCCATTCTCCCAGCCCTGAGATTTTAGCAGCCTCTCCTTACTTGTCTTTCCCAATGATAAGAGGCTCTTTTCAGGTTTAGGGGAATGACACTGTTATTGTTACTGTATTTGGCATATCGAATACACCATAGGGAGCTTGCCAGGCTCTTCCATGTGGGCAGAATACTCTTGGTACTTTGCTGGGCTCTCCGAGAGGTATATATATATATTTCCCTCTTTAATTTTATGGAAAATGGGTAGGGTCCAGGAATATGCTCACTCATGCTTGAGGCTCAGCCTGAGCATGTGGAAAGCGGCCTGGAGCATGGCAGTAGTTGGGTAGTGAAGGTCAGCTGCTGGAACTGGGTCCCTTGGGACGAAGAAAGCTCTCACCCAATCCCCTCCGGGGGACCCCTGGCGCAGAGTCTGGTGGCATGGTTAAGGGGGAACTCCAACAACAACAAAAAAAAGAATAAATGAAAAGTAGAATTCAGCAAAAGGGAAGTAGTACAATTGGTTGCACCACATACTTTGCATGCAGGGGACCCAGGTTTTATCCTTATTACCACATGGATACTTGGAGAGCCGGGCATGCTACTGAGAGTGTCTCGCCCGCACAGCAGAGGCTGGCAAGCTATCCATGGTGTATTCGATATGCCAGAACCAGTAACAAGTCTCACAGTGGAGATGTTACTGGTGCCTGCTTAAACAAATTCATGAACAACAGGATGGCAGTGCAACAATATTATAGTGCTACCACATGGATGTCTGTGTAAGACAAAGTACAATGTCATAGAACCAGGAGAATCCTCTGAATAATTCAAGGTGTGGCACAACAAACAAACACACAAACAAAAAAAGCAGCTAGATCCTCACTGATTCAAAATGCTTACAGTGAAATGAGAGATGGATGGATGTACACATAGTAGTTTTTCCTTCACATTTATGGTAGGAGACAGATCAAGGGGAAATATGATGTTTTTAGCAATAATCTGACTAAAACTTTTAAAAAATATCCTTTCATTGCCTGTTCCAACAAAACTAATTGACACAGCTTGTATTCTGCATAATAGTTTAAATTGATAATAGTTGTTTGTATATATGTAATTTTTAACATCCTATATTATTTGAAAATAATGAGTCATTGAGTTGGCTAATTTCATTATAGCACATCAAATACATTTTTGTTTGGTATTATCATGGACGAATCAACAATCTCATATGTAAAGCCTTTTAATTATGGTACAGTACGTGGGGCAGGGCTAGAGCCAAAGTACAGCAGGTATGGCACTTACGACGCATGCAGCAAGCCCTGGTTCAATCCCCAGAACCACATACTGCTGCCTCAGAACTGCCAGGAGTGTTCATTGTACACAGATCCAGGAACAAACTCTGAGCACATCTGGATGTGCCCCCCAAATAAGTAATAATGGGACACTATCTCTGTGAGGGTCTGGTAGCATTTTTCACTTTCCTAGTGCTTGAAATCAATACTGTTACTGTCATGTTTAAAGTGCCAGGCAGATTCACTCTATCCATTCTTTAATTGCAGTCTAAATTCCATACTTAACAATTTTCATAATTTAATGGTTCTTTCTGAAGTGATGGCACACCGGGTAGGGCATTTGCCTTGCACACGGTCGACCTGCTTTCGATTTGTCTGTCCCTCTCAGAGAGCCTGGCAAGCTACCAAGAGTATCCCAACAGAGCCTGGAAAGCTACCTGTGGCATATTTGATATGTCAAAAACAGTAACAAGAAGTCTCCAATGGAGACTTTACTGGTGCCCACTCGAGCAAATCGATGAACAACGGGACGACTGTGCTACAGACAGTGCTACAATGGTTCTTTTAAGTAAAATATTTTATGAAAATTAACTATCTAACTCACACCTCAAAATAATTCCTCAGATTGGATTCATTGAGGTGATTTTTTAGTATGTAACCAAAATGCTTTTACATATGCTTTCCATCTTATCACACAAATTTTTAAGAAACTGCTTACTCAAGAGTCAAGGCTCAGTAACTTCCAATTTTCATAAAGAATGTTTAAAAGTAGCACTAGATTAAAAAATTTATATGTGTTTTGGTAACGAATTCAATGACTTTTACTTTAATTTGATGCTGCTGCTTTGATTTCTGCTAAAGTGCCAGCTTTTAGCCCCTTTAGTGAAAATATCGACGTGATGACAAAACTCATAACATAGCATTAGTATTTTGAAAATATTTTCAGCTAACAGATTTCTGAAGGTTTCTTGGTATGCCTAAGGATTACATAGTTCTGAAGAACTATTGGTACACAGTTTATATTGAATTGCGTTTGAGGGCTGAGTTGATATAACCAATTTCTCACCAACATGTTTCAATATTACATTTTAAAGACAGAAGGAACACCATGGAATTAGAACAGTAAAGAGCTTATGGAAGGTTTCTGCATAGTAACAATGTTTGCCCTCTATTTATCACATGGAGTTTCATTTTAAATAGTTTAATTCCCTAAGAACTCTGAATATGATAGGTATTTCAGATAATAGTTCTCCAAATATCTGCATGTAATATACAAAAGAGCTATCAAGTGGGATTAGTGAAGATACAGGTTATGTATATTTGTATGTGCATATATATACACCAATATTCCTTACAATTAATCTTTTAAAAGTGACAATTTATTTTATAGCATATAGAGATTCAGACCAACTGTATAAATGATTTTAATGAGTGTCAATTTTTTTTCTTCATTATATTCCCTAAATATTTCAAGAACATTAGGAGCATAAATCATATTTTCTCAAGAGAGTGTTGTCATTTCTGATGTGAACATATCAACTTTATTTGTTTCCTTATAATAATATATTCTAGCAGGTATCACAATTTGACATTCTATGTTGATTTTACATGTTTCCTATAAAAGAATAGCTGGTGCTTTACTCATAAATGAAGTAAAATACCCTTTTCAGTTGTTAACAAATGCCTTTAGTGGTTTATGTTTAAAAAATAATCCAATGTGTTTTCATACATAAACCAGTGTCAGACAGGAAACAAAATTGAAATGCAGAGTTGTGTCCATAAAAATAATCTGAATGTACCAACTGTAGTACTAATTCTTTTCCTGTCACTATATATTTACTTAAAAGGGAACTTAAGACATGATCTGGAGTTATAAGCAAATCTTACCACCTTGTACAAATGTTCTAGGTCTTATAATATCTCTTACCATTCTCTGCATTCATTTTTATTTAATTACCATATGCATGCAATTCATTATATTGGTTCATAAAAGAAACATTTTAATTGTGATTGAAATAAGAGTTAAATTTAGTTGAGCCATTTCAAATTCAATAAAATATACAATTGTTTCATCTAAGTTCTAATCTTACTTTTCCCTTAAAAAATTTTAAGTTATTTTCAGATTACATGTATTAACTGACTGTAAACTATTTCCTTTTCTAGAATAGCTTTAAAATATTATTATTATTTTATTACTATTTATACTAGATATCTTACATGTTTAATATCCTCTAAGGAAAATTAATGAAAAGTATCAATCCTATATAAATATTTAACTTTCTTGCTTATTAATAAAGCGTTTAAATTACTTAATCTGATATGATACTATATTTATGGAACAGTAATGGAATAACTCTTGTCCTAATTTTGTGTTTTGGACTTTGACTTTCTGGAAATTCTGTGACAAAATCTTTTCTATTAAAGTTTCAGGATGCTATTATCTAGAAGTAAAAGCATCTTCCTAAAAGAACTGCAAAGAAAACATTTTATAACCCCATTAAAATTATACATTTTTTTCAGTTACACAGGCGGGGGAGGCTAGGGATGTGTGGGGGGGGCTAGGGCTGTTGGGGGACAGGGTGGAGCTATACTGTGATTCTTGGTGGTGGAATATGTGCACGGGTGAAGGGATGGGTATTCAAGCATTGTATAACTGAGACTTAAACCTGAAAACTTTGTAACTTTCCACATGGTGACTCAATAAAAAATTTTAAAAAAATATACATTTTTTTTCCAAAATTATTGAGTTTAGGAAATAGTTCTGGCAAATAATGAACTCACTCTTTGGAAGTGCATTGTTTACATTTTTTAAAAAAAGAATACAATTAAAAGCTGAGCCAAATGAAATCTTACAACCTTTCTTTGACTATACCAAATTAGAGCTAAGAACTATGTGAAATAAGAGTAATTTTTGAGCAATAGCTATATAGTTCATTTTTCCTAAAAATGCAATTAGATTTGAAAAGGGATGAAATAAGATTGTAATGAAACATCAGTAATTTTTGCAGTTTAAAGATAAAGGCTATCAACTCCCCTGTGTGTTGGACAGACATGTGTTTTTGGCAACCAGCTTGAATTTTTGTCCAAGCCTTATAACAACCATCCTTATCTACATTTCATACAGGGAAGTAGAAAACAAAGAAAAATTCCCGTCTGCTGCGGCAGGAACAAATGTATTGAGTATCTGATGAAGTTCATTTATTCCACTGGGGGGAAAACAAAACTGGCAGTTCACCAGTTAGTAGTGAAAAAAATATTTCTTTTTAGAGGTGAAATTAATTTCTATTAAAATTGCAAGACTTTTCATTAGCAGACTTCCTTTTGTCAAAATGAATAGCAAACTGAACAAAAAGTTAAAGGAAAGGAAGCAATAGGAATAATCAGTTCTAGCAAAATAATATGTATCTCGAGGGATCTTGTTTTCATAGGATGAGTGTATTCTATGTGTGAGATAATTTGGAATTAAAAGTTCTTGAGAAGGAAATACTAAAATATTAAATAAAACATTAAAAACTTTGTAGAGAATAGGAAATAACATAAATGTATTTGAAATAATTATATGTATTTATGCACACCTGTTTACAATATATATTTTATTAATTCATTGCATAATTTAACTGAGAGAAATGACTTTTTCTGTAAATAAAAATGGTCTTAATCAAAAATTTTGATTCTATAATACAACTTAAGGTTTTTCTGACACATTGATCATATAATTCATTTTTAATTTTTTTTTTTTTTTAGATCACACCAAGCAGTGTTATTCCTGGCTCTGTGCTCAGGAATCACTCTTGATGGTGCTCAGGGGGCCCTCTGAGATGGTCTTATCTTCTGTATTATCTCTTGAGCCCTTTAATAAAAAGCTTCTTAATTGAAGATTTAAAATAGAGGTAGAAATTTATAGAAATGATCTAAAGAAAAAATAGCAAATTAAAAAGTTTTTTTTTGTTGTTGTTGTTGTTGTTGTTTTTTTGCTTTTTGGATCACACCTGGAGATGCACAGGGGTTACTCCTGGGTCTGAACTCAGGAATTACCCCTGGCCCTGCACTCAGGAATTACCCCTGGCCATGCTCAGGGGACCATATGGGAATCTAGGAATTGAACCCGGGTCGGCCGCGTGCAAGGCAAACACCCTACCTGCTGTGCTATTGCACCAGCCCCTAAAAAGTTTTTAAAATAGCAACAAATAAAGCACGAATGGAGTTCTATGAGCTTTGAAGTTCTATGAGCATGATTGCCTTAACTTTATATCACTTTAAAGGTATTAATATCAAGTTTGTTTGGGGTTACTTATGCTATAATTGTGAACAAACTAAATCTTATCAAAATTCCTAAAAATATGTTATCTACTTTCTCTATAAATATGAATAATGGGTTGCATATTTTATCATTTAATTAAATTAGGAATTAAAATGATTTTGTTTCAAAATTTCCAAAAGTATATGTGATAAAATGTATACTTCTTAGAGAACCCAAATATTTATCATTATAATTTCAAATAACAAAACTCTATTTTTCCCTTATACAGTATGATTTATCATGATGTTAATGACAGTATGATTATCTGGCAAAAATGTCAAATCAATCAACTCAAATCAATGAAGAGTTATTGATTATTAATTAATTTTTAATTAATTTAAAATAATTAATAAATATTAAAAATATTTATTAATTTAGATTTTGGGGCACTCCAGAAGTCTTGGGGCATACTGTGCCCAGGTATCATTATTGTCTTTACTTAATGTTTTCTGAGATTTAACAAGGGTTTTCTCCAGTCATGGAGAATGACTTAATCCTTGTGCTATTTCTCTGATCCAGTGATAAGGTATTATATTACCATTCTTACATCACTTTAAAAAAAAAAGAAAGAAAAAGCATTTGATGTACCACTATTAGGCCAAATAAAGCCATTACCGAAATGTTTTGTTGACAGTTCTTTCTCAGAAATATTTCTAAAGACATCCCCCCTTTAGGCCTTACATTTCTGGCAAACTGGTCCAGACATTTTGGAAAACAGTATGAAAGTTCCTCAAAAAACCTAGAAATTGAGCTTCCATATGACCCAGCAATATCCCTTTGGGAATCTAGCCTAAAAGGGCCAAAATCACAATGCAGAAAAGCTATCTGCACTTCTATGTTCATGTTAGCACTATTCACAATAGTCAGAATCTGTAAACAACCCAAGTGCCTAAAAAGGAATGACTTAATTAAGAAGCTATGGTACGCATACAAGGAGAAATACTAAACAGCTGCTAGGAAAGAAAAGTCATGAAATTTGCTTATACATGGACAGACAGGGAGAGTATCAAGCTGAGTGAAAAGAATCAGAATAAGGACAGATGTGTAATCAATAAATAAGTGTTTGACAGTGTAGACTTTCTTGCCAACTGCGTTAGGTGGGCTGGGGCCACTTCCCTCACTGGGGGCGGCTGATAGCAATGGGCGTCCGAAGGAGGAAATGAGGGCCAGGCTGGTTGGAGATCCTTAGCAGTTTATTCCAATATTGTCTCCCTCTACCTCCTTCCAGTCTCACTCACTCTCACATTTCTCCTCTATTCCTTCTTCTGTATTTCCCCCTCATGTGGGCAAAATACTCTCCGTAGCTTGCCGGGCTTTCTGAGAGGGATGGAGGAATTGAACCCGGGTTGGCCTTGTGCAAGGCAAGCACCTTACCCGCAGTGCTGTCGCTCCACCATGATTGTATGATCAACAAATGTAAAGTTCTTCCCGCAGGGGAAGCCACTTCTAGGACAAATTGCCATCCAGCAAGGTGAGCCACCTAAGGGTGAAATACCATCTAGGGGTGAGTTTCTCCTTTCCTTTTAAGTCCAAAACCACTTAAATATTGATCTTAATTCTACTTAAATAATAGTCATTTTGTATGGACAAAGTAAGAGATACATTAAGCTTATCGGGTGGCTCTCCTGGGGGCATGTAGCTATAGATCCCAGACTACAGTGCTCAGGCTAGATAGTCCTTCCTAATCCCAGCAGGCTCCTTGACCAGTTGTTTCTCTTTGGATCATGAAAGAATTTGTCTGTGACCATGCTCTTAATTTAGAGTTAAGTATTATGGCTCTTGGCCTTTATCATTTTGGTGCCAGGGTAGCTCACAGCTTCCTCTGGGTATATCCAGTCCTTTGTTAGGACCCTGCATTTGAGGTGCTAGGAACTAAGGGCAACTGAGGTTTAAGTCAAATACATATGACAGATTCCAAGGAGTAAATATTATTAGAAGTCAATTAATTCCCAAGTTACAAAAGCATAGCATTAACTGTCTTCCTGTGTCTATACAAAAAGGACACTGCCCTAAAGTAAACTGTGCAAAGGGACATAAGGGAAGGAGAGAAGCGATATTTCACTTACAAGTACGGAATTCAGAATCCTTAGAACAATCTGGACTTACGGGTTACAGGGTCTGATTTTGGGATAAAGGTGATTAACAGACAAGGGAAGAGAGCACAGAGGAAAAGGTAAAGATAAACATAGACGGATTGAAGTGCCTTGAAAGCACTGTGATGGGTGTAACCCAGTAACCCTAAGCTCCCTGCAGCTAGGGAGAAAGAACAAGCCAATGTTTTCCTACAGACAGGCATAGAATGATTGCCCCAATTTTCAGGATATGGAAAAGACCTAAGATTTTAAACCTGAGATTAATACCCAAAGACAGTTAAAACAGGAGTCAGGAGGACTTGTCCATTGTTGCAAGATTGCTACAAGTGGGAGAGGGGGAGTGCAGTTAGGAGAGAGAAGGAACCAATATGATAATGATAGTTGGAAATGATCACTCTGGACAAAAACTGATGCTGAAAGGAAGTAAAGTGATATATATCAGAACCTCTAGTATGGGGGCTGGAGTGATAGCATAGCAGGTAGGACATTTGCCTTGCATGCGACTGATCTGGGTTCGATTTCCAGCATCCCATGGTCATCTGAACACCACCAGGAGTAATTCATGAGTGCAGAGCCAGGAGTAACTCACCCCTGTGCATCGCCAGTTGTGACCACAAAAAGCAAAAAAACAAACAAACAAAAAAGACAAAAAAGAAAACCTTTAATATCTACATTGCAAGCCACAATGCCTAAAAGGAGAGAGAGAAAGACAGAAACAGAGAAACAGAGACACAGAGAGAGACAGAGAGGCAGAGACAGAAGCAGAGAGACAGAGGCAGACAGAGACAGAGACATAGACAGAGGACAAAGGGACAGAGAGAGACACAGAGAGAGAAATGTCTGTCACAAAAGCAGGCTGTGGGGATGGCTGAAGGGAAACTGGGGGATATTTGTGGTGGAAAATATAGATTGGTGAATGGTTAGATATTGGCACAATGTCTCACTGAAACCCAATCATGGACAATTTTTAACTGTATCCTGCAGTTAATCCAATTAAACAAATTGCATTTACTCATTCAGTAATTCTATATATCACATATAACTGAAATAATCATGCTTTTGTCTTTTTTTTTGTATGATCCATGAGGTTGCTTCTTAGCTTTATATTTTTGTTTTTTTAATAGAATCTGCATGAGATACACAGTTACAAAGTTGCTTATGATTGGGTTTCAGTCACAGGATGTTCTAACACCTATGCCTCCACTAGTGTACATTTCCTACTACCAATGTCCCCAATATGCCTTTATTTTTCTTGTTGACTTCAATGAACTTGTCTTCCAGTTCCGGAAGACCTAGGTCACACTTGGCCTTGGAATATAGGAAGGAGAAAGATAGACAATGAAATATATTGAGGGGGGACTAAGAGACAGAAGTGAAGTGATATGGAGTAGTAGTCAAAGGAATTTGTATGCATCAGTGTTGGGAAAGAGTGGTATAGATAAATATCTAAACCACCGAGTCAACAACAGGGAAAACGAGATCCATACTAAAAAACTAAACTTAAAAAAGTGCCTGTCAGTTTGGCAGTCTTGGGGTGGGAGGGAACCTGGGGACCCTGGTGAGAATAACTTTGCAAATTACGGTAACTTAGTAAAGTATAATCACTGTCACTGTCATCCTGTTGCTCATCAATTTGTTTGAGCGGGCACCAGTAACGTCTCTCATTGAGTGACTTATTGTTACTGTTTTTGGTATATTCAATACGCACAGGTAGCTTGTCAGGCTGTGCGACACGGGCTCGATATTCTCGGTAGCCTGCTGGGCTCTCCGAGAGGGGCGGAGGAATCAAACTCGGATCAGCTGCGCGAAAGGCGAATGCCCAACCTCTGTGCTATTGCTCCAGCCCAGTAAAGTATAATACAAAGAAAAATTACATTGCTCAAGAAACTGCTGCAAAATGTCTAAGCCACTTTTGTGGGGGCAAAATGCAGTAATTGCATATCAAGATCAGAAACACTAACACAATTTTAAACATTTCTACCAAATTCCAACAATACAATATCTTTTTACAATAAACTATTAATTTGATAGTAGGAAGCATAACAGTTTCCCAGAAATGAGGTTCTCACAGAGGGAAAAATCAAGATGTGGATTAAAGAAGTTTCTTTGGCACAGGTTTCTAAAGGCAAGAAGGCTAGAAAACAATTGAGCGGCAGAAATGCAGATCTCTTGACACCAGCCCTAAAATGGTTGTAGCCTCCAAAAATAAGAAATTTGAGTGAAAATAAAAGGCTGTGATAAGTATATGAAAGAAGATCACCAACTATCTAAGTTTTCCCATTGGCAACACCTTATCAACTATCTCTTATGTGCATAGAAAAGCCCAATTGAGGGTGAGGGAGGACAACTATAAAACTAATTTTGCAAATATAAACACAATTCTGGAATTTTCCTACATCTCTACTTCTCAATTTAAGATCTATAATCTCTGTTCTCTCTCCTCTGGAAAAAAACCTATTTTCTCTTTTGAAGGCATGACTATATACAATACCCATCTCCTCATGCCCCATGGATATTAATATTTAACTTCATTGTTCATTTCCTCCTGAAATTCCCTTCTGTGGGGATAAAGGCTGGGAATTGATTGAATAAATGAATGTATTTTCTTTTCCCTGAAAACAGATAGTCCTTGCACTAGTCTGAGGCGATGGCTTCCTGAGAATTCAGTGATGTGGTTTAGTACTCGTATCCTGAAGGTATGTGGACTTTGGTGCAGCCTGAAAACTGCTGAATGGGTTCAGTAGAATGTTATTATCCAGTGAAGGTATGTGGAGCCGACTCTTTCAATCCAACATCTTTCCCTTTAAGAAGTTAGCCAGGAATTCCTACTAGGGTAAAACAGGAAAGCAATAGCAGTCTTCGAACTCCATACGTCACACACTCACTCTTAACTTCACCCAAATCGACTACATCATTTGGAAAGAACCAAAAGTCGGGTGATGTACAACAGTTTTATTACTGAAGTAATGGATTAAATTACATTGTGAACAAGGAAACTTAGATGATCACCAATGTGACTCAATTACTTTGGGTAATTTGTTTCTTAAAAAAAAGATGCCATGTTATAGATAAAAATGTGATTCGTCTATATAGAAATATGGCGGATCCTCCTCATTTTTCACCAGGGTCTATTTTCATTTCCAAGACTTGTCCATGTCATCTTCCTTAGCATTTTGATGTGGGTCTTTATCTAGTTCTCATCAATAGAATGTGAGCAACTGTGATATGGATCACTTCCAAGCCAACACTTTGCAGGAATATATTTGTTATGATCTGATCTTTAGCTTCTTCTTTTGGGAGAGATAGCCAAACGATAATGAGGCCTTGGTGGCAAGAGAATAAAAGAACTTGCCTAAAATCCATGAATATTTAAGAGATGGACAGCTGCACACAGACCAGTAAAAACACGTTTGTTTGCATTATAAGCAATAACTCCATGTCCATTGTGTTCAAGTCAATGAAAATTGGATGTATTTATTATGTACTACAGTAATTCTAGTGTGGTTAGAATTAATAAATCCACTTGGTCAGCAAATGAATAGATTAAAACTGTCAAGCTTTTAAGAAATTGACAAATTTAAACCTGAAAATTCTCTCATTCATATATTTAGATGGATAGCTACTATATGGTATGACAAGAAACACCTTGTGACATATTAAATTGAAACAATGGAACAACTATACTTTATTAATCAAATTGAATAACAAAATATGTGCACTTCATATGGCTGAAACTTTTGGTCAGTGTCAGAGCATAATTTTTGAAGTGAAACATTTTTATTTAGAAATTATAGAGAATGCATACTTCTCCAGTGGGGAGAAAGCTAAGATTCCTCAGCTTAGGTGGAGGTGTGGGTCACCCCCAAAACCAATCCTTTTTAAAGGGGAGGATCTAAGACATGTTTTGTTACAAATATCTAAAAATGGTACCAAATTTGCAATTTACTGAAGAATATCAACAAATGGGAGTGGATTTTCAGCAGTTTTATCATAATATCTAAGCTAGGTTTCCTTTTCCATGGAATAATTTGTTCTGATCTAAAATTAGAAAAATGACTGTGAAATATTTAAATCATTGTGCTCACGTACTCTTAGTTTTTCTCTTTAATTAATGACATTTACAACCTCCTAAAAATTGCCATCCAGAGTATAGATACAATTTTTTATCTATTGCAACTCATCTTTCATCTGTTGATGCTTTGTTGTCCTCATTAAAGAAAAATCTTTCTCTCTCTTTTTTCTTGGTGCGGGGAGGAACAGGCACACCCTGTGTTGCTCAGGTGTTACAGGGGTTACTCCTGGCTCTGCAAACAGGTATTACTCCTGGTGGGGTCAGGGGACCACAAGGGATATCAGAGACTGAACCTGGGTTGAATGCATGCAAGGCAAGCACCCTAATTGCTCCACTGTTGCTCCTACTTCCTCTCTTCTTAATCACCTTGTACAAGTGAAAATTGGAAACTGATTTTAAAGAAAATAAATCTACTTTCCTATGGACTAAATTTGCTCTGCTTTTAACACAGGTATGATTTCTGGCCTACATCTCCTAACTTTACCTATTTAAATACTTACTTTACTTTTTTATATAAAAAAGTCATTATTTTAAGTAGTTGAAAATAATTATTATCACTCTGTCCTCTACACAAATGATTAAGTAGCATGAGAAGTGCAACTTCTAAATGTAAATGATATTTCTAGGGGAATGTATCGCACAGTGGTTGAAACTCTAGTCTAAATGCAGACTTTGAATTCTACAGAGTTTGAATTCTGATTACTTTTCTATTTTGATATAGATGTTAGGCAACCATTTGTCTATTTTAATTAAAAAATACTTATATTAAGATAAACTAATTCCATTAAAGCACTTATAACAATTTTCTAAGAGTTCGAAATACTTAGCAAGTTGATTTACTATTACTATTCCAACAGATATGCGTTGTCGTCAAATACTCTTATTTGTAGAACTTTTTGTCTCTTCATAACTCATATTAAACACATTGTCTAATTTAAAACATCTAAATATAACCAGTATTTTACATAATGAAAAGTTTTTGATTAAAATATTTTCCTAAGGACCTAAGAAGTATTAACCTGACACATCTGTATTCTTATAAAATGCCTAAACTTGTAACTTTGATTGTTTTGTGACTTGAAGCAACTTTTCTACCTGATTTGATTAAGCATTTCCAAAGCAAATTCAACAGCTGCCAGCTCTTATGAACCTGATCATTAAACATCTTGAGTAACAGTCCTTTTTTTTTTTTTTTTTTTGCTTTTTTGGTCACACCTGGCATTGCACAGGGGGTTAACTCCTAGTCTCTGCACTCAGGAATTACTCCTGGCAGTGCTCGGGGGACCATGTGGGGTGCTGGGAATCAAAACCAGGTCGGCCACGTGCAAGGCAAACGCCCAACCCACTGTACTATCCTTCCAGCCCCAGTCCTCTTTTCTTACCTATCTTCTCTTATCTTTCCAACTTCAATTCACATGTGTTTACATTAGTGTACCTATAAAAACATTTATACAGTGGTGCTATTTTATTTACAAGTTCATTTGTCCTTCATTGTAATGCAATATCACACAGAGATTAGAAAGGTTATTTTGAGTAGGTATTTGTTTGATTTGTTTGTATAGAGCAAAATTATTTCCTCTGTTAAGAGTCAATGTCATTTCACATTATAAATAATTTATATACAAATATATCATAACCTAAATTAATTATATAATGTGTATATTTGCTATATTTTTGTAGTCTATAAGCTGAATACTAAAAAATCATTTTAAAACCATGTTAATTTTTTTTAACTTTTATGTATTTTTTCTTCTTTACATCTTAATTGTATAATAGCCATTGAATATAATTAAATTGCTCATTTTTTCAGGTGTGCTAGAGGACCCTTTCTAGTCATATTCTTTTAATGCAGGCATAATGTATATTAGACATTATAATAGTGACTGTACATGTGGATAAAGCTAGGGTAGCAAAATCTTCTACTAATTACTAAAAGCAAATGGGCTAGAGTCCCAGAATTTCTTATCTAAAATCATTTGTGAGTTTACTCAACTAAGAATTAAGGATAATAACACCAGAGTTTGGGGCTTGGAATATGTATTGTATAAAATAAATTGCTTAAAAATTATATCATCTAGCATTATTTATTTTAAAAAATAGCTTGCGTGCAAAACCAACTTGAGAAATGCACTAGACTCAATTTAATATTTTGGTTCATTTTTGATAAATTGTTTCAATTGCTATATAGGTACTAGACTGTTTTTCTCTCCCCATTAGGACAGAACCCCTTCCTTTTGTATCGAAGCTTCCAACTGCAGGGAGGTCATTATTTAACCATGACAAAAGTTTGAAAATTATTAGCACGTGGGACTTGGGCCACCACATTTTGCTTTAGCCATTAGGAATGGTTTGTTGATGCTAATGTATGGCACCCCGTGATGTTTTTTCCCCTCTTCTTCTTTGACTTTCTCTTTTGTAACATTTCACATGAGGAGCTGGAGTGATTAATATTTTATGCAGTTGTTCTTATGTGCAGCAAGATACTGCAGGATCCATTCAACTCTCCGGTCGCTCTGCTGCCATGAAAGGTAACTAATAGCTCAGACTGGGCCGCTCGTGGCTCTGGGAGGTCTCCTGTGAAACAGAAACAGACAATATCTTGTCACATCATAAATTTATAAGGAGTTAATTAAAGGCTTTCCCTTGCATCTTAAACACATTTGCAGTCCCATATCACAGGAATGATTCTTGTTTAATTACCAATGGCTTGTAAAAATTTGCTGCTCAAAGTGTATTTTAATGTCAGGCAGATTATTAATACAAATGAAGAACAGCCTGGAAAAGGTCCAAGGAATATAAACTGGCATAATCCTATGTGCATATATTTTTCTCTTAATTGTTTGTGTAGCGATATATAATTTAATTTTAAAACTTTCAAAACTGTCACCAGTAGTATTGGTGATTTCTAAATAAGAAATTATATAAACAAATATTCATTTGCCACTGTCTGCATTTTACCCACCAGTATATTCTATTAACAACTGATTTAGATTATTTTTTAAAACAACCACATGTTCTAGAATTGTGCTGCTGTAGTATTGGTGGTTGAATTTTAGGCACTTCCGGGAAGTGCTATAGGAGCATATGCTGTCAATTATTCCATATTTGTGGGGGGATGGAACATGATAATAATCAGGGGAAATAATCAGAGTTAGGAAAGTCTTTTTTTGTTTAATCTAAAAGAAATTTACCCCGAAGGACTCTTTGATTATTCCTATTAGATAACCTATCAGAGCTAATGTATAATGGATAATACATTTAAGTGCTCATATTAGAAGCCCTGAAGCTATTTGTAGTGTTCTCAATAAATTATAGCTCTTCCACTAAAAAATAAATGATCAAAATTATAATAATAAACTAATAGGCATAGTAAAGTCATTAGACATTATAAATTCATTATTTTCTCTGTACTTCACCATTGATTCAGATATATGGTAGATTAAAATGTACAGAGCTATACATATAAAGAAAAATCACTAAATGCTTTTAAAATCCAATTACTCAGTCACATTTTTCTAAAGGTAAAATCAAAAATATAAAACAATACTTATTAAGAAATTACTAACAGATTTAAACACTTTTTATTATAATGAAAAAAATTTATATTCTATTAAGTTAATATTAATAAAATAGTGCATTTTTCTGGCAATTCAGTTTCTATTTAAATATAATGAGTAAAACTTCTGCCTAATTTTGGACATACTCAACCTAGAAAAATTTCTGTTTTAACATGTCTCTTTCCTGTTCTTCCATTTAATCTGCATTGCTTTCTTCCTTTCTTCCTTTCTTTCTATCCCTCTTTCCCTCCCTTTCTTTCTTTCTTTCTTTCTTTCTTTCTTTCTTTCTTTCTTTCTTTCTTTCTTTCTTTCTTTCTTTCTTTCTTTCTTTCTTTCTTTCTTTCTTTCTTCCTTCCTTCCTTCCTTCCTTCCTTTCTTTCTCTCTCTCTCTCTTTCTTTCTCAATTTCTTCGTTGTCTTTCTTTTTTCTTTTTCATTCTTTCTTTCTATCCCTCTTTCCCTCTCTTTCTTTCTTTCTTTCTTTCTTTCTTTCTTTCTTTCTTTCTTTCTTTCTTTCTTTCTTTCTTTCTTTCTTTCTTTCTTTCTTTCTTTCTTTCTTTCTTTCTTTCTCTCTTTCTTCTTTGTCTTTCTTTTTTCTCTTTTTCTTTCATTCTTCCTTTCTCTCTTTCTATCCCTCTTTCCCTCTCTTTCTCTCTCCTTCTTTCTTTCTTTCTTTCTTTCTTTCTTTCTTTCTTTCTTTCTTTCTTTCTTTCTTTCTTTCTTTCTTTCCTTCCTTCCTTCCTTCCTTCCTTCCTTCCTTCTTTCTTTCTTTCTTTCTTTCTTTCTTTCTTTCTTTCTTTCTTTCTTTCTTTCTTTCTTTCTTTCTCTTTCTTTCCTTTCTTTTTTCCTTCCTTCCTTCCTTCCTTCCTTCCTCCCTCCCTCCCTCCCTCCCTCCCTCCCTCCCTCCCTTCCTTCCTTCCTTCCTTCCTTCCTTCCTTCCTTCCTTCCTTACTTCCTTCCTTCCTTCTTTCTTTCTTTCTTTGAATAAAAACCCATTTTATTTCTTTTGTGATTCTGAAAAAAAATTCCTTAACAATAGCAGTTTGTCATATTCTTTTATTCTTATTTTAGCAGATTATTACATTCTTAAATATGTTTGTCTTACATATATATGATAATTTCATTACTAATTGCCCACTTCTTGTACAACAGAACGGTCCTGCTAGTTTTTCATTGGGACTGAACCTTGCATTCAGACAGGTAGCTTGTGAAGAACCGAGTCAGTGTATTGATGAGTACTGGCAGCAGATTCTTCAGGTGTTCAGGTCTGACCTTGTCTGGACCGGGTGCTGTATGTATCTTTACCAACGAAATGGCATGTTGGAGTTAGGAAGGGAGGTCATTGGGAACGGCATATCCATCTGGCAGAATTTGGTTTCTGGGCAGGTGGATGTGGCTGTCAAAGAGATCCGAGTAGAAGTCGTGAATAATCCTCTCCATTGCCCTTCTGGAAGATGTAATAGCTCCATCAGGATGTCGGAGAGCAGTCATCTTGGTCTTGTAGTTGGCAAAGGACAGGCAAGTGTTTTGAATACTTTTCCTGGCTTCTGCTGCATCGGCCAACACTGCTACTCTTCTCTCTTTGATGTCTTCCTTTATTGCTTCTCTGCAAAGCTTTGCAAACTCGGACGTTAGCTTGAGGTTGCCTGGCGCTCGTGCCAAAGTACATTGGCAAAGGAGCGCGAGAGTTTCCGGAGACAGGCGTCTGTTTGTGGCTTTCCTACTCTTGGCATTCTTTGTGCACTCATGGAGGCGCTGAACCAGTTGATCGTCGATGTTGTCAAGAATGACATCTTCCCACGTTGCTGCAATAGTGCCAAAGAGCTCCCAGTTGATGGTTATTCTGGGAGTTCTTTTCTTAAACTTAAACTTTGCAGACCTTTCTCCCTGCTCTGTTAAGTATAATTTTTCACGAAGGAGACAGTGGCTCGATCTCGTTTGGAGTTTTGGACAACAGAAACATCAGTCAGGCAAAACCTTCAATTGAATATGATGTGGTCAATTTTGTTGTGGAACTGTCCCACATCGAAAGACTTCCATGTCTAACGTTTACATTCGGGCTTCTGGAACTGTGAGTTACCATGGATGGTCTTGGTCGACATATTGAACTGAGACAGTCTCTCACCCTGATTCTAGGCCATCCGTCCCATGTGGAGTTCTTCGAGTGACCTTCTCGATCCTATCTTGGCATTAAAATCACCAATAATCTTGTAGAAGGTGTGGTCTTCTTTATAGAAATTTTCCAGCTCCATGTAGAACTTCTCAATTTCTTCTTCATCATAGTCGGATGTTGGTGCATAAACGTCAAAGATAGAAACGGACAGCAATGAGCCACATCTATTCCACTGTAATCATCCAATTTGGGTTGTTAGGCATTCGAATGAATCAATGCTCATGGCCAAATTTGTGTTGACAAGGACACCAATGCCACCAACACCTCTGTTATCGCATGTTCCAAGGAACAGTTCTTCTCCAGTGTCGAAAATGGCATGATGTGATTCATGCCTTCTCGTTTCGGGTCAGACCAATGACATTGTACTTGATCTTCTGCTCTTGCACCATCATGTCCTCGATGGATGCTACTTCTGATGCCAGCGTATGTGCATTGAAAGTACAGACAGACATTTTAGTATTTCTTTGTTTTGGCAGTCTAATTTGTCCCTGAGAGTTTATCAATCTCTCTTTGCTCATTCTTCTTAACTCTGCCTTATTGGGGGGCTTTTCAGTGTCAGGCAGATGAGGCGCATTGTTGTTACTGTTTTGGGCATATAGAATATACCCCAGGTAGCTTGCAGGCTCTGCTGTGCAGGTGGGGTATCTCATTAGCTTGCCTGGCTCTCTGAGAGAGATGGAGGTTTTTATGGCGGCCTCCAATTGCACTTACAAGTGTTCCATATTTCTTGCTCATCAAATATGGAAAATGGGTGCTAAGCATCTTATGCTCTGTCATAAGACAATGGAAAACCAGCAGGACCGTTTTGTTGTACAAGAAGGGAAACATTCATGACACCGGCAACTATCGCCCAATCTGCCTATTTCTATCATCTACAAGTTGTTCACTTCAGTCATCCTAAATAGAAAAGGCAAAAGACTAGATGAAGGACAACCATGTGAGTCAGCCGGGTTCCAAAAAGGATTCAGCACGATCGACCACATCCACACAATGACCAAGCTCATTGAAGTTTCGCGACAGTTCAAGATGCCGCCCTAACGTTCATTGATTTAAAGAAGGCCTTTAATTCTGTTGAGACTGAAACGGTCATCAAAGCCCTGGACAAATAGGACGTTCAAACCCAGAACATCTAGATCCACCATGAGCTGTATTACAGATTCACCACCAGGATCTCACCATTCTACAAGGAGGTAATCATTGACATAAAGAGAGAGGTTCGGCAGGGTGATACAATTTCACTGAAATTCTTCAATGCCACCCGCGAGAACCTCATGCAACAACTGGAATGGCAACTATACCACCTCAGCTTTGCTGATGGCATCTTTCTCATAACACCAAACATTAGCCAAGTGATACAAATGCTGGCTGACTTCGACCACGAGTGTGGAAAGGTTGGATTCAGCTGAATCTCAACAAGACAATGCTCATGATAAACTAGTCCCTGAAGCTCCATTTGCTCTCAGTGGAACGAACATCTCCAAATGCAGCAACTATGTATACCTGGGTTGAGAAATCAACATGAGGAACGTCTTGGTTCCAGAACTGCACAGGAGGAAGATAGCAGCGTAGAACGGAACACCTTCAAGAGAATTGAAGAAGTGGTTAAGAGAATGAAGAACCTCTGGCTCTGGGCACATCTTTTTGACTCCACTGTTCTTCCTGCACTAACATATGCCTCAGAGCTCTGGGCCCTATGCAAACAGGATGAGAACGCGATTCGGGTTTCCCAAAGAGGAATGGAAAGAGCTATGCTTGGAGTATCACATTTCACTCAAGTGAGAGAAAGAATCTGGAGCTCCGACCTCCATCGATGGTCAAGAATCAGGGATGCTGTCTTGTTTGCCAGGGCATCAAAAATCAGATGAGCCAGACACGTAATGCCATTTAGAGACAACTGCTGGACTAGAGCTGTTACTTAGTGGATTTCACGGGACGTCAAAAGACCGCATGGCTGCCAACCAACAAGATGGCCAGACTTCTTCGTCAAGACCCTGAATGAAGAGTTTTAAGGCTCTTTCTGTTCCTGGAGCCAGCAGATATCATTAGGCTACACTAGCATGAGACAGGGACAAATGGAGACATTACTGGCATCCGCTCAACCAAATCAAAGATCAACGAGATGACAAGTGATACAAGTGAAAAGTGAATTGCCCACTAAAGAAGTTTTACTAATATAGTTTTGATAAATCTCAGAGACATCCAAACTTTGTTTTCCTACATTTCTTAAAGTATAGAGGGGCAAGGGCGAGAGGAAAAAGGGAGGAGAGAGATGGAGAGAGGCGGCGGTAGATCAGAGAGCGGACGGAGCTAGAAGTGCGGGAGATGGGAAAGATAGAAGATTGAATAAATGGTAACTAATCAGCAAAAAAAAAAAAAGTAACAAATCATCGGATAGTGACTTAGGGGCCAGAGAGATAGTACAATGGACTGGAGCACATACTTTTCATGCATGATGTTTGGATACAATCCCAGGTGGGACATGGCTTTCTGGACTTTGCCAAGAGCAGCCTTCACACATATAGCCTGAAATCGCCCTTGAAAACCAGTACCAGTAAGTGAGCATTTACAGTGATCAAAGAGAAAGTTTTCTTATATCAATATTCCATACTAAAAAACATGATGGAGTAGAACATAAAATTATATATGAGAAATAAATCTTATATACTGTTTGGATTCCCCATGAGAGATAATTATAGTATTTCTCAAGTTTATCAAGTAATATGCAGTCTCTGTGTATGTGTGCCAAGCAATTTTGGTATCAAAACTTGGTTGCCTCTGTCTCTGACTCTTCAGTATCTCTCTGTCTCTCTGTCTCTCTGTCTCTCTCTCTCTCTCCCTATCTCTCTCTCACACACATTCAAATACACACATATATGTACATATGTGTCTATATGTACACAGGGCATATATATGTATGTATACGTGCATACACACATAAATTTGATACACATATATGTGTTTATATAATATTCATATATATTTGTGTTAGTACTTTTTTCTTAAAGCATTACACATTTAGCTCAAATAATGCGTTAATGTTAATCAATTTTTATTAACGAGTTCTCTGTATTATTGGTGCTGGATATTTATTTACTTTTGATTTGGGGCCACACCCTATGGTGTTCCTCACTCTGCATTCAGGAATAACTCCTGGTAGGACTTGGAGAATTAATGGGTTGCTGAGCATTGAACTGAGGTCAATTGTATACAAGCTAGCATCTTTTAACTTTTATTGAACTATCTTTTCATTCCCATAATATATAATAAGAGATACTACCACTGTATCACTGTATCACTGTCATCCCATTGTTCATCGATTTACTCGAGTGGTCGATTTACTCAAGTGTAATATCTCTATTACAATCAGCCCTGAGATTTTAGCAACCTCTCCTTACTTGTCTTTCCCAACAGTTGGAGGCTCTTTCAGGGTCAGGAGAATGAGATCTATCATTATTGTTTTTGGCATATTGAATACACCACAGGTAGCTTGCCCGTCTCTGCTGTGTGGGGCGGGATACTCTCTGTAGCTTGCTGGGCTCTCCGAGAGGTATGTATATATCTGTTTCTGTATTTGAGATATGAATACGCCACGGGGAGCTTGTAAGACTTTCCGAGTCGGTAATATACTCTCGGTAGCTTGTCAGGTTCTCCAAGAGGGAGAACTAGGCTATTAGATGTTGCACGGCTGCAACATGGCTACCTGCTTTCAGGATCTTGGTTTTAAAGTCTCTGGATGTTGGACATTGATGGAATTACATGGTTCCAGGGGCAGTTTCTGGGTGTGGCTTCCTAGCTACTGGACAATGGGGGGATCTGGGTGGAAGAGGCCCAGTCCCGGTCAGAGCAGTCTTTATCTTTCAGAAGAATCATTGCAGAGTAAAATATTGAATACTTTATATATATTTAAAAAGATGATAAAAAATAAAATCTTTAGGGTTAATTTGTGAAAGCAGGCAGACTTCCTCTTCTAGTAGCCTGACAGGCTAGGAAAGGCAGGTCCTCTCAGATTCTGAGGAATCTTTGCCATAGTGATTTCATCACAACCTGAAGCTATGCAGACAGTGAACTCCTTAAATTTCGGGCTGGAGAGATAGCGTACTGGCAGGAGTAATTCCTGAGTGCAAAGCCAGGAGAATTGCTGGCATTTCTGGGTGTGACCAGAAAAAGCAAAATAAATAAATAAATAAATAAAAAAGCATTGCTGGGTGTGACCAACAAAAGCAAAATAAATTAATAAATAAATAAATAAATAAAAATTTCAACGAAACAAAAAAGGGAGGCACAATTAAGAAGTAAATTCTATATTGTGAGAGTGATTCATAAAAATTTTAAGTGCAAGAATGATGAGAGTAGAAAAATTGAATTTAATCGATATTAGTACTGTGCAAGAATCATATTTCTTCCTTTAACCCTCAGAGCATCTTGATTTATATAATATAACTATATTCTTATGATTCCAACTATATTCCACTGATCTTCCTATTTGAAATTTTAATCAAAATGTGACTCTCATTGAAATTAGTTTAAGGAGGTTAGTAAATTATAAGCAAACTATTATAATGACCCCTAAATCCCTATTTCTATTTCCTTTAATAGAAGAGGAAATTTAGATACACAAAAATGCCTGTGATGTATATGTGCGGTTGTAAGATCATATGAGAATAAAATACAACACAACAGCCATCAATATTCTAATTTTTTCAGAAGAAATGAAGTTTGTCAATACCTTAATCTTTTATGTCAAGTCTTCAGACTGAAGGAATCTAAAATGCTGTTGTTTCTACATAAAGTTTATGATATTTTCTATGGAAGCCCTAGCCAAATGATGCATATATTCACCCTACTTGTTCAACTTTTCATTAATTGATGCATTGAGTTATATAGTTGAAAAATTAGTAAGAGTCAATTGTAATATCTGAGTCACAGTGGCTCGTGTGAAGTAGTCTTTGTATATCTTCAGCCATTTTTCAAAACAATGAAACTAGATCTGCCACAACCAATGCTTATGGTGCTTGTAGAATTAGATAAATCTCTGAATAGGTAATGAAAACCCAGAAACATGCTGATACATCAGATTTGCACCGAGACTCAGGGATTAGAAAGAGAGAGTAGGCCCTATATTTATTTTCATTTGACTTTCGATTAACTGCAAAGCTATTATGTAATACTATTGTTCAAAAAATAATTTTTGTAATTTAGTCAGATCTAGATTGGTGGATGATCTCACATATCTATTTACAATGACTTTTGCCCTGAGCAGACTTAAAATAAATTCAAAGACAAGTGCATTCAATAGATAATTTTACTTTCCAGTATTTAAAGAATGCTCTGAGGACCTTTCTAAAGAAACAGATGTCGTCTAAGGGGAGGTCATATAAGCATCTCTGGCAGCTGCTTAAAGAAAGAATATAAATTAAATTCCTCTGGGATTTCTGAAGTCACATTTTAGCACTGCTTTAAAGAATTAACTCTTTAATGACTGGAATTGTATATTTACCAGGAATTTGGCCAAATCAATCAATGTATCTCATACAGTAAAAAGAGAGGTTCCTCCTTTAGAGAAACTGGCAGTCACAGATATATTTCATTATAATCAAATATATATGTTTAAACATATATATGATTTTGAATATATATGTTCAATATTATACAAGAGTACAAAAAGTCATGCATTGGATCCTTTCTCTTGCTGACATGAGAGATAGTCATTTTTCCTGCTCAGAATTTAACTATATTTGAATTATGGCCTTCGAATAATACCTGTTGAAGTCATAGTTTTGTCTCAGATAAATGTGCTTACACACAAATATATAAATACTTTCATATATGGGAGTAAATAATCCCAAATGACTTGACTTATACCCCATTGTATCTTGCTGACTTCTAATGAACTTTACATATGATTGCATTTATATACACACATACATGTATATATACATCAGACTGTGTGTATATATATACATAAATATATAAAAATGTAACTGTGCATGTGAGTAGATTTTCAAGAATAATAGGTGACAATAAAAAATAAGAAAAAAGGTTTAAAATGATTCTGAGAAATATAGAGAAAAAAGAGCTAAGAATAATAGCACTAAAGTAATTATCATTTGCATATTTTTATCTGGCAAGCTCTAATGACTGATGTTTTTATCAGTTTTGTATACTCTTTCATAGGAGAGATGGATAGATATAGAAAAGTATGATGTATTAAAAATCTATTAACTGACAAAGAGGTAGAGAGTTGGCAACATATAATACTTTATCCAAAAAAAAATCTGATGAATTAAAGGTTTGGACTTGTATCAGCTAATTGCAATGAACAGATAATTGTGTCCAAGTCCTAAATTTACAGAAGACAAAATTCCGAATGTGACTTTATTTGGAATGGGCACTTTGAGAAGCCAGTATGCTACAAGTACAGAGCCATCAGGAGTAGAATTTGCATTTCAGGTATCAGAGAAGTTATCTCTCTCTTAGCCATGGGAGAATACACAAAAGGTGGCCATCTACCAATCAGAAGGATCACACCAGACACCAAATTTTATGCAATACTACTTCTTTACCTAATGTTCCAGAAGATTATCTTAAATATCAAACATTTTCTATAGTGTTAGTATTTCTGCATAAAGATAAGATAGGCTTTAAAATAAAAATTGATTTGAAAATATTACCACTATCTTAATTATTGTACTTTCATAACATAAACTGATGACTTAAAACATGGGACTTAATCTTTTTACAATTCTAAATACCAGAAATTTAAGGTCAAGATACAAGCATTGTTGGCTTCTGGTGGGGGACTCTATAATCTACAAATCACAGAAAGAACTGAGTAAAAATAAACTACTTTATTGTCAAAAAACAACTTAAACATAGGGAAATGAGTGTAGTCATTACAGGTATGAAGCAAGTTCAAAAGGAAGAAAGTCCAGACCACGTAATAGGGTCATGTACTATCAGTTTATAAATATTCAGTTACGATTCTTCATGAAAAAGAAGATTTAGAATATATAGATAAAAACATAAAATGAAAATATGCCATATATGATATGTCTGGAAAAAAGGTGGAGAAAGGTAAACAGGGGCACATTTTTATTTTGGTGGTGGGTGGTTACTGGGTAAGAGATGGCTCTGTTGTCTAGACTGTGTGGAACAGTGTCACCCAACTTGATGTTTTTATCAGTATAAAAACATTGGTAAAGTTTTATCTGGTCCAATCAAACCAACTTAATCTTTAATAACATAGACACATATAAATTTCATCTAAGAATGGTCATCCATCCTTCCTTCCTTCCTTCCTTCCTTCCTTCCTTCCTTCCTTCCTTCCTTCCTTCCTTCCTTCCTTCCTTCCTTCCTTCCTTCTTTCCTTCCTTCCTTCCTTCCCTCCCTTTTTCTCTTTTTAGTTAAGTCAGGGCAGTACTCAGGGACTACATGGCTTCATGTCCATGGTGAGGCACAGCGGAGCGTGGGTAACATGCAGTGAACTCTGGGTCCCTTGCAGCAGGGCACGCCCTCAATGCTTTTTCTGGGCTCAATTTTACCAAGAAAAAAGAGGGAACAGAGCGGTCAATTTCTCATTTACCAATCCATTTAAGTAGAATTAAATGTGTATTATTTTGGGAGTGAAAAACTGTGTAATTTATTTGCTTTAATCATACTAAAAATTTAATAAAAGTATTAAAAAGTTATTTGAACTCTACAATTATTTCTGCCATCAGATGCCCTTACTGATAAGCCACCTCTGCTCCCCAATCTGCTGTAATGGAATGTGACTTTGTTTAAATAATACTTCTTTTCTTTTGCTAATGACCTTGTCTCACCTCCTTTGTGTTTTTTTATGATTTGAAAAATCTTCTATTTTATGCATCTTGTAGCATCTGCTACATGCTAGTTTGGATGCTGGCAATTTATGAATTGTATATTAGAGCCAAAGATCTTTAAAATTGAAAGGATTGCATTTTTCTTTAATACAATTATATATGAACTTTTACAGAGAGGCATGCAGACCTTAACATTTAGTCAAAGACTTCTCCAAATACTTATCCTTCTCACATGCAAATACATTCATCCCTTCCTATCAGCCTAAAATCTTAGGATATTCCAACACCTGCTCTAATATCTAAACTCTTATCTAAATATTATTGAAATTATCCCAAATGAAACTATAGCTATGATTCCTCCCACGACAAGATTTTTCTCAAGCTGTGAATCTGTGAAACCAGACAAGTGACATCTTTCCAAAATGTAAGGGTTTGGCAGATTTTGGAGAGACATTTCCATTCCAAAAGGAGAAATTGAAAAATAGATTGAAAGGGGTTACAGGTCACAAGCACATCCTAAACGGAGCAAAATAAAATTGTATTAGATCTTAAAGCTAAGGAGTTAACCTATTGGTATCAATATTCTTTTATCCCGTCCCACGACAGTGGCTGTCTCAACCCCATGATGACAGGACTTCAGGAAAGTCCCACCCTTCCGTTCAGTGGAGCAGGGCCCTTTGAGCTCTCTGCTGGGTCCTTGCCCTTGAAATGAGAGAAAACAAGCAAAATTGCCCCATGGGTCTGTTGAGGGAGTTAGTTATCATAATGATCTCGGAAGTACAGGAAGTCATTCCTCACTGTTATCTATGGGTAGCACATGTGGGCAGGTTTCTTTCATTTTGTCTTGTTTTCTGTCTTTCCTCCACTTTGATTTTGTATCTGTGGGTGTGACTCCATTTCTATCCTTGGCATCTGCTGCATAGTGTATGGTTGAATTTTTTTATTTTGCCCTTCCTACCACCCCAGTTTCCTTATCAAATATCTGTCCAGACACTCTCTTGTGTTTTTCTTAGAAGATGCTTTTATTTTTTTGGATTTTTCTTACTCATTCTTTTTCTCCCCCCCTCTTTTATCTTTCACAAGTATGAGCACACTAATTTTTATTTTTTCCGGAATCTTTTTGTTCTATTTTTCTTACAACTATCCTTTTAATTTCTCTCTCTCCTTTCAGAATTTAACAATTTAACTCTCAAGAGAAATGCCCCAAAGTCATTCTGTTTAAAAGAATTTTCTCAATTAAATTTCTAAATCCGAGGGCCAGAGGGACAGTGTAAGAGGTAAGCTGCCTGCTTTACATGCAACTGATCTGCCTTTGACCCTGAGCACTCCATACCGTCCCTAGATCCCAGACAGTGTCACTACTGAGTTCAGATCCAGGAGGAAGCCCTGAGAACCACCAGATATGGCCCCCAAACAAAAATTCATGAATGTTTTTATATTCCACAAAATCTAGAATAAAATTTTCCAAGTACTCTATCACTTTCCTTACAATAATATACACGTTTCTCAGCTCCAAATTTAGTCTAGTCCTCAATTAATGTTTCCTTCATTTTAACTACTTTTTCTTCCTGTTTATTTTGATAATCTGTTCTCTTTCTCTCACTCTCTCTCCATCCCTCCCTCTCTCTCTCTTTCATCTATTTATTATCTAGTGTTCTCTGGAAAACGCTATTGCAATAGGGAAAAAGAGACCTACATACAAAACTGGGTGCTGTTTCAAAGGCAACAGGGGTATCTTATGATGTGTAATCCGGTACTAGAGGATATGTAGACAACTTTTTACCAAGATAACTCAAATCTGAGAAAAATACTAGCAGAACCCATTTAAATATAGATTAGACACATATGCAGATATGGATGATATAGATTTATTTATAAAAATTTGACTCATGTAATTATAGAGGTCCCAAGATGTGCAGTTAGCAACATGGAGACTGGGGAGAATTTTGGAGGTAACTCCATGCCAAATGATGCTAGACTCTGGAACCAGAAAAATCTGATGTCACAGCATTAGTTCAATGGCAAAAAAACAACAACAAGAATCAAGTCCAGATTCAAAGCAGTTACACAGGAAGATTCCCTCTTGCACTCCTTTTTATTCTATGCAGTTCCTCAGCTACTGGGATTACTCCCATTCACATTAGCCAGGACAATCTTTTTACCCAGTCTATTGATTCTCTGCTTATTAAACTAGAAACAGCTCACAAACACACCTAGAAAAATGCTTGATTAAACGTATGAACACTCAGTGAACTAGTGAAATTTATGCATAAAATTAACCAGCACAATATACAAAAGGTATTTTTGCAATTATTTTATGCATAATTTAAGGTCACTTTTTTGATTCACTTAAACTTAAGTTATATCTCTAAAGCAATCATTAATCATACTGATTAGCCCACATATTGATTGGTAAATCAGGTTATGTTTTTTTTTGTTAAATCAATCACAGTTCTTCAGATGACTCACTTTGTTTCTTGACACAGTTTTATTCTCTGTCATCAGGATTATTGAACACAGATTGGTAACACCACTGCAAAACTGAAGGTAATAAGTCTCAAAGTGAATTCAGAAATCAAAAGTTTTTTTTCCCATTTAGAAGACACAATTGTGAAAGAAGAGAACATAAATCATGCTCCCAGCTTGAAAAACTAACTAGTAAAATATGTGTTTAGTAGCTATTTATAAGTATATATACATATGTATCACTTCACTTGTATCACTTGTAGTCCCATTGATCTTCGATTTGCTCGAGCAGGAGCCAGTAATATCTCCATTTGTCCCTGTCGCAAGCAAGTGTAGCCCAATGATACCTGCTCGCTCCAGGAACAGAAAGAGCCTCAAATTGTTCATTTAGAGATTTGACAAAGAAATCTGACCATCTAGTTGGAGGGCGGCCACGAGGTTTTCTGATGTCCCGTGGAATCCAGTCAGTAACAGCTCTAGTCCAATGGTCATCTCTGAATCTCATTACATGACCAGCCCATCTGATTTTTGATGCCTTGGCAAACGAGACAGCATCCCTGATTTTTGACTGTCGACGGAGGTCAGAACTCAGGATTCCTTCTCTCACTTGAGTGAGACATGATATTCCCAGCATAGCTCTTTCAATTCCTCTTTGGGATACCCTAATAGCATTCTCATCCTGCTTACGTAAGGCCCAGGTCTCTGAGGCATATGTTAGTGCAGGAAGAACAGTGGAATCGAAAAGATGTGCCCAGAGTCGGAGATTTGTTGTTCTCTTAACCACCTCTTCGACGCTCTTGAAGGCATTCCATGCTGCTCTCTTCCTCCTGCGCAGTTCTGGCGCCAAGTCATTCCTCATGTTGATTTCTTGACCCAGGTACACATAGCTGCTGCATTCAAAGATGTTCGTTCCATTGAAAGCAAATGGAGCTTCAGGGACCTGTTCTACAAGATCATTGTAGGTGATTTTAATGCCAAGATAGGTCCAACAAGGTGGCCTGAAGATCTCCACATTGGGACACATGGCCTAGAATGGAACGATCAGGGTGAGAGACTATCTGAATTCATCATGTCGACCAAGACCATCCACGGTAACTCACAGTTCCAGAAGGCCGAATCTAAACGCTGGACATGGGAGTCTCCTGGTGGATAGTTCCACAATGAAATTGACCACATCATATTCAATCAAAGGTTTTGCCTGACTGATGTCGCTGTTGTCCTAAAATTCCAAAAGGGATCAGACCACCGTCTACTTCATTCGGAATTCTACTTCACAGAGCGGGGAGAAAAGTGCAAAATCTTTAAGTCTAAGAAGACAACTCCCAGAATGACCACCAACTGGGAGGTCTTTGGCACTATTGCAGCAACGTGGGAAGATGCCGTTCTTGAAAACATCAAGGAGGAATACAATCGAATGGTTCAGCACCTCCATGTCTGTGTGAAGAACGCCGAGAGTGAGAAAGCCAAAAACAGACGCCTGTCTTCGAAAACTCTGGAGCTCATTCGTCAACATGGTTTGGCAGGAGCCTCAGGCAACCACAAGCTAACGTCCGAGCTCACAAAGCTGTGAAGAGATGCGATAAAGGAAGACCTCAAAGAGAGAAGAGCAGCAGTGTTGGCCAGTGCAGCAGAAGCCGGGAAAAGTATTGGCAATGCTCGCCAGTCCTTCACCAACTACAAGACCAAGATGACTGCCCTCTGATGTCCCAATGGATCTATCACATCCTCCAGAAAGGTAATGGAGAAAATTATTCACGACTTCCACTCAGATCTCTTTGACAGCCATGTCCACTGCCCACATAGCAAATTCCGCAGGATGGATATGTCGTTCCCAATGTTCTCCCTTCTGAAATCCGACATGCCATTTTGCTGGTAAAGACGCGAACAGCACCTGGTCTGAACAAGGTCGGACCCGAACACCTAAAGAATCTGCCACCAGTCCTCATCAATATACTGGCTCGACTCTTCACATGCTACCTGTCTGAATGCAAGGTTCTATCCCAGTGGAAAACCAGTAGGACCATTTTGTTGTACAAGAAGGGAGACATCCACAACATCAGCAACTATCACCCAATCTGCCTGTTGTCTGTTGTCTACAAGTTGTTCACTCGTGTCATCCTGAATAGAATAGGCAGAACATTAGTTGAAGGACAACCATATGAGGAAGCCGGGTTCCCAAGAGGATTCAGCATGATCGACCATATCCACACAGTGACCAAACTCATTGAAGTTTCACGAGAGTTCAAGATGCCGCTCTGTCTAACGTTCATCAACTTAAAGAAGGCCTTTGATTCTGTTGAGACTGAGGCGGTCATCGAAGCCCTGGCCAAACAGGATGTTCAAACTCAGTATATCAAAATCCTTCGCAAGCTGTATTGTGGATTCACTACCAGGATTTCACCATTCTACAGGGAAGTGATCACTGATGTAAAAGAGAGGGCTGCGGCAGGGTGATACCATTTCACCGAAACTCTTCAGTGCCACCCTCGAGAACATCATTCGACGACTGGAATGGGAAGGAATGGGAGTGAAGATAGAGGGCTGGCAATTACACCACCTCCACTTTGCTTATGACATCATTCTCATAACGCCAAACATTAGCCAAGCGACACAAATGCTGGCTGACTTCGACCGAGAGTGTGGAAAGGTCAGATTGCAGCTGAATCTCAACAAGACGATGTTCATGAAAAACAAACTGGTCCCTGAAGCTCCATTTGCTCTCAATATACATATGTAGGGTAATAATTCAAAAGATTCCTGACCTTTGTACCATACTATATATTCTAGAAGAATTTCAATTGCCAATAAGCAGCTACCTTAGTTACCCACAAACAATGGGCCTTGTAATTCTGGTTTCAGAAATATATTTCTTTTCCTTGTTGAACTTGGCCTTCTTCTGGATAATAAAACCTTGCTCTAGTGAATAAAATGTACCTATACCAAAATTGCTTAAATTTCTGGAGTTTCATATAAGAAAACATTAATGCGGATTCAGAGTTTAACATAGTTTCTTCAACGCAGCACCTGCATTATATTTGACTTAATATCCCTGATGGATTCATTACAGTTCCTGTGTTCATGTATATTAAAAGAATGTGGTGAGGGAAATCACATCATCCAAATTGTTAAATGATTTCTATTTTAGCTTTGCTTTTTTTAATGTGTGGCTTCTCTCATTGCAGTGCTCAGAAATGCCAGGATTCACCCCTAGATATATCTAGCCACCATTGCTTACTAGGGTTGAGAATGTGGCATTGTTTAAACCCTGTCATGCCAGGGGCCACTAACACCACCTACTTGTACTCAGAGCTACCAGGGATCACACTTGTCAGTTCCTGCAAACTTCCAAGGCTATACCTACCTGTGTCCAGGGACCTTGTAGTTCAGGCTCCTTGTGGTTCAGGGTCTTATGCATGAGGTATGTGCCCCTAACCCCAAACTATTTCTACAGCCCATTAATTTGTTTTAAACATGCCCCAGAAGTCATAGGTTCAACACCAAGTATCTTGGCAATGACAAATTTTATTATTCTTATCACCCATTTTTTGCCTACTGGTTAAAAATATATATATTAGATAGGGGAAGTTTCCTTTTTTTCTGTTTCTTGTCATTTGTGTATTATTTGCACATATATTAGCCAAATCATTCACTGAAATGTACTAAACACTTTCTCCTTGAAACAATTAAAGCTTAGTTGAACAGAAATATTGGTAGGATGCTTAACTATCTGCAGCAAAATCTGTTGATGGCCATTTTATCTCATCTCTGGTCTTCTCACTCTAGTGCTAAGTTTTCCATGGCTAGAAATAGCATCTCTGTTCCATGGATTATCCTTTTATATAGGGACTAAACAGTACTTTGAATATTGTCAGCAGACCCTACAATCTCCTACTATTTCCAACAAATTCCATTTCCCATCCTTTTAGCTGTCTCAAGAAATTGTTGCCAGAAATTAGCGGCAACTCACTCTCTAGAGGTACAGAATAGCATTTTAGCATTAAATTCTCTGAAGGTTTGCAGGATTTCTATTAGGAACGAGTTCTGATTACCTGCTTGGATATCTTGCTTAATTGAATGCATTTTATTGATAGCTTTCCTCTAAATATTTAGAGAGGAGATTAGCATACCCCTCCTTATCCTACCAAAAAATCCATGGCCATCAGGAAACTTACAATGTAACCAAATTTGGAAAGCAAATGACTCCATCCTTGTAAATAATTAAGTATCTTTATAGAGATTATACTGGTTAGAGTAGATTCTAGCCAATGAGAGTATTTTTACCAGAGAAAAGAAAAGGCAGATTCAAAAAAGAAGAAGATCATGGAAGAAGGAAGAATAATTTAAGGTTACAGCACCATAAACCAAGTTTTCTCCAGGATTGCACTGTTGCAGGCAATGTGGCAGTCCCCTACAGTCTTGCTGAATTCTTGATTTTAAATATCTGGTCTCCAGGAGAGTTAACCAGTTTAGACAGAACCAATTTCTGTTGTTTTAAACTATCAGGGTTTAAGCAGTTTTCTGCAGTAGTCCCAAGATGGTAATGCATTTTTCTCATCTTACTTCCATTCTTTACTATGAAAGTTTTCTGAAATCACATGCAGCACTCTAACTGATTCAGACTGCTGATGCTAATTAAGACACTATCCAAACTTCTGTGATAAGTATTGATTTTTAAAGCCTGCAGTCTGACTTCCATGATTTTATTGTGAAAAAAAGATAGTGGTATCTTCAAACATTTGCATCCACTTTCTGGCACCAGTGCTTTTACGCAAAGAATACATAAACTTGACATCTATCGGGATATGTAGTGGAGTTTGTAAACATCTCATTCCACACTTTTCCTCATATTTCTGAAAGCCAGAGACATGACAGAGATGGCAGATATGTCTCACTTTTTTGGCTGGAGCACCATCTGCCTGAGCCAGGTTTGTTGATCTTAGAGTTTGTTTTAGAATAATAATTATTATTGACTTGACATAAATCCAAGAGAGAGATTCACAGAGTGTCATCCATGGATGGGAACACAGGAGACATTTCTTTTTACTCTGTGCTATGAAGCACAATGATTATTTTTACATTTTGTTTTTCCATTGTTAAATAGTTAAAATATGTCAACATTTTCAAGTGCTTAGACAAAGGCTTATTAAGGTAATTTTTTTGGTGAGCCTTCATTTTATATTTTGAATAGAGTCAAACCTATATTCAAGCCCCAATTCTAAAATTAACCCTTATACTAACACATACCCTAACAATGTAAATTTCCCTATTTTAAAAATCTCCCAATTCCTTAGTTTCAACTTCCAATTTGCCATACCCACACCTAAACACTAAATTAAGTGAACCCTAACTCAAATAAAACCCTAACCAAAAACTTTATGTTAATCCTGTATCATGGTATCACTGTCATCCCATTGCTCATAGATTTGCTCGAGTGGTCACCAGTAATGTCTCCATTGTGAGACTTGTTACTGTTTTGGGCATATCGAATACACAATGGGTAGCTTGCCAGGTTCTGCCATGGGGGCGAGATACTCTCGGTAGCTCCTCTCCAAGAGGAGCGGAGGATTCGAGCCCGGGTCGGCTGCGTGCAAGGTGAATGCCCTACCAGCCGCACTATTGCTCCAGCTAACTCTAATAATAATTGCTATCTAAGCATAAGCCTAATCCTATCAATTTCCTTAATTCTGTCATTCACCCAAATCCTAACTTAGTTTTAACATCAACCATAGCCAAATCTAAACATTAGTTCTAGTCTGAACCCTAATGTTTCCCTTTAAACAAGTCTTAGCTTAGCCTAACAATTTATCAAAATTTAATATTATCCTTAATTCTGTCACTTATAACTTCAATTTTAGACAAACATAAACTAGAACATTAACCTGAACTCTAATACTTGTCTTAATTCTAAAACATATCCTAGCCAAGGCATAAATCTTCCAATTACTATACATTTAAAATTGTTCCTTATCCTCCCTTTCATTTTTGTTTTTGGTTATATGCAAATATTAGCCCCTAACCCTAACCATAATCCTATGTCACTGTATCACTGTCACTGTCATCCCGTTGCTCATTGATTTACTGGAGTGGGCACCATTAACGTCTCTATTCCTCCCAGCCCTGAGATTTAAGCAGCCCCTCCTTACTTGTATTTCCCAACAATTAGAGGCTCTTTCAGGGTCAAGGGAATGAGACCTATGTTACCGTTTTTGGCATATTGAATACGCCACAGGAGGCTTTCCAGGCTCTGCCCATGTGGGTGGGATACTCTTGGAAACTTGCCAGGCTCTCAGAGAGGGATCTATGTATCTGTTACTGTATTTGGGATATGAATAGGTTCTCTGTGGAGCTCAGTCCTGAGCCAGTGGTGACTGTGGATAGATTTGGGGTTTAGTGAAACTGCCTGGGCTTTGGTTGTATGAGAGCTACCTCCATAACATTGTCCCAGAGGTCTCAGCCAGGAATGGGTGTCTGAGAAATTTTTGCCATGTAGAAACTTTTTTATATTGACGTAGTCCCATTTAAGAACTCAATTTCAGACAATTAAATATCAGTTTAACTAGACACGACAAGTAGACAAATATGCAAGTCTGGAATTAAAGGGAGAAACCTAGGGTATAATTCATAATTTGGGACTGAAGAAATAGGAGTTAAGGCACCTGCCTTGCAGGTGACCAACCTCTGTTCAATTCCTAGTATCATGGAGTACTCTGGGCACTGCCAGGTGTGTCCCCAAAAGCAAAACAAAATAAAAACTGTAGTAAATAGTATAGTTGGAACTATAAAGCTGTGAGATTGAGAACCAGGGAGAAAATTCCAAGGGTTGGACCCTGGAACAATGGGAGGCCTGGGTTCAGTCCCTGCAGATGCTTCCAGGAACACTGAACCAGAAAGAGACTTCAGGCAACATTGGGTATGGCCCCCAAAATCATTTTTAAAAATAAAAACCATAACGTTGAGACTACCAAGAAAACAAGAACAGGAAAAAAGATGATAGGGCCAGAGAGATCGTTTAAGGGTAGAATACATGCTCGAGGCACAGGTTTGATCCTTGGCACCTCATGGATCCGAGGACCTCTTAGGAGAGGATGACAAGTTGGGAGTAGCTCCTGAGTAGCACTCAGTGTGGCCCCCAAATTAAAATGAAAATTAATGATATTAATTGGGGGAGGCATACTTAGCAATGGTCAGAGCCTACTCCTGGTAAAATACTCCAGAATTAGTTTACAGGAGTATTTAAAGAGCTCTCATAAGAGCCTAGCAAGTTCCCCGTGGCATATTCAATATGACAAATACAGGAACAATAACAGGTCTCATTCCCCTGACCCGGTAAAGAGCCTCCAATCGATGATAAAAATGAGTCAGGAGAGGCTGCTAAAATCTCAGGGCTGGGATGAATGGAGACGTTACTGGTGCCCACTCGAGTAAATTGATGAACAATTTGATGACAGTGATAGTGATATATATATATTACTCTCTATAAATAAAAATAAATTTATGAAAAAGTAATGATACAATAATGAATTTTGGGGCTGGAGAGATAGCACAGCGGGTAGGGCGTTTGCCTTGCATGCGGCCGACCCGGGTTCAAATCCCAGCATCCCATATGGTCCCCTGAGCACAACCAGGGGTAATTCCTGAGTGCAGAGCCAGGAGTAACCCCTGTGCATCGCCAGGTGTGACCCAAAAAGCAAAAAAAAAAAAAAAAGTAATGATACAAAGATGAAAATGGCAAGCCAAAGGTGGTGTTGGAAAAAGTTATAACTAATAGGCATATTAATTTTGGAATAAATCATGCAAAAGAGGAAAAGAAAAAAGAAATTGTTAAAGACCCTTAACACTGCAACGTATAACCTAGACCTCCCTTGCTTGGGGATGGGAATGAGTAAAAAATGCCTAATTATACAGAGAAAAATTAATCTTGTTATTTTATAATGATTACCTATTTTAATCATAAAACATAACTATCCATGATAAAATTATGCTTATAATATAGATGTGATTATCAGAAAATACAAGAGAGAAGTTATATTTATATGCTTTTCATATGATATTGCATTTAATACTGAACTATTAATAAATTTTCAAGCATTTACTTTTCCTTATAACTTTGTATAACATTTGCAAGATTTTTCCAGACTCTTTTGTGCAATGAAAAGAGTACATGGTACATGTACATGTACCATGGTACATGGTACTTCTAAGATATTTACAAGATTTTGTGGGGTACTAAATATAATTTTTGGATATTTAAATTAAACCATATATAAACATGCTTGTTGTTACATTAGAACTATGCAAGAGTCTAGTAAAAATCCAACTGATTATTTGACATGATTTAATAAAATTAGAAAGTAGAACATTAATTTATTTTAGAGTCAGTCAGGCACAGTGATTTTGGTTTGCATTTGCATTGCCTATATTTTACTGTGCTTTTCCCCTTGATTTCATTACATTTTCTTCTGTTATTTTCTTCAGTTTCATTCTATTTTGTCCTTATCTTAACTCAGTAGACTAAATTGCTCTCACAGATTTTTTTTTTAATAACCATCACTTGATTTATGGCACTGGATGTATATGACTAAAGTTCTGCGTTTGCATCTGATATGCTAATCAGCAGGGTTGATCTAGTAACACATAGCCAGGAGTACAAAAGTTTAACTATTAGATAATTTGTAGCATTCCTTGCTGTTCAGAATGATTCAGAAAAAAAATTATTCCTTCAGAAATACATGAGAATTTATTTCTCCTACTAATCATACTACTAATATAAATTAGTTTATTGCCTTTCCAAAGGATTATACAAAGGTTAATTATATTAATGAGTAATCCTGTGATCATTTAAAAGCTTATATATCTTGTATGTTTATTAGTCACATTTATAATTTTATGATTACTTGTTAAATACTAATTTGCATATATTAAAGGCATATTAATTTTAATACTATCATTATATCACTGCTGCAAACGTCATCCCCCTTTTCTTTCCATAATGTAACCTTCATATAAAACAAGCCATTGTCTTCCCTTGTTGCATATTTCCCTCTAAGCAATTTTTATCCCCATCTTAATTTTACATAACAATTTTTCTTTATTTACAACTCGGAGCTCTTAAATTTATTATCTCACTTATATGTAATTCTTAATAAAATAATTTAATTATTTAATATATTATTCTATTAAATGTCAGTATCATACTCCTACGACACATATGTACCTGTACATTGCAAACTACAGCAACACACACACAAAAATTATAAGCCAAATTGCAATACCATCATGTTGTGCTTTTATTAAGGTGAGATTTCCATTGCAATTAATTTTAAGTAATGTTCTATTACAATATTGTTGTGATACTGTCTACCAGGTTCACATATTCAATGTAAGTGTTTTTCAAATATTATGTGTGATGTAAATTTTAACTAGATAAAATAATATGTGGTCAAAAAAAATAAAGAATGACTTCTGTTACATTTTTATCTGAAGTATTTTTAATGTTTGATTACAGATTTAAGATACATGTAAACTATTCAAAAACTCAAGAACAAGAAAGCAAATAATCTTAGCAAAAATAAGGAAAACTGAACATGCACTTATTTAAAGAAGATAGTTGACAGATCACCAGCAGCATATGAAATAATGTTCATCACTTACAGGGAAATGCAAATCAAAACATTGAGGTAGTACCTCTCACCCATGAGAATGACTTATACCAAAAGTCCAGAAACAACAAATGTTGGTGGAAATGTTATAAATAGCATAGTATCTTCTGGAGAGAGAGAGATAGAGAGAGATCATTATAGATAAGCAATTCTAGTCTTAAGTGTTTTCCAAAGATCACAGAATACTAAGTAACAAATATATATGCATGTCACTATTCACTACAATGCTATTTCTGATCTGCAAACAACCAAAGTGTTCAAAACCACATGAGCGTATGAAGAAGTTGTAAAATATACACAAATAGAAAACGACTTAGCTACAAGCAATAATAAAATTTCACCTTCTGTCCCAAGATAGGACTGGAAGGAGTCATATTAAACAGAATGTACCAGAGAGACAAATCCCAGGTGATTTTGTCCATTTGAATATATATAAAATCATAGTAAGGACGTAAACAATGTCCGAGGTAACTAACCCTTCGACTCTAGTCGTACAACTGGTTACCAAGAGAGGGTGGTGAAATAGACTGAGGGACTGTGGTGAAGAGATGTTGGTACTGTGGTGGTTAACATGTTCTGGTAATATTGAACCCTTAAGCTTAAGCATTTACAGTATGGATATAGGAAGCCATGTATTTGATCTCTGGCATCATATAGTTGGTCACCTGAGCACTACCTGATGTCGCAGAATCCATTAGACCTGGCACAATTGGATATGGTTCTGGAATCACCAAAAGTAACTCCAAGGAATGGATCTCTGCTTGAGAAACCTGTCAAAATACTATTAATGCATTGATCAATACAACATGAATAAAGAACAAATAAAATAGATTTAAAATTGTCAAATGTTCTTCAATAAAATATTCTACACAAATTATGCTATAACACTAGATAAGTATGCTATGAGTGTTTTGCAAATGATCAATGAAGTAAATTCCATTCTAGCAAATAAATGTTTAAATAAATAAGTGTAAGTGGTTTATCCAAATAACGATACCCCCTGAGGACCTTTATGTCTGTACCCATGGAAATTGTGGCTGTCATTTTGTAAGGCAAATGTGATTATACTACAGGTATTGAGAAGCGGCAATTACTTTGAATTGCTCAATGAACCAATGTAATCATAAGGGTACCCTATAAAATAAATGCTAAGCATCAAAAGAATATGACAACAAAGGAGGCAAGAGCTTTGGAGGCAGATACTGACTTGGAAGATAGAGGAAAGATATTTTATTAAAGATGTGAAGTCTGCAATTTCCAAAGTTTGAAAAGAGAAAGAATTGGATTATTGCCTCAGAAGCACTCAGAAGATATACTTAGAGGTAGAGGTCTTATACTTATACGTAGAGGTCTCCTCACACATATAAAATGTCTACTTCTTTACTGAGATATTTCTCTTCTCCCCACCCCCACTTTTTTTGGAATAGGGGTCGTGCAAACCTAACAGAACTCAGAACATTCTACTGGAATTTTGCACAGGCATCATTCCTGTGGTGCTCAGGGCCTACTCTTGGAGCTGTGTCCAGAGGTTAGTCCTGCCATTGCTCGAGACCACATGCAATACAGCGGATGGAAACCTGTTCAGAAGCACACAAGGCAAGTTCCATACTCATTGCATTTCAATTTTCAGTCAATATGGGGGTGGGGGGAATGAAGCAAGCAACAAAACTAGAACAAAGGAGATTATTAGTGAATGCATTTAAAAAAAGAAAAGAAAAATAACAGGATGACATATAACTTCCCTTGGTTATTGTGTCTTAAAATGAAAGAGTAATGGAAGAGATCTAGAAAACGGGCCATGATCAGATTCCATGGTATATCCCCACCTCTCTTCCAAAGAGAAATATCATGTTGACATACCATATTGCAAATGTGCAATGACTCATAAGAAAACAATAGTAAATGAGGGAAGTAGAATTAGACTCTTATTTCAGTAGCATGGAAAAGATTTAAAAACTTCAAATGACTGGGGCTGTAGCAATAGTACATCGGGTAGGGCGTTTGCCTTGCACGCGGCCGACCCAGGTTCGATTCCCAGTATTCCAGGTGGTCCTCTGAACACCACCAAGGGTGATTCCTGAGTGCAGAAACAGGAGTAACCCCTGTGCATTGCCAGCTGTGACCCATAAAGCAAAAAGAAAAAATCGGATGACTAAATAATACCTCCATGCCTAGAGTAAAAATCCCAATGCTCTATAGAAGTTGAGTGGATAGATAGGGTTCCCTGTGTACTCCCAGTGCTAAGCATCCTTAATATATCTAAGGATCTAAGATATAGTGCAGGAATTAGTGTGCTTACATACAGCTGATATTTGTGAATATAACCAATTTGAAAATAGTCTAGACTAGAGCAATTTAATAAAGTTAAGGTTAGTTATACTGGACTGTAGAAACTCTTAAGTTCAAAAATTGGGGTTATAAAGAGAGAAACTTGGATACACACATAAGAAAGTTTAAGTTATACAGAGTACAGAAATGTGAATGATGCAGCTATGAACAAGGAGTTCTTAAGCACATCATCCATCAGATATTTTGCCAGACTGTCTCTCTCGCTCTGATTTTTGCGTTTATTTTTCAGGGAAGAGCTTCACATTTATATTTTTTTTTAAAAAAGACGAACATTATTAGTTCCATTCATAATATTTTAAGGAGTAGAAAGCTCTCATTATAAGTCTTTACAAATAATTAAGGTTTCTTTTATTGGAAACTATTGCTTGCCAACATATCATGATATTGTTTCATTTTATTTTTATTGCATTTTATGTCCACTCTATTAAAATTTATATTTCATTTCTAATTGAATTTTTGTTTATAAGCTAAATTTTATCTTGATACCTCAAAAGTAAGTAGCATTTTTGTAATCTTATTTTGCAAATATTTTGCTAATATTGGCAATATATTGCAGTATAAGTTATATCGTTTTGTAAAGTTACCAACTTAATTTTACAGATAAATTTTTATCCAAAATATACACTAAATTTTGAAAGTTGAGGACTATTTTAAAAGTTTATTTTTATTATCGATATTGAATGGAACTTACTAAAAAAATAGTCATGATATTGAATAGATATAGACATTTTTACTTAAAATTATAGAATTAAATGTACTCTCAAAAAATTGTTAATGGATGGCTCTAACTGGATAACCCACTGGACTCTAAATTTATTAGACATTTTTATTATAAATAGATGGTTTGTTAACAAAGATTTGATGCATGCTATTTATGAAAAATGGGCAGGCAGATGAATAAAATATCTAACTTTTGCAATAATAGTTTACAAATGAAATGTACTTTGAGTGTCTTACGTTAGCTTGATTAATTTTGTATTCTCAAAAATGTATTGATCCTGATTTCTGTATTATTTTCCTTCTAAAGTGGCAGTGTAGGTTTTTAAAATAGTGTATGTAGTAGTCCTCTGAATTCATAATTATTTTGTAGAAGCTCACAGTTGCATTCTCTCTGCCATATACTTTTCTGTCATGCTCTCAAATTTGGCTGCACTCATGATAAATCAAGCAGAACTCATTCAGGAAACAAAGAAAGCTCTTTCCAAACTATGCGATAAGGTTAAATGAAAGAGCTGACTTTGGCAGAGCAGAGATTTTTTTTGATGAATTAAATTATGCAACCATTAAAATAGGAAATATATATCATGCCAACTTAATTTCACACATGGATCATGTATTTGGCCTTAGGCATGCATTTTATCTTCAATGGTTGTTTTTGGGTTGCTTCCACAATGAAAATATTAATATCTAAAACTCAGAATGATGCCACCTGTTCATTCATTTATTCATGACCTAAACATTTATGGGCATGTACTATTAGAGATATTGTCAGAGAAACTATTCTGCTAGAGAAGACTGACTTTTAAAGTTACAAAAATTTATTTCCTATAAAAGTAGTTTACAATGAATATGAAACCCAATTGGTCTAGAAGATGAAAAAATATTTTTTTTCTGTATTTAACAATGGATAGCTTGAGTTTTATGAGATGACCTTCAATCCCAAGACTTCAGTTGGAAGAGATAAAAAGTAGTAGGCAGGACAGATTTATCTTTCCCTTCTGACCATCTATATTGCTAAAACTATCTACAAGTTTATTATCCTTCTCACTATCAGAATCAAAATAGATATCTGATTCAGAGCTTGCTGAGCCTCCTTTAGTCATCCTTACCAATGTTAATAAAAATCAGAGGAATATTATTTGATCCTACACTTATTCATACTTAAAACTTAACATGGTGAACTTGAGATGAATAGGATAAGAAAATTTATTTATATGCATATATATTTTTACACATATAATTTATATTTAGTCACACCATCCTGAAGATAAATTATATATATATATATATTTATATTTGTATATCTGTGTGGTATATGCTCTGCTATTTTATGGTTTTTCAAATGTTTGTTAATAAAAATGCATTGTTAATTGAAACTAACTTTTTATTTCCTAACTTTTTCGGGTTACTGATTCATAGTTATGGTAAATGCTTACTAATAATCTCAAATATGTATATGTCTCAAATATGAATGCACACAGAAACAGCATCAACTGCGAAAAGTAGTAATATCATTATGAAACATTCAGTGTTTGCATTAGAGAGATAGTTCATGGGTTATGGCAATTGCCTTCCATTTCTCGTACTGCTTATGGTCCCAGAAGCACTGTCAAAGCTGATCCTTGAGTACTGAGGCAAGATTTAACCTGAAATATTTCTGGTTATGCCCCCTTCCAAATAATTCTTATAGACACTTTATAAAATATTTAATTCAAATGGTGAGGTAAACTTTAGCATGCACCGTAGCACTGTCGTCCCGTTGTTCATCAATTTGCTTGAGTGGGCACCAGTAACATCTCCATGGTAAGACTGGTTGTTACTGTGTTTGGCATATCGAGAACGCCACGGGTAGCTTGTCAGGCTCTGCTTTGTGGGCAGGATACTCTCAGTATCTTGCCAGGCTCTTCGAGAGGGACAGAGGAATTGAATCCATGTCAGCCGCATGCAAGGCAAATGCCCTACCCGCTGTGCAATCACTTCAGTCCCACATCACAATATTAAAATAATATTAAAAGGTAGATGTATTTTTTCTATATACAATGAAATATTGGCTTACTTTTCTATTTCTTTTCCATCCAAGGTGATATATTTTGGGGTTTGGTGGTTATGAGCATTTTTGATGTTTTTTTTCTTTACTAATGCAATATCTATTATCAATTTTCCAAACATTGGAATAAACTAATAACAAAGATAGATTTTTTTCTAGGAAATTTTCGATATATCAAAAACTGTAACAACACATCTCACAATGGAGACATTACTGGTGCCTGCTCAAGCAAATCGATTAACAATGGGACGACAGTGCTTACAGTACAGTGCAGGAAATTTTCACAAAGTACACAAGTCTGAAGTTTTATAATACTGCAATCTTATGTATATTATTTCATTAATAGGCTACTAACTTAAAAATTATCTTATTTCTTCAGTATAAAAACTGTTGCCTTTAATAATCTATACCTGATTTGGGGACAGGGATGGGTGACGTGACATCTGGCTGTTCTCTCAGCTCACAGAATACTTCTGGTGATCGCTTCTCGGCCTTTTGGCTAAGATCAAGTGCAGAATACTTCTGGTGAGGCACAGGGTATCATAAGTAGGGCTTGAGATGTAACTGGTGTTAGCTGCATGCAAGGCAAGTACCTTACCCACTGCATTTAGTAAATGTCTTACTATTTATGGCCCAACAGCTGATTTTTAAAATAGAACTGTTTTTAGATATTATTTTTAAATAATCTATATACCCAGGGAGTATGTAGATTATATATTTCCAAATAAAAACCAAATAGATTAATAATTTTTCTTCTTGATTAGGTTTTTAATTTCAGCATCTCTTTTAATGCTGTACATTGGCTTTTATTATTACCAGGGTGAACATAATTTGATTCCAATTGAAAATCAAAATAGAGTTATTTATGAGTAATATAACTTATCATTTGTAACTGGCACAGACTTTAACATAGAAATGACTTCATTATCCCTGGACATTCTACTGTGTCCAGCAATGGCAAGAATTCAGCTAATACAGTATAGTAGGACATAACACAATCTTTGATATCTGATCACTCTGATTTACCTTCAAAAATAATATTGCTGATTTAGCAATGATTCTTTTCTTCATATATCCTCTTCATAACTTTCCTCTCACTCATAAATTTCTTACTTCTTCATAGCTATAACTTTCCTCTTTTTTTTTCTTTTTTTCTTTCTTTCTCTCTATCTCTCCCTCCCTTCATCCCTTCCTCCCTTCCAGGGCGGTTCCTCCCCACATCCCATGAGTCCTTGAGTGTCTTGTCACTGTAGTCTCATACCTGACTGTCCAATAGGCCCTGAAAAGGTGGTGGCCACTGCGCTGCCAGAGAGAAAAGGCGGAAGGGACAAACACCACCCTGGGTAGCACAGCGTCATAGTTTAATGCTCAGTTTAGATGCATTTCTGCCCAAAGCTGCTGGGTTCCAAGATTGGTTTGTGTGCCTCTGAGATCATGGCCACTCAAGAGCCAGGGGAGCCGTTTGTGGGCAGCGACTTGGGGCCTTGTGGGGGGCGGAGGGGGTGTCTTTAGATAGTTTTGACCTCACCTGCCCTCTTCCCAAGTTTATTGTAGTATTTTGTCAGCAGGAAATGACCTCATAGCTACTAGGAAACCCACAATTTTATTAGTGAATGCCTTTAGCAGGACAGACTTGAATGCAATCCAGAAATTAATCCACTTATCACTACATTACTCTAAACAGAGTTTGATTGCCATTCCAAAGTGCAGAAAATTCCACATGAAGAAAGGTGTCCCTGAGAGTTTAGTTTGATAGATTACCAGATAGTGATGCTGTATTGGCAGACAAACTGGGTGAAATTTTGTTGTTTGTTTTTGTAATTCAACCTTTGGAGAATACAAACATTGCCTATAAAAATGGAAATATTATCTAGCTTACCTTCATAGAAAGTATGAACTTCTGGACAGTATACAAAAGTGTCTATAATGAAAAATTAACCTAAAGATTAGGTTTCAAGATTTTTTTTACATTTCCAATAAAAGTTTTATCTTTCAATCAATGCATTAAATACTGTTAAATGTGAATGGCACATATTTTCATTCTTATTTGAGAGATGTGAAGACTTTATAATTAAGTTAAATATTACAATATTGGTGAAGAAATTGAAATTAAACTTCTAAATTCAAGATTTCTAGATAAAACTATGAGCATTATTGCATCAAATTTGACATATACATATATAAACATATATGTGGATATATGTGTGTGTATATATACATATATACACACAAATTGTGTGTGTCTGTGTACAAACTTTGTTACATTGTTACCTTACTTAAAGTTGTTATATTTGGAAGAGGTTGAAGGGGGCAAAATATTTTTAATTATATTTTCTTTATAGCTTTCACTTTTTCTAAAAGATATTTGTTGCTAGTTATATAAAAAAGCTCATAGTAAATCTCATTGTATTAAATTATCATACAAATAAATTCAGGTGAACCCTTGCTCAGTGAACAGCAAATCTTTCTTTTCTCTCCCAAGAATGTGCGCCCAATTTTGTAGAAAGATTGAAAGGCAATAGATCTCTGAACATTGTTTTTAGGTGAATGCATTTTTTATGACAAATAAATGGTATTTGTTTATAGGCACTGAAAATACTAAGAAGAATTGAAGAAAGCTCTAGAATAAAAGTTATTTATATTAAAATTTTTTATGCTCTCATTCTTGTTCAGTCTGTACCTTTTCGAGGTGACCTTGGGAAATAATGTCTTCTGTTACAAATGCCCATCTTTAATGCTTTACATAATAACAATGGTGGTGACAAACTAAAAAAGTTTTGCAGTGATAACAATGCAAAGTAATATTTTATAAATTAAACTTGTAAATTTTATGCTAAGGATAAAAATCATAAAATATTGACAAATCCATTATATATTTTAAACCCCACAATTTTAATAGTCATTTATCTATATAATTGTGTTTATATTGCATAACAATTTTCTTAAACTTAACGTTTATTATATCTTGTCCTAAAGAGAGTTATGCTTTATCTAAGATTATAAGAGAGAATTTCATTATAGATTTTTACAAGAATAATATTTCACAAAAATCTATTTTATAACTTTTTACAGATTGGGGTTGTTTTTTAAGTAATTGAGTTAAAAGAATCAGTTCTTGGAAGAATGAATACCCACATTAAGTAATATTCTTTTATATTTTTCATTAAGTGCTGACCATGTACACAGTCATAAACATCTTTTCTTACTATACTCTAATAATAAGCAATATTCTACAGGTATTTTTTCATATTCTGACACTTAATTATCATAGAAATTCTATGTATAAGGGCACTGTTTTTCTTAAATTTACAGATCAATTAGACCCAGACAGTTCATATGGCTTTCCATAATTGACAAGCTGGTGGGATTTGAGCACATATAGATTAGAAATGTTTAAATTTCAATGCTCCCCATGTTATACTGTTTCATACTCTCCCACTCCAAATCATCCATGAGTGATCCCTGAGCGCTATGTGATTGAAAACTAAAAAAAAACTGAAGCGCTGTTGTTTTTGTATTATTCTGTTAAGAAAATGGGTATCTAAAACACATCATTTTTTATATTGTGATTTACTTAAAATCCAATGGGGAAGATTGGAAATAGGTCTTCTTGAGTAACATAACATGGTCCTGAAGAAAATATAATGAAACATAAAAATTTTGATTGAAAAATTCATACACTATTTTAAATAAAATTTAGGAAAGTATATCAATTGAATATTTGCTTCAAGTTAAATTTTTATTTCCTTAAGTATTGAATCAATATTGGCTTAGAAGCTTATAAAAACTTATTTCTCATTGCAGTGCAATGACACTACACAGTGCCACCTCTTAAATGTCAATATCCCTCTACCATGATCCACTGAATCTTAGCAGCTCAACTGCTGCCAGACCTGCTAACATCAGTTGATGAACTGCTTTTGAATTAAATACAAATAGAATGCATGCATTATTTACTTAAATATTTTTATGTTATGGATCCAACTTTTAGTTGATATTAAATATGATTTTTGGCATAGAGATTAAATTTTCCTTTGCCTAATTGTGTAAGTACAATTTTTAAAATATTATCTAATTTAAATTATTTAATAGGCATGCTGTGTTAAATATTAACAATTAGACGCTGAGCACTAAGTACTTGATCATCTCATTTATATTTATGCAACTTTAGTTATAGTATTTAACATTTTCTTAATTTATTTTGATTTATTAACGTTGATTTAGTATGTTGAGGTTGATTCTCAACTGTTACATTTCACTATATAATTGTCTGTATCATTTTTTCAGTCCAATAATTGGTTTTCCAGGGTTGATCATGTAATCATTGCATGGCATAACTCTGTCATGCCGCATAAAAAGCAAGCAAACAACAATATACTCACCATGGCCTATAGATGTGCATTTGTCTTCTCATGCACAGTGACACGCATGCCTAGAACTCTCCGTGTTTGCATTTTCAGTGTATTTGTAAAAGTCTACCAGAGTAATTTGTTTGTAGTGTTGTAGTACTAACTGATTATTGAAGTAATTATTAAATATGTGTGAAAACTTCTAATCATCAGGGAGATGCAGATCAAAACAACAATGAGATATCATCTCACACCACAGAGACTGGCCCACATCCAAAAGAACAAAAGCAACTGGTGTCGGTGCAGATATGGGGAGAAAGGGACTCTTCTTCACTGCTAGTGGGAATGCCGACTTGTTCAGCCCTTTTGGAAAACATTATGGATGATTCTCAAAAAATTAGAAATTGGGCTCCCATTTGACCCAACTATACCACTCCTGGGAATATATCCCAGAGAGGCAAAAAGGTATAGTAGAAATGGCATTTCCATTTCCATTTTCATTGCAGCACTGTGTTATCCAGATTAACCACAATCTGGATAAAACCGGAATGCCCAAAAACAGATGACTGGTTAAAGAAACTTTGGTACATCTACACAATGGAATACTATGCAGCTGTTAGAAAAGATAAAGTCATGAAATTTGCATATAAGTGGATCAGCATGGAAAGTATCATGTTGAGTGAAATTAGTCAGAAAGAAAGAGACAGACATAGAAAGATTGCACTCATATGTGGAATATAAAGTTGCAGAGAGGTAGGAGCTAGCAATGATGCAACTTCTGGCAGAATTTCTCTGGACTTAGTTACTAAAATACTAAAATACAGAAATCCAAAATCTCGCCACCCCTATTGTGGCCACATGACCTCATATCTCTTCATTCTCAGCAGTGGAGAACAAATTATCAAATGCTTCCTTTCCAGCGGGTCCGACATTGTTGGGGGAAACTCCAAACAATAATAGTGATTTTTTTGTTGAAATTTTGAATGTAATAAAAGTAAAGAGAAAGTAAAGTGAAATTTATCAGCTACACAGGCGGGGCAGAAGGCTAGGGGTCTGGGGGGGTAGGGGGAAGCATACTATGGTTCTTGGTGGTGGAATATGTGCACTGGTCAAGGGATGGTTGTTCGAGCATTGTGTAACTGACTTAAGCCTGAAAGCTTTGTAGCCATCCACATGGTGATTCAATAAAATAATAAATAATAAATAAATAAATATGTGTGAAAACTTGACTTTCCATATTTAATAGTACTTCATATTGAAGTACTATTTAATAGTACTTCATATTATGTATTCATAGTAATTCATAGTAATACATAATATACTTAATAAAATAAAATAGTTTAAATAATTTTTTGGAGAGAAAAGGGAAAAAAAGCCTTAGAGTTCTAATTTTTTTGGAACAAGGCAACACTTTATTTTGTGGTAATATATTTCTCCTAATGACTACTTTTAATTTTTTTATTTCTGTTTTATTATTTTTCTCTCTCTTCTAGTCCATCTGCTCTTTTGTATCAATCATATTATCTATTGTATTGATGTCATCTCATTAACTCTCAATGTCACAGTTTGCTACTTTATATCTTCATGTAGAATTTCACATACACATAGGCATATATGTATGTGTGTGTATGCTTTCCTTCTCTAGCTAGAAAGCAATAATAATTAGCCTAACAGACATTATACAAAGTAATTTTGAAACATATTTATTCAAGGTTGATTTCTCATACATATTTATGCATGATAAACTATAATAAGATATCTAAAACTTGCACTTGATTATAGGCTTATGTGTCAAAATTTCCAATTTTTATTGAAATGATAAATTTGATATCATTATATACTAATGAAAGAAAAAGTTTAGTAAATCCAAGACATCCAATCAGATATTAAATTTATGAAGAAACTTCACAGATATGTATTATCTTCTGTATGTACAATTCACTCATTTTGCTCTTACCAGAAGATTTTAGCTTTTCATCTTTTGAACTAAAATGTCACAGGGCATGAGGAGGATAATTTACATAGAGTATATAATAGATTGGTCCACTTATGTTTAATAAACTATTGTAACCCTCAGTTTATTTTCTTACATTATGAAGGAAACAGCTGGTCAACAGTTGGTCAAAAACAGTTGGTTTTACCAACAATTAATATTTACTTTACAGGAACCTGTCCAAGAGAAAATTATTTCTAAAATAATTATCTACTTTGTAACAGGGAAGCAATTTGCTTTTGTTCTATTCTAATGTCCTATTTGAATCCCAAGAGTCAAATATTTTATATGTATTGAGTACAACTATTAAGACAAAAATTGTAGATATGTAAATTGCATTTATCATGACAGCCTTGGAGATGTGTTTCTCCATCTCCTGCCAAAAGACAAATTGCTATTCGAGAGAGTTAGGTGATAGCTTTCACATGCTGCATCTTCTTGTTTTCCCGAAGTACTCACGCATAGGACATACATTCTGCTGGTTGTATCCAGTGAATCAATAACTAGAGTAGAGCTGAGATGGGGTCATAGGGATGTGGCAACACCACCACTTTTCCAGAGCTTCACCAAAGCAAGATACCTCCTAGACCACCGCCTCCCTCACCATGCTCTTCCAAATATCTAATTTGCTATGAGATCTAAAGTTTCACTCACTCTATCCCTGCTCCTATCCTCCTTAATATTCACAAACACTACCCTCAACACATTTTTTCATTGTTGTTCCACTAATTCAGCATTGGCATCTGTTTCCCTAAGGACTCAAGCAGAGAGACTAACTGATTGGAAAATTTTCTTTGATCTCTTTTAAGGAATTTTCACTCCTTTAATAATGACAAGGTTGGGTCACCAAAATAAAATTATGCACATAAAAATCACTGGCAATAATATCACTCAAAATGAGTGTGTCATGGTGTGAAGCAATATTTCTATGTTCCACTGTTTCAGATGAGAATATTTATGTTTTTATACATAATTTTGATAAAACTGACCGATTAAAATAGATATCTGAGTAATCAGAGCTGCAATATGTTCAGAAGTTGATTTTATGGAATTATTCATCTATAAATCTACACATTTCTGTTTAAATATATTATAATGTACATTGTTAAATAACTTTATTTGACATACAAAAATTACTTTTAAAAGTACTCTCTGGAGCTCTCAAAACTATCCTGTATAATGTCCTTATTTTACTTAAGAGAAAATTAGAATTTTTGGGAAAACAAGATCATTATCACTGACAGGTCAGAAATAAAATTCCAATTTTATGATATCATCTTTCTAATCAAAATTATGCAGTACTTTTAATATTGCTTTTGATCAGAATAGATGCTGAAATTATTATACATTTAGTTTTTCTCCCTTTCAATCATTTCTCTACCACAGATTTAAATAAAGATGCGTTAGGCTGTGAAAGACTAAAAAATTACAAAAAATAAACCCATCATTATTAGAATTTCAGATTAGGAGAACTGGGTAGTAAGGCTGATTTGCTCTTTGTTAAAGAAATTGGTTGTCTCTACCATAATAAGGAATTGTTAAAAGATGCAAAATATCCACTTTCAGTTCAAAGAGGAATCCGTACATGTCCTAATAAGATGGCAATGTAAATTATCATTAAATCTGACCTAACTAATAAAATACAATTCCCTGCCCTGTTTAAAATCAGGAATATTATTTTAATCCAGTTATTCTATATTATTATAACATAATTTTCTTGAAGACACATTTGTTTAAAAATTGCTGACACAATCATGAGATTAACAACTTATTATTTGATTAAAATCCACTTATACCACAATGCCTTATTTTCTCAGTGGTTATGCTAATACACACTAATCTCCCCTTAATCCTATAGAGTGCTACAAGTGTGAATTGGGTGGGGGAAGAAAATCTTATGTGCTCAATATATGTTAATGCCAGAGGAATAGAAAATGAGCAGACTGTTCTGTTTATAAATTTCATAAGGGCATGCACAAAAACTTGTTGCTAAAATCTGCTTCAAACGAGAAGGATTTTCATTAATGATGAGAAAACATGGATCATGGTCTCTGGGGATATGCAGAAGAATCTACAATGGTAATCTCAAAGAGCAAAGCCTATTAGGCAGATGGTTTCATGGAAAAAAATAAGGGAACCTGCTGAGAGGATGAAAATGTTCAGATCCTCTTAGAATGATAAATAGATTGGGAAATTCCCTCATGCAAAAAAAAAGTAAATAAGAAAATACATATACATAATTGGGAAAACTATAGACAGTATTTAAATCCCAGCAATATTTTTAGGAAAAGATAAAGGTTAGCTATCCTAAATGGGAAGCACATCAGACAAGTTTTTAAAACATTGAACAGTTTATTATTGGTCCATAAAATTATTAACCAGAAATCTTGATCAGAACTTTAATTTTTAATCACAACATTATAGTTTCTAGAGGTGCATGGCACTATATGACATAAATCATATTTTCTACTTAATTATTTAGTCCTCACCAGCACTTTCCACCCAAATTTCCCAAAGAAACCATATGAATATTCAAGAACCCTAAGCTTCTGTTCCAAGTAAACTTGTTGGTACAATATACTACAAATTTTCCAAATTTGAAACCATGAGAGATTTTTTTACTTTAAAAATAACTTGCTAATTTAAACCTTTTCCATTACTAAACCATAAAAAAGCAAATCAAAAATTATTTTAGGATTCAAAATTCAGCTATAAATATAAACAGATAATTTTATAAAAGTGGAATAAATCGTAAATAAATTTATAAATCTTTGATAACTAAAAATGTTTCTTTGCTATTTACGTTTTAATTATCTTAATATTTCCTTCTATTAATAATTATCTCTTTTTTGTAATGCCATTGCTTAGTGGGCACTTCTATGTCAAACATATTGCAATGCATGAAAAAAAAATTGGAGGCTGGAGAGATCATGATTAGATGGCTTGAAGTGTACATTGCTGACCCAGGTTTGATTCCAGCCACCACATATGGGCTTTGTAGTATTGCTTTGGAATTATCCCTGGGCACATAGCTAGGATAAGCCCTGAGTATAGCTTGGTATGTCTAAAGCAAATAAATAGAAAAATATAAGACTTGTTACCAGGCTTTCCGAGAGGAGCGGAGGAATCGAACACAGGTCAGCCGCGTAAAAGGCGAATGCCCTACCAAGGCAAAATAATTAAAATATTTCCATGTCTGACATGATTGTATTGTCTGAATAGTCAATTAATAAACAGTATTTATATCAAAGTTTTTAGTAAAAATATGCAGGCAATTTTGAAGTTATATTTATACACCAGTATCCAAATACTCTCTCAAGTCTAATACTATTTGCACCAAGGTGAAGAACAGCCTATTGTACTTGAAAAATTTCTTACACTTATAAGAAAAAAAGGGAACTTTTATTTTTCACACACCTTTGTGCGTAAAATCACAAAAGAAGTGATTAGGAGCTATTACTTAGGAGTGAAATAGCAGGATCATATAGGAGTTCTAATTTTAATTGAGAACTCATATTTTGTAATAATTTTAGTATTTATATATATATTGTTATTATTTTATTTTTCAATTTTTCTGTTATATTATATTTGTAATTATTTATTTTGTATTGACAATACAATATAAAAAATATTGAGCCATTAATCTGTTGGCAGAAATAAAGTCACTTTTAACATTTGTTATCTGTAAAATGGATTCAGGTAAATCTGTAACCATGTAATTTTCATAATATTAAATGAATAAAATGTCTTTATAAACCATGTTTAATAAATACTAGTTACTGTCTTCTTACATATTCTCTATATTGAAATATTATTTTAAATTATTTAAAGAATAATAATCTTATTTAAGTTAAGTTGATAGTAATGCATAACTATAAATATTCATCTCTAATATCACAAAAATTAATCTCTAGTTTGTAAACAAATTGCACCTCAAAGTATATTTACTTGAGATTGGAGTGATAGCACAGCGGGTAGGGTGGTTGCCTTGCATGTGGGAGACCTAGGTTCGATTCCCAGAATCCCATATGGTCCCCTGAGCACTGCCTGGAGTAATTCCTGAGTACAAATCCAGGAGTAACCCCTGTGCATCGCTGGGTGTGGCCCAAAAACCAAAAAAAAAAAAAGTATATTTACTTTCTTGAGGGCTGAAGACCTAATGGTGCATAGTGCTCTGTGCTCTGGATAAACTCCTGGCATTCTCAGAGGTCCATGTGGGGTACTGGCATCAAACCCAGATCAGCCACATACAAGGCAAAGGCCCTCCCTACTGCATTATCACTCTGGCCCAGTATATCTACTTTCTTGAACTTAGATGAAAGACCCTATAGAAGAAGACACTAGGAAAATTCAAAGAGAAAACACTTTGAAGAATTAGGAATCAAAACAATGTTACAAAATTCTACGTTTGAGAAAAATATATTAAAATGCATTTGTCAAGAGGAGAATAATTTGTGACTTATAGGGTAGGTGTTTGATAAATACTTAACAGATTTTAGGACTCTCAGAAATAAAAGGTCAATTTAAGAAAAGAATAGATTTGCAATACATTTACAGATTTTGCTACAGACAAGGTACTGCTGTTCTTACTTAAGAACATATTTCAGGGGCCCTAGAGATAGTTTTGGCTTAACACTCTTGCCTTGAATGCTATTGACCCCAATTATTTGCCTGGAACCACATACGTTCCTCCAAGCACCGCCTCAAATAAACCCTGAGCACAGAACTGGGAGAAATTCCTGAGCACTGCTGTGTGTGGCCTACAATAAAACACAAAACAAGCAAAACACAAAAAGAGCAAATTTTACCATATTATCAAAAGCACAAAGTAGAAAAATGTGATTCTAATTTAGATTTAATAGATGTATTGATGATAAGATATATATATGTATATATATACACATATAAATATATATGTGGTGCTGGAGTGATAGCACAGCAGGTAGGGCATTTGCCTTGCACGCGGCCGACCCAGGTTTGATTCCCAGCATCCTATATGGTCCGCCGAGCACTGCCAGGAGTAATTCCTGAGTGCAGAGCCAGGAGAAACCCCTTAGCATCGCTGGGTGCGACCCAAAAAGAAAAAAAAAGATATTATATATATATATATAATATATATATTTAAGCCTTTAGTTTTATTTTAATCTTTTTTCAAATGCTCTTAGCCCAGTTTATTTTCATAATTTATTGAATAGATTAATCTGTGTTTTTTGGGAAGATAACAGTGAGGTCAGAAGAACATGTAAAACATGGTAAGGGTCCCCTGAGCACTGCTGGGTATGCATTACAGGCATCCTAGAACTACACAGTGGCGGGGCTCTGGACACCCATACTAACAAGGGGTCCACGCAACCAATCATAGGGCCATAGGATTGAGAGTCTCATGGTTGGTCAGGAACTGTGGTGTGTGTGCCTCTAGTCCTCTTGAACACTGCTTCAGAGGTTAAATAAATAAATACAATTGAGTAGCATGGTATGTAAAGTGCAAGCAACCAAACTTGGTTCTATACTGGCATCACATATGATCTCCAAGGAGTCCCAGAAATGATCCCTGAAGAAAGAGTCAGGAGTAAGTCTTGAAAATAGCCAAGTGTGCCCTAAAATCCAAAATCAGCACACACACACACACACACACACACACACACACACACACACACACCCCTAATCTGCATTTAACCTAATCTGCATTTAAATATTTGGCTAAGTTTAATAACAGCTTACAAAGCAAATGCACAAAATATTTTATTTAGTATCAAAAAATTAAATATGACTATTGAGAAACAACATAAAATGTATGCATTTCATATTCTATACATTATATTCTCTATAAAATTCAATTAATCCAATTTTTTGTTAAAAAGCACTTTATTTTTTCATAGTTTGAATCCAATTCAGATGAACTAAAATCTAATTTTTTTACTCTATTGATCTTCAGTTTGACTTGATATAAATTTTACAGAACTACTTATTTTACAGCATGTATTATTCTGTGCAGAGTAGACTTGCATGCATTATGTGTTGAACTATGTAATTAAGAATGCTAATATGGTAGTAATTACCTGTTCTAATTATGATGCACAATTAGTATATAAATGCATATAATTATGTAGTTACATGAAACATCCATGTGATAAAAAAAAGTTTCAGTCTATAACTGAAGATAAAAATTGAAAATTTAGACTAAAGTGGATCAAACTGAGAAAAAATAGACATGTCTATCACAATATCTCTGTAATTACTTCAAAAAACTAGCAGTTATTTCCTTTTATATCAAGTTAATTCTTGCTATTGGTTTTACTGTACATTCATTCAGTAAATGAAAGATTTGAAAATGGGTTGTGTTATGATATTTACTTTATTCTCTAAATCACCCATAGTAGTTAATTCTCTATCAAAAATTTAACAAACTTCCCCATAATGATATAGGGAAATATAGCTTAATATTAACTATGGGATATTTGGTTTTAAAAGACTTAAATTTTGTTGTGTTTTTGGTGTGTTTAGGGGCCTCTCAAGCAATGCTCAGAGACCTTGGGCATTACTTTTATTTTACATTTTAGACCTAGGCATTATTGGTATTTCACAATACGAAGCCTATTAAACCAGGCAGTTCAGTGCTTGGACAGGTAAAATGATGCCTCACAGGCCCAATGGTGTTGGAGGCCTCCAGGATTACAAATAATTCTGCTCCAGGTACTAAGTGGTGCCCAAGAGGGTGTGGATAATCAGCGATCTGTGAAGACATAGCATGAACTATTTTCAGGTCCTAGAAAGACTTGGATTTCCTTGGGATTTGCATATTTATCCTTGACATATGATTTTACCTATTTAAATTAATTTTGTATATCTAAGGAGGGAATCTTTGAAAGAGTTGAGCTGAGGTAGCCAATCTTCACGGCTTGGGGAAAAGGAAGAGAAATAAGAAAACACGGGTTAGCAGGGAGGAGAATCCTAGCATGGCATTATAGGAAGCATGTGTGAGAATATGGCATATGAGCCTGTTTTCCTAAGGAACAACGTGGAAGGCATTTGGAGGACTTACCCTCTCCCTATGCTCAGGACCCGTTACAGGAGATGAGAAACTGAGGACACAGTAAGTAGGTAACATTTCAGGCACTGTACTAGCTTTAGTTAAAACCTGTACTTTTTAATAGGGGGCTGGAACTATAGCACAGCTGGTAGGGCGTTTGCCTTGCAAGCAGCTGACCCATGTTTGATTCCTCCATTCCTTTTGGAGAGCCCGGCAAGCTACAAGGAGGATCTCGCCTGCACAGCAAAGCCTGGCAAGCTACCTGTGGCATATTCTATATGCCAAAAACAGTAACAAGTCTCACAATGGAGATGTTATTGGTGTCCACTCAAGCAAATTGATGAGCAACGGATGACAGTGATACAGTGATAGAGTGAAGGAGGAAATCACTTGCTTGTGATTGGCTGGAGCCAAGGGTATATAGCTCAGCAGTCGAGTGGATGATTTTTTTTTACATAAGAGACCTTGGCTTTCATTGCTGATGCTAAGACAACCCATGGAATTGGAAAAGCTATTCACCCAATACTCATCTGATAAAGAGTTGTATCAAAGATACATGAGGTACTGGTTGAACTTTGCAAGATAAAAGCAGCCAACCCATCAAAAAATGTGGAGAAGAAATAGATAGAAACTTCCTCAAAGAAGAAGTTTGAATGGCTAAAAGCCACATGCACAAATGCTCTACATCACTAGTTCATGAGGGAGATGCAAATCAAAACAACAGTGAGATATCATCTTACAGTACAGAGACTGGCCCACATCCAAAAGAACAAAAACAACCCGTGCTGGTGCAGATGTGGGGAGGAAAGGGCTCTCATTCATTGCTGGTTGGAATGCTGACTGGTCCAGCCATTTTGTAAAATAATATGGACATTCCTCAAAACACTACAAATTGAACTTCCATCTTCTTCTTTCCAAGGATTGCTTTAACTCTTCATGGGGGTTTATTGTTTCATATGAATTTCAGGAGTGTTTGATCTAATGATATATCAACATTTAATGATAGAGCCTTCAACTATTTCTTTTATCACTTCATAGCCGTTAGGACTGTCTGTGAAATCCCGTTTAAAAAATCTTCAATTGGCACCATTCTCAACTATTCCTCTATTGCTTGATCTTTCTCACATTAGTGACCTTGGTTTATTTAACATTGAGAGTCATAAGTGGCCCAGATAAGGCTGCCAAAGATTAGCATGTAGTATCATTAATGACTCAGTCTTACATAAAAACAGAAAGAAACTACCATTCCCAACATATTCAGTGTGTTTTGAAATGAGGTATTATTCTATATGTATTGTATTTCAGTATTTCAAAATATAGTCTCCTGTAGCACTGCACTGCACTATCATCCCATCGTTCATCGATTTGCTCAAATGGGCACCAGTAACGTCTCCATTGTGAGACTTGTTGTTATGGGTTTTGGCATATCATTTATGCCACAGGTAGCTTGCCAGGTTCTGCTGTGCGGGTGAAATACTCTCGGTAGTTTGCCGGGCTCTCCAAAAAGGATGGAGGAATAGAACCCTGGTTGGCTTCGTGCAAGATAAATGCCCTACCCACTGTGCTATTGTTTCAGCTCACATTTGGTATATAATTTGCTATGTCCTTAATGACACAACATGTTGCATAAGTTGTAGGCTTTTGGAATAATCTTCAGATAGGAAAAAGAAACAATAATTCTCTACTAATTAGGATATTTCAATCCATGTTGTTTGGACAGAGTCAGTTCACAGTACTAAAGAGTTCCTTAAAAACAATTCATTGTATATCCATTTTGTGAATATTTTAATCATAAAGCTAGAATAGAGCTTATCACAAAAAAATCTTTGGCTGCTATTGTAGTTTTGAAATAAGAGTGGGCAGTCAACAGGTGTGATCAACATTAAATTGAAAATCTATTTATCATTAAATTCATCTTCAAATGCAACCTAATGCGATTACAATTATTGAACCTAGAGTGGAGAATGCTTTCTATGAATCAGTTTTTTCAATTAGAGAAACTTTCTTTATCTTATGCAAAATAAATTGCTATATTTTGGGGAATGTGGAGAGAGTAAGGTAGGGTGCTTACCTTGCATGCTGCCAACCCAGGTTCTTCCTGTTGTCTCATGGACTCCCACAGGACTGTAGCACTGTAGCACTGTCATCCCATTGTTCATCGATTTGCTCAAGCTGGCACCAGTACTGTCTCCATTGTGAGACTTGTTACTATTTTTGGCATAGTGAGTATGCCACAGGTAGCTTGCCAGTCTCTGGCTTTCAGGCAAGATACTCTCAGTAGCTTGTCAGGCTCTCTGAGAGGGGCAGAGGAATCGAACCCAGGTGGGCCACATGCAAGGCAAATGCCCTACCCGCTGTGCTATGGCTCCAGTCCTACTCCTACGGGCCTAACAGAACTAATTCCTTAGTTCAGAGTCAGTGGTAAACCCTGAGCACTGTTGGAAGCGGCCCTAGAGACAAATAAATAACTAACTGTGTCATTCAGAAATAATAAATATCTAGTAATATTTTAAAAATTAAGAAATAATATGTAGCTATAGTACAGGAAGTTCTAAACACATTTCGTGTTGACACATATAAAATTTAAAAGAGCAGCATAGATAGCATTTTTTCAATATGTATTTTACTGATAAATGAGGAAATGGAGGTAAAATAATAATCTAGCAGTCACACAGTAGTAATTAGAAGTTGTAGGATTATAACTTGGTACACTGGTCTGATAGGAAGACTACATTACCAAAATCTAAAGTCTGTGCCTAACTACAACTTGGTCATTTAGCAATGCTAAATTTTAATTTCTATAGATACATATTTTAAGTGAATAAAGTATTTTATTCATTGTAGAAAATGCTATATTCCAATGAATTCAAAAATAAAATATGAAAAGAATATTTTATAATGTTTTATGTCTTCATTTGATGTTTTTATTTCAAGCCTACTGTTTTGACAGTATTTTCTGTGAATGTATGTTTACTTTTGCATTTTATAATTAATCATCTCATAATGAGACATAAACATGCATGTTCTACATCCGTGTCTTGCTACTCATTAAACCGTGATTCATTTTTTGTTTAGGTTTCTGTGAAAGGACCATTAAAATCATCATATTTTTGCATTCATCTTCATAAAGAAAACTGTTGCCACACATTATTTCTCAAGAGAAAAATGTTCTTGTTTTGCAGATAACTTTGTTACTTGTTAATGTATATGTATTGCTTATTTTTGAAAAGTTTTTTGTGGAATATTTTTACCTTTATGCCTTAATGACATTTCAAATTTCCTTCCTAAAGTTAATTCTGAGAATAAATCCTATTTCCAAATATGTTTGAAGTAGAAGAGTTTCTTCCCATTCAAACCACATATGTAAAAATTTGGGTGAATATATAAATAAGTTATTTCAGAAAATGAAAGCATGAACCTTACCAAAGGGGCGGGGGTGGGTGGGAGAGGGGAGTTAGCAGAGCCTGGAGTTGCTTAGGCATATTGTGCAAAACTTTGCATGTATGAGACAGTGTCCTACCACCCTCCCCATGATCATGACTCCAAGATGCCTGGGGCTTCTTGCATATGTGTTTATTGTTGTAACTGAGAACACAAGTTTTGTAAAAGTTTTCTCTCAATTTCTTACTTTTGGAGAAGATAAAACAACTGTTTTTTTGATGGCACATTCCTAAAAGACTCTATCAGGAATTTTGTTGGAATATAAATTAGAATGTAAAAAGAAGGTATGTCAGGATAAGAGAGATAGTGCAGGGATTAGCAATAATCTAATCATGAGGATAATCTGGTTTGATCTTGCCCTGCATATGCTCCCACCACAGCCCTGGTACTGAGCACTGCAAAATGTGGCCTATCCACGCCCCACATCCCATAAACAAAAGATTTTGTTTATGCTTCAGTGACCTTTCCTTAGTGAATTTGGAAGAAATATTTCTGTTATCCTATGATCTTCTGCTTTCCTAAATTCATAGAAATTTTATGAGATTCCTCCAAAAGTACAATCTTATCATGATGGCAAGACATAAATCTATTTACTATTTCAATGGCAGAGCCTGGCAAGCTACCTGTGGCATATTCAATATGCCAAAAGCAGTAACAACAAGGCTCACAATGGAGACGTTACTGGTGTCCGCTCGAACAAATAAATGAACAATGGGACAACAGTGCTACAGTGCTACTTCAATGTCCAAAGTTGAAGGCATATGAAAAGAAAGCTTTTTAAGTATTATAGTTTTGTTGTTATCATACATTTTGGATATTTTCATTTAGTGGGGGGATTTGGGTCACACCCAGTGATGCACAGGGCTTACTCCTGACTCTGCTCACAAATCATTGCTAGAGGTGTTTGGGGAAACAAATGTGGTTCTGGGGAATGAATGGAGTTAGTTCTATGAAAGGCAAGCATCTTAAACTCTGCAGTATCTCTCTGATCTTTACTTCTTATTTTTAAAAACAATCAAAATACAATATGTTGAACCAGGGAGTGTTTCCAAAGTGCTGGGTTACATATTTTGTCTATGGAAGCTTCAAGCTTACTCCCTGAAATTTAGCTGATTAATAAATTAATTAAATAATCTAGTAAAATTAATTGCTAATTAAATTATATAAATTTTCAATATATAATGATAATAATTGACAACTGTCCCTATCACATTTTATTGCACAATTTTTAATTATTTTCTTTTGTTTTCTTTTATCAATTAGAACTTGACTTAGAGTAAGGATACTACCAGAAATGGTATGCTATATTATTCTCTACTGATGCTCTTATATAAATCATTGTATTTTGTTGCAAATATAGAAGTAAGCTATTTAAATTGATTTTATATGCTCACTGTAACAATGTTTCTACTATGTGAAATAGAAATCCAGATGTGACATGCTTTTATTTATTGTCCAGTATTTTGAGAACTATAGGTGTTTCTATAATTACCTTCTGTTACCCACATGTCTTTTCCTCAATCTAACTCTGCTTATGATTTCAAGAAAACTTTCCCAACTCCAGAATAAAAATCCACCTGAAAATGTCCAGAGGCAGAATAAATTTTCATATATATTAGACATACATATTTTATATTACATATAATATTACATGTATCTGTATAGTATGTTTTATATATGAATCAATTAAATGATTTATTCTCCAAAAGATTTCTACATAGATTTTCCCCTACTTTCTCCTTGAACAGCATTTCTTGATATTGTAGCACTGTAGCACTCTCTTCCCATTGTTCATTGACTTGCTTAAATGGGCACCAGTAACATCTCCATTGTGAGACTTGTTGTTACAGTTTTGGGCATATCAAATACACCACGACTAGCTTGCCAGGCTCTGCCATGCGGGCGGGATACTCTTGGAAGCTTCCTGGGCTCTCTGAGAGGGATGGAGGAATCAAACACAGGTACACACCTATTAAGTAATAACTGGTGAAAGAAATTGATGATTTCAACACATCTGGACTGGATGATCTATTTCTGTTCTCACTAAAGTCATCCACAGAAACCCTAACTTCAGTAGGCTGTATCTGAAGGCAAATAGTTAGAAGCTTATTGTTCATAAAGATGACACCATTGTGTTGGAAGCAGTGCCCGTAAGACACACAACAGAACTACAGAACTTTTTGTCTTCTGCCATGTGAGAATGCACCAAGAAAGACAGTGCTTTGCAAACTAGAGTTTTCACTAGCAACCTCGACTACTGGGACTTTGACCTTGGGCTTCAACCTCAAGAATTATAAGAAATAGCATTTATTACCTGTTGACATGGGCTTTTATCCACAATGAATTTTTTTTGCTAGTATTTTGAATTTGGAATGCCTTTCCAATCATGGTTATGAACAAGAATGCAAATGAATGAAATCTGAATATCTTTCAAAGACAGAATTAATCTATAGTAGAATATAAAAATCGATGCAGCCTGAATACTTAAAATTTTATAAAACAGAAAACAAGCACAGAACTGCTAACCAAATGACTGCCATGTGTGAGAATTTCTTTTTTTTTTTTTTTAATTTGGGGACCCAGCCCTGACAATATTCAAGGGCTAGTTTTAACTCAGTGCTTGCTCTTGCTCCAGGCAGTGTTCTAGGGCACTAAACACAGCCCCAGAACTTTGAGCAATCTCCCCAGTCCCTGATTGTTAAGTGCTTAATCATAGTGCTCAGTAATTGATAGTTCTAGTCAATGCCTAACACATAAAATGCGAAAATAACTATAGAGAAATATTACTGTATTTTAAAAGTTACATATTTAATAATAAAGTTTTATTAAAACACAAAAGTAATTCTTAATGGCCTTAAAACTATTTATTACCACAAAGAAACTGAAGTATGAGAATACAACTTCATAGCCTTTTATAATGAGAATTTTTAGTGTGTTAAGCCATTGGGAATTTTTAGTTTAATAATCACTGAAATGGATATTAATTAAGATTTCCTCTGGAGTAATATAGTTCTAAATACACGAAGCCATTTCATTATACATATTTATAACTAATATAAGCACAATTAAACTTTCTGACTCTTGTACAACTGATGATTTACATTTTAGATTAAATTATCAAGAAATTAATAAATATCTAACCCCTGTATTGAGACTTGCCCCCGAAGTATTTAATATACCAAAGTTATTACTATATTTATTTTTAAAATGACATAACTTTATATCCTAAGACTATCAAAACAATCTTCACCATTTGCAACACAGGCTACTTGCTTTTTTGTCATTGAATTTAATTATCAGATATATTTCTTATTTTGGTGAAGGAGAATTTGGTCAATAAACTGTGATGAGACAGAGTTAAATTTTGTCATTTAAACATTCTCAAATTAATTATGTATTCTGAGAGAAATATTGAACATAACGTTTTAAAAATAGATTCTATCTTGTACTTTTCAGTAAACTTTTTAGGGTTAATAGACCATTGTCAAGATTTCCACTACAAAATCATAAGTACATAAAGATCATTATGGCACTAAATTTCCACATCCACATAAATTACATACGACAATATTAGGAAGGCTGTTTAAAGAAAATAAAGTAGTATGATAACTACTGTGTCATGACTGATAATACATCCATGAAACTTGGAGATTATACATCTCTCAAGCCTTCAAGGGTTAAGATTTCCTGGTTTATATTTCCTGAAGCCCAAATCCATGACATTTGTAAATAACAATAGATCTTTAATAGTTTAAGCAAAACATTTTGGAGGACAGGGACGATAGTGCAGTGGGTAGCGTTCTTGCTTGCACACAGATGATCCTGACACTCCATATAATCCCATAAGCTCTGAGCACTACCAGGAGTGACTCTTGAGCGCAGAGCTGGAGTGAACTCTGAGCACTGTCTGTTGAGCCTCAAAAAACAAAAACGACTTTTAGCCTTCATAATATTGAAAATTAAAGTTCATAGCAAGCACTCCTAGGGGAAAAATGTTAGTAGCAAACATAATTCTCATTTCCTATCCTCAGTTTTAGTGGTTGCATAAGATTTAAGTTTAAAGTAATAAAATCTAGAGTAAACTAGCAATGTATAATATAATGTGAATAAAGCTATTTCTCCCCAAATGCTCAGAGCACAGATGTACAAATAGAAACCCGAAAAGCATAAATAGTAAAGAGCAAATACAATTTTCTATTTGACCTGCATTGGATGAATAAAGAAAAATAATCACAGAAAAAAGTAAAACGAAAATGTCAACTGTTGGAGGACCTGTGACTTTAAATTAAATGATTGTGTGATTCCAAAACACTAAATACATTTTTATTTTAAAATAGTTTATACTTAAGCTTCATTTCATGCAACTGGCACAAGTCTATATTCTCCATATTAAGAGAGAACCAATTTTACATTGACCTTTAATTATGACTATAGGCCCCAGGGGGCTGGAGCCATAATGCAGTTGGTAGGGTGTTCGCCGTGCACTCGGCTGACCTGGGTTCAGTTTCCCTGCCCCTCTCAGAGAGCTCGCAAGCTACCAAGAGTATCTCGCCTCATGGCAGAGTCTGGCAAGCTACCCGTGGTGTATCCTACAACATATCACCTCACCAAAATTAAAAAAATCAAATCAAGCCGTGGTGCCACCTTTTGGAGGAGTAAACAAACACACATCAAAATTCTAAGCCAGTGATAGATATAGTAGAACAAACAGGAAACTCACAAAAGGGCAGGGGAAGAATTGTAGCACAATTCTTATTATGTGACACCAGGGAATCTGAGCCAGCAGGTTAATATGACACCACACAGAGAAAATAACTCTCAAAAATTCAGGCTCAAAAACATTAAACACTTTATCTCACTATTCTTTATAGACCTTAAAAATGCTATGGTAAAAATAAAAAAGAGAGAGGTTAAAGAAAATCTCAGAAAGCTAATCTGAAATATTAACCAAACTCAAAAAACCAGTTGACCTCAAAATAAGATTAATGAATCAAGATAAAAATTTTAGCTACATTAGATGACAAACAATCAGTACTGATGGGATTAACAGATCAAACAGTAAGCCAAAATAGTAAACTTAAAGACAGTAATATACAATGATTTGAAGTAGAGAGAGAACAAATAAAATAAAAATTTTAAAAAATGTCAAGAGCTATGAGTACTCTTTGACTTTAATAGGAAAATAACAAAACAAAAAAAATACATATAAGGGTAAAGAGAGTATAGAGGGAACAAAAAAAATATTTAAAGAAATAATCAGAAGAAACCTTCCCAAACTTAGGAAAGGAACTAAGAGTATGAATTCATGAAGTTAATGGACCATAAGAGTACTTATGTTTAAAAAAAATAAAAAATATTAATTAATGTCACATAAGGAGGCATCAATAGTGTCAAAATTTCAAGACAAAGAAAAGATATAGAAGAAATTCAGGGGGTGTAGGGGAAGCAGGGAACACAAATTTACATTTAAGAGTTTATGTAAACTCTATAGACCCAAAGATAATGGAATGGCATGGCAAATATTCAAATAAAATTGTATATAACCCTATAATCTCACTGTTTGGTATTTAAGTGCAAATATGTACTTCCACAGCTATTATTCTATTATTTATCGTAGGCAAAACTGCATTTAATAGGTACCCATTTTCTGATAATTGGATAAGGAAAAGTGATATAAACACATAGTGAAATACTACTTAGCTATAAAAAGATAAAATGTTGACATTTATAGCAACATGGATGAATCTAGATGTTATAGTACTAGTGACATAATATGGCTGGAGCCAAATACTATAGGATCTCATTTTTATGTGGTATATAGAGAAAAAAATGATAAACTATATATAAGAAAAAAGTTTTAGTTATAAAACCATTTAGTTTTTATTGTTATCAGAAGGGAAAGAAAAGACAGGTGGGTAATTATCACGTATGTATTATCATAATACCTTTATAGTGTATAAGCAATTTCACAAACAAGATATGTTAAACTTTTTAGATTAAGAAATATTCTGAAAATTTCAAGTTAAGAAAATCCAACATATCAAGTAGGATAAAAATAAATAAACCCATACTTCAATGCATTTAAAAATAAGCCAAAGAAAATACTTTTGAAGTCTGGGGTTGTTGATTATGGAGAGAAATTGCACATGTTGAGTTGTAATAAGAAGACCAGCTGACAAGCATAAACTATGAAACTGGTCTTTAGATCCAGTAGGTGAATAATGTTTATCAGTATCTCCAATTTTACCCATCATTCTTACATCTCATCTGGATAATTATTCATATTACTAAAATATCTCTTCAGTGTTGGGATCAGTAATTACATTATCACTATCTACAAATAAATAGACATAAACTAGTCCCTCCCAATTATATGTACCTGTGCAGAACCTCCACTTGACATGAAAATCTTCAAAAGAAGCAATGGTTCGGTTTTTTTTTTTTCATGCTTGTAAGTAGAGGTCTCATTTGTATTTTTGAGGGTGGAACCAATGTATTTCTGATTTCTGGCACACAAAATCAATAGTTCAACTTTCCACAAACCATTTTCCCATTGATGTTTGACTTTTAGTCTTAAAATTCTACTTGTGTAATAAGTGGGAAACAGCAAATACCATTAAATAACTAAAATTAATGATTAAACTTGTAAGAATAGGCTTTAATGTTTGCACATTGGAGAAATTGTTTTTCAAGAAACTTCAGCTTTGAGACTCTAAGAAAATGAGGAACAAGGATAGGTTAACTGGACTAAATTAATTTAATGACATGATGTATCCCTCTAGTATTAGGATGATACTCTAGCAACCCATCCATATATTTGCAAAATTATTCATAGATAATTTCCTTTGATGATAGATAATAAATTTTAAATTGAGACTGAGGCCTTGGGAGATCTAATTGACTCATACCAGAAATATCATTAAGTTCAAGACAAATAAAAAAACTGACAAATTAGCTCACTTCATAATTGGAGAACTTACTACATCAGTATTTAGTCAGTCAAAATTTTAACAAAAATAAAAGAGTTATGATATTTCCTATTATTGTGATAAACAGCTATTTATCGTTTTTCTAGTTATAAAACTAAAGTAAATGCAAACCATAAAAAATTATGAAACTAAGAATTAGTTTAACCCATATCCTCACTTTATGTCTGATATGACAGTATGTACATGCTATGAAGAATATGGGACTGGGAGGAATGAAAAAGGAAGAGTTAGAATTCATAAAATTGAACTAGGAAGTGCCATAAACAATTAAATCCCTGTTTGAATTAATTTTCATCATCAGAAGTCTTTTGCTTCTCTCACTCCCCCTATCTTTATCCACCTAATAGAAATATTGAAACAATCCTGCCAATGAGAAAGTGACTTCATTTTACACACCTAATTAAGTCATGGCTCCAAAACGTAACTAGTCAGAATCCTACATTTTCTCCCCATGAAACAAAAGATTTTAAATACTATGAAAGAACAAATGTCAAAAATCACTAGTTTTTGAATAAACCAAAATTCCAAGTATATGTATGAACACTGATAGTGTTAAGAGATACTACCATATCCATACTCTCACTTTATCAAATAAAAAGAAAAATTTTATATGAGATTAAAATTAAAATGTCAGGGGCTGGAGCGATAGCACAGTGGGTAGGGCGTTTGCCTTGCACGGGCCGACCCGGGTTCGAATCCCAGCATCCCATATGGTCCCCTGAGCACCACCAGGGGTTATTCCTGAGTGCATGAGCCAGGAGTAACCCCTGTGCATCGCCGGGTGTGACCCAAAAAGCAAAAAAAAAAAAAAATTAAAATGTCAGAGGTCAGAGATATACTAATAGCAAGCAACATTCCCAATTTTACATGTGGTCTGATCCTAGGCACCACATGTGTTCTGAGACCAGCCAGAAGTGTTCCCTGATCACAGACCCATGAATAAACTCTACACACCCAGGTGTGGCTCAACATTAAAAAATAAAAGCTGACATTTAAATTTTTCAGAAATTCTGGAAGTGCTAAATTTTAAAATCTGAGTAGTTTTCACTACATCATTCCAGGTTATACCGAATTTTGATTTTACACCTTTTAAGTACTGAAAGTTAGATGTCAAATATATCTTGTTTTAATGTGCAGACAGAAGCACAAGTTTTGAGAACAACATAAATGTTGGGTTGCACAGAATTAGAGTGAGAGTAAGAAGGAAGGTACCTGTCACAGAGGCGGGGGTTGGGGGGGGGGTGGCCAGTGAGACACTGAGAGCAATGGTGGTAGAAAATGTGCACTGCTCAAGCATTGTGTGACTGAAACGTAATCATGCAAGTTTGTAAATATATCTCACAGTGATCCAATAAAACGTCTTTAAAAAAATGTTGGGCTGTAATTAGCATACCTCATACACTAATTTATCTTCCAATAATGTTAATCTAAGTGTTCCAAACTTTGCTTCTTCTATATTTATGTCACACATTACTGAGTATAAGGAGTAATGTCAGCTTCTTTAAAAGTGTTGCTAATGATGATTCCCCCATCATTAGAAAGAGGAAATGATGTCATCAGAATACACTGTCATATTTCAAGTTGAATCTTACTATGGGCTGAATTATATACTCCCTCATATCCATATATTTAAATTATTAACCCTAGTAACTCAGAGTTTGGTTTCATTTAGAAATTGGCCTGTAAGTTTGGAAATTAAGGTAAAACGAGTTATAATGGTAGGCTATTGATATCATTATTTTACTACTTCAAAGAGATTAGACCAAGGAAGACCATCTGAGAATAGTGATGATAAACCTGCCTGCCAGCGACAAAAACTTCAGAAAGAAGCAAAGCTACTGACCATTTGATCTTGGGTCTCTCAGTCCAGAATTGTCAGAAAATTAATATTTGGTGTTTACCCAATCTGTGTTTTATTATGTAAGTTAGTGGAAACTAATATAATACTGTATGTAGACAGAAATAAAATAACACACTTATATATCACAAAAAAGGGGAATCTTATTGAAATAATTCACAGGAATAGAGTGCAATCTGAGTAATTCAATTGGCTCAGATTTTGATAATAGAAAAAAATAAAAATGCATCAGAGTAAAAATTTAACTATGCATGAGAGCATTGTCTATATTATTTAAAAAATTCCAGCTGTATAGACTTTAGTGAGTCTCAAATTATATATTGAGTACATATTCTTGTAATTTTAAGACTATAATGTCACATCACAGAACCAGAGTCCTCTGTTTAAAGTGAAAAAGTAAAAACAGTGGGGCAGGGCACTTGTCTTGCAGACATCATACCTGTATTCAATCTCTGGCGCCTAAAGTGTGTCACCAAGCAGCAGCCAGAATGACCTCAAATGAGCCAAACACCAGGAGTAAGTCCCCAAAATCTTCAGGTCTGATGCTGAAGCAATAGCAAACAAATAAAGTTTAAGATGGTAGTTTTTTTTCGATAGATGATTATAAAACTCTGAAGATTATTTGATAAAGTTTTCTCAATTTTACTCCCAAAAGTCTGAGACTACTTACTCTAGAACACATTTGAGAAAAATAATAGCCATACATTTTAATAATTATATTAAGTTAGCCTTTTACCTCACATCATGGCAATTGCTATAAAAATAGACAAAATTGGATTATGTTATCAGATACTAGAACTGCACATATATCAATAATATAAACTTTTTTTTGATAAGGCAAATTCTAATTTGAGATGAATGCCGTATCTGTCAAAAAGTACTAGACCAAGTCCCTATTTGTCACCAAATAGAAAATATGACTAGCTGGTGCCACAATGCTGGGTGAAAACATAATAGTCCTTTACAACTGAGGACCAGTAAAGTAATCACAATTATATCCTGGTTTTCATTTGACTGCCTGAGTTGATTTGCTACTGTTTTCAGAATTCCTGAATGTACTCATCAACATCATTTTTACATAAAAGTGCTTTTAGTCACAAATTGCAAAAGGAGGGGCTAGAGAGATAGCAGAGTGGGTGGGGCGTTTGCCTTGCACAAGGCCAACACGAGTTTGATTCCCAGCATCCCATATGGTCCCCTGAGCACCTCCAGGAGTAATTCCTGAGTGCATGAGCCAGGAGTAACACCTGAGCATTACTCAGTGTGACCCAAAAGGCAAAAAAAAAAAAAAAATCAAATTGCTAAAATATTGGAGCAATTGACGGAACCTAGTGAAATATTTTACATGTCCATTTAATCAACTATAAAGAAAAGACTAAAACCAATTAGAATGAATTTGTACTGACAGAGATGCTGTATACCACCTTGAAAAGTTGGATTGCTATCTTAGATGCTTTGAGCTGGAGACCAATACATTGTTATTTTCTATTCATTGTCAGAGTATATTCTTTAAGAATTAAAATTCAGGGGCGGGGGCGGGGGGAAGGTTTACTGTGGTTCTTGGTGGTGGAATATATGCACTGGTGAAGGGATGGGTGTTCGAGCATTATGTAACTGAGACTTAAGCCTGAAAGCTTTGTAACTTTCCACATTGTGATTCAATAAAAAAATATTAAAAAGAATTAAAATGTAGCAATAGCACTGTAGCACTGTTGCACTGTTGTCCTGTCCCATTATTCCATTATTCATGGATTTGCTTGAATGGGCACCAGTAACGTCCCCATTTTGAGACTTGTTACTGTTTTTGGCATATTGAATATGCCACAGGTAGCTTGCCAGGCTCTGCCGTGCGGGTGGGATACTCTAGGTAGCTTGCTGGGCTCTCTGAGAGGGACAGAGGAATTGAACCCAGGTCAGCCATATGCAAGGCAAATGCCCTACCCGCTGTGCTAAGAAACCATAAAGAAGGCCTTAAAGTTGGGACTATAATTTTCACTTTCATGTTTAAAAACTCATTTCCAGATTTCTTTTCTTCTTGCTCCATGACTTCTGTTTTTTATGACTTAGAGAAGAGGCTGTGCAATCTATAGCCTGTCAGCCAAACCTAGTGTGCCACCTGTTTTTGATAATTTTATTGGAATATAGTCAACTCAATTTGTTTATATGTTGTCTATAGCTGCTTTCATGAACTAACAGTAGAACTGAGTAGCTGTAAAAGAAACCATATGGCCAGCTAAGCATACATTATTTACTGCCTGGCCCTTTTTAAAATAATCTGGCTACCTCTGTGTTCAGTTTCATAGAATCAATGTTGGGGATCTCTTCCAGATGCTGATTGGGCCTATGAAGTCCTGAGTTGCTGAAGAATTCAGAGCCACAATCAGAGGTGATTGGTGTGAATGGGGGGTTAACAACTCAGAAATGCACACTAGACATTTAATAAGAGCTGGAGTCTCCGCACACCTCTTGAATATTCTATTACATAAAGTATCTCTCCTTGATTACAAGTTACTATTTTTTTTCCTGCGGGTTTTGGCATCAGGCACAGATATGTCATTCAGACACTCAGATATACGCAGAGATTTGATTTAGGAAAGAACTAGGTGAGAGAGTGAGGCTATCTGGAATCCATTATTTGATCAAGTGACAGGAGGAGCAGCCAGTGAAGTGTTGTGTAGAGATCTGAGAACAGGATTTGGACTGTGTACTCTGAAGCATATTCTCCAAAAGCTGGGAAAGCCTAATATCTTCTTAAAATCATTCTGCCTGAGCTAGGCAAGGATGCCTTTTATTGTCATTGCATTTATAAGTCCTGAATGCAATACCTTTCCTTTGAAGTATTAAATAGTTCAGTAGTGAGTGAGCTGCACAGAATAAAAATTATTTTATATGTGTAAAAACACTACACAATTTATAAATGCTTTCTATGTATTTGGACAAAAAAGGCTGGTAAAGATTTTGTTGCATATGGAAAGAAAATGTATATATGTACTTTATAATCCATCTATTAGTTATCATTTAATATAAATACAAATATTATTTTTACTTTACTCACATTTGGAATATGGCTTGAATAAAGAGGAGACAGTTGAAAGAAAAAGATAAGTTATTGTCCAATCATCTCTCTCAGAGATTTACCTCCAGGTACATACTTTATCTTATTTTACATTTTTTGAGCTATTGTATTTTGTGAGGGAAGGAAATCCCAGTGGTGCTCAGAGGTGACTTCTGACTCTGTGGTTATTTGTTGATGCTGATGTTGCTGAGAGGAGCACATATGGTGCCAAGGATGTAGGTAGGGGTCAGCTGCATTTAGGGCAAATACCTAAACTAGTTCCTGACCACTTTTTGATAATTTAACCATTGACCTCTTCGACAACTTAAATTCTACTCTTTGTACTTTTCAACAGATGGACATGTAACAAAAGTTTAATAGCCATTGTAGATAGTGTTTTGCTTAGGTTTTACTTTTGTTTATAAATCTAGTTTTCTGCTTTTCTAGACTTTTCTGAGAGATTTGCTATTTTTTATTCTGGCATGTAAACTGCATTTCAAAAATTGTAAATATGAATGCATAATATTTGTGGAAGTTTTTTCAAATTAATTAACTAACACACCATATGTGACAGCCTATCAGTGTATGTATTAATGACATCGCATGTTTGTGTCTACATATGAGTATGTGTTTGTGTAGGTGGGGATGTATAATGATTAGGAGACTATAGGATGATACCAATTTCTTTCCTGATATTTAAATAATCCTGTTGTCTTTAAGACGATGTAAAAAACATGTAGCCTTCACTCAAAACTACATTGTGGGTGATTTTTCCCTTAGAGAAGCCTGTTCTGAAGCACATATTTTGTTTTTAACACATAACTTTGTTTTTCTCCACTCACACTTCTCTATATAAATGTCCTTCAGTGAAACTATGAAAAAATAAGAAGACAACTACATTATGTCATTGGAGCTATATTATAATGCTTCCCTAGCTCTCTATTACTGAAAACAAATAAAGTTAATTTAATTAGCATATTAGGGCTAGAGAAATAGTACAATGGGTAGGGCACTAACCTTGACACCTTGTGGCCCATCTGGGTTCAATCCAGGAACCCTATTTGGTACCCTGAAATGCCACAGTGATCCCTAAGTGTAGAGTCCAGGCTAAATCTTAAGCACTGCTGGTGTGGCCCCCCAAACAAAAAAATAAACAGATAAATTAGTGTATTTTTATGTATTTTTATACAAGTGCTGGAAACAAGATTATTATAATTAAATAGTCTGTAATATTAATAAATAAAGTCAAACATATATTTTAATTTGAAGTAAAAATAGTGCTTCAGTTTAGAATATATTAATTTAATATACTAACATAATTTTAAATATATAATTTTAATCATTTAAAAATAATCCAATAAATAGAAAAATCCACTCACTAATATTTTTAAACATGTGATAATACTTTAGTCCTAGACCATAAGAACATTAACTTTTCTCTTGAAGATTTTCCCTCTTGAACAAAGAGTAAATTGATATGTTAATGACTAGCACATTTTTTATCTTGAAAATATGTCTGAAATATGAAATTTAAATTTCATTATCAGTTTATAGAGTTCTTTTCAATTTGTTGACCTTGCTTTTGTTTTTATATATATATATCTGTTTTCTCAAAGTAAAATTACACTAATACAATGTAAGATAGTATGAAATGCATACATTTTGGAAACTATTGCATTTTCAAAAGGAACTAACTGCTGATACCTTGATTTTGAAATTCTACTGGAGCAGAGAGGCAGGTATGGAGGCTTTTTAGCAATAAATTTCATATGTCAAAAAGTCAAAACCAAAATAACATCTGGAAAGGGTTTCACAACCAACAGTTTCTAACTGCTTATGGAGGGCATTGACTTAAACCCATCAAAGACTGATCCAGGGCATTCAGTAGTTCTTCTGTAAGAACACCCTATCAGGGGCAGAAGAGATAACACAGGGATTAATAGGCTTATCTTGCAGACAGTGGACACAAGTTTTATCCCCTGCAACACATCTGTTCTCCCAGTACAGTCTAACGTGTACCTGGAGAGCCTTAGCACAGAGACAGGAATACACACTGAGCACTGCACAGCAGCATGTAGATCCCATCTCCCTCCCCCCCGCCCCCACAATGCCCCTCCAAAAAAAAGAGAAGGCAAAGCCAAACATAACAAAACAAAATAAGACAACAAAATACACTGTCAATAAAATCAAGATGTGATAGCCTAGAAGAATACAAAAGGAGCTTTTAGAAACAAGCTGGGTGGACTCCACCTTGGAAATCATCCACAACCTCAATATTCTGAATTTATATCTTACTGTATGTGGTGCATTCTATTCATGGGTGACATCTTTTTTCTAACTTGACTTGCATGTTTTTTAACTTTTCTCTCTCTCACTTTTATTCTCATTTTCTCACTCGTTCTTTCTCTCGATTCATTCTTAGTTTTCTTTTCTTTTTTCTTTTTGGGGTCACACCCGGCAATGCACAGGGGTTACTCCTTGCTCTGCACTCAGTAATTACCCCTGGCGGTGCTCGGGGGACCATATGGGATGCTGAGAATTGAACCCGGTTTGGCCATATGCAAGGCAAACAAACGCCCTACCCACTGTGCTCTCACTCCAGCACCTCGATTCATTCTTGAATGTGTTCTCCATCTCATCTCTCTCTTTCTTTCCTCTTTCATATGGCTTAAATAACACAACTTTACTTCACTATAGTATTTCATATATTTATCATTTGGAAGGATGGGCGGGGCGGGGGGGGTATACACCCAGTGGTGTTCAGGGTTTCTCCTGTCTCTGTACTAGAGGACGACTCATGGTGGTACTTAGAGAAACATATGGGCTGAGAATCAACCTGGGTTGATGTGTAAAGCAAACACCTTATCATTGTATTATCTCTCTGGGCCCCTATGTCTTAAAAGCTGAAGTCGAAGTCACTAAATTTTTTAATATGATTTCCAATACCTTTAAGCTTATTTTCATTTATTTTCCAGTTGCTAACTTTACTGTGAATCATCTATTTTCGTGTAATAGCCTTGTACTAATTATTTTCATGACTACTGCAATTTTTGTCATGATTGTACTTCTCTTTTAAATTTAAGAATTCTACAAATATAAAATTACATGATTTACTTGCAGTGTAACTTGTCAGATCACTGTATTTTAGCATATCTTTTAAAGGTTTTAAAATTTTTCATCTGTTTTATATACATATCTTCTCTCTTCTTGAATCTAAGTAACCAATTAAGAATAGTCATAAAATTTATTTGCTACTTTAAATTTTATTTTAGAAGACTAATCTTAAATTACGACTTGAAAGTTAGTTATTTTTGTATGAATATATTTTGTATGTGTCAAATATCATTTTGGAACAACTTAAAGCTGTTTAATTACTTCACAAAATTTTCCTAAGTATAGTTGTTTAGTTATCTTCACACCATTGATTAAGCAGTATTCCCCTCAAATTTGGCACTATATTTTTTCATAGAGAAAATTTCCTCATATTCTTGGCTTTGTTATATAGTACTACTAAAATTTTATTTACTTTTATGTATAATACTCTTACATTTTTGATTATATATGTGTTTTTATGATTCTGTTGTATACATGTGCTTAAAATGTACATAAAGAATGTTGTATACTTTTAATACATACTTAAAGAGCAAATAACTCTGTCTAAAGAAATAACTAGAACCACCAGTATACCTCTTCCCCTTGCTTAAAAATAATTTTGTATTTATCGCTTTTAATTTCTTCATAGTTAAAACAGTATTTATGTGAACCTCAAAAATTCTATGTTCTATATACCTATTCTATATGTATTCCATATACTCATATTTTATATATTTTACCCATATATAAAATGAGGTTGAAGTCGTGAGGTCATTGATCCCATTGATCGTCGAATTTCTCGAGCAGTCTCAGTAACCTCTCCATTCATCCTATCCCTGAGATTTTAGAAACCTCTCTCTACTCGGCCTTCCCAATGATGCCGCATTGGAGTCTCTTTCAGGGTCAGGGGAATGAGACCCAGCATGTTGCTGGCTTTGACATATGGATACAACATGGGAAGCTTTCGAGGCCATGTGGGCAGGAAACTCTCAGTAGCTTGCCAGTTTCTCCCAGAGGGAGAAGTAGGTTATAAGATATTGGGAGCTTGCTTTAAGTCTCCGGATGTTGGCCATTGATGGGATTACACACACCTGCATTCCTCTGCAGGTACCTTCATGTGTGAGGCTTATCCGAACGTGTGGAGAGGGGCCTTGAGCATGGCTGTGGCTAGGTTCCAGAGGTCTTCTGCTGCTGGGAGCTCTGCTCGTGGTGGGGAGGGAAGCTGGAGCCCATCTCCTCCAAGGGGCCCCAGGGAAGAGAGTCAGGCATGCCGGCAAGAGACTCTATATAAAAGAGAGCAAATATATAAAATTATCTATACAAATTCTTTTTGGAGACAATGTCATTTTCTTATGTATTGGTTATAGTACCCTTGCTTCTTTCCATTTACCATATTTTTTATGTTGTTGACTACTGAATATTTCAAATAAGCATTATTATTACTTCCATAATGGAATTTCCTTCCACTAAAGCTAATTTCAATAATTCTCTATGACAATTGTTCTTGTAGTGTTGTTTAAAGACTTTTAACTAGTACTATATTTATTTTGTGAGACTTTAAAGAGTGGTTTCATGTTTGTCCAGTTGAAAATTGTTAATTGTCCTAAAGCAAGAGTTCCAACTTTTTGGGCTGAAGCAATAGCACAGCGAGTAGGCCATTCGCCTTGCTTGTGGCCAACCCGGGTTTGATTCTCAGCATCCCGTATGTGCAGCACCCCAAGCACAGTCAGGAGTAATTCCTGAGTGCATGAGCCAGGAGTAACTCCTATGCATATTGCCTAGCAGGGTGTGACTCAGAAAGGAAAAAAAAAAAGAGTTCCAACTCTTTGGGGGGCAATCCCTGTATTGGGGTATCTAATTAATGATCTAGCAGGTAGATTATCTCTCTGCAGACTTTGTTTGCATAGAAACTTTATATTAAAAAGTTTAAATAAAACTGAAAGTGACCAAGGTTTTGTTTGTTGTTTGTTTATTTGTTGTTTTTGTTACTGTTTGGACTTGTTTTCAAGTCTCCAGTTTTCCCATAAGTATTTTGTAATTTTTGAAAATAACCATTTGGGAATCTCCTCCCCTAGTTGTTTGTTTTATATTTTTGGAATGTCTTTTGTTTGTAATAAATGTTTTTGTTACCTCAGACATCCTCGAAGGCAAATATTATTTTATTTTTTATTATTTTTATTTACTTATATAAAGTTGGAGACACTAAGCAAGTTCCAAATCAGTTCAATAAAGACAAGTCTAAGGAACTGAGTTTATTTAAAAAAGTGTTGGGGATGGGAGCTTTTGAAGGTGTTTCAAACTTGTGATATCCAGAGATTTCTGGGTTGGTGTTTTTCACAGCTAATATACTTTAAATCCTTGTAAATTTCAAAACTAGGGAGAAAACAAGGGTATACATATTTTATGCCATGATATCACAGTGGGTAGGGTGTTTGCCCTGCACGTGGCCAACTCGGGTTCAATTCCCCCGTCCCTCTTGGAGTGCCCAGAAAGCTACCAGGAGTATCCTGCCCACATGGCAGAGCCTGGCAAGCTACCTGAGGTGTATTCAATATGCCAAAAACAGTAACAACAAGTCTCACAATGGAGACGTTATTGGTGCCCACTTGAGCAAATTGATGAACAATGGAGTGGCATTCCTACAATGTTACAGTACTACATATTTTATAACACAAAATAATAGGGTTGATGCAATAGCACAGCAAGTAATGTACTGATCTTGAATGCAGACATCCTAAGCTTCTTTCCCTGAACCACTTGTGGTCCCCTAAGCCAAACCAGAAATAATTCCAGAACATAGAGCCAGGAGTAAGCCCTGAGCACCAATGGATGTGGCCAAAATAACAAATAAAATATGCAATTTTTGAAATTTTTTTACATTAAACATGTAAAAAAAAAAGCATGCAACAAATACGACCAATCTTAGTAAGATGAAATTCCAAACATAGGATCTTTGCAATAATGGGGTTAATTTCAAGTGTTCTGATAAAGTGGATTTTTAACAATGTAGATATCGTTATTTTTTGAGGGAGGGGTGGGAGGGAAGAGAAATTGTAGGATTTCCAATAACACTGCCTTATTGTTTCAAAAGTACTTCACTTTCAGTATTTGTGCAATACTGAAATTTGAATACCTTAATTTGAAGTTATCTAATTCCTAATAATGCTGAGTGTCTGTTCATTACCTTAATGGTCACTTGTGTTTCTTTTATTGACAACTACTTAATAATAAAAAACAAAATTGAGATTTGATTTTATTTTTGTTAAGTGTCTTTCTACTCTATGTAGTACATGACTTTCAGTTTTAAATATTTGCAAATCTCTTCTCACTGTTATTTAGCTACATTGATTATTTTGTAAAGATTTTTGCTGAGCAGCATTTACTTTAGTAATTATTAAAATGATATATTATTCTGGGACTGGAGTGATAGCACAGTGGTTGGGCGGTCGCCTTTCACAAGGCCGACCCGAGTTCGATTCCTCCGCCCCTCTCCAAGAGCCCGGCAAGCTACCAAGAGTATCACGCCTGCACAGCAGAGCCTGGCAAGCTACCTGTGGCGTATTGGATATGCCAAAAACAGTAACAATAAGTCTCTCAGTGAGAGACGTTACTGGTGCCCGCTTGAGAAAATCGATGGGGCAACGGGATGACAGTGACAGTGACAGTGATATATTATTCTAGTAATATGATAAAATTTACAGCACTGATTATTTTGTTTGTTTTTGGGCCACAACCAGAGCTCAGGGCTTACACCTGACTCTACACTCAGGGATCCCTCCCGGCTGACTCAGGGGACCATATGAAGTGCTCGGTATTCAACCTGGGTTGGCAGTGAGCAAGAAAAACACCCTGCCAGCTGTACTATCACTTCTGCCCCCAAATCATATTTTAATGGATAAAGTCAAACATATATGAAATAGAAATATCTATCTCAGATAGACAATACATGATTATTGTATGCTAAAGGCATAGATATCATAATTTCCTTATACATTCTAAATTTCAACTCAAAATAGCTCACTCAGCAACAAAAAACATAGATTAATTTTTTAATATTACACATTAAGATTAAAGTGAATTTGTCCTATTGTGTTCTTCTTTAAGCTTTAATTAAAAAATACTTTTCTTAACATGTTACCCATTACCAAAATGACTTCTCCAAACATAGAAGCAAACTTTTCACATAATTTGCTAATTCATTCATTCATTAACCTGCACACTTTTAATTGTAGAGGCTTGTTCTCTTTAACAAATTTTAAAAATATCTCTTTAATGACTAAAAAATGAAAGTCACTTATTAAATATGTATAACACAAATATTAACCTAACAAATATTTTCATTAGTAAGAAGGATTGATCAATTAAAATCCTGTTACCAATTTCAAATTAAGCATATTATATTCTACTTAAAAGTATATTATAAGTTTTCAGCCCATATAATTAAAAATTATAAAATGGAATATATGTGTCAACTTGATTTTGCATTAAGGTTTCATTTTATGATTATTTTATGCTGTTTTTTCTTTTTTGGTAAGCTAATATAGATGATAGAGTCAATGTTTATAGCATAGTACTTAATCTGTGCTGCATATTTTTCACTTGTAAAAATGAGATAACTATAGTTTTTAATTACATAACATTTCAGTAATTAAACAAGATAATAAAAGCAACAGGTTTAAAAATGTAGGGGCTAGATAAAATGTTGATTACTAGTTCTAGTAGAAATATACTTTTGCAATAGCATGAATTTCAGTAAACAGTCCAGTTTTAATACATGCTAGATTTGGACAAGTAAAATAGTATAGAGACACACACTTAACCATGGAGCATTCATTTGTTTTGATGTAGGTAAATATTAATCTAAATATTGTTCATAAGAGTCTCATGTCCTTCTCTCCTGGAAGGGAACATAACATGACACCATGATCTCGGACTTCATTCCAGCCTGTTCCATTTGGGGCACCCCAGAGGGGGATGGGTGAGGTCCCTTCCCCCCAGGGACCCAGCCCCAGGAGCTGAAAACCTCCAGAACTCAACCACTGCCATGCTCATGGCCACTCTCCACACGGTCAGGTCAAGCCTCACTCAGAAGAGAACATATTTCTGGAACGCGTGACTGTGAATGCAACAACTCATACCTCATACCACCCATTCTCCAAGAGTACCACACCACGTTTGATGGGGTTGGAATGTTGTCTAGAGATAGCACAGCGGGTAGAGTGTTTGCCTTACACGCAGCCAACCCAGGTTTGATTCTTTGGTCTCTCTCAGAGAGCCCGGCAGGCTACCAAGAGTATCCCACCTGCACGGCAGAGCCTGACAAGCTACCCATGGAGTATTTGATATTCCAAAAACAGTAATAACAAATCCAAAATGGATACATTACTGGTGCCACTCAAGGAAATCGATAAACACCAGGACGACAGTGCAACAGTGGTAAAGTAGGAGTCAACCAATCTTATTTTTTTTTCTTTTTGGGTCACACCTGGCAATGCACAGGGGTTACTCCTGGCTCTGCACTCAGGAATCACCCCTGGTGGTGCTTAGGGGACCATATGGGATGCTGGGAATTGAACCCGGGTTGGCCGCATGCAAGGCAAACACCCTACCCACTGTGCTATTGCTCCAGCCCCAGAACCAATCTTATTTTTAAGTGAGGTTTTATTTTTAATTTTTGTGGTTGTTGTTTATGGGTCCACCCCTGGCAGGGTTTAGGGCTTACTCCTGGTTCTGTGCTCAAGGCTCCTGGTTTGGCTTGGGGAACCATAAAGGGTAACTGTCATCAATCTTGGGTCCTTCGTGTGTAAGGCAAATGCTCTGCCTACTGTACTATCACTTCTGTGCCAAGTAAGACCATTTTAACTGCAATGATTAGAAATGATTTTTACGGGCTGTGGCTATCTTTATCAGACTACAAAGAGGAAAGCAGGTTGTGTGGGGTGATAAAACTCGTCATGATTTAATCATATTATAATTCATATTGGAATCATGTTGTAATACTTCATATTATATACTAACTTACACAGTGGCTTATTAAATCTATGTACTGAAAAGTAATATTTTCTGTATGAAAAATGCGGGCAGAGAGTCTCTTGCCCGCATGCCTGGCTGTCTTCCCCGGGCCCCTCTGAGGGGATGGGTTCCAGCTTTCCTCCCCACCCTGAGCAGAGCTCCCGGCGGCCGAAGACCACGGGAACCTAGCTACAGCCATGCTGGAGTCCCCTCTCCACACGTTTGTACAGGCCTCATTCATGAAGGTACCGGCAGAGGAACCCAGGTGTGTGTAATCCCATCAATGGCCAACATCCAGAGAGAGACTTAAAAGCAAGCTCTCAGAAGCATGTGGCCATCTTTAGCCTTCTTCTCCCTCTGGGAGAAACTGGCAATCTTCTGAGAATTTCCTGCCCACATGGGACAGCCTTGCAAGCTTCCCGTGGTGTATTCATATGCAAAATCCAGTAACAAGCTGGATCTCATTCCCCTGACCCTGAAGAGCCCCCAGTGCAACATGGTTAGGAGGGCCAAGTCGAGATAGACTTCTAAGATCTCAGGGAAAGGATGAAATGAGATGTTACTGAGCCCGCCCGAGAAATCAGTGATTAACGGGATTTCGTGATTCATGATTCGTGATGAAAAATATATCTGACACAAAATATCATTTTAATATTTTAACATTTCTGGAATAGTAAAGGACAAAGATGGAATTGTGTCTTCTATGGCAATCAAACTGTAAGAAATCCTGAAAACTTACCAAAACATTGCTTAAATCAATGGTCAAGAGTTGCTCAGGTAATTATTGTGTACAAAACCTTCCTTGAATCATCTATTTGCTTCTTATAAATTATATTTTTATTTTCCTGTGTCATGCTATTAAACCACCCATCCTGTCAATATTTTCTATCAAAATGATTCTTTCAGCTCTTTGACTGCCTGATTGTATATTTTTATTTGGGCTTTTAATTACTGAACATTAATCAGTGGTATGTTCTATATTCATACCTAGTTCTCTTTATGTATTGGTTATAAATACAAAATAGTTCCAAGTAAATGAGCTCTACCAATGCCTCGTGGACTATCCTTGTAAAACTGCAACTTGCTAATAAAGCACAGTGGATTTAAAACCCTCCAGTGCTTCAGGCGAAGATAAAATGTGAGCTGAATATTTTGGGCATAGCTTATTCTTTCTTTGCCCTTTCTTTACCGGTTATTTCCTTTCTGCTTAAAAATTCCACATATGGAAGCTATAAACCTGCTATAGTCACCTGATTTAAAAAGTTCTTTGCTATCATTTTCTGCAATGTTTCCACATTAAAAAAAATAACCAATAATTGTGCACTGATTAATAACCAAAAAATGAGCTGGCAGTACATATGAAAATTCAAAAATGGAGTCATTCATGTACTCATTATCAGTCTGTTAAGTAGAAATATACATACACAGTTATGGTACAGATATGAAACATAGTAAGTGGAATATGTTACTGAATAGATATGAATGAACTGCGATATAAGTTAATCATTTAAACTTTCTGTAAAGCCATCTGAGCTTTATCTTAGGACCTTAATTTTCCCGTAAGAATATTCAGGGTCATATTTATATTTCAGAGTGATCTCTCTCAAACTTAGTATATAAAGATCATTACGAGAGTAACAAAAGGCTAAAGGTGACAGAACATGAGAAGTGATCTTTGAATCACTTTGATCAGTATGAAACTGACCATACCAGGGTGGGGTAAGGTACGGGTGAGAGGAAGGTCAGGTTGGCAGGGGATCCGGAGACAATGGTGGAAGGAAGAAGACACTGATGGAGGGTGTGGTCCTGGAATGCCACATGCATGAAGCGTTTTGTTAACAGTATTGCAAATAGGAGTGCCTCAAATGAAATTTGAAAATACTTAAAAACAATGCTCATGTAACACATTTCTGATAGAAAAACATCGCTGTTCTTTTAGAATCAAAGCAATCAAATGCTTCCCTTTTACATCAGCTCAACTCTACCAATATAGGAAAGATATTGTTGAGGAAATGAGAATATGTTTCTTTCAACTGAGAACATTTTTAGAAATTAAAGAAAATATTTGTCTCAAATGAAGGCATAATTTCTGCTTTACAGCAAAAGCATCTCATGTGGTCTTGCCTAAAATAGAGTTTTGGATTAGTAAATATGAGTTGTTTCCCACTTTATGGAAACAAAGAAAAAATATTCCATTTTTTCTCATGTTGCAAGTTATAGAAGATGTGCTGCGTATGTCCAGTTATTTCTCTGTAAACGAATAGTTTATGCATTATATGCTCTCTAAACTTGCATTTACATTGACATGTACATTTTCTCAAATACATCTAAAACATACTAATAAAATGTATAAATATCACTGTCACTGTCATCCCGTTACTCATCGATTTGCTCGAGTGGGCACCAGTAACGTCTCTCACTGTGAGACTTATTGTTACTGTTTTTGGCATATCCAATACGCCACGGGTAGCTTGCCAGGCTCTGCCGTGTGGACTAGATACTCTCGGTAGCTTGCCGGGCTCCCTAAGAGGGGCGGAGGAATTGAACACAGGTCGACCCTGTGAAAGGTGAATGCCCAACAGCTGTGCTATCACTCCAGCCCCAAATGTATAAATATACAAATAATTATTATATTGTACTTCATCAAAGAAAAATATTGCAAAATTTCACTTTATGCTTCACAGTTTTAGAAATGTATATACCAATTTTGATCACATAATATACAGAATATTAAATTATCGCTTATACAGAAATATGAAACTACATATTTAAATTAATAATAAAAATTAGTTATCTGTAATTTGCTTGTTTCCTTTTTATCTACAGCAAAATATGCATAACTAGTAATATATGCTTCAGATGGAACACCTATTGTCATAACTTATTTCAAAAGTGAGGAAAATATTTGTTATTTGTAAAACCAGAGGCTTCTTCCTGAGCTCTTAGTCATTTTATCAAACTTGCTAATTAAGGTACCCTTAAAAAAAAGAAAATACTAACCCAGCCACATGGTACCCACCAGTGAGACTGCCTTAAAATAAGAATTTAATTGTTGGGATATTTAATAGTAAAATAAACACAAATAAATATTCCCTAAACACAAATTCTTGAAAATTAAAAATTATGAAAAAAAAATCACTTCTAATTCACTTAAATTATAAAAATTGTTTTCTACAAAGAAACTGATCTTTATATAGTGAAATAATGAGTTGTCACCTCGATAAGGTCCAATGTGCTCTTTTGAATCAATTACTGATTAATGTAAATAAAACAGCAAAAAGAAGTCGTCAGAAATTAAAAACTATTTACATTTCCTCAGCAAACATTTTAAACTATAAGGATATATAAAACAAAATGGTACAATGACCATAAAGGATGCAATCACCTTATCAATTTATGTTACCAAGTCTCATACGATTTTCAGAATTTTATGACGATTTTTTTCACTTCAAATTTTTTCAAAATAACAATTTAATCTAACAAAATTGTATGTTTTTATAACATTTAGTGAAAACTGAATTTTCTTTTCCAAAAAAATTGTCAGTTTTACAAATTTTTATGGATAATTAACACATTTAAAGAAATATTTGTCAATTCATTAAGAAAATAGTCTCCAGAATGTTGAAACCCAGTTACATAAACTTTTAAGAATTAATGGTTGTTTAATTATTGGCTTTTTAAAATTTTCAAAAAGGAAGTAATTTAGAGGGTTAGAAGCATATATGTTTACAAAATAATTACTACACAGTTTAACCAGTGTAAAAACTTACAACTAAATAAATATGTTAAATAATCTCTGAGGTTTTGGCTAATTCTTAAATTTAATAAAATTAGAAGAATAAAAATGAAAGTACTTTCTCAAAATTATAAATATCAAAACATTTATTTTTCAGAGATCTCAATATTCTTAGGTTTATAAGAAAATAGCAAATTATATTTATCCAAAGGAAAACAAAGCCTGTCCACTGGAATATTTTAAATAGTTTACTGTTTCAATGAAAATTTTATCAATTTTTTTTTTTTTTTTTTTTTTTTTTTTGCTTTTTGGGTCACACCCAGCGATGCTCAGGGGTTACTCCTCGCTTTGCACTCAGGAATTACTCCTGGCCGTGCTTGGGGGACCATATGGGATGCCGGGGATCGAACCCGGGTCGGCCGCATGCAAGGCAAACGCCCTACCCACTGTGCTATCGCTCCGGCCCCCCCCCAAAAATTTTATCAATTTTTAATGCATTGCTTTAGCTATAATCTATATTTATAAGCAAAAATTATCTATAAAAATTATGGCAATTTTAAGAGATATGCAGTATTTATCTTATTCTTTAAATTACTGCCTATTATTTTTTAAAGTGGTGATATCTATTTGATTTCCCGGAACAGTATTTTCAATTTGATTAATTTCCCAAGTGCAGTATTCAGTTAATATGAGTTGGGTGCGTTTGGTTTCAAAATTGATAGGCTAGTCTTTATTCTCAATAAGTTTACATAAGTTAAATAACTTCTCTATCTGTATATATTTGAAGACTGAAACATATAAAAGTTATGACAGTACTCAGCCAACCCGTGTTCGATTCCTCCATCCCTCTCAGAAAGCCCAGCAAGCTACCGAGAGTATCCCGCCCACATAGCAGAGCCTGGCAAGCTACCCATGGCATATTCCATGTGCCAAAACCAGTAACAACAAATCTTACAATGGAGAGGATACTGGTGCCCACTCGTGCAAATCTATGAACAATGGGACAACAGTGCTACAGTGCAGTACTTTCTATTTCCATAAAGCCCTCATTTTATTAGTTTTTAAATAAAATTTAGCATCATAATAATGGTGACATAATCAGCCGACTACTATTTAATATTAATGAATCAATAAGATGTTTAAATTGTACTGCTTTGATTTTATTTGGATTATTTATAAGTAAAATTATCTTAGCAATGACAGTCATATTTGCATAATTTCTTATTAAAACTTTTAGAACCTGAAAGAATATAATGTTTACTCCAGCTTTTGCTATTTTCAAAATAGTTACAGGATTCCTAAAGTATTCCCAAGTAATCTGAATCAGTGTGTTAATGTCTTTTGTTGCCAGATAAAATATATTATGACCTTATAATTTTAAACTCTATATTATACTTGCATTGATAATACAGGTGGTTATTAAAAAATAAGTGCGATTGTGTCAAAGCTCATATTTTAATCTGTCACTGTCACTGTCATCCCATTGCTCATCAATTTGCTCGAGCTGGCACCAGTAACGTCACAATGGTGTGAGATTTGTTACTGTTTTTGGCATATCAAATATGCCATTGGAAGCTTGCCAGGCTCTACCATGCAGACGGGATACTTTCGGTAGCTTGTCGAGCTCTCCGAGATGGACAGAGGAATTGAACCTGGGTCGGCCGCATGCAAGGCAAATGCCCTACCCGCTGTATTATCGCTCCAGCCAGATTTTAATAAAGAGAATAATTATGACAATTTCACTGGGACTGTAACACTTTTCTTTCATGAATGAAGCTTTGGGTTTGATCCCAGCATTACAAAATGAATGACTATAAATGGTCAATTTTGAGGCATATTGCACTCAGGAGCCATTCTCATTCCAGCTTTGGGTACACAACTTCTTTCTTTAACTCCATTAGGCTCCTTCTCTCACTCTTTCCTTTCCCAGGAGAAGTTACATTATGTTTAGAATGAGTTATTTTTTCCTCTCTTCTCTTAGTTAAAAAAAAGTCAATGATAATTTATATAACATTCCTGCCAAATAGAAGCAAATTTTGTCCCGAAATACAATTTTTTTCAATTAATTATATAAAGATTAAATCTGTTTTATAATTACTATTAATATTCACATTTATTTTCTAATATCAAAATTATTATCCTTGCAAATATTAATCTGCATTTTTATTAAATATTACATTTAGCTGTCATGCAAATGAAAATAATAGTACAATATCCACATAGTCAGTATGAATAGCTTTCTTCTTTTAGTGTACTTTTGGAATCAATATCTAAGTCAATATCTTGATTACCCTAGGAAAATCAACTAGTTTTTCATAGCTACTGCTGAACTACCATGTTGTTCTTTTGAAGCTTTTTGCCACTTGCTAAATATGAAAATTCTTGTAAGGTCTTTTTAAGCAGCCATGCTTGTTTGTTTACAAAGGTGTGTATAGATAAAGAATCATATATTTGCATATATGTGAATATGAATTATGTATATAATTTTTGTTTATGCATGTCTACAATTATAGAATCATTGTTTTATTTAAATAACAGTTGTGTCTAAACATGTTTACTTGGCATTTTTGCCCCAAATTACTTTAGACTTTGGTTTCAAAGTTGTACTCTATTACTTTCAATTAATAGAGGAATAGACATCAGGGAAATAATGAAGATTGGGATAGTCAGCAGACTGCAGGGTAAAGAATTAGGCAGGCGAATTGAAAATCAGTTATAAGCAATATAAAACAAAATAAATTTTACAAAACCTCACAGACAAGGTACTGTGATGGAGTGGTGGAGAATGATAGAGGAAACAAAAATTGCCAAGAGCAAGTTTTAACATTATGTTTCAAGGAATAGTTGTATTAGGGCATTAAATCTATCTGGGAGACTTGGGCTCATGGCTTTGTTAAGAAACAAGACTAACTAGAAATACATCAATGGACTAACAGCTGATAAATGGTTATTTTTAAAAACAAAGTAAATAAAAAACAAATCCATCAGGATGATATTCCAAGAAATCCATATGTCAGGTTTTTTAAAGTTAAGTGTTTTATGAAGTTTGTGTAGCAGGGTTATTTTGTCTTTAGAGTAATTTCAATATGGTTGCCTACAATGTGTACTACAGATAGACATTACATATTTGTTTCAGAACTAAGATTTTCAAAAAACTACTATGAAGCATCAAATTTTATTTATTTATTTTATTATTGCTTTTTTGGGTCACACCTGGCAATGCACAGGGGTTACTCCTGGCTCATGCACTCAGGAATTACTCCTGGCTGTGCTGGGGGGACCATATTGGATGCTGGGAATCGAAACCGGGTCGGCCACGCATGCAAGGCAAACATCCTACCCATTGTGCTATTGCTCCAGCCCTGAAGCATCAACTTTTAAATCTCTCAAAGGAATGACTGTGGGTTTCATTTCTCTAAAGCAGTAAAGCATTCAAAGAAATTTTGTTTATACTCTTAAAGAATGATATATTGTGAAGCAGATGTGATGAAAAATATCAGAAAGACAGCTCTTAAAAATATGCTACAGATAAGTATTTTTCATCTTCATTGAAAATTAGCATGGTTATGCATCAATTATAATATATGTGTTCATAACTTTCTAATTATTTTTTAAAAAAAAATTTGACTCCTCTCTTATTTCTGGTAACCAGAAAAGATAAAGAAACAGAGTCACAGAGAGAGACACAGAGAGAAAAATGATGCATTTTGTTTTGAAGGATATCCTGTTTTGTAGAAAAATATAAGGTTTGGAAAGCAAACAACTGTTCAAACTGTGCGTGCAATGTATTAGTTTTATCTGCTATATTTTTGCTAATCTTTGAAGTGTCTAAACTTGTTTCTTCAAGTTTCTGAAGAAATTCTTTTGAAAAATCCAGTCTGATAGAAATGTGCTCTCTCATTTAGAGTTATATTTTGGCCTCATTAGTTAGAATGATTAATGATCATTTTCATTTTCATTTTTACTGTACTCTTACCAGAATGATTAGTGTTTGATCATTTTTACTTATGTCAATAAAGACAAATATTTGGGGTAATATCCTCCATTTTGTCTAGTGAGATAATAGGGTCAGTACTACTAACAAATAATCTAGCTGAAATGTAATTAACAAGTTCAACACTACCACCAAATTTTCTTACTAAAAGTTAACAAACAAGGGCCTTTCCTTTTGATTTTTTCAAATGTTTTAACTTTGGAGCTCTTCCAAGTATTTAAGCATGATTTAGTGCTAATTAGTTTTACTCAGATAGGGAGACGTAATAAATATCTACCATTACTTAGAGAGGGTATGTATGTATTAGTGTGTGTATGTGTGAAAGAGAGATAGAGAGCGAGAGAGAAAGAGAGAGAGAGGGTGAGAGAGACACAGAGACAGAACTTTTGTTGCTTGAATATCTTTAAAGTCATGTAACATACTAAGGACAACTTTAAACAAACTGAGATTTGGGAGATCCAAATTAAACAACTCATTTTATCATTTTTGTGAGAATCTGTCACTGTCACTGTCACTGTCACTGTCCTCCTGTTGTTCATCGATTTGCACGAGCGGGCACCAGTAAGAATACCAGAAATATTTTACTTTCTCTGGATGTATGATTTTGAAATTCACTCTTTTGAGCTCTCCATAATTGGCACTCTTTGGTTTTTTTTCCTGATATCATTCAGTTCTTTAGCATATTTCTTAGTTTGTAAACAAATAAAGGAAATATTGATGTAGTTTTGAGATATTTATATTTTCACTTAAAGTCTGCACTCACTATATATAGTCTAAATTATTTTAATGAGCCCATGATTGGCTGAAAATTTTTGGAAGTTCACATGCTTCACGGCACATAGATCAATAAGAAAAATTTCCTAAGGAGAAGGGGGAAGAGAGCCAAAAATTGAGAACACATGGTTTAGTAAAAAACACAAATATGAGTTATGGTGGTTACTCAAGTGAAACCTGGACGTTTGTGCTTTGTAAACCAGGGGCATTAAGAAATCAGAACTAATTTGAATATAAGCTAACAAAACTAAAAGTATTAGTTGCTCTTCCTCACTACATTTTTAGTAATATTGTATTGTCTGGGTAGTGGAGACGTCTGCTGTTGAGATATTTATCTGGCTTCAGTAGGATGGGGCATCTGGGCTTGATCGCTGGAGAACTGGAGATTGGAGTAGGCAAACAGAGGATGTTGTTTCTGCATCTCATCGAGCCTGGAGTTCAAGTTTGCAAAGTTCTGCTTTACCTACCTGGTTTTGTGGGGCTTCACTCGTGCGTGAGGTTTGGCCCGAGTGTCCGGAAACCAGCCTGGAGCGTGGCGGTGGCTGGGTAGTGGAGGTAGTGGAGGTCTGCCGGTGAGGTATTTATCGTTATTTTAATCTTTCATCAATTTAAAGAAGGCCTTCGATTCTGTTGAGAATGAAGTGGTCATCGAAGCCCTAACCAAACAGGATGTTCAAACTCAGTACATCAGGATTCTCCATGAGCTGTATTGCGGATTCACCACCAGGATCTCACCATTCTACAAGGAAGTGATCACTGACATCAAGTGAGGGGTTCGGCAGGGCGACACCATTTCACCGAAACTCTTCAGTGCCATCCTCGAGAATATCATGCGACGATGACTGGAATGGGAAGGAATGGGAGTGAAGATAGATGGTCCGCAACTACACCACCTCCGCTTCTCTGATGACATTAGCCAAGGGGCAAAATGCTTGTGGACTTTGACTGCGAGTGTGGAAAGGTCAGACTGCAGCTGAACCTCAACAAGACGATGCTCATGAAAAACTAACTAGTCTCTGATGTTCCATTTGCTCTCAATGGAATGAACATCTCTGAATGCATCATGTGTACCTGGGTTGAGAACTCAACATGTGGAATGATTTGGCACCAGAACTGCTCACGAGGAAGAGAGCAGCGTGGAACACCTTCAAAAGTGTCAAAGAAGTGGTTAAGAGGATTAAGAACCTCCGACTCTGGGCACATCTTTTAGATTTATTTCACTGTTCTTCCTGCACTAACAACTGCCTCAGAGATCTGGGCCCTATGCAAACTGAATGAGAATGCTATTCGGGTTTTCCCAAAGAAAACCTATCTAGAGAGCCATGCTAGGAGTATCACATTTCACTCAAGTGAGAGAAGGAATCCGGAGTTCCGATCTCCATTGATGGTCAAGAATCAGGGGTGCTGTCTCGTTTGCCAAGGCGTCAAAAATCAGATGGGCTGGACACGTAATGAGATTCAGAGATGACTAGAGCTGTTACCGACTGGATTCCATGGGTTGTCAAAAGACCGCATGACCGCCCACCTACGAAATGGTCAGACTTCTTCATCAAAACCCTGAATGAATGATTTGAGGCTCTTCCTTTTCCTGAAGTGAGCAGATATTATTGGGCTACACAACAAGGACAAATGGAGACGTTACTGGTGCTTGCTTGAGCAAATTGAAGATCAACAGGATGACAAGTGACACAAGTGATACAATTGCATTGTCTACAAATCACAGAAGAGATACATAGAAAAGGACTTGATTAGGAAAAGGCAATTTTGGAAACTAGTGTGACCACCACAAGTTATAGAACAAATTTAAGCATGGGGCTGCTTGTTTCCTTAACAAGTTTCAGAAAACCCTATCTATTTTCTTGCCACATTGGGTTAGGGTGGTGTATTAATCTACATATATTTAGGAATTTTCAGATTAATAACTTGCATATACATGAGATGGGAAAGAGGATACGAGCAGTTGAGTTACCTGCAGTTACATACATAAATTCACAACATAAGTAAAAAAAACATGAGACCCATGTCATTGGGACATGATATTTGTACAATAATGAGGAATAGATCAGAATAGTTCACATTGTTCTGTTTCCACAGACAGGTATGGTTGACATAGGGGTCTGGAGTACTTATCAGTGCAAAGATATTTATATTGCCCTGTTTTATGTTACTAAAAGCCAAAAGAATGTGACCGCAGAATGGTTAGCACAACATTCAGGTTAATGTGCTGTGATTTCTTTGATACTAAGTATCCATCTCAATTTTGCTGGGAGAAATGGGGCGCAATGTTGCACAATGTTTTTATTACTTAATTGCAGTTAATTTTCTAATTCTATGGCAGTGACACCAGATAACTTTTTCTTGATAAGGTAATAACATTTACACATGATTAAAATTCTGTAATGCCTTTTCACACTTGCAGTTATAATGGAAGAATAACTTTATTTTAATGATGAGGATAATGATCACTTACATAGAGCTGAATATAGGTCTAAATAACTTAGTAACTAATGGATATATTAATCAGAAACCAATCTATAGGTATGCTAAAAGTTAGTATTAGCAAAGAAGCTAGATATTTAGAAATATAAAATTTATAAATTATACATTTTTAATTTATAATATATTTATAAATATATTTGAAAGTCACAGAAGGAAAAATGCATGAATAAATTTATTTTAAATTTGGGTATTTCATTATCAGTTTATCATCAATGTATGTATCATGTTCTTTGTTTAATTATCTATGATATCCAGTGCTGTCTTAGAAAAGAATTATTGTTTATTCGATAATTAAGGGAAAAAAATGACTTTGTTATGGAATAGCAATAGTGGCCAAGTTCCCCTTTTTCTCTGAAACACAAGTGACGTATAAAGCAACATACTTTAGGCTACTTAATGTTCAGGAGCCTTTTGATTCCTACTGCAATTTAGGAGGTGATTAGTGCTAAGTGGATGGGTTCTAAGTCATCCCTACAATATTTTACACTTGGTTTTGTCAGTAATCTTTCTACTCTGATTGAGTATCCTATTGAGGCTTGGCACTAAATTATAACCATTAGTAATATTATAATCATTGTCTTTTTCTGAAACCAGATGCCATTTTAAAAATTATTTTATCTTATTTTTATTTAGGTTTATTTTGGTTTTCAAAATTGTATATGTCTTAGAGATAAAATGGCACACCACTTCTAAATACCTGTAAACACATGCATCACCTAGGTACCTGTATTTCTCTATTACACTGCCCTGGATGTAATAATATATTTCATCTCACTTCTAGTAACCTTAATTCTGCAGAGTCTGAGTGTTGTTTCAATTTGATTTTATGTTTTCTTTTGTCCCTTATGTCTTGTTTTCTGTACTGCTTTCATTGTCTTTGTGAGGATATTCAGCAACTCAAACACCAAATTTTAAAAGATAATTTTCATATAGCTTATTATTGTTATTTCTGGTGTTGCCTATATATTTTAAGAAATTCCTCAAAAAATTAAAATTTTTTGCATAAATTTAACTTTTAAAATTAATTTCCCCAGACTGGAGAATAATAGATTAGATGAGATGATTGCATTGTGTGCAGCAGACCCATGTTTGAAACTTGGCATAACAGTCGGTCCCTTAGCCCTACTAAGATTACCTCTGAATATAGAGACAGGAGTGAACTTGAGTAACATTAGGTATGTTCCTCAAAAAAACCCATATATTATGTATACATATATGTATATATACTTACATATATGGAATAAAAAATGCTCTAAGTTTCAATAAAAATTCTTAATAATCACACAAGGAATGTTATGATTTGAATTATCTGAATCATCTCAAAGAGGGCTCCCCAAGATATTTTAGACAGGCATCTTTGGGATTTGCCTGTTTGATATAAATTTGTTTTGCACGTAAATTCAGATTAGGCCCTGGAGATTATAAAGTAATGCATTCCCTTCTTTTAATCAGAGAAGCGCTCCCCACTTTTTTTTTTTTTAACCTAGAAAATGAAGACTGGGAAAGATCAACAATAATATGATCTCCTAGAAATTATCTATATACCTGAGAGAACTCTATCTCTATAGCCGTGTAAATATAGAAATGTGAGTCATTGTCTCCTTGTTATGCGAAGCTCCTTCCTTTATTCAGTTTGTGATATAAACTCTCTTTTCCTGACAATCGAATTCTCATATTCAAATGGCCCACCATAAGTACATTATTATACTGATTATCTTCCATTAGCATGTTTAATGCTATCTTAATTGACCTTTTAGCAAGCATGATCAGAAGCTAGAGGGAAGGGGAGGGTGTTCTGAAGCCCAACATTTTTTCAAATGTTATCTTTAAAAATTGTATCTATCCCTGAGGCTCCATGTGTTATTGATGTACTACTTTAACTATGAGTTGAATCTCAAGTGTTATTTCATACTTAGGTGGGTAGGATTTTCTTGCCACTAAATCCAGTTGTTAAGTTATAATTTAAATTCCTGGAGGAAATTCACATTACACACATATAGAAAGGGCAGAAAAAGTGACGTAAACTATGAATTTCAGAAAACCACTTAGAAAGCATCTGGTACTCAGAGTTAGGTCTTATAATATGAGATAGTCTAGGATAGGAGTTCTATCCCTTTAGACAGAGCCTCTGGAAAAAGCTTCCAAAATCTGTATGAGCATTTGAAAACAAGGAGTCCAAAGTGTCTCATCTACCTGGATTTATCTCAGCAGGTAGGGCGTTCGCCTTGCACGAGGCTGACATGGGTTCGATTCCTCCATCCTTCTCGGAGAGCCCGGCAAGCTACTGAGAGTATCCAGCCCTCACGGCAGAGCCTGGCAAGCTACCCATGGCATATTTGATATGCCAAAAATAGTAACAACAAGTCTCACAATGGAGGTGTTACTGGTGCCTGCTTGAGCAAATCTGTGAACACAGGACAAGAGTGCTACAGTGCTATACTTTTAAAAGAATTTCTCTCTTTTATTTGCCCAGCTATCCCATTAGTGCATAAAAATGTGTATTCTTTATTTTTTAGCTTTTACTTATTTATTTTTATAATTCTATTAAAGATTCATAATTTATAAAATTACTAATAGTTTCATTTTTCATACACAGTGGTTAAACACCAACCTCTCTACCAGTGTCAACTTCCCTTCACCATTGTTCCCAGATTCCCTCCCCACCCTAACCCAGACTCCTCTCATGCCTGTCATGCACGTTACAAAGTTTCAGTGGTCGTAGCTTATATCTAATGTTTTCAGTTGTGTTGAATCTGTTTGGGGGTACATGGCTCTACCCCTTACTGGTATACTAAAGCTTTGGTTCTTGGTCACCCATTGCTTCTCACTCTCTTCTCCCCAACTTGATTTCTGCTCCTAAAGTTTTACTGTATTCAGAGGTGCTTCCATTCGCAAGGTCACCACTCAGCTTCATTGTAGGCTTGCTTCTACATACACCTAGACTTTCATCTGTCCTTGCATCTCGTAGATCTCCTTATGCACACCCACTTAAAAAAATGTGCTGCTTTATATATACCATAGGCGACATCATCTTAATTTTTTTCAAAAATCATTTTCAATTAATCAGAAACATTTTAATATTCAATTAATCAGAACCATTATAATATTAATACACATAACAGATACCTAACAGTCATTAGACAAGTTTCATGTTGAATTAAGCCCTATTCTAGACTATAATTAGGTGTTAGAAAGATAGTACAACAGGAAAGATGCTAGCCTTTCACACTTTGACAACAAGTATGGTCCTCAGAACCCTGGCAGGAGGAATCCCTGAGGAAGAGCCAGAAATAATCCCCCAGCACTTCTGAATGTGGCATTAAATATAGTAGAAAAATTGTAGTATCACTGAATGCAATTTTTGTATTAATTTTGGTACTCAAATAACCAAAATTTTTGTCTTGCCATCTTATCTGAAGAAGTTGTTTTAAGACAACAAAATACACATAATGGAGATTACTACTTTAAAAAGTAATTTAATTTAAGAAATTTGGGGCCTGGAGAGATAGTACAGCAGCCAGTCATTTGCCTTGCATGAGCTCAGACATAATTTGATTTTCAACACCTCAAATGGCCCCCTGAGCTTGACAGGAGTAAGCCCTGAAAACAGTTGGGTGTCCCTCTCTGCAAATATATTACTTTTCTCTGAAATAAAAAAGCAAAATATATAGCAATAGCAGTGGTCTTTGTTCCTACAAAAGTCATTTATTTTCGTTTCTTCTTATTAAAATGCTTTTAACAAATTAATAGTGTTATGCTAATTTGTATGCCTATTTCAATTACTGACTCTTTAATATATGTAATCTCAAAATATTTTAATTAGTAGTATTCTTTTTTCTTGTTTTTAATCTTAGCACCGCAGCTGGTAGTGCTAGGGCTTAAGTATCACTGTGCTCAGGTATCACTCCTTTTGTAATTCCTGAGCACATGAGCCAGGAGTAACCCCTGTGCATTGCCAGGTGTGACAAAAAAAAAAAAGTATCATTCCTTTTGTTATGGGAATTGAACCTTGGTTGGGAATGTACAAGTCAAAAACCCTACCTTTTTTCTTCTTGCTAGCTTGGTTGAGAAATATTTTTTCCAAGAACCCAGAAGATGGTTTAGTGGTTAAAAGTTTTTCTGTTACAGGCAATTCTATACATGCATGAGTTTGAATCTCTACCTATATGAGCCAATATAGTTCCATAATTGCTGAACATCCCCTAATATCCAACCGTGTGTCATCTCTGCTTCAAGGAAAGGTGTTCTACTGTCACACACGTGAGATTTGAACCCTGACAAACACTAGAAGGAAGGGCTGCGCATTGGCATTGTGGCCACGAGGGTGACAAAGTGAACATGTGTAGGAGTGTCTCAGGGCTCCCAAATGAACACTGTAACCAGAAATTGTGGGAGCACAGACAAGTGTGATTACTGGCTAGCACATTTACTACAACACAATCAAAATGTGCAATCCTCAACCTACACTGCAACTAAGAAAGTTGTCATTCCCTGTTTTCACAACAGCAGTAACAGCAGCAAAGGGAAATAGGGGAAATATATAGATATTTATTTCAACTCTAATATGAGATCTTTCTTTAATGGGTTTCAAAGACAAGGCCTAGATAAAAATGTTTTTCCTGACTTGAATTCTATGCTAATTCTGTTTTCGGCTAGATATTGAATAACTCAACAATTTGAAATATTATTGTCAGGTGATAAAGAGAGACAGTACAACCAGTATTGTTCATGTCTTGTATGCAGCCAACCAAGGTTTTATTCCCAGTACTACATGTGGTCCTCCAAGTACCACCAGGATTGATCCCTGAGCACAGACTCAGGAGTATACAAACACCAGAGCTGGGTGTGCCCCTCCCTCAATTAAAATAGGTATTAGTGATCAAAAAGTTCAGTGATTTTACCAGATATATTTTACAAAGAGTTAAGTTTTAAGTCTTTTAAGTTTTAACCTTTTTTCTTCCCTACTTTTGGTTTTTGGGTCACACCTGGAAGTGCTCAGAGCTTATTCTTGCCTCTGAGCTTAGGGATCACCATGACAGTGCTTTAGAGAATCATAAGGGATGCCTGGAATTGAACTCTGGTCTGCTGCTTGCAAGAGAATAGCCCTATGTGCTGTATTGTCTCACTCACTCCTGTTTTTTTTTAGTTTTTGTTTTCTGGTTTTGAAGGGGGCAACACCTGGCTGTTTTCAGGGCTTGCTCCTGATTCTGTACTCAGATTGTTTTTACTTATAGAATTTTAAGCAGCTTATAATATAGATCAGATGCATAAGTGAAACAGATTTGATGATTGGTAAAATATATTCATCCAAGTAAGAGGCTGGCAAATGATTTTTTGAATGGGTTCAGATAAACTGGCTATGGGTTTCTGTGAAATTGTTGGGAAAGTTTTGGAGTGAAAAAAAAAAAGCAGCAGCCTACAAACTATACATAAGCAAATGGGTATGATTGTGCTCCAGTGAGAAACTGTAGAGTGCCTCTCCCAACACTCTGTTGCAATGTTGACTTATAATCTCTGATTTAGCATTTTTCTAGTTGAAAGGTTTATTGACTAACTTCAATCCTTAATCAGAGTTTATCCATATTCAGAACAACTGAATAGGTGGTAGTGCCTCCACAGTTAAAATAAAAACAATGCAGGGGCTGGAGCGATAGCACAGCAGGTAGGGCATTTGCCTTGCATGAGGCCAACCTGGGTTCGATACCCAGCATCCCATATGGTCCCTTGAGCACTGCCAGGAGTAATTCCTGAGTTTAGAGCCAGGAGTAACCCCTGTGCATCGCCAGGTGTGACCCAAAAGGCAAAAATAATGAATAAATAAATAAATAAATAAATAAATAAATAAATAAATAAAACAAAAAGCAATACGATCATGACCTCCTTTTAAAAATAGGATTTGAGGGAAAAAAACTGAAGCAATGGCTTTTAGGAATTCTAAAGTATGCAAAGATATACATACATAATAATCAAGTCATATTTTGATTAATGAACTTACATATTCTATATATGTATATATATTATATACACCTATGCTGTTGAACATGTGCTTATATAGTCATATCTATATATAGATATTTCTATAAATATTTAAATATGTTTACTAGTTAATGGTTCCAGTGAAATGTATTCACAGATATGTTTGTTATTATAGACTTAATTGTTTCTGCTGAATATCTGAAAAATTTATCTACATGCAATAAATAAGCTTCTCTATGTGCACTGAAAATATAAGAAAAAATGTGATCTTACTAAATTTACACTTATGAGAAGTATCACCAAAATGTATAGAAAACACTATTAGGCTATGAAGCAAATATACTGGTTTTCCACATGCTGCCCCTGATATGCTTCAATTTTCTAAATTTTTCATTTATGATCATTCCATAAATTACATTTAAATATGCCAGAGAAATGCTTTAGAGCAGGCAACCATGAAAAGTCTACTCCTGTAGATGATGTTCAGAATACATTAACGATGATTATAAAGTAACATTTATGAACAAAATGTGTTAAATTTACCTATTCAGATTTGATGGCCAAGATGGTGATAATTTTGGATGTCTCACATTAGCATTTAATCATCATTTTCTCCACTTATTTGTTATTATAGGAATGTACATTTAAAAAAGAAGCAAAAGACTAATTTACTAAATGGTTTTGATTCTACATAATACATAGTAGTTACAAATGCCCATCAAATGTATAACCATCATAAAATATAATAAGTAAATTGTGTCTCTTAAACTAATAGGACATGCTATTATTGTTGCTAACAATCATGTTTTTAATTGAAAGTAAAGCAATCCTGACTCTAAAAATAATTTAAAGTAATGTAAGTAGAACCACGTTTCAAGTAATCTAAAATCCATTATAACTTATGGGTATTACCAATGATTTTACATAGGGTAGTGTTTCATAATTAAAATGCAACTTTTTCATTTCCAGTAATAGTACACAGAGACACAAAGCTACTCCACAGATAGTTGAAATGGATAAGTAGAAATTATAACATTAGAATAATTTTATAACACATTTTAATAAAATTTATTCCCATTTGTAAATCCTGTCTTCTTCCCATCCATAAGGTACCCAGCTTTCATTCTCCAAACATATGATGGATACAACTGCTGTGATGACTGAGGCATGTGAAAAGGCTGCATGCTGGAATAAGGTTGGGTAAATGGCATTTTGAAAAGAACTAGTACACAATCCACCAAGCAAGAGAAGGCTAGTAGAAAATTAAGCTTATACAAGTAAGATGCTATAAAAAGCCATAAACCATGTAAATTTCAGTTGCTATGGATACCTATTAGAAGGTTTTTAAGCTCATGATGACATACATTCAATATCAAAAATGTCACCTAGGAACCCTCTAGTGATGAATCACTACCAAACAATATTAAACATGGATAATTGGGTACATTTTAGACATATTTAGAGCATAGGTTAAAAAATCTGCAGGATTGATTTTTAGAAAATTATAAGGAAAGTGAAAAGTAGTTCACTGGCATAAAACCAGGAAGGAAGCAGTTGAAAGCACAGAACCTATCGGAGAAACACCAACCAGAGTCTCTCAGCAGTGGCATGCATAGAGATCGAATTTAGAGTATGAATCTCAAATCAGTAAATAAAAGTAAGCGCAGAACTGTCAATTAATATGAAGGTGAAAAATCAGAAGTTTCTCTGGCAATGAATATAAAAGTGTATGATTTACAAGAAATATTAGAGAGCTCAATATTAACTCTTTGCAGTTCATGTGTTCACATTTGCTTTTTAATTTTATTTTTCTTGAAGACCAGGGATTTAGCTCTAGTGATACAGTACATGGTTTGCTGGTGCAAGGCCCTGGGTTTGAATTTTGACATATCATGACATCCCTGAGCACTTCTGCTTATAGTCCTGGTGATCCCCAAACACTGCCATAGATGAGCATGACAAGACAAGAATAACACCTGGAGTTGATGCCAAAATAAAAGAAAAAACAAAGAAACATTTCACCATAAACTTTTGTTTCAAATGTGTATTGTCATCACTCAATATTCCTATTCACTACATTGTCTACTATTAAAAGTTCAATTACATTTGCTTACTCTCAACTTGCCTTTAGTAAGATGGAAAAATGAAGAAGTTACTTTTTATTTTTTTTATTTTTTTTAAAATTTTATTTTATTAAATCATCGTGTGGAAGATTACAATGCTTTCGGGCTTAGGTCTCAGTTATACAATGCTGAAACAACCATCCCTTCACCAGTGCCCACATACCACCACCAAAAAAAGAAAAAAAAAAAACCACACAGTACACCTCCCATCCCGCCCCCCCACCCCCTACCTTGTAACTGATAAGTTTCATTTTACATTCTGTTTACTTTGGTTACATTCAATATTTCAACACAAACCTCACTGTTGTTGTTAGGAGTACCCCACTAGATTCAGACCTACTGTGAAGACAAATAAGGTCGCACGGTTTTGAATTTCTGTACTTTAACAAGAAGTCCAGGGAGATTTCTTCCAGATATTAGATAATTGCAGGCTTGAAAACCCAATCTGTGGTCTTCTTAATATGGCGGCCACCGCACCCTTCATCCCTGGAGAGAAAGAGGCGAGAGATAGAAATACCTTTCCCCTCCTGGGCGGGCACGGGGCCGAGGCTTAGTTCTCAGGCTGGAGACATTCTGCGAGGAGTTGCCCATGCCGAAAGAGGTTTTGCTGGGTCTGGATTCACGCTTGTGCAGCTGCGGAGAGGCCGCACATGCGTGCGGCCCCCGGGATCACATCTCGGCGGAGAAGTTACTTTTTATTTAAACAAATACTTGTGTACACTTTTACTTTTCTATGTACTCAATATAATGATAGCTAATATATTTCTCTCACTGGATCACTCTCATCCTGTTGTTCGTCGATTTACTTGAGCGGGCACCAGCAACATCTCTATTACACTCAGCACCGAGATTTTAGCAGCCTCTCCTTACTCACTCGTCTTTCCCAATGATTGGAGGTTATTTCAGGGTCAAGGGAATGAGACCTATCGTTACTGTTTTTGGCATATTGAATACGTCATGGGTAGCTTGCCAGGCTCTGCCCTGTGGGCGGGATACTCTTGGTAACTTGCCAAACTCTCCAAGAGGTATTTATATATCTTTTATACAAATTTACATCTCTATATAAATTTATCTTTATATATATTTCTATAAATCAGTTTAATAAAAAAATGTTTCAGGACTGGGTATGTTGTTCAGTGGTAGGGTACAGTGCAAAATAAGTGGGTTCTGTCCTCAGCACTGCAAAACCAAAAAGAAAGAGTTCCATAAAGAAGTCGATGGGCCCCTTTGAGTGGTTTATGTGAAGCAGGAATGAGAGAAAGATGGTTTCTCCTGATCTGCTTCTGCACCCCTGAACCTGCTGGAAAGACGAGGACTGATAAAGTCGGCTCTGAGTTCCTTTGTGGCAGACCTAGAGCCCCACCAGGCCCCATGTCATCATCAAGTCACACCTGATGTCTGCTTGGTTGTCTCAGCACAGGGCTTGAACCCCCCCCACCTGATTTCTCAGGGGGCCAAGGACTGAGGCTGGAGCATGGGATTGCTCTTTGCAGGAAAGACCTAGACCTTACCCAGGCCTTCCAGGATTTATCTCAAAGAGAAGAATTTCAGGAGTAGATCAGCAGTGAAGTAAATATAGATTTAACTTGGAGACTTTTTAGGAAGGAGAAGGAGAGAGAGCAAAGGGAGAGAGAGTAACATGCTGACGAGAGAACACGGCTTCTCTAGAGATGGAGAGAGCCCCAATACCACCTCAAGAGGGGAGATGCGGGCACCACATGTGCTCAGCCATGTGAGCAGAAACAGCACATGGGCTCTGGAAGCATACACTTGATTCCTTTGTTCAAGGTGACTCTTACAGGGTTTCTCTAATCTGCGCCATGTGAGGTTTCTAGCTAATTATCTGTTGCTCAGGTGGTTTCCCAGGGGACAGTTGGGACTGGCTGATGGTCCACTTTGAAATTCCTTTCCTGGCCCTGCTGAGCTTCTCTCCAAAGGAGGTCCAGCTTCTCTTGACCTGCTGGTGCCAGGTGAAGTCTTATCAGGCTCCTGTGTCATCCCATTGTTCATTGATTTACTCAAGTGGGCGCCAGTAACGTCTCCATTCTTCCCAGCCCTGAGATTTTTGCCGTCTTAGTGCTATTGGTTTTATCATTTTTAGGAATTCCATTGCCATGGGGAACCTTTCCTATCTACCTGCCTACACCAATATTGATCTTAGAAAATATTACTTCCACGTATGGGAAACTTCCGCCAGAAAAATAAGAACTTTTCTGAGCAGTCTAATTTACAAACTCAAGTAATTATTTAGTGCAGCTGGCAGTGAGAAATATTAGGCCCCTAGTAATGTGAACTGAAAAAAAGTCACTTTGCCTCTCTCAATTCAGTGCAAAGAAATGGAAGCCTTTGAGATGCAGAAATAAACCCAAGCCCAAAGGCAGTAGATCTGCTGAGATGCAAAAATATTTGGACCATCAAATAGACAGACCTATCTGGGGCTGGAAAGCCTGTTCAAAGTTCTGAGCACACACATGTGCCAGAGGCTTGGAGTCTGATCTTGGAATGCCAGGAGTGGTCCCAAATTAACATGCACATTCACACACACACACACACACACACACACACACACACACACAAAAAGAGAGAGAGAGGGAGAGAGAGGGAGAAAGAGAGATCCTAATTGGTATGTTTTGTAGTCAATTGCATGGTGGCACTTAAAATATCACTGTTATCACTGTATCTCTGTCATCCCATTGGTTATCGATTTGCTCGAGCAGGCACCAGTAACTTCTCCATTGTGAGACTTGTTACTTGTTTTTGGCATATCAAATACACCATGGGGAGCTTGCCAGGCTCTGCTGTGAGGGCGAGACACTTTCGGTAGCTTGCCGAGCTCTCTGAAAGGGACGGAAGAATCAAACCCAGGTTGGCCATGTGCAAGATTAATGCCCTACCTGCTATGCTATGGCTCCAGCCTTAAAATATACAAAGTATATAAATAAAAGTTAGAAATAATATTTTAAAGAAAAAGAAATGGTGAGATAGCACAGGCCCAGAGCACAGGACTGATCCTTGAGAAGAAAGGCTCCTGCCAAAATACCTGTGCTGAAATGAGGTATTTTGGCAGGAGCCAAATATCATCAATAGTTTTAAGCTCTCCCTCTTAACAACAACCTAACAACAGACTTTATGTGCTATAGCCCCAAGGTAGACAGACAGCTTGGGAAACCCCTGTGCAACTAACTGCAGGTGGAGGCTTCTATCCTTCACTTGGGCCAACATCACTATGTCAGCTTGCAGACACTTTAGCCATCTTGGAATTTCACCCACATTTTAACTTATCAACTGTATACTTCTTCCTCCCTCATCTTTTTCTCTCACATTGCCTAAGTAAGGATATACCGTCATCTCCTATGTGAAATTCTTTTTTGGTGTGGTAGATGACAAACCTTGGAATCTATAAATAAATAGACTTGGAGAGTCTCTCTTGCTGAGTGAAATGAGTCAGAAAGAGAGGGACAAATATAGAATGACTGCATTCATTTGTGATATACATTATATATATATATATATATATATATATGATAGTATGATACTAATATCAAAGAACAGGGAAAATGGACCAGAAGGACTGGTCAATGGTGTGAGAGATGGAGGATAGTTAAGATAGAGGATGGCCCATTATGACAATCACTGTATCACTGTCATCCCATTGTTCATCGATTTACTAGAGCGGGCACCAGTATCATCTCCATTCTCCCAGCCGTGAGATTTTAACAGCCTCTCCTCACTCGTCTTTCCCAATGATTGGAGACTTCTTTTAGGATCACTGCAATGAGATCTGTTATTGTTACTGTTTTTGGCATATCCAATATGCCTCGGGGAGCTTGCCAGTATTATGACAATACTAGTTGGAAATGGTCACTCTGGATAAGAACTGAGTATTGAAAGCAGGTGAAAGGATATAAATGATGACCTTTCAGCATCTATGTCACAAGCCATAATGCCTAAAATGAGAGAGAGAAGGAGAAAGTGACAGAGAGAAGAGAGGTGCCTGCAATAGAGACAGGATGGCATGAGGGTGGCTTGAAGGGGTGGGAGGGAATGGGACATTGATACGGAAAAATTGTACTGGTGGACATTGGAACATTATGTGACTGAAATGCAATCATGAACAATTTTGTAATGTTCTAACTCATGGTGATTCAATAAAAATCAGTGGGGAAAATAAGAAAATTACCTTGGAATCTGGAAATTTGGGTTAAGACAAGGACTCTTTTACCAGCACATGAGAATTTCTTTACATGGTAATTTCTCATCGAGCTTGGGTTCTTGGACCACACGAACTTGGGTGTTAAGGACAAGGTTCTTCACAGTGACGATCAAATAGAACTCAATTGTAAACTCACAGTTGCCCACTACTACTAGTGAGATAAGAGCATCCACTGGACAGTTAATCATGGCTTTGTGACCAATTCTACCCCTCAAATCATTTCCCCAGATGACTGAGGATATTTCCACATATCAAGCAGATATGTGGAAACATTCTCCCCCTCTTAATCTACTTCCTACCTAACTCCTCACTTCACCTTTGCTATCGGCAACATTGCTTGAGACATCTAGGAATCATGAGATGTACAATATTTCACAAGCCACTCAGAAGATTTAGCTTTTTTACTGGTTTTTTCTCTTACAGATAAAAATTTTAACTGATTTATTATGAGTTTTGTGTAATTTTAAAGTATTTGTTCAAGAAAAGAAGCAAATATTTAAAATAAATTAATGAATAACATACATACTTCAGGGGTTGGAGCAATAGCAAAAGCGGTAGGGCATTTGCCTTTCATGCGGCTGACCTGTGTTCAATTCCTCAGCCCCTCTCAGAGAGCCCGGCAAGCTACCGAGAGTATCTCGCCCTCAAGGCAGAGCCTGGCAAGCTACCCATTGGTGTATTGGATATGCCAAAAACAGTAACAATAAGTCTCACAATGAGAGACATTACTGGTGCCCGCTCGAACAAATCGATGAGCAACAGGATAACAGAGACAGTGACATACTTCAGAGTTAGCATTGATCTTCTTCATAGGATATTTCTGATGCCTATGCTTAGATGAAGAACCTGAGGACAGTAGGAAGTGGCCACAATAGAGAGCATGGCTGCTCTCCTAATGGGTCACTATTTTCCTGTCCTTTACAGTGAAGTGTCTGAGGCAGCCAGGACTCAAAGTAATGCATAAGATCTTAGAGAGCATGAGCACAATGTCTAAAACTTGACTCAGGATTGTTGTTTCATTTTCTGTTTTATTGATGGCATATCAAGAGCAAAAGCTAAAAATAAAATTATTTTGTTTAGGAAATAGTAACAAGGACAGAGAAAAGACAGATAAAAGAAAACACAGTCCAAAGACAAAATAAACTTCTAAGAGAGGCAGAGTTTCTTGCCCCTGTGACTGGCTGTCTTCACCAGGGCCCCTCGGAGGGGGTGGGTTGAGTTTCCCTTCCCGACCCGAGTAGAACCCCCACAGCTGAAGACCTCCAGAATCCAGCCACAGCCATTCTCAAGGTCCCTCTCCATACATTTGGAGGAGCCTCATGCATGAAGAAACTGGCAGTGAAACCCAGGTCTACAGGACATGGGGCTGAGATCTCCAAGCCTGCTCAGATTGGGAATGGTCCTCTTCCACCCAGATTCCCCATTTTCCAGTAGCTAGGCGGTCACACCCAGGGACTATAAAACCAAGCTCCCGGAACATCTTATAGCCTAGTTTTCCCTCTTCGAGAACCTGGCAAGCTACTGAGAGTTTCCTGCCCACATGGGAGAGCCTGGCAAACTCCCTGTGGTGTATATTAATATGCCAAAACCAGTAACAATGATGGATCTCATTCCCCTGACTCTGAAAGAGCCTCCAATGTGGCACCATTGGGAAGGATGAGTAAAGAGAGGCTTCTAAAATCTCAGGTTTCTAAAATCTCAGATAAATGGAGATGTTACTGAGACCGCTTGAGAAAATCGACGATCAATGGGATGATGATGATAATGATGATAAGAGGAGAGTTGAGTGGCTTGTAGTTCTCTGTATAAGAATGAGTAGGGTCAGACCTCCTGTTAGAATCACCTTTGAGGAAAATGGAATGATGGTCTTCAATGTTATCAGAGTTCTTATTCCTGCAAACTGGTCTTTTTAAGAGTCTCTGGATGGGGCTCGCCTTTTAGGGAAGGAGCTGACCCCTCATGGTGGAGCAACCATAGGAACAGATAACATTTGGGTTTTATGACTTTTGAAATTCAATGTCAAGTCCCTTCCCCATCTGACTACCCATGTTGTTCTCTTCCCCATAAAATTATAATAAAAATCTTCTCTTTCAGTACACAATTTATTTAAATATTGATTGGAATCAAAATGCTAAGTTATAATTAAACTTTATCTGAAGGGGAAAGAAACAGAATAAATGGAGGTAATTAAGTTGGGGGAAAATATTTCAGAGAATTTCCATCATAGTGGTGATGGGGGAAAGGGAAACGAATAGGGCAAGGTTAGCAATATGGCCCTAAGAAAAGTTATTATTGGTACGGAATGTCACAAAGGTTGGCTTAGGTAGTGCCGGATATTCTGGATAACATAGGCCGTGCCGGGTAACTTACACAATGACACACAAGAAGATAATCACATCAACATATTTTCTTAATTTGGCCATTGGATCTCCAGTAAATTGCTTTCAAAGTTGACTACTTACGGACAAAAACGTGAGGTCCCCTGCTAGCTATAACAGTAGCACATTTAGGGAGAAATAAATATACCACCAATAAAATAGTTTCATATCTTCATGTGCTATATCTTATGCTCCTGAAAGAATGAAAAAAAATTTTAAATTATGAAAACTTAGGGCTGGAGCAATAGCACAGTGGGTAGGGCATTTGCCTTGCATGCAGCCAACCCAGGTTCGATTCCCAGCATCACAATATGGTCCCCTGAACACCACAAGGAGTAATTTCTGAGTGCAAAGCCAGGAGTAGCCCCTGTGCATCGCTGGGTGTGATCCAAAAGCAAATAAATAAATAAATAAATATTCAAACTCCTGAAACATAATTTCATAAGATCAACAAAACCTATAAGACTATTTTTAGAATTTAAAAAATATGCAATCATAATTTGAATAATAGGAAAAACAGAAAAGAGTAAAACATTAGTTTGGAATTTTAAACAGGATATAAATTCAAGTGAATGAAACTAATAAGGTGAGAAAAGTTTAAAAAATTGAATATGTTATTTTAGAATAATATTAAACCTTCGTGAGTGTAGAAAGTAATTGCAAGGTATCAGAAAATAAACAAGAACATACTCTTATGTTTCTTCTTGCTTTTTTTGTCATCCCTGTAAAGAATTGTAATCTACATTAAACAATAAAATATATATTTAAAAAATAATGTGCAAATTTTATGGTAGAGAAAGACAAAAAAATAAAATTAAATTAATGTTTTAAGTTTTATCTGCAAGTCAGAAGTACGCAAATCTCTTGCGATGCACTTTCAGAATAGTCACTGAGAGAAACCAGAAAAACAGAGTGCCAAAAGAATGAAGACAAATATTATTGCAATTTTCCGAAATGAGAAATTAGGGGATTTTAACACTCCATAACAGTTAGCCAATAAGCTTGACATGTGTCTTTGGCAAAATTCTCAAACAGATTATGTAGCAGATGGTTCGTGAGCACATCACAATTATAGTGTTGATCACTAGGCACCAACATAAATTCACGAAGTGAAAATCATACCGAAGAAATTCCCTTTTCATTATCATTGTGACAATTAGGCTGATGGATTAAGGAGGCATGAATATCATAACATCATGAATTCAGCAAGAAAGTTTGTCAAAATATATCTTGAAAATTTACATGTTCTTTTAAAATGTGTTCCCTGTATGAAGATTATATAATATGGAAGTTCTGGATAACTCTAGTTAACTTTAGTATAAAATTTATGCAGTGGTTCTGAATAAGTATTTCTGATAACAAATCTTGTGGGGAACTTTTGATACGGTTGTATCACAACCATTTTCATTCTGTAAGTACAGTTATACCTAGGTTATACTTATTTCCATTATTTCAAATATTAATTTATTAAATAACATAATCAACTGTTTTAGCATTAAAAATAATGCATTCCTATCATTTAGTTTCGGAGTTTTTCATTTGTTTCATAAATATCTTCATCCTATTCTTAAACTGTAATTGAAGTAATAGTAATTCTTTGAATAATGATAATTTCATCTACAAAATCAATTCTTGATAATGTTATTACTCCCTTAATGATTTTGTTTTCAGTTTTTACCTAATTAGTAAGAAACTTTTTTGTTTGTTTGTTTTTATTTTTTTACTTTTTGGGTCACACCCAGCAATGCTCAGGGGTTACTCCTGGCTTTGCACTCAGGAATTACTTCTGGCAGTGCTTGGGGGAACATATGGGATGCCGGGGATCGAACCCGGGTCGGCAGCGTGCAAGGCAAATGCCCTACCCGCTGTGCTATCGCTCCAGCCCCAAGTAAGAAACTTATTTTTAACACATAATGAGGAATAATCCTTTCAAAGATAAGTAGTAAAACATGATATACTTCCTCAAAAGTCTGAGACCCTAGTGGATTTTTCCAGAGATCCATCATCAACCAGAATTGTCACATGTAAGGCATATGCCTTATCCCCTATATTAGCTCTCTGGTTGTTTTCAAAATCTTTTAAATATCTCTTCCTAATGACTTCTCTCTTTCATTTAACTTTAATCAGGAATATTTTTTTTCTGTTTCACACAAGCCAGAATGCACTATCTTGGTGTACTTGCTTTTGTTGTCCCTCTTTCTTTCACATAAAAATATACCTTCCTTTATTTATTTATTTTATTTGACTTCTATTTCTCACAAGATATTTTTTTCATGATGAGAAGTGTTATATTTTCATATATTTAATAGTACCTGCATATTTTTGAGATATATATTATAATATATTCAAATAAATAAATTGGTGAATAAATAGTTAAAATATTGTGTCTTGCCCTAAGTATTCTAAAATTACAACAATCCTACAATTACTGCTTTCCTTGAAATTATTTAGAATAACAATTGCATGTTATTGACAACCTGATGTTATGACATCACCATACTTTTGTATGTGGTCATCATCATAAAACTGCATAAAAAGAAATTTCATATTAATAATCAACCACTATCAAAGATATGTCTTAGAAATTTGATTGCATCATTTAATATTTCACCATGTTCCTTTTTGGTTTACTGTATTTGAAAGAAGAGTAATGCAAATTTAATTGATGCATTCTGAAAAGGAATGCAACTTCTTGCATAACACCTGTTTTATGTTATCCATATCAATATTTATCACTTTAAAGATGTCACAAAATGAACTTATATTTTCAAGTTTTTATTGTGAACTTATATTTCAAAAGCCGATGAATAAATTTGAACTTCTTACTTCATATAAACATTTAATCTGAGGCTGTATTACTGATTTAAATGTAAGAGTTTAAAACAGTAGACTAATACAAGAAATGATGGAAGTCTTGCTTTTTGCAACAACATACATGAAAGTTGGAGGATGTCATAATAAGTTAAATAAGCAAAAAGAGAAAGATAAATACCAAATGATACCACATCAGTTAAAAAATGTATCCTTCTATTTAAGCCCTACAATCTAAAAACAATAATAAAGTTTTAGGCATACAATGTTTCAACACAACATCTGTCACAGTGTCCTTCTACCAATGTCTAAAGTCATTGTTTACTCCCTGTCCAATCTCCTTGGAAAAATCATTTCAAAATTTAGTTATTATAATTTGTATTTAATGCTTGCAATTGTGTTAATGCTATAAACTAATCTTTCATGCACAGTAATTTTGCATCTCCCACCCAAGAGTGTTTGACACATACACACAGTGGAATACTATGCAGCTGTTAGAAAAGATGAAGTCATGAAATTTGCATATAATTGGATCAACATGGAAAGTATCATGTTAAGTGAAATGAGTCAGAAAGAGAGGTTGAGACATAGAAAAATTGCACTCATCTGTGGAATATAAAGTAACAGAATGGGAGATTAACACGCAAGAATAGTGAAGATAAGTATGAGGAGGTTAGTTCTGAGGTTTGGAAGCTAGCCTCACATGCTGGGGGAGAGACAGCTCAGATAGAGAAGGAAGACCAGGTAAGGGTGTTCTGAGGACCTGTTCAGGATGGGAGATATGTAATGAAGGTAGACTATACACCAAACATGATGGCCACTCAAGAACTCTATTGCAGACCACAACACCCAAAAGGAGAGAGAGAACAAAATGGAATGCCATGCCACAGAGGCAGAGTGGGGCAGAGGACGAGGGGGGGGTGGATAGGGTGGGGCTGGTGGGAGGGATACTGGGATTATTGGTGGTGGAGAATGGGCACTGGTGGAGGGGTGGGTGTTTGATCATTGTGAGATTGTAACCCAAACATTAAAGCTTGTAACTATCTCATGCTGATTCAATAAAAATTTAAAAATTAAAAAAAAGAAGAACTATGTTATTACTTACTAACAAAATATTAACAAGGAATTCATCTCATGCAATAGAATAGTTTAGTGTATGTTTTTGTTGAAATGGTTGAAGTGGTCTACCTTTAGAACACTGTATGTGTGAAACTATCTTTAATAGTATTGTAAGTCAAATTGCCTCCATTGAAATTTTGGTTAATAAAGAAGTGTCAGCTTTTACCAGAAGAAATTAATTTACAAACTGCTCACTCTTTTCTTCCTAATTATATAACGTAAGAGCAAATATTCTGGAGTAACTCCCAAATTGGCCAAATATTTTTTATGCTTCCTTTACTATATCACTGTCTGTAGGATAACATAGCCTTAGGTAGTTTAGGCTTATTGGGTTACTCCTGTCACAGTAGTCCCATTCCTCTATGTTTATTTGTAGCTTCTTTCTTAGTGTTCTTTTGACTTGTAAATATTGTTTTCCTCTTCTCATTGAGTCCTCTGCATAGTTTATTCAGAGCAATGTCCTTTTTGTATGGACCCAGGAAGACTTAGCAAATGTTATGCTTTTGTAACCTGGGAATCATTTGACTCTACAGGATATTTTACTCTTGGGTATCTGTTCTCTCGACCTAAGCCTCAGCTGCCCTTACTTCCTAGCACCCCCAAAAGCAGGGTCCCGACGAGGGATGAGAGGGACCCAGGCCAAGCGGTGAGTTGTGTGCTACCCTGGCATCGAGATGGGTCTGACCAAAGTGCCTAATGCTTAACTATAAGTTAAGAGCTTGGTCATGGATAAATGCTGTCATGATCCAAAAGTAATGATGAGACTAGGATCCTGCTTGGGATAGGATAGACTAATCTGAGCACTGTAGTCTGAGCTCGAGATGACCCCAGGAGAGCAATTCTATAAGCTTTAATGCATTTCTTATTGTGTCCATACAAAATGGTTAATATTATGAATGCTTATATGTTTGCTGGATGAAGAGAGAAGAAAAACACTCATGGGACTCCGCCCTTGGATGGATCCTCCTGCTGAAAGAGAATCAGTCCTAGGAGAAGCATCCCCTGAGGGAAAGGAACCTTACCCTTATTGATTCTGACCACACCTATGTGTACACCCCAAACCCCTCATGCTGGGGGTATTTAACTAGGCTGTAAGTGTGGGTTGGGGGGCCAGATCCAGAGATCCAGGGGGAGAGATCCAGAGAGAGATCCAGAATTGGGTGAGAAGCAGAGAGGGAGAATGAAATAAACTGATCGAACAACTAGTTTGGCCTTCTTCCTTCCATCACCTGCTCTTGACCAACAGCCACACACAGCGGTTCCAGAGCACCGAACACAGGTGGTGAGACAGAGCCGCCCAGAGAGCCTGAGAGTGCACATGCCCTTGGGCATGCTTTAGTTTTTTACAACTGTCTATAGCACCGTCATCCCGTTGTTCATCAATTTGCTCGAGTGGACACCTGTAATGTCTCCATCGTGAGACTTGTTGTTACTGTTTTTGACATATTGAATATGCCATGGTAGCTTGTCAGACTGCTGTGTGGGCAGAATACTCTTGGTAGCTTGCCAGGTTTTTCGAGAGGGACAGAGGAATTGAAACAGAGTCGGCTTCGTGCAAGGCAAACACCTTACCTGCTGTGCTATCACTCTAGTTCTCCTTTAAAGTTTTAAACCTTAGTCCTCACATATGTAAGGCAAGCACTCTACCACTGAGTTTCATTGGCACATGTTAATTGAAATAATAGTTTAGTATATTTCTGAAACTTCTCTGCTACATGACCAATGTTTATTAGAAAGTACAAGAATAATACATCACCAAAGAATATGTACAAACAAAAAACTTTTTGAAAAGCAATTCAACATTTTATATTAATAGTGAGGTGCACTTTGAGGGAAAAATAAAAGATTGCAATTCTCTTTTACTTTAATTGGCCAAATCTAAGAGTCTGAGAACACTGAATCCAAGAGAGAATTGGAGAAAACAGGAATTCTCATTCATTGCTAATGATATTATACAATAGTGTAACTATTTATATAGTATATATGCTCATATAGATATATTTTTTACAGTAGCAGTATTTGAGAAGCAATCAGATTCTTAACATATAATTTATCCAGTCATATTATCATAGAATCCTTATTATTTATTCAAAGAATTTTGTGTAAGCTTTGCTCCCACAAAAAAGTCTGCATATGAAATAATATCATCTTTTTTCATAATTTCCAAAATACAAAAGACATCAACTAGGATGTCCTTCAAGAGGTGACTGAATATTTAATATATGTAAATAAATAAAATTATTCAATGTTAAAACAAATGTGCTACGTGTCATGAAAAGACTCAAAGGAATCTAAAATGAGTATTGTTAAGTAAAAGTCAATTTGAAAAACCTACTAGGATCGCCATGACAAATTAGACAGGGTTATTGGAAATATTTTTCCTATTTCAAAGTTTTACCTAATTTTTAATTTTTTGTGCTCTTAGATTTTAACCTAAGTCTTCACATATATTAGGCAAGCAAGCTACTACTGAGTTACATCTCTGGCCCTACTAAATAAATTCCAAGTCTGGAAGTGAAGCTCAAATATAAAAGTATTGATAGACATATTCTCTTCTAAGACCTCTCTCCTGGTCTTAATTTTGTTACCTTCTCTTTGTGCCTGATCATAATTTAAGTAATACGATTATAATCACATGCATTTTATGGTATTCATATACAAAGTTTCTGCAGATACTGCCACCAAAGTGTTCATGGCCCTCCACAACAGTCCTAAGTCTTATATTTGCATAATTCTGATATATATTACTCAGGAAATAAGAACATTATTTATTTGATTAGTTCCTCATCCTTTTAACTTCATTTACTTTTAATAAATTTCCCATAATGCCCTCCGCCACAATTTAATTAAACTTTTTTTAATTCGAGGGAAAGTTATGCCAGGAAAAAATCAACACAAAGGAACAATCAACCAAAATTAGCAAGTAAACCCGAAATATGTAGTAAGCAGTACTTTCTGTGGTGGTTACAGGCAGTCCATAGTGTCTGTCTGTCCCCAGCCATCCTATAGTAAAATAGAGGTGAATTACATTCATCAGGCAACTGCTCTAACTCGGACAATTTGTAGAACAAATTCAGTAGTTCCAGCTGAATTTTTACAGGACAGGAAAAAAAACAATTTCATAGGTTTAAACCAACAGCAAACAAACAAAAACAGATTGTTTCTTTTTCAAAAATGAATTCCATTTCCAAGGCTGTGTGTCACTGCAATATTTTCAGAATAGAAATGAAATTATTTGAAATGTCAGTGGCCCTATTATTTTGTAAAACACACATCTTCCTATTCTAATTCAACGAAGATCCAATTGGTGAAGACTTTAAAATATGAATGGGGACAAGGCAATTTAGTTCTTTCAAATGTGATTTTCATGAGTCCAACTACCTGAAAGTTTTGAAAAATGAACACTATGGGGATAGGACTGTAGCACTGTCGTCCAGTTGCTCCTCAATTTGCTCGAGCAGGCACCAGTATGTCTCCATTGTGAGACTTGTTATTACTGTTTTTGACATATCTACTATTCATTCCACAGGTAGCTTGCCAGGCTCTGCCTCGTGGGCGGGATATTCTGGATGGCTTGCTGGGCTCTCCGGGAAGGATGAAGGAATCGCACATGCAAGGCAAATGCCCTACCCGCTGTGCTATGGGGATAGTTACAAAAAACAAAAACAAACAAAAAACAAACAAAAAACAAACAAAAAACAGCTATTTTATGGATCAGAGCACTGTAGCACTGTCATCCCATTGTTCATCAATTTGCTCGAGCAGGCACCAGAACCGTCTCCATTGTGAGACATGTTGTTTCTGTTTTTGGCATATCAAGCACGCCATGGGTAGCTTGCCAGGCTCTGCCATGTGGGCAGGATACTCTCCGTAGCTTGCCGGGCTCTCTGAGAGGGACAGAAGAATAGAACCCGGGTGGGCTGCAGCTGCATGCAAAGCAAACGCCCTACCCGCTGTGCTATCACTGTCAATTAGAGAAGAGGGCAAAATTTTCTTTTCGGGGGGGTCACACTAAGCATTGCTCCGGGGTTACTCCTGGCTTTGCTTGCACTCAGAATATTGACTGAGTGAGAAGCTAAAAGTGTGTGGGATAGAGAATATATAGAAACTATACTCTGACCAAATGCGCTGTGCACCGTAAACATTTCTAGAATACAAAAATCTATTGATCAAAAAAGAAATGATAGTATATGAATTGCTTAGCTACTCTATAAACAAGTACCACAAATGACATAGTCATACATTCATTTACAGTGCTAAAAACTTTGAAATCAAGATGTTACAAGGGCCATGGAACTCCGGAAACTCTAGTTGAATCCCTCCTTATTTTTTTCTGGGTTTGAATTGTTCCTTGACAAACTTAGATGCTCCTTAGCCCTTAGAAAGGTAACTTCCAACTCTGCCTCCTTAATATGTGTTACACAGCATGCCTTCACCTAAGGACACAGTTAACATACTAGGGGTCCATGGGACACTGGTATCATTTTTTCATAGCCAATTATATTGCATTGACACTAATCCCAAGTAAGGTAACATTCTGTGGTCCTAGAGGTAATTGCTTCAATGTACTTGTGTGTTTGTGTGTGTGTGTGTGTATGTGTGTGTGTGCGCGCGCGTGTAGGAAGGGCCAGCATGAGCGGTGGGCGGTACTGTTCAACACACAGCACTAACTGTGACTATGCACTCACTGTTTAGTCTCTAACTTCCCTTGATTTTGGTTTCTTCCCAGTTGTAGCCATTCCATTTTTTTAAGGTCACCTGGAGACAGTTGTTATTCTGCAAAACATTCCAACGTGTTACACGTGAGGCCACTGAATTCTCCTCCGAAAGCTCTTACCTAGAGATATTATGTGCTTCACTTTGTCATTTCATTAGGTTCTTCCATCAAACGTACTTTCCCCAAAAATCTTTCTCATGTGAAATAATGGTTTGGCCAGTCTAGTTGCTAAACTATGTACTTTAAATTTATCATTGTTTCTTGCTATTTCATGCTTGTTTAAGTTTATATTTTGACATTTAGAATTTTCTATTTTAGGTCTATTTAATGTTAAAAATTAAGGAAAATACTATAAGTACTACATGTAAAAAGTTCCCTAAATCTTTTTAAATAATATTAGTGCTATCATAATTTTAGAGCACAAAGCATTGGTACTTAGATTTACATGCAAATATTAACTGTAGTTCATAGACACATAACAAGTTATACACATTCAAAATATAAGTTTGCATGAATTACAATGATATTAAGTAAAGAGATTTTTATACAATTGAAGTCCTGTTAATTAAATAGGAAAATAATGTGACTATTTCTATTCCTCGCAAGGTTTGATGGTGCAATCTCCAAGTTAATGTTTATATTTGTCTATTTTATGTAGTTTTTCTGGGCCATTTTAATTACTGTTCTGTATAATGATTCACTCTGTCTGAGACAAGTCACTTCTACCAAAAAATAATTTTATTTTATTAGACTACACATATATTCACAATCATGGTTAATCAGAATATCCTTATTCGAATTATTACTACAACTGACCAATCTTTTCACATAATTGTCCATTTGAGTCTATTGTTTCTCTTGATGTACACTATGAATCATCCGCAGGCCCAGTTTGGGCAGCAAACATGTCACACTCTGGTTAACCCTGTTCATAACCAGCTTATGATGCTGAACAGATCTGAGACATGCTGCCTCTTACCCTTCTGCATATGTTTGTTTTTTTCCATTGAATGCACCAGATCATAAGGTAAAGAAGAACTTTGCTTCTCTTCCATTTGTTATATAGTGACAGCTATAGAAGCTGCTTATAAAATTGTTTTCCTTGACTCAACATTTAGATTTAGAGGGTTATATTAAAATTGCTCAGACCAGTATAACTTCACATATATGTATGTGTGTATATATGTATATATACATATACATACATATATATTCTTGATTAAACTGTATGATGTTTTATATAAAAGGGAATTCTAGCATATATTCTCCATTTGTTAGCATCAGTGCAATTCATATTTTGTTATTGTTTCTGATCCTCTCAGCTATATGACTAAACTTCACAATTAATCCTTTGAAATGTACCATCTTTCCAGTTCCTCTGCATCTGATCTTAACCTTGATCCCTTCAGCGATGAAAATGGACACTGGATACTAATTCTCTCTCCCCCCCCCCCCGTTTGATAAGCTCCATGAAACTTCTGTAAATAATTCTCTAATTCTCATAAATTTAGATCAGCTATTATGAGCATCTGTATTCATAACTTGAAGAAAATTGATATGATTTTAATAGTTAGAACTAGGATAGTCTTCATAGGTATACTGATTCATGCATTCTTCATACAAATCATCCATTCTTTCCCTTTCCATCCTAGATACATGCGTCCCTGGCCACCTGCTATTCATGAATATTCTGGTGATACCCTATACAAACAAGTCATTACTGGCTATAGGCCTTGTTGAACTACTTGTTTTCTCAATAGTGAAGGAGTTTAACTCGTCTATCCATATGGTCATGATATCTTCCAGTGGCTAGGGACAGTTATTCATATAACAGCTGGACAGGTTTAAGAGCGTCAGCTCTGACACAGAACAAACTCCACAATCTGGGTCATAAAACAACAACAAAACAACCTTCTAGCAGAGTTTTCTAATGAGCAGAAATAAAAATGCCAATGTAAGCCATCTCTCCTTGAAGTTATGCTACTTTTTATAATATATGCTTTAAGTATCATGAAATGGTTCAATTTGAGGATTACTTGGGCAAATATTTTAAGTTGTCAGAGAGAAAATAATAATGATTTCACTAACTCCCCACAGAACAAAAGCAATGCTATTATAAATAAACTGCACTTGACCTGCGTGTTATTAATCCTCAGTATGCAAAGAATGTCAGAGGAAATTCATATTAAGTAGTATTCTTTGTCTGAGCAATTAATTTTCCCTAAAAACAGTTACGAGAACAATGTTTTGTTTAAAGGATAAATATGTCCATAGGTTATAACAGTGACAACACAAGTCTTTTAAGATAAAATATCTTGTTTAGATATATCTTGATATTTTACCATAATATAGTGAAGTATATGCATGCATGCACATGTATATTTACAAAAAAATTATAAATCTAACATCAAATCAGCTAGAGATATTTTTGTTTTAGAGAGAATGACTAGCTCCCACATTTTAGTTTTGTAAAAAATGAATTACATGGTTTCCTTTGTCAACCTGTGTAATATGTGTAGCAAGCATAAACTAGAAACATTTTTTAGTTTCTTTGAAATTAATACTTAATATTAACCCTAATTCTCAAAACATTAACTAACACCTGCAAGTTTTATGCCTATAGGCTGCATATCTTTAAAAAATTAACTGTCAAAGTATAAATTGCATAGAAAAAATTATTCTGTTTAGAATATACAACTAAATGTTTATATAAATATATATAATGACCACCTAAATTAAAGCATACAATAATTTAGTTTTCTGAAAATTTCCTTTTTGTAGTAATTCTTCATCCACTGCCCAATGCATGCCCTTGGGAAAATGCTTATTTTTCAAAGCTATGCATTTATTTCTTCTGGAGTATAATATTCACAAAATTATTTAGTGAGAAACTTATATCTCATTGTTCTTGCTTAGCATTAAATCTTCAATTAATTTTTATGAACTGCAAGCATTTTTGTTTCCAACTGTTTTAAATTTAAGTTAGATTTGTTTTTATAATTCACCTATTTTTCTCTCTTTGTGTTTCCACATTGGAAATAAAATTAATACAATTATTGCACAAGTTCCTATGTGAACATTTTTTGCATTAATTTGGTCAGATATTCAAGAGAGATTTAGTTCAATTTTTTGTTAAATGTATGATTACTTTGATGAGCCTACTTATTTACATCTTTACCATAATGTAGGAAATGTTTCATTGTTCCAAATCCAAGTCAACATTTATTATGATCAATCATTTTACTGATAATCACCTTAATGAATGTTATAACTGATTGCAGTTTAATTTGCATTTTAATTGACGCTCAGTAAGAGAAAATATACTTTTATACTAGATAAGGATATTGTAGATGTTCTATATTTGAATGCCTAGACTTTTATTATTATTGCAAAATAGCTATATTCATTTCAGTAACATGACTGGAGCGACAGCACAGCAGGTAGGGCGTTTGCTTTGCACGTGGCTTACCAGTGTTCAATTCCTCCACCCCTCTTGGAGAGCCTGGCAAGCTACTGAGTGTATCATGCCTGCATGGCAGAGCCCAGCAAGCTACTCGTGACATATTCGATATGCCCAAAACAATAATAACAAATCTCACAATGGACATATTACTGGTGCCCACTCAAGCAAATTAATGAACAATGGGATGACAGTCCTTCAGATAATCATTATTCTTTATTAGTTATGCTTTTTGTCCTGACCAGTAGTTAGATTAGTAATAATTCAGTATGACTCTTTTTCAACTTATTTCTAAACTTTCTTAACATAGAGAGTAACATTTATCCTGGGAAGTGTTTCATGACGATTTCGAGACGTGTCCTTTCTGGATTCCCAATGAATGTTCTTAATATTATGGCTGTTATTTCACTCTCCTTTCATAGTTTTTGTTGGTTAACCATATATGCCACTTGAAAATATGCCTTTTTTGTCACAATGCTTACTTTCAATTGATTATTTTGAGACACTTGAGATATCGCAGAAATTATAAAAACAGCACAAATTACCTTTTGGGAAAGAAAATTTATAAATAGAGAACTATACCCTGAGAGATACACTTATCAGAGATTCCTTTTATGCCATAGATAGTATAAAACTCAAGATATAGTCCCATCTATAAAGCTTTCCTTAGTTTAGTGGCATGTAAGCTTCAAATTATCTGACCATATTTTTAATTTCATTTTTTTGTGGTATTTCTATACACAGATTTTTAAAGGTTTTTTGTTTTGTTTTGTTTTTACTTCTTTATTTTTTGCTACCCATCTTGCATTATACAGGAATCTCAGTTTAGAATGTAGATGTGCAGAAGAAATATTATGTTACTTTCTCTGAAGTTGTCAAAGAAAATATTAAGCACATGAAGAAACATTCTCTGGTCAGTCTCCAGGTCTTCTTTATTTTGTTCCTCAAATATCTTTCTGCTCTCTGAAATCTGTTGCCTATCTTTCCTGCAATCTCTTAGTGAATGCTGCTGTGTTCCTAGGTTGCATTCAGTTCTTATCGTATGCAAATTGAGTTGGCAGCATGCCTCTGAGAAGCAAAGAAGCAGCTTTAGCAATTGTAGAATTCATTTAGTTTACATTTGTTTTCACTGTGGCCTCTCAAAGTTCATTCACTGCTTTTGAACACTACCTGGATATTAGCTGGAGGCTTTATGAGACCAGTCAAAATACTGACCTCCCAGAAAATAACAAGGGAGCACATCTATAAAGCAGCCATTGCATTTGAGACATTTGATTTCCATATAAGGAGAGTTAAGTGACCTTTTTGAACATAATTGACTCCGGAAAGGCCTTATCTTGAGAGGAAGGTCAAAGTATTCTAATAGTAAAGGTTATTTATATCCACAATAAAAAAATCTATTAACAAATCTTGCTAAAAAAATACAAAACTGAAGCATGGAGCAAGAATTTAAACCAGCCAGTAAATAAGGCTTTGTGATCTCTTTCTGGTACACAAACTCTAGGAAATAATTAACAAATGCTATTTGGAATGTGCTCCTAGAAATTATTTTTATAAATTCATTCCTTTTGCTAGTTTATGGATGAAATAGTTCCTCTCTTCCACTGCCACTTTGAAACTATATCTTCTTTTTATTTGCTTCTAATTTAATTCCCATTATTTTCTGGACTTAGCATATATAAGCATCATTTGAATCTATAGCACATGCCTACTATATATTTTGGACTATATATTTGCATAACATTAAAACTAGAAAGGACATGATAAAGAAACCCTAGCTGATCAACCTTTGGTTTTGTGAGAGAGGAAAGCAACAGTAAAAAACAAAAATACTACAGGATAAATAATATTCTGCAGTTGAACTGCTGGTGTGCATTTGCAGCAAAATTGAAATATTCCTTTAAATCTACATGTCAAATTCTATACTTTCCATTACTGTAAGACACACTGTAAGTACAAATGTTAAAAACGGACAATGTGTCATTGTTCATGAAATAGAATATTCCCTTCTATATGTCTATGCCTTTTGCAGCTTCACCCCTTCTTTCTATTCCTGGAAATATCTACACTCTCTGATTTTTTAATTTTTTTAAGTAAAACAAATTATTCTGTGGCTTGGAGTTTGCTGGGTGAGGACTGTCCCTGGGAGAACCTGACCCCTGTTACATTTCTTTGGTTTTGACTGGACAGAGGTAGAACTTTAAGGACCTTTGCATGATAGAAAAGGCTCAGAGCTCAGGCCACTGTTATGCTCAAAGTACTGATCAGTAAGAATGTGCAGTAGACTAGTGATTCTTCTTGATCAAGTGGTCAAGAAGGACCCCTGTCTACTTTTCATTATCAATCTAAAAACATATTTCTAATGACATTTTCCTCTTGTTTCTGTATACAAAATGTATATTCATTGTATGTTACTCATTTGTGTATGCAAACTCTTCTCTTCCATAAATATCTATGTATTTCCTGAAAAATTACTCTAGTATGTACAAGATGAGATATCACTCAATCTCTGCTTGACATAAAACCAGTCCGCAGATCAGAAAGATAAGACAGAGGTTAAGTCACTTGACTTGCACATGGTTAACCCTTATTTTGTTCCTGATACCACATATGGTCTCCCATGCCTTATACCTCTAAGACTGATAAATTATTCCTCTCTCCATAGCAATTATTCAGACTGCACCAGTGGACATCTTTTCCAATTTAAGTTGATTTCTCACCAATAAACCACCTCTTTTTAATTTAATCATACCTATGCTTTTTCAGATGATATCTGGTAATGACATGTTTTGCGTTTCAATGTAAAACTAAACTCCTGACACATTAAGTATCATCAATAGTCCATGAATTTGTTTCATTTAAAAATGAGTGATCCAAGCTTATGGCAAGCTTCATCCTCAATGGGAAAATCTAAGCCTTCCCTCTGAGAACAGGGACGACACAGGGATGCCCACTCTCTCCACTTCTGTTCAATATAGTACTGGAAGAACTTGCAATAGCGATTAGGCAAGAAAAAGATATTAAGGGCATTCAGGTAGGAAAGGAAGAAATCAAGCTCTCACTATTTGCAGATGATATGATACTATACTTAGAGAACCCTAAAACCTCTACCAAGAAACTCCTAGAAACAATAGATTCGTATAGTAAAGTTGCAGGCTATAAAATCAATACCCAAAAATCCATTGCTTCCCTATATGCAAATAATGAAAGAAGAAAGTGACAAGATAAAAGCAATCCCGTTGACAATTGTGCCTAAAAAAATCCAGTACCTCGAAATCAGCTTAACTAAGGAGGTAAAGGACTTGTATAATTAAAACTACAAAATGCTACCTCAGGAAATAAAAGAGGACACAAGGAAATAGAAAGACATCCCCTGCTCATGGATTGGAAGAATTAATATTGTTAGAATGACAATACACCCCAAAGCATTGTACAAATTCAACGCGATACCTATAGGGATACCCTTGACATTCTTCAAAGAAATGGAGCAAGTGATCCTGAAATTCATATGGAAAAATAAGCCCCCACGAATAGCTAAAGCAATTCTTGGGAAAAAGAAAACGGGAGGAATCAACCTCCCCAACTTTCAACTCTACTACAAAGTGGTAGTCATTAAAACAGCATGGTACTGGAACAAAGGCAGAGGTGCAGACCAATGGAACAGGGTTGAATACTCTGACACACATCCCCAAATATATGATCATCTAACCTTTGATTAAGGAACAAGTAATGTAAAGTGGAGCACGGAAAGCATGTTTAACAAACTGTGCTGGCAAAACTGGACAGCTACATGCAAAAAAATGGGCTTAGACCTCCACTGATCACCGTGTACAAAAGTCAGATCAAAATGGATTAAAGACCTCAACATCAGACCAGAATCCCTAAGGTGCATAGAAAACAAGGTCGGCAAAACCCTCCATGGCATTGAAGTCAACGGTATCTTCAAAGCTGACACGCCACTGGCCAAGCAAGTGAAAACAGAGATAAATGAATGGGACTATCTCAAACTAAGAAGTTTCTGCACTTCAAAAGAAACAGTGACCAAAATACAAAGACAATCTACAGAATGGGAAAGGATATTTATGCAATACCCATCCAATAAAGGGTTGATAACAAGGATATACAATGCACTGGTTGAACTCCACAAGAAGAAAACTGCCAACCCGATCAAAAAATGGGGTGATGAAATGAACAAAACTTTCCCAAATAAGAAATCCGAATGGCTAAGAGGCACATGAGAAAATGTTCAACATCACTAATCATCAGGGAGATGCAGATCAAAACAACAATGAGACATCATCTCACATCACAGAGACTGGCCCACATCTCAAAAAACAAAAGCAACTGGTGTTGGCTCGGATGTGGGGAGAAAGGGACTCTCCTTCATTGCTGGTGGGAATGTTGACTGGTCCAGCCCTTTTGGAAAACAATATGGACAATTCTCAAAAAATTAGAAATTGAGCTTCCATTTGACCCAACAATACCACTCCTTGGAATATATCCCGGAGAGGCAAAAAGGTATAGTAGAGATCGCATCTGCATTTCGCATCTGCATTTCTATGTTCATTGCAGCACTGTTTACAATAGCCAGAATCTGGAAAAAAACAGAGTGCCCCAAAACAGATGACTGGTTAAAGAAACTCTGGTACATCTACACAATGGAAGACTATGTAGCTGTCAGAAAACATGAAGTCATGAAATTTGCATATAAGTGGATCAACATGGGAAGTATCATGCTGAGTGAAATGAGTCAGAAAGAAAGAGATAGACATAGAAAGATTGCACTCATATGTGGAATATAAAGTAGCTGAGAGGTACAAGCTTGCAATGATGCAATTTCTGGCAGATATTTCTTTGGATTTAGTTACTTAAATACTAAAATACAGAAATCCAAAACCGTGCGGCAGCTAAAGCGGCCACTCTACATCATATCTATTCATTCTCAGCAATGGAAAACAAATTATCAAATGCTTCCTTTTCAGCAGGTCCAACTTTAGGGAGGGAGAAACTCCAAATCAATAATAGTGAGTTTTTTGTTGAAATATTGAATGCAATCAAAGTAAAGTGAAATTTATCACTTACACAGGCAGGATGGGGGGCTGGGGAGGTGGGGGAAAGGGGGGAGGTACACTGTGATTCTTGGTGTTGGAATATGTGCACTGGTGAAGGAATGGGTGTTCGAGCATTGTATGACTGAGACTTAAACCTGAAAGCTTTGTAACTTTCCACATGGTGATTCAATAGAAGAATAAATTAATTTAAAATATTTAAAAAAATATCTTAATTAAAAAAAATTAATTAAAATGAGTGATAAATTCATGTTTTTCTAAAGAATGAGTATATGTTTCCTCAATACCCAAGTTTGTTTTTCACTTATTCCCAATCTGAATGCAATAAAAAGGTATCTTAGTAAAATTTCATAATTAGTATTCTATTGTTCTCTGTCTACCTATGTATTGTAATTTTTTTCTTTTTGGGTCACAACTGGCAATGCACAGGGGTTACTCCTGGCTCTGCACTCAGGAATTACCCCTCTCGGTGCTCAGAGGACCATATGGGATGCTGGGAATCAAACCCGGGTTGGCTGCATGCAAGGCAAATGCCCTACCCGCTGTGCCATTGCTCCAGCCTCTATGTATTGTATTTTTTTGCATAAGTTCAGTTTATGTTCATAGGTGGATAAGTTCACAGGGGTATTTCCCTGTTTTCTATTTTCATTGGATAATTGATTATTTGAAATTTGTTGCTCAACATCGTCTCACTATACCCTTAGTTAATTAATTTAGTGGCTTCTAATTTTTGAAAAATGTAAAGTGATGACCTCTCAGATTTGCAAGTCAAAGCAGTATCACTTGTCTGTGCTAGATTCTCTGAATGATTGCAAAAAGATTGTGCCTATTTTTTAACTTAACTTTAATCTCTAAATGGTAGTTAAAAATATAGTTCCTGGCAATATACTCGAATGAAGAAAATGTAAATATTCTTTTCTATACCAAACTTTGTTAAAATTTCAGCAAAAAATGTTGTCAAATTTCCAATTCCTACTATTTCTAGATTTCATGAATTATGAAATTTTTTGTAGTTGTACATGTCATGATTTTATTATCAACTATTCAACCAGAAAGCTTGCCTACTGTATAAGTTTCATGCAGTATGCTCATGTGAGAGCACATAGCTGAACTAAGAATGTAATGCCAGAACCAGACATTTGTGATTAGGTATTTTACAATTAATTTAGTGTAACACTGCTAATTTAAGTTCACATTAATATTCCTTTTCAAGCATAATGAAAATGTAATTGCAGTGTACACAGGAAAAATAATAGAACGGTCTGTCCAATTTATTATTCTACAAAAGAATTAGTATGATGTCCAATTAAAGGATGCAGTTAAATATAGTTATTATATTGTTTATCATGCAAAAGTAACTCCAGGAAGGTTAAAGGTGTTATTAAAATCATTAATTTAATTCGCTTTCAGAATGGCATAAAATTATCATAAAACATAATATATGGTCATGAGTGAACACTTTAATGAAATCTTGAAATAATTAGGGGGTTATCAAGAGAATTTGTCACTAATAGAGAGAAAACTCTAGTAATACACTTTCTTTTTATGTTTTTAAAGTGATAAGTGGAAAGTTTGATAAAATTATATCTCAATATTATATTTAATAGCCTATTAAATATTATGTATAATAGATACTAATAACTTTTTCCTTTTTTCATGAAATGACTGCTTTTTATTCCAAATGTGTAAGTTAAAATCATATTGTCATCAATAATATTACCACTTACTTCTTTATTGTCTTTTTTTCAGAGTAAAGTTAAAACTAAGGCAGGGAAACTAGGAGACTTAAATCAAAGTGGTTGAAGAAAAAAGAAAATTCCCTGTTTATACTTTCACTAGAGCTTTGCTTAGACTAATTTTATTTTATTTTTTAAGTCTCATTTAAAAATACCTTATGATAGCTAGGAAAAAATATCTATCATTAGATGTTGTCATTGGTATTCCTTAGAACCTTTTTGCTTTGTGAGTTACTAATTAGAATGTTTTGGAGAAAAAAAAAAGGAGTTAGTTCTGTGTTACAGGTAATTGCTGTTCTTAATCAGTTCAATCTCAAATAGTAAAACTACTGATATATAAAACCTGTATGTTAATAATCTTTCTGGGTCTCTAGAATGGGAAATAGATTATATTATTTCCCATAGGTGATTCTTGGCAAAAGAATAAAAAAAAGAGAGAGAGAGAGCTAAAAATGTAGTTAGAGGGCATGCTGACATCCTGAGTTTGATCTACCCTTGGCCTTACATAGACTCCTGAGCATCACTGGGTGCATCACCTCACTGGGGACCCATAGGAGCTACTGAATGAGGCCCTGGTGACCCCAAACACTGCAAGGGTTAACCCTGTTTCCTAAGCACACAGGGCCCAACAATGCCACATTCTCTGACCCTAGCACAGAATCACCACTAAGATGGCTAAGAATTGCCTGAAGCACCCTGCTAGTCCCAGAAAATCACTTTTAAGGACCCTCTTTGAAGAAGATTTAAAAAAAAAAAACAGAAATAGCTAAACACTTGTAAACATTTAGAAGAAAATGTTTGTAATACACAATCGAATCAATTCATTTAATTCGGAAAAAAAAGGAATTTTTTTTTCTCTCAAATACCTAACTCTGTCTCCCCTCATGCTGACATTGCCATATTTTGTTTTTAATATTTCAGAATGCCATTTGAAAATCTGTCTCTTAAATACCAGCTAAATTATAAGAGGGTCATAGATTTAGTGACAAAAAGTAGTATAATTTTATCCTTATCTCTTCACTCAAGTAAAAGATTGTTTAAGTACTTTACTCAATTTAATATTTTACATAATCCATAAATCTATTGACTCAGGAAAAAAGAATAAATGTTGGCAGGGCACATTAATTTTTGTATGATGATATAGATAATACTCCCAGTTTTATATTCATCTTCGTGGCCAACTAATAAGTTTTGAATCAAGGGCGATTATGATCAGCAGTTGCTTAAACAAAATCAGAATTTATAATAGGTAAGGAAGAATCATTATATATAATGTATGGTAAGAAACATTACAAAAGAAATCTATCATTTTTACTCAAAGTCCGAACTTAGCATTCTAGTACAGATGACAGGGATGATTATCACAAAGTACTATAAAGACAGGAGGATGCTTCCCTATTTGAAAATAAGAAAAAAATGTATCAAATCATATCCTTCCTTTTTCTTTATATTAACATCTTCTATTATAAAATTTCAATTATCCTAGTGATAATGTACTAGAATTGCATTCTGATAGCTGAATCCATTTAGATATACACTATTGTGTTAAAAAAATCATATGCTGATATTTTTAAGTTTGTTTTACTTTTATTTTTTTATTATTATTTTTTTATTTTTTATCGAATCACCATGTGGAAAGTTACAAAGTATTTAGGCTTAAGTCTCAGTTATACAATGGTCAAATACCCATCCCTTCACCAGTGCACATATTCTACCACCAAGAACCCAAGTATAACTACCCTCCGACCCTCACCCTCCACCTGTGTAGCTGATAATTTTCACTTTACTTTCTCTTTACTTTACAATGTTTCCACAAAAGACCTCACTATTATTGTTTGGAATTCTCCCCCCAAAACCAGACCCACTGAAAAGGAAGCATGTGATAATTTGTTTTCCATTGCTGAGAATGAAGAGATATGAGGTTTTGGATTTCTGTATTTTAGTATTTTAGTAACTAAGTCCAGGGAAATTTCTGTCAGAATTGCATCATTGCAAGCTCGTACTTCTCTTTAGTGGTCCTTATAAGATGACGGTCACCATGCCTTTCCCCCCTGGAAAGGAAAAGCGGAGAGAGAAAAACCTTTCCCCTCCTGGGGCAGCATGGGGCCGTGGCTGAGTTCACAGTCTAGAGACATTTCTGTAAGAAGCTGCGGCTGCCAAAAGTAGTTTAGCTGGCCTCTAGGCTCATGGTTATCTAGCAACGGGGAGGCCGACACGTGTGGCCACTCAGGTCACATCCTGTTTTACTTTTAAACATAACTTGATTTCTGGTTGCTTAATGCATCAAATATTCCCTAAACCTGAGTGTTTAAGATTTACAGTAGCTGTTAAAGTAACTGCTAATATTAATGTTACTGTTTATATTCTATAAAACTAAATATTAAAAAAATGACTCTAGGGAATCTGAAAATAATGGTGGGTAAGGAGATTCATTTCAGGTAACCGTACTTGTCTTAAAATCTTTCTATTTTGCAAATCACTTGTTAATAATTGAGAGTTTCATTTTTATTTTAGTTTTTTAAAAAATTGGGAGTTTTAAAGTTTTATTGATGCTATGACTTATTTTCTTATCAAATAACTTTGAAATATCATCTTTAAGTCTGAAAATTTGAACAAGAAATATTGCCCAATGAAATATTTCATCTTAGCTCTGGAAAGATTACAAAAGTTGATCTCAAGCTAGATTTACAGTCTGTTTTCCTTTTCTCTCTCCTTAACTCTCCTTAATCTATATTTCTTTTAGATTACTGCTTCAGTGACTTCAAAGCCTCTCTGACCTTTTGTTTACACAGTGGCCTTTATATAAAACCTTTTATTTGCATTCATTTATCACTTACATAAAAATCTATGAATCAGGCTTAATGTTAAGTACTAAAACATATATTATGTTATTTAGAGGAAACAGAACACAAACATTTCTGTAGGAGTGAAAAATATGGCCATTTTCTTCAAAAACTTCTCTTGTTTTAGTATTTTCCCATCCTGTGATGCTGTATATTATTCTATATTTACCACTACCATAAATCTCAATGTGCTTTCAGATTGTGATCAATAGTTTAAAGTATTAGCATAGCATCTATTAACAGGATTTTAGTTACTATTGAGTTGGCCATTAATCAATAATGAGGAAAAATAGTTAAGAACATTGTAAAGACTTTGTTAGAATTTTTTTTGTGTGTGTGGATGTTGGAGGGTTGATGCTTATGCTTTTTTTGTGGATGCTTGTGCTCTCTTCTTTGCCCGAACCTCTGGCTTTAAAATAGGACCTCAGGACAGGTACCTTCTTTTTTGTTTTGGTTTCCTTTTTGGTCGCACCCAGCAGTGCCTAGGGCTTACTCTTAGACCTGTACTCAGGAATCATTCCTGAATCTTCCTTCACTGAGACCGTATGTACAAGACCCCTATCCATTGTACTATCTCTCTGATCGACAGAGTTCGCTCTTTAGAGGAGCTCACTATTCAGATGGAAGTATTTTTGCGTAGGATTTTAGCAATATATTCAGTTGCAACTAATTTTTCCTGAATGAAGCCCATACATTTTTCACTTCAAAGATTTTAAGAATCAATCATTATTCATATTTTGCCAGTATTTGTACTTTTCAACTGTTTATTCCTAAGTTGCACGCCTGATGATGCTCAGAGGTTACTTGGTTGGACATCAGAGCATGTCCATCACAGGACATGGACATCACAGAAAGTGCTAGGGATCAACCTGAGCCTCCTGCATGGAATACACATGCTGCAGCCTCTTGGACTATCTCACCAACCATCATATACTCGACTTAATTTAATATTAACACAGTTTAATAATTCCCAGAATGCAGCAGATCATACATTTAGTGTGCTGCTGCACTTAAAACACTAGTAAATACATTCAACTTATGTGTTAATAGCACAGCGGGTAGGGCGTTTGCCCTGCACGCAGCCGACCCAGGTTTGAGTCCTCCCAACCTCTCGGAGAGCCTGGCAAGCTACCAAGAGTATCCCACCTGCATGGCAGAACCTGGCAAGCTACCCGTGGCGTATTTGATATGCCAAAAACAGTAATAAGTTTCACAATGGAGACATTGCTGGTGCCCAATCCAGCAAAAGGATGAGCAACAGGATACAGTGATATGGGTTAAATAAAGTGATACAGTGATATGAGTTAAAGAATAATTGCTATTTTAATTTAAATTCACAAGAAGTGTACCAATCAACATTTTTGCCCTTTTAAGTAACCCTGAGAAAATTCTGAAATTTAGCTGCAGTGTTTTAATGAATTTTGTTTACTATTTAAAAAATGAAGAAACAAAATGTGTGGCTCAATTTTGCAACATTTGGACAATTTAAACAAACACATTAAGTAGAATTCATGTGCATGTGTTTGTATATGGCTTTTTTTCTTATTGCTTTTGTTACTCTTTATCCTTCTTGCAATTATTTTGTCATTTTCCTCCAGATGTATTCATCATGTAACCTTTGTTTCCATTTCAGCGCAATGTCTCATGTCATTCTTGGTAACTATTCTGATTTTTAAGTCATTGCTTTTATTAAACAAGTTTTAGCTGCACATGTGCAAATATTTCTATGGAACATGCAGTGGAATTGAATTTCTATTTTATGCCTATTTGACTTTATTTGGTAATAATACCAAGAAAACTCAGCTGTTCAAAAGTTGTATGCTGAAATAGGAAGAGTGTTGTAACCAAGAATCGTAAATTTGACTTTCCTTGCCAGCAGAGTGATGAAGAATTTTTTTTTACTCTAAAGCAATGGTCCATCCTCATGTCCTGTCTTCAATTTACCAACTGGTAAGTTGGAAGAGACAAAATTGTATTTTGCAGGAAGTTCCTTGCAGCACTTAAGACTCTTTCACTAGTCTACATTATTCTAGACAGTGTAGAATTCATTTCACTTTTCTAGTAAATATATAACCAAGAACCAAAATGTTATGCTTAGAATATGTGTTTTGAACTTAAGTAACTTCTGCTTAATGTTTTATTTTCAAAGTAGTGCACCAACTGACATTCATAGCAACAGTTTATTCCTAACAACTGTTGCATGACTTTGGCAATGCAGGATTTTCAGACATTTTAATTTTTTCAGTCTGGTTGATACAAAATGGTGAATTATAATTGTTTATTTTACATCCCCCAGCTACTAAACTCATTGGCATAATAGAATGTTTAGTTTTGCCTCGTGCCTATTTTCTCTTGAGTTGACTTTAAGTTTTTTGTTTTGTTTTTCTCTTATTTTATTTAACTTTTTTGGCCACACATAGAAATGCTGGAAATACTCAGGGTTTATTTATGGATCTATGCTCAAGGATCACTCCTGGTAGTTCTCAGAGGCCTGTAATCAGTGCCAGAGATTGAACCCAGGTTGGCCACATGCAAAATGAGCACACTACCAGCTGTAATATCTCTGTGGCCCCTTTTTTGCAGTTTATTAAAAAATACTTAGTATCAAGGCTCGGAATTTAGATATCTGTATTACTTAATAATTATTTTCATTTTTGCCTTATAGAGTTGTATCCATACATAGCTAACATTTACCCAGTTTGGATATGGTTTATAAACAATCCTTAATAAATGATAAGAAGAGTACTAAAAGATGGTAAAATTTATGATGATGAGGGCATAGGGTACGTTATTCAGAAAACAAATGGACAGTTACTAACCCAATATAACAAAATCTGGGATAGAGCATGAGTGGAAATTTACTTCCTATACAATTATGGATTAATTAATCATCCTTTGATTCTTTACTAATTTATTGACTCCTCATTACCCATTACAGCTCTATCAGGTATCAACATTGGATAATTACGTGGGATCATTTAGAATTTATTATTATTATTATTATTATTATTTTCTTTTGGGGTCACACCTGGCGATGCACAGCGGTTACTCCTGGCTCTGCACTTAGGAATTACTCCTGGCGGTGCTCAGGGGACCATATGGGATGCTGAGATTTGAACCCGGGTCTGCTGCGTGCAAGGCAAATGCCCTACCCGCTGTGCTATCGCTCCAGCCCTCTTGAATTTATTATTGAATTATTGTTTTTGGGTTTTTTTTTTCTGTCCTAATGCAACTGAACAACCAGTAGTAAATGTCTTTTGAGTCGACTTTCCTTCCTGGAAATAGAACTATAATTTGCATATTTCCCAAAGATTTAAAACTACAATGTTGCTCATATAACTGGCCAAAAGAGTTAAATAACATAAAACAAAAACCTTTATTGTTGTCGATGCAACTGATCTGAGGGGAGAAAAGCACACTGTACTTTGCTATTCTACTTTGCTTTCAATGGTTGTGTTAGCTCATAATTTATTTGTTGAAATTTGAATCCCCAAGACAGCGATATTAGAAGTGTGCACCTTTTGGATCATGAAAGAGATTATCGCCTTCCAAAAAGAGACTTCGGAAAGCTCCTTTGTCACTCCCCCATGTGCAGCCACTGGGGGATCTTAGTCATTTGCAGGCCAGAAAACGGTATCAACCAGAACTGGATATGAGGGCACAGACTTCCTTCCTTCCTCCCGAATGATGGGGGATGCTTCTACGGCTTATAAACTGCCCAGTCTGTGTTGATTTATTGTAGAAACCCCTAAGGGCTTCACCGATGTAAGTCTCTGTTCCTGAAATATCTTGGTCTCTCAAATGTTATTTTAGTAGCCTTCCAAAGTACTTATACATTGTATGCTCCTGTTTATCTGTTGTATTTGTTCTCAGCAAGATAAATGGCGCCAAACAGTTTTGTTCTTCATTACCTAGAATCATCCTGCTCTCTTGAATGTGTTTTCTATTGTCACTTCATTCACTGTTTAAATTTTCTTCCTGAAAATATACTTTATGTTTTATACAGCATGCTTTTCCTTGGGTCCTAAAATCCTGTTCTTAATTAAGTATATTAACTATTTTAGATTCTGAATATAATATATGACTGCATTTTAGTTCCAATTCTGCAATCTGCTTTTCTTCTGCTTCAACTTCGTGTGGCATTTTCCCTCATGTGTTTAGCTTTTTAATTATTATTATAATGGTTTTCCTTGACATTGTATATTAATTTTTAGCAGTTTGAATTTTTGAAGTAATCCTTTGCGGGTTTTGTGTTGTTGTTTACTCGTGGCAGACAGAGAGAAGCAGTTGATAAGAATCATGTGTCATATCTGTTTGTATATTTTCAAATAACGAAATCACTGTGCATGCTAAGCTCAAATAAAAATGATTTCATGCTTGAGGTCAAGAGTTTACATAAAACATTTGTTTTTAACTTTCTTTTTATACTCCTCTAGAGTTTAGGGCAAGTCTGGAGTTTCTTTCCTTTCTCACTAATTGAGTTCTTTATGACCTCTAATTCAAACTGTATATTTCACCCTCTCAGGGTTCTGGCATTCTTCAGGATTCTCAAATCCTGTTTCTCACTCTTCAAGGGCATCAAGAATTGCCTCCTGTTCCTGACATGTGGCCCATTAAATCTAGGCCACAAGCCAGCAAGACTGCAATTAACCCAGGGCAAATTCCAACATCAGCCTTTCTTTAATTCTGTAGATTCATAAGTTGATGTTATTTTTTTTATGTATCCAATTGAATTTTCATGCCTTTTCCAGTTAAAACATGATTTTGAATTTGATATAAAACTTGAACTGTGTTTTAGTGTGTTAGTTGTAATATTATCAGGTATTATTAGTTACAAAGCTTTGCATTTTGCATAATTGGTTGAACCTAATTCTATCAAAATATTAATTTATAAATTGCTACTAACACTAAGTTAAAGAGCATTAGCTGATTATGCATTTTACACTAAAATATAAAGTTTTGTTTATTTTTAAAGCATAATTATTATAAGCACAGTAGCATTTTAGAGGGCCATTTTTTTATTTTTAACTAACATAATATTCAAATTAAATTTCAAAAGGAAGAATATAGTTATAAACTAATTTTGTGGGTTTCCAATAGCCTTAAATAGGTCAGGTGCTTTAATCCTTGCTTGAGTCTTGAAACATTAATCCCAGCAATTGTTAAGAAGATACATATCCAGATACAAGTAAAATTGAATCAATCTGAGGGCTATGACTGTACCAATCACATGTATCTAATTATAGTCAGACTCTTCAATAAGTTATAACTGGAATTGATGAAAATCATCTGCATCTGAGAACGGGAATAAGTCTTACTCCCAGGGGTAGTAGAAAAATGCTGGATTATGTATAAAAGCTGAATGGGTCCAAAGGCTAGTAGCTTCCTTGACTGAAATACAATAATCTGTGCCAACTATACTTCATATTACTTGACTTCACATAACCAAATTGGGGAAAGATGCAGACATCAGAGTTTGTGTGTTGTATCCATGAGGCTATAGTTATGTTGTTCATTGATCTGTGACCTGTTCACTTCATGTAAGTGAAGTTTAACTTAATGCTATAGTTTCTAATACATATGGTGTCAATTTGAAACCAAGGTCACTATCATCTAAGTATCTCTGAAACAAAATCATACTCAAAACAGGGAGTTTTATATATTGAATATTTTCCCCAGAAACATCCTGACACAATTTGTAGGTGAAAGGTATATGGAACTCATGTAGATTGTTTTTTAATGTGGCTAAGTGTGTAGTTTAATGATTTAGGCGTATGTGAGACATGATTAATAAAAATATTCTTTTAGGACATAACCAGAATGAAAACACTTTTATTGCTCTGTCTCAACTATTTTATCATTATCACGATCATTGTCACTGTCATCCTTTTGCTCAAGGATTTGCTTGCGCAGGCACCAGTAATGTCTCCATTGTGAGACTTCTTGTTACTGTTTTTGGCATATTGAATACGCCACGGGTAGCTTGCCAGGCTCTGCCGTGCAAGCTCCATACTCTCGGTAGCTTGCCGGGCTCTCCGAGAGGAGCGGAAGAATTGAACCCGGGTGGGCCAAGTGCAAGGCAAACATCCTGCCGCTGGGCTATGGCTCCAGCCCATGGAGTGATACAGTAACAATGAATTATCACAAATAAGTTTTATTTTTTATTCATATTTCAATTGTTTACAATTATTTCATAAAATCTACTGATGTATATACACATATATTTGATTTTTACGAAGCAAGACAGTTTTTATTTAGAAATTACTTGGAAAAGGATATGAATATATTGTAATATATATTTACTTTAAAAATACACTGCAGGGTCAGAGAAATATTACAGTGGTTAGAGCCCTTACCCTTCATGTCACTGACACCCCATATGATTCTCTGAGACACGCCAGGAACAATCCCTGAATAAAAGCCACAAGTAAGTACTGACTACTGCAGAATGTATTTCCAAAATTTAAAATATGTATATTTTTTAAATAAATAAATACATAAATAAATAAAGAGTCTCTTGCCCGCGAGCCTGGCTGTCTTCCCCAGGGCCCCTCGGAGGCGGTGGGCTCCAGCTTCCCTCCCCACCCTGAGCAGCGCTCCCATGGCCGAAGACCTCCAGAGCCTAGCCACAGCCATACTCAAGGCCCCTCTCCACATATTTGGACGAGCCTCACGCATGAAGGAACCGGCAGAGGAAACCAAGTGTGTGGCAACCGGGGCTGAGAACTCCAAGCCTGCTCAGATTGGGACTGGGCCTCTTTCGCCAGATTTCCCATTTTCCAGTAGCTAGGCGGTCACACCCAGGGACGTCCCCTGGCTCCATGTAATCCCACCAAAAGCCCACACCCAGAGACTTAAAACCAAGCTCCCAAGAAGCGGCCAGGTGTCATCTTATAGCCTCGTTCTACCTCTGGGAAAACCTGGCTAGCTACCGAGAGTTTCCTGCCCACATGGGAGAGTCTGGCAAATATGAATACTCCCCATGGTGTATTCATATGCCAAAACCAGTAACAATGCTGGGTCTCATTCTCCTGACCCTGAAAGAGCCTCCAATGCTGCATCGCTGGGAAGGACGAGTAAAGAGAGGCTTCTAAAATCTCAGGGCTAGGATGAATGGAGACATTACTGAGACTGGTCGAGAAATCAATGGGATGATGATGATGATGATGATGATATATATATATATACACACACACACACATATATATATACACACACACACACACACACACATATATATACTGCATGTGAATGTAAAATGTTATGTCCCATGTGCTCTATATCTGGTAATTTTCTCAGAACATATATGAAGAAAAATATTTTTATTCCTTCTGTTTTTAATTATGCTATACTGATTTATATTCTGGTATGCAAATGATAGAATAATGAATTTGAGACATTCAGAAATGAGTATTGAAGTGAATATACAAAGCAAAGATCATTTAAACATAGTTAATGGGATCTTAAATTAGTGTGTACATTACAGAAAAGAGTTTGATAAGTCCTCAAAATGTTAAAAATAGAAATTACATATGATCCAGTTATACCCCTACTGCATGTTTACCTAAAAAAAAAAAAACACTGCTTTAAAAATATAGCTGTATACTTCTATTTGTAGTAGCATTGTTTTCCACAATCAAATGCCAGATACATCTGTCCATTTACTGACAATCTAAAAAACAATATGTGTGTGGGTGTGTGAGATTTGAAATACTATAAGACCATAAAATGATAACATTATATCTGTACCAATCTGAATGTGTCTATATGGTAAATATGCTTAGAGAATTTGGTAAAAGAACAATACCACAGAATTTTACTGAAATGTGATAGATAATTAAAGCTAATAATTGGAAATAATATAAATGTTTATAAAGTCATAATAATGGTCACCATAAAAGAAAAAGGAAAAATCCTGGGAATATCAGAATAATAGGTGTTTTTTGTGAATGATACAATGTGGTTTACAGTAATGAACTACAGGTAGCTAATACACATGCTGATTTTTTATAATGCAAAGTTGAATTGCATAATTCATGATGCAGTACTATTTCAATAAAAATAACAGAGATGGTGTAAGACAAAGAATGCATAGTGTACTCATGGACATTTTAAATAAGAAATAATTGAAATTCATGGTATTTGTTTAAAAACCCAAGTAAGTATTCAAAGAATGCAAGAGAAGGGAGAGAGTCATAAAATTCATGTATTGGTATATTTATGATGGTATATTTACTCATAAAATTTAATCCTTTATAATATGCCTCAGGATGAAACTGAACCATATATTGCAAATTTATATAATCTTAATATAGCATACAGAGAATATACAGATACACATGGTGTTTGTTGGAAAATTAGTACACATAAGCTTTTGGCTTTATGTTTATCCTTAAGATATTACACTTATATTTGTGTTTGTTTCTCTTTATGTTTTATTTTCTTTTGAATTATATATACTTTATCAAAGAGAAGTACATATATCACAGTGATGAACTCACATCTTTCCTTTGTTCATTAACTGTGTGTAACTTTTTAAAAATAAAAGATTATTAACAGTAACATCTTGGTCATGTCTGAAAAAAATCAAGACAATTTTCTATAGAAAGTTTGAGGGGAAAAACATATTGATTAATACTAAGTAGTAAAAATTTATTGCAATGTTGTCAGTTGCTTTATTCTAGATCAATACAAATCTCACCAAAAGCTTCTTAAATGCAATAAGAATCTGACAAGACCTTTTTGTCACAGATTAGTGTTAAAGCAATGAAACAGCCCCCAAGGAAAATTGTCTTTCTGACTGACATGCCAGCTGTATTCTGTTTCAGAAGTGGGCCATGCATGTACAACATCTTTATTGATACTCTGAGTGTCTAAAGAGAGTAAAAATGAGATAAAATATTTTTGTGAAGAAATAATGCAAATGAAGATAATCTGAGAATTTAAGTTTAGATTTGCTGCTTCTATAAAAATATATCATTTGATGCTTATTAACCTAAGGATTAGAATTAGGCTACTCAAGTCTGAATGCAAATAAATTCTACAACATTTTAAGAAGATTCTATCACATTCATTTTAAATTAATAAAAGGGAAATACAAAAATTTTTAAGAAATAAGAATACGTTAGCAAAGCTTTGATTTTTCTTAAGAAGGAAATGGTTATAAATTACATACAACTTAACTTTTTATTTCATTCACTGAAGCAAATAAAATAGCAGAATCTAATTTGGAATTGCAGAAGGAGTTCTCAGGAGCCTGAGACCAGCTGCATTTCATGAATTCTCAGAGCATTAAAATTTAGTCTTCTTGGCAGTATTGTAATGTCAGTTTGCATAAGTAAACCCATTGAGATTTGCTTATTTTGGTACATGATTCTTTTGGCACTTTCAATTATTTGGATAAAGAAAGTATATGCATCTTCTAAGATATTTATGTAAATTTAATGTCATGAAATATATCAACTTAACTATCTGGAGATTTATTTTCTTTCAAATAAAAGGAAAATCTCATTTTGGAACTGTAACTTTTACTTAAATCTATTACTTTAAAATCATTTTTCCCTATGCAGGTAAACTCATGTATGCTTTGCATTCCAGTTTTATTTTTTATTCTTTCAATTTTCTTGATTCTTTAGAGTTTAATCTCAAATAATACTCCTCATTAGTGCACCTATATCACTCTTATGTACTAGAGCACTGTTGTCCTGATGTTCATTGATTTGCTCGTGCGGGCACCAGTAACGTGTCTATTGTGAGATTTGTTGTTACTGTTTTTGGCATATCAAATACAACATGGGTAGCTTGCCAGGCTCTGCCTTTTCAGGCAGGATATTCTTGGTAGCTTGTTGGGCTCTCTGAAAGGGACAAAGGAATTGAACCCGGGTGTGCCGCATGCAAGGTAAACGCCCTACCCACTGTGATATCGCTCCAGCCCAACAATTTCTAATTGATATAATTATCTTATCTTAATTATAATCTTTGTGTGTATGCATATTATATAACTATAATTCATACACCCAGAATCATTAGTTAATATAAATATAAGTATTACACAAATAATGCATGTATATTATATGCTATATAAAATTATTTTTCATTTTATGTATATTTCATAGCATCATCACATGTTATATTATGTCAGGTCAGATTATGCTCTGTTATGAATCCAAATCATGGCTAGTCTAAGTACAGTGACAGTGTTTTGGTAACCAGTCTTGATATTTGTGCTATATTTTTGCTAAACAAAGTTTCAAACATTTATTTAGCTAGTTAAAATTATTAGTCAGCGACAAAAACCCCATAAGCTACCTTGAATATTGACTATTAGGATACAAGTCAGCTCTATCAAGAACAATTGAGGGGTTTAGATAATGAACAATATAAAAGTGGACTTACCTAGTAAACTGATGGCATTAAAAAATGAATACTGGGTCTGGAGTCATAGTACAGCAGATTGGGCATTTGCCTTACACACAGCCAACCTGGGTTTGAGCCCTAGTACCATAGATGGTCTCCTGAGCCCACCAGGAGTGATCCCTGAGCTCACAGTCAACACTAAAAGCACTGAGTATGGCCCCTAAAGAAACCAATAAAAGCCATTAGTGGTGTCATGTCTTCATTAGATGGCTCTGATGTAAAACATAAAGAAACTGTGTTTGTTACACAGTAGAGCCTGCCCAGACCTGGGGCTGTCACCTGAGTCACAGCTTTAAAGCTCATTTTTAACTCTGTGAAGAATGAACACAGGGAAGCTGAAACTGTTGGTGGGATTGGTACTGGGCCATTTTATATTAAAATCCAACTATGAGTGGCTTTGTAAATTTTGGTGTTTTAACGGAAAAGAAAAAGCTTAGAATTTAATTTAAAAAATTTAATAAATAAAAACGTAATTAAAAAACCCTGATCTAGACAATGGACATGTGTGGTAGACTGTTTAAGAATGAAATACTTCAAATAAAGCATATTTTCAACATAAGAATAGAAAGATATAAACAATATACTCCATACTATAACTACCATCTACCACGCTTATCCTGCAATGTTATTTGAAATTATTAATTCAGTGTTTACCACTAGTTATAGATCAGAGGGAAATTTTAATTAAGGAATAAATTTTAATCTACAGATAAATCAGAATTCTAGTTGTTTCTGACATCAAACTCCTTTGTTCCACTAAAACATTCTCTAAATGGTGACTGGTTACCATAACATGCAAAACCAAAATTGAAGCCTGGTTAAATTCTCATAGTGAATATTATCTACTTCTAATTTTATTTGGAGATGATATTTGCCTTTAATTCCAGATTCCCAGAGACCTAAATTCCTACTCAGATAGAGATCTCTTTGGTTAATAATTCCAGAGCCTTAAAAGTTTTATGTTTCTTGCGCTTAATGTATATTCAATTCTGAAATAAATAAAAAAGAACTTAAAATTCTATTCTTGTAAATATAGCACCTTTCATGACTACTAAACCAGTGTAAGGATCATTAAATAGATGCATTTATTCATTGAGATATTATGCTCCTGTGGCAATGTGCATGAAATAAATCAGGCTTAGCAGTCATGTTCTCCCTAAGGGCCCCCAATTGGGTTGAAATATCTCTCTGCCTGAAGTCATCTGGTTTAGAACCTAATCAAAATGTGTGGATTAGGATTCCTGAGCATTTTTTGATAGTCTGGGGAACAAATAAGAATGAAAAGAGAGTCTCTGGGTAATTTTTATGTCAATGCTTTTTTCAGATAAATGGCAATGGTGACAATGGTAAGAAAGGGACAGAACTCATTTTAATTTCCACTAAATCCAGTATGTCTTCTATATATCATGACTGATTCTATAGGCATGTTTTAGAACTGCTTTGAAAAGATAACCTGGGAGATGGAAATGACAAGGGAAACAATTGAAATTTATTTAAAGTATTAAAAATTATTTATTTGGAGGTGACTTCTCTGACTTTTATCTTCATAATGTATTTTAAACTTTACAACCCACCATCGCATAAATATACAGTTTGCAGGCCAGGGAGTAAAGTACTTATCTGGTAAAAGGCTTGACACCAGTTTGCTTCTCAGCACCAGAAATGGACCCTAAGAACCATCATGAGTGATCCCTGAACCGCACATTCAAGTATGATCCACAAACCAAATATAAATATATATATGTACATATATATATACACACACTATATACATATATAGTTTTCTTATTTTATTTTTGCTGAAGATTAATAAGTATGCTTTTTCAAAAAGTATTTTTTAACTTTTTAATTGAATTACCTTGAGATATTCAGTGCAAAGTTGTTCATGATTGAGTTTCCTTCATACAGTGTTTCAACACCCATCTCTTCCTCAGTGCATATTTCCCACCATCAATGTCCTAATGTTCTCACTTTTCCTTCGCCCTCTCCAGCTTTGCCCCACTCACCAATCTACCTCGATGGCAGAACTTTTCTTTTCTCTCTCTCTCTTGTATTCCTTTCTGGCCCTGTCAAACACCACTGTTTTGATTAATGCTATATGGTCAACCTGTAGCAAAAATTCAAAGCTTAAGAGTTAAAAGATCAAAATTTTATAAAGCATGTAATCATGGATTCAATATTTTAGCTGAGTTTGCAGGGATATATTCTGAGTCTCCAATATAACCTTGACCTTTCCGTAAGTGAGGTAGTTCATATGATTGGAATGTGATGTGGTCATTTGAACACCTCTCTCATTATTGGGTAACCTCGTTATTTTTCAACATAACATTACAAAATTAAACACTTCCCCTGGCAGCTGGATTTTCTCCATATGCTATAGGAAATAAAATTGGGCACCACAAAACTTTTTATCACCTAGTGCCTGAAGCTTCTTACTAAGGAAATTGGAAATTCTGTCATTTCTTTTCTCAATTTAAATGATTTTTCTTACACACACACACACACACACACACAAACACACACACATGCACACACATACACACAGACACACATGAATTAAGCTGGACCATGTTGACATTGCCTTTCTAGCTTATATTTATCTCTCTGATATTCTTCAAGTTCAACATCTATAAGAGACTATTTAAAAGCCTTAAGTTCTTGCTTCTAAAACAAACATTTCAAATATATCCTTCCTTTATTCATTTGTAACACAAAGCAATCTAGATGTGGCTTGGAGGTGATAAAACTATGTAGCCGAAATATCCTCATTTACTTATTGAATTAAAGGAGATTTGCAGCCTTAGTCAATGAAAACACATGTAGCCCAACACTAAGGAACATCTGCTTCGTGCTATTATGCCACTTGTACATCATAAAACACATAGCGGGGATCAGTCATACTGAAACGGAAACATTCCAAATCCTGAACAAAACAGGTAACAGATGTTTCAGTCAGATGGTTCAACTGAAATATGTATAAAAACTGGCATCAACAGCAGAAAATAAATAGGATTTATAACCTACATAGGATTTTAATTACTCTACATTCAGAAAAGTTTTATTATTTGATTTAGCACTACTGATAAAAGGGAGTGGTATCAGTGTTTCAGAATAAACTGTGCTGTGACAACACCTGTATCACTATGCTAAATTCTACTTATTTGCATCTGACTTGTAGATATTTACATTAGTATGAAAATATTATTTTAAAATAATATTATGCCATTTTGTACCATTTTTGTTTTGATACAATCAGCATATAATATTTCATTTAGTTGTACAAAAAATGGTTTAATATGTACCTTTATTGTGAAATAATCATCACGAAGTGTAGTTAACATCCATCATCATATCGTTATTTTTTTTCCTCTGATGAGAAATTAGAAACTTTCCAATATATAATGCAGGGTTATTCATCACAGTCACATGCTGTGCAGTGTATATGTCTTCAAGACATTTATTTTATAACTGGATGCTTGGAAATTTTGACTACCATCCATTTTACTCTATCCCACCCATGATTCTGGCAATCTATTCCTGTATCTATGCACTCATTTTTACAGATTCTGCACATTAACTATTGCAAATACATACTTGTTATATTTGCAAATATTGTTACCCTATCAGATGCAATGATTTTTCTTTACAGTGGAAATCATGTGACTGGGTGTATTTCAAAAAATATAGCCCAATGTATTTGAATAAATATTCCCACAAAGCTTCATAAAATAACAGAAAAATTAGAAAAGAAACAATTATAAATAGTACACTTGTTTTTTAAACTCTCCACCATAACACAAAATATAAAAAATTCCTGAGCTTTGAAAGATATTACAACTTAGCAACATCACTCAAAAGCATGAAAAAAAGCAATAAAAATGGTTCAGTGATAGACATGAAGATAGCTCAGAAATTCTATTTATTTTGCTCACCTGAAGAATGTAAAGTATTAAGAAAACACTTAAGTTCTTTAGCCCTATATACAGATGCATAACTGCTCAGGCTACCTCACTAGGTAATCAAGAGGCATTCTTTGCAAATTTGGTTAGCCTCCAAGATTACTTTTACTCTTCTTTACCTGAAAACTCATTTGGAATGCGATTGCTGTGGCTGTAGCTGTCTTTCCCCATCTAAAAACTAGCACTGATGATAATTGCCTAGTCTTTACACTGCTTACTTTTTCAAGGAGTCTCTGACATACCACCTCTGTAATGTTTTCACCGGCCGTCATTTACAGGGCTATCTCACAACTCACAAATAATTGGACTTCATTGCAGGTGCACTTGGACCTTTAGAATATCAAAACAAGAGGCTGGAAACCAAATGTGGGGCAATTAGTATAGAATATCATAGACACACTATTTTATCTTTTGAAATAAAACCCTGAACTTATACAAGACAATGTGCTTTCTTAAATGTTTGCCTCCTTGACTTCTTCGAAATAACTTTCTCCTCTTTGTTCCCAGTAATGAAGCCTTATCTTTTCAGAATAGCTGCTTACTTTCTGCTGCTTGCCTTGTCCTTTATTATAAAAACATTACATTGGGTCCTCACAATTGGATAAAGCATTTCATCCTTTATTAGCTTCTTCCCTCTATAGTCATCGTACAGCTGGTAAAGATGTCATTCTTGTTCTTTGAAACAAGTAGATTAGTCCATTTTCTCTTGGGGTTTGGCAAAGTCCTTCAACAGACGTGACTGGCAGAGGAAGAGGCTGAAGATGCGGGCCCCGGGGAATAGATTGCTGACTTGATAAATCTTTGGGTCACGAAAGGGCATCTCTTGATGTCTGGAAGAAAGATTGACTTACTAACAAATATCAGCAAGAGATTTTTCTGCACTGTAAAATGTAAAGAACACAAACTAATATTGAAAGAACATTGGCAAGTTAGCAGTGGTGATATTCAAACAAACAAAAAAAAAGAAAGCAGTTTCTGCTTAAAATGTACTGAGAGTGATTTATTCAATTTCAAAGACATTGCTTCAGGACAGCACATGCTTTTCTTCGTGGCTGAGATTTCCAGGGGGCTCCGTGGAAAACACATGGGGAAACTTTAAACAGGCGAGGGCTAGCAAATTATGGGCACATCTTGAAAATGCTATTCTCCAATCTCAAGGTTAAAAACACTGAAAGTATAAGGTGTTTCTTAAAATCTTCAAGAAATGAAACATGGTATGTGCAGCTGAGGTTAGATTACTCATAATTAATGAACCCCAACATTATATTTGGCAACAGTATTTTCAGCTTAGAAAAAAAGTCATAATTTTGTTTACAAAATAAAAGCAAAATAGGAAGGATTCAGGTAGCCATGTTAGAATCACTTCACCTCATAAACAATTCATAAATACAGAAAAAAATTCTCTTTTCCCCTTAATCTTATTAGTTCTTATTGCTATATCCTGAGAATACGCTTACAGGGCTCTGAACTGCTTTATGAAAGATGGCAACAAACCCTTTTTCTCTTCGTTTCCATCCTTGTCTGTTTTTGTGAACAGAGACTCACCCTCCCCCCTGAACAACAGAAATCTTTCCTTTGTCCTTGTCAATTAATCTCACACAGTAAGTCTTCAACCTGGGAACTGTGTCAGCGGAAATGTCTTCAGTGTTTTATATTGTCAACTTTTTTTCTATAAAAGAGCAAAAGCAAAAGATGAATTAATACAAAGAAAGAAGAACTTTACTTGTAAAGTTATATATACATCTATTCTATAACTGGATACAGCTATAGATATCTATAGTGAAAGAAGAACTTTACTGGTAAAGTTATATATCTATACCTATCTATAAAAAGTTATACATATATCTATATATATTTGTATATAAACAAATTCAGATACATGCAGCGGTTTCAGGATTGTGGTGTTATGATGGCAGGAAAATATCCATAGTAAGAATTTGAATATGTTTCGTATTTTATCAATTTAATATTTATTTGTAGCCTGAGTCATAAGTGTAGTTTTTCTATATTAAGTCATATATTACGCTCACAATTTAAAATATAGTAAATGATGTATTTATTTATTTGTCTTTTGTCATTTTGTGACCACATTTAGTAGTACTTAGAGTTTACTTCTAACTCTGCACCCAGAGATCACTCCTGGTGGGCTCAGAGGATCATATGGGCAATATGGGATAGAATCCACATCGGCTACGTGCAAGGCAAATGCCCCACCCATTGTGTGAACCACTCCGGCCCACTATACAGTTTAATATACAGTGTTCTTCAGAACTAAAAACAAATCAAAATATGTAAAAGTTATCCAAAAATTTAGGCAAAATAGGTTTGCTATAAAGCATTAACATGTTGAGTTAGAAATTTGTGAAGGATTTACATGATTAAGAGTATTATTAAGATAATATAAGATTACTTAATAATAAGATTATTTAATAATAGTTTAATAACAATACCTTATGATATAATCTTATTATGTTATTAATAATATAATTGTTGATAATAATAATTATTATTAAGAATTATTAAGTAAGAGTACATGCTCTTATGATCATAAGAGCACTAGCTAAATTATTTGCTTGAAACTTCTGTTTTATGCTTGATGCCCATAGCCGTTCCTTTACTTTTTCTGCTTCACAAGTATGCTTAGAGGAGTACTTGGGCCTTCATTTTTTTCTGTATGACTTTAATATAAATGAATAACTGTTTCAAAATGCTAGCAAGGCAATATAGAAATAATATGCAAAGAAATGATATACACAATTATATATTATGAATTTCATGAGACATCATTTCTTGGCCTATAGATGCTATATGAGTCAGTCAGTCTTTGAGGCTTTGAGGATACACTGAACTGACTGAGGAATATATAAGGACACAGTTATTTGTCAAATCATTATTAGCATGTTCTGCCTGCGAAAGTGAGAGGAGCCCCAGAAGATGATACTGACTGCTCTTAAGGTGAGGCCCAGAAGATTAACTAAAAATAGCCCTGTTCTGTTTGGGATGATTTTGAAACTAGGTCTGCACAGGATAAAGGACCACCATTCACAGGCAACTTAAAATGACTCAATCAGACACACAGACTGAAGATGCCTCCGAAAACAACTCCTCTAAGCATCTCATTTTACGCAAAGGAAATGAAGTCAAGAGGGAGGTAAAGCAATCTTATTCTGTCATTCTTTATAGATTCTTCCTCGGAAATCTCATACACTCTCTGTCATATGTACATCACTCAATCACTTGAAACATTCAGGGTTCACCAGCCTTCTTCCAAAGGCATATGATATCCCTACTCTTGGAATTCACTTTCCCCATTTTACTGCCTAGAAAAATCTATGCCGCTCTGTGAGCATAAACTCAAAAGTGCTGAGTAAACTCAATAAGTAAATAATCTTAAAATGGGACATTTTTCATCATTGGCATTTCTACTGTAACATCAATAGTGTGTAAAATACCTAGAGCCAGGGAATATGTGCAATTCAAGTGTCCTTTGGAGAGTAATTTTTGGCAATGACCTTCTTCGAAACAAAGAAGTTTTAGAACCAACTCAACAAAAGTTCCCTGAGTGCTAGTGGACTTTTCAGAGGGGAGGAAACCAAATCTCAGGGTCTGGGATAGACTGAGACAATCCATCTGAGACTAAGTCAATTTCTAAGAAAAAGATCAGTAAAGACGAAGGTATGCTCCAGACAGGATTGCTCTGGGTCAGCTAAAGGATTCTCTGGAAGTTTTAATTTAAAAAATGAGGTGAACAAGGCAACTTCGGGAAATATTAAGATGAAGAGCAGAGGAGCAAGCAGTGGCTTAAAGGGCCTAAGTCACAATATCACAGAGAACTTTTGGGAAAGTTGCTTTGGACCAAGATTCTTGTTTGAGGCATTAGGAAAGAAAGATAAGATTCGGTCATTGGGTCATGACATTGAACATCCGTGCTGCATGTTTAAATAATTTTCTATTTTTAACTTATTCCCATGAATCACATGTAAAATGATCATCATTCCAGGTTATAGCACAATCATATCTCTACTTCTTAAAGCTTTGTTTGGGTCTAGGGCTGTTTAAATATTTAGAGTAGTCATTTTAGCTCATCTGTTGTTCTTAGTGGGAACATAAAAGCAGAAACTACCTAGAAAAGTCCTATTGCAGTAACAGTAGCAGTTTGTAGTGGAAGTAGCAGTGATAGAATCAATGATACTTTCATTAATAGCTAAAGTACAAAAGCTCATTTGAGAAAAAGAAATAATTTTTAATGCTTATACAAACAATAGAGATAAAATATATTTTTTATTTTCATGAAAAATTATAAATATTATTTGTTTATTTGCAAGTTTCAAGCATATATACAGCTGAGAAAAAATTCACATTAGGACTGTAAATAAAATACTAAGATGAGGAAAAATGTCACAAATATCAATAATTTGTATGTTCCCACTTCTTGTAGATGCTTTCATTCATATTTTACTCTATAAGTAAACAGCATTAGTTGTCATACTTCTATTTTTAAAAAAATATTTTTTAATCTATTTAGGCATTAGTTGAGGTGACACATATCTAGTGATATAAACTCTTTAACATGTTTCTTTACTTATCCCACTTAATAAAGCAAAACATTTCAAAAAGTCAAAAGAGTTAAAATGCTACTAAGTTACTATGAATTTTCCTAAGTGAGGAATAATACATTTTAGAATTACATAAGGAAACATTTATATAGCTCTAAAAAAATTTATGTCCTAAATTAAGAAATAAAGGTATTCTAATTTTCCATTGATAAGTAAATGAGGCTTGTAATAAATAGTAAATTTGATTACCAATGAAAATAGTGCATGCTCCATTTTAACAAGTCATCTGGAAAATCAATGTATTTTACACAATAGAATATGATTTATATAGATGCATATGCATATTGCTTAATACTATAATAAATTAGTAAAGCAATATACCAAATTTATTTTCCAACAAATTATAATTAGAAATGTAAATATCCCAATTAATAATAGAAGGCACAGGCATGTTGTCACTTCACAAATAGGAACTAATTTAAATATATTCATGCTCTGTAAACTGTTGCTTGGTTTCTGCTCAGAGTAATTAGGGAACCATGAAATTAAAGGGAATAATTTGATTACATTTTCCATCACATTATAATTTTTTAGGGTGGAACAGGAGAAGTAACAGATAATAGAGCTCTTTTCATTTTCTCTTTCCATTATAATTTGATTTCCAACAAATATTTTATTTATACAGCGAGACATAACATGCCTAATTCCATATATGTATACCTGTAGCATTTTCTTTGAAATACAACTTAAAGATGAATATTTTATGCTACTTTTTTATGTTATGATATACTTATCAGTATATAAATATATTTATGGTATGTATATGCTAATTTAAGTATAAAATATATTTAAAGGGGTATTTCAGTCATCCCTGGCAATGTGCAGAGTTTACTCCTGACTGTGCTCATGCTCAAAAATCCTTGTGCAGTGCTGAGTATTGAATCCTTCTGGGCCTTATAAAAGTAAATGCCTTACCCATTGCACTATCACTCTGACATCTAAAATACATGTTTTTGAAAGTGGAAAAGTCTGGCTAACTCATTTCCTATTGGGGCTGGACTGGGCTACCAGTATGAGCCCATTGGTTCGGAACATCAGAAGGCTGAACGTCTTCTTTTGGCTGCCTTAGTAAATAATTTCCAAAATTGTACCGAAATTGTCAGTCTTCCTTTTCTCACAGATCCCTTGTTCCACTTAGCCTGTTTGTTGTCAGTATGCAGGTCCTACATTGTTTGTTTTCCACATGCAGAAGAACTTTGCATGATCTTCCAGAAACTCCTTTGTTGATGACCTCTCTGTATTGAGCCCAGCGGATTATAGAATGGTAGTAAAAGGAGACTTCAGGGCTCTCTGCTTTTGTTACAGAGTCAGAGAGAACCTGGACCCTTCATGACATACATTTCTTCTGCCTTCCTTGTCTCAGCACCTCCGACTGCACGAATATTCACACAACAATTTCCTTTAAGACTGTCCTCAATTCTTCCCTCTCAAATAAGATCATTGCAGTAAAGTTTCTACCAGCTGTTCCCAACCAAAAGTGATTAAGCCTTAACTGAACTTTGACTTCTTTCTGTGGCATTTTTCATCTTAACAAATACTGTAAAGCTTACTTACTGGTTATTATCTATGATTGTCATGATGAGTCTCTGACTTGAGAACCTAAGGGACCATTCTCAAAGATAATTCATGAATCACAAATCACGAAATCCCCATTAATCGTCCATTTCTCGAGCGGGCTCAGTAACCTCTCCATTTGTCCTTTCCCTGAGATCTTAGAAGTCTCTCTTGACTCGGCCCTCCTAATGATGTTGCACTGGAGGCTCTTTCAGGGTCAGGGGAATGAGATCCAGCTTGTTACCGGATTTAGCATATGAATATACCACGGGAAGCTTGCAAGGGCTGTCCCATGTGGGCAGGAAACTCTCAGAAGCTTGCCAGTTTCTCCCAGAGGGAGAAGTAGGCTACAAGATATTCATTCTGGGAGCTTGCTTTTAAGTCTCTGGGTGCTGACCGTTGATGGAATTACACACACTGGGTTCCTCTTCCGGTACCTTCATGCATGAGGCCTGTCCGAACGTGTGGAGAGGGGCCTTGAGCATGGCTGTAGCTAGGTTCCAGTGGTCTTCGGCTGCCAGGAGCTCTGCTCGGGGTGGGGAGGGAAGCTGGAGCCTATCCCCTTCAAGGGGCCCCAGGGAAAACAGCCAGGCATGCGGACAAGAGACTCTGTCATCCATAGACAATTAGGATAGACTATTTAATGTAATGCCTGGGCCTGGTAAAGCCAGTGACCCCCAGGGGTCTCTATCATGATCAGAACCTCAATACCTACATCCAGGGGTGCTCTGGGGTTGGAGGCAATATAGCACCAGGAATCTAAACTGTAGCCTCATCTAAGCAACACTTAACTCCAACCCATTGAGATATCTCTCAGGCCCCAAGATCTTTGTCAATTTATTGATAATGTCCTAACCTTGTTGAACAAAGCATATTTACTGAATAATTACATATGATAATATGTTTCATTGTTTCATTTTATTTGTTTTATTTGGGGGCCACAACTGGCAGTGTTCAGGGCTTACTCCTGGCTCAGCCCTCAGGAATCATTCTGATGGTTTTGGAGGACCATACGAAGGTCGAGGAACTGCACCCATTTGATCACATTCATGAGAAGTGCCCTACCTGATTTACTGTCTCTCAAGGCCTTGACTGACAATTTTTGTTGACATGTTAGGAACGTGGCATACATAAAGCACTATTTTAACCATACCATCTATTTTTATTTAATGATGTAATTAGTTTTGAGACCACACCCCAGCAATGCTCAGGGGTTACTCTTGACTCCATGCTTAGGAATTTCTCTTGGTAGTGTTCAGGGGATCATATAGGATGGCAGGGGTTAAATCCAGATTGGCTGTGTGAAAGGTGAGTGCCCCGCCTCCCTGTACTATTGCTTTGGCCTCATGTCTATTTCAATTTATGCAGATAAGATATCTGTTCAAAAACACCTCACAATCTGTCCACCAATCATGCTCAAATTGAGAAGGGAAGGAATCACAATAACATTTACAATAATTAACTTTTTTGTTGTTAATAAAAACATTTATTTTGCATTTTTATACAGGACAACTTGAAGTCTGCATTGCGACTTGACAGTTACCCAGGGCTTTATAGAAAGTCTGTTCGTCTCAACAGCAAGATTCTGGGGACTTGGGGGTCTGCACAAACATAGGTAGGAGTTGTGAGGGAGAAAGGGGCACAGCAGGAGTGTATATCAATCCTTTCTGGAAGAAAGGGCAGTAGAGCGGTCTGAGTCACTGACAACCTGTACAAATGGGGCTTGTAAAACAGACACTGTACTGTGAGCTGGTGGAGAGGGCAGGACTAGGGTCTCCATAAATACAGGGGCACTTTCTTGTGGCAGGGTAGGGGAAGGCAGGCTTCTTATTCTTAATGCCCTCGGCCCAGGCATTAAGTGATTCTAAGACCATGTTCATTCTTCAGTCATTTCTCTGATCCCAAAGGGGCGTAGGTAACCCCTGGAACTAGACCATGCAGGATATTTCTAAGTCCCCTTTCCATAGCCCACAGTATACATAATAAAAAAAAAAAGGAGAAGAGGAAATCAGTCACAGGTTAGTGGTGTGCACTCTGTGTAAGAAAAGAGCTTAATTCACAGAAAGTGCTCAAAGCCCAGTGGCTGGGTGAGCCACAGGTCATGCATGTGACTGGCTAAACAAGGACCAGGCAGGTGTCTTCTGGCAGGGACCAGGAAACGAAGATGCAGAACATCCTCAACTTGAGGTGTAACAGGTAGAGAAAGTTGGGAATGGCATAAGTATTAAAGTAGCAGGAAACAGGGGCTGGAGTGATAGCACAGCGGGTAGGGAGTTTGCCTTGCACGCGGCCAACTTGAGTTCGAATCCCAGCATCCCATATGGTCCCCTGAGTACCACCAGGAGTAATTCCTGAGTGCAGAGCCAGGAGTAAGCCCTGTGCATTGCCAGATGTGACCCCCCCCCCAAAAAAAATGAATAAAGTAGCAGGAAACAGAACACTCCCACACCTTAATGCCCATGCAAGAATTTAAAAGAAATCAAATCAAGCACTAGGTGTCACTTGAATGCCTTGGTGTTTATGATCAACTGATGGCATTTGGGAGGGAAAAAAAAGGGGCCAAAACACACCCAACTAACCAACAAACTTTGATCAGAAGCAGTGTCTGTGTGCACAGAGAGGAAATGGGGCTTGGTCGTGCTTACAATCCAACATGATTCCTATGAAAACGGCAGAATCCTGGTTTGCTGGCCCATTAAGGGGAGAAGCCAAAGCTCTTGACCTGACTGCAGATTGTCTGCAACCTGGTTTGTCCCAGGGAAAAGGGGCGAGATTCTCTCTAGAGTTGGTGGTGGCAGGGGGCATGGCAAAGCTAACCTGTACCACGTGCATTAGTCCTGTTCATCCTATAGTTGATGGGCAACTCTTACCAGGCAGGGGAAAGGAATTGTTTAGGGAAGGGGTCACTTTTTAATCTCTTAAACCTTAATTTATACTAACCTCAAACTTGGTATCAGTGCCTCAGATACAATTTAATCTTAAGCCTTTAAAGGCTCCCTGAAACAAAAGTTTACATTTTTTTTTAAGCGCCCTCACTTTCTAGTTGTTCACCCCAGTCTCCAGTTTCACCCTGACTTATAGTCCACAAACTTCATCAGACCATCCGTGCTCATGGACTTCGGGCTCTCTAGAGGGAAGCCTAGGGCCCAACTCCAGATGAGCTGTGCCAGTACACCCAGGGCCCGTGACACCCAAAACAGGACCGTGTAGTAATTCATCTCTGTCATGCCATAGTACTGGAGCCATCATCATTGGGCCAAGGGTTATTGGCCTTGCTCTCTTCTAAGAGAACATTGGACACAATCTTGTACATCTGAGCAACTAGCTTAAACACGGGGTTTTGAGGCAGATGTTTCAGAGTGAACTCCCGTTGACAGGTAAAGCACGGGTCTGTCTTTTTTAGGACAGCATGGCCATAGCCTGGGACAACCAGTCCTGAGTTGAGTGTATTCCATATATAATCTTGTAACTTCTCATCCAAAACATCTTTGCCTACTTCCTTCTGTCATTGTGTCAGCCAAACAAGCACTTTCTGGTTTGCCAGTCTGTGGAGAGGCCCCACCAGCCCATTCATAGATGCTGCCAAGGACACATAATGGTCTAAAAGGGCACTGCCCAAAAGGTGGCTGGTATGGGCCACTTACATTGCCACACTCATGGTCACTGTGGATGCTGAGGTACACGCGCATGAGCTCAGTGAACTTAGCATCAGGATAGCCTAACGTGTTGGTGAAATTGTAGGACCAGTCCAGCTTAGAGTCAATGGCCCCCAGTGCTGCTGCCCTTCCAGTAGAGATTTTGGTATATCTTTGCTGCAACGCAAGGTAGCTTTGTGATCAGATCCATACAGTCTTTGTAAACCAACTCCCAGGACTTAGTTCGGTGGACACCCTCTGGGTATGCCTGAGCAAAATTACTTTCACTGTTGAGGGCTGAAATATCTGTACTGAGTTGAGACATTGGATGTAGATTGTTGGGAAAGTTGTCCAGCATGGTCACAACATGGGAAGGCAGAGCTGCCCTTTTCGCTCACAAGTTTGATAGCCAAGATACCTGTTCTTCTGTTGGGATTTTTCCTGTTACAACCAGCCAAAATAAGACCTTAGGCAAGGTCTCTTCCCCCACCCTTAGCCTTGGGCAACAGCTTTTGGCATTTTGAGATACTGTAGCCTCTGAAGCGGATACCCTCATCAGGACCAAGAACTGATGTTTTGTAGACCAATCCCTTCATGCCTCTCATGCCACCATACATCATACCAACAGTGATATAGCCCACCACTGTCTTGCCATGTTGCTCTCTGAAGTTTTTAATTCTGGCCTGTACCTTAGGTATCAGGTCAGACAATCCATCTTTCAAATTTACAGAGAAAGCACTGGCGGCCACTGTGAGTAGAGTCATGGCTTGCCAACTTGGGGTTGCGCTGGGATGGGAAGAAGGGAAGAGAGAGATGTGGCAGGCACCCGAGTTCCTGAAACCACAGGAGAGGCCACCACGATGTGGGGACAAGGTTGAAAGGCAAACATAATTAAATTTTTATTTGCGATTCATACCCAGTAGTTCCCAGAGCTTACTCCTGATTTTGTGCTCCAGGTTCACTCTTAGTGGTTCTTAGGACCATATGTGGTGCCAGGGATCAAACTTAGGACATCTCTGTGGGAAGCATCCTTCCCTCCACACTACCTTTCCAGTTCCGATCAAGTCCATGTAAGAAAGAGTGCGTTTGAAATGGGATATGTTTATTACTGCTGCAAAATTTGTAGTATATTTCTAAGGAACTCTGCAAGATGGCATTTTTAGAAGATGCAGCTTTATTAATTGGTTGATAACTTTCACAGTTTCTTTGGTGAATTTAGAAATTCAAACACAAATTTAGACATAAATAGTGAATTTAGAAAGCCAAATGATAAATAATAGTATTTCCCTATACTTGTTCAGTTAGATATGGCAGTTCATCGTGTCAGTAAAATATGTATTTTTATTAAAACATACTGTACTCAATTATATAAAAGTAACAAGATAAACCATTTTATATATAGCTGAAGAGGGTTATAGAAAGGAAGGGAGCTGTGTGCACACCCAGGGTAATTGTGTGTGTGTGCACACGTGTATGTGTTTGTCCACAAACATGTATCTCCATGTGTAAACATTTATGTGTGCCTATGATATCCAAGAGCTTTGAAAAGAGCTTGTAACTGCCTGATTCAATCTGAACCCTCTACAGAGGAAAATTGCCAATTTTATCTGAGAGGGAAAAAAATCTTATCCTTTTTAACTATGAGTGTAGCAATAGAACAAGAACGGTGACTTGACGACTTGTGCACACGGTGTGGGATCTATGTTGAGGTCTGTTTCGTACCTGATAAAAATTTCAGATAGAATGAGACAAAGCCTGATACTCTAAATGATTGTATAGTATATCTGAGTTATCTATTATATATGGCTGTATATTATATATGGATTTCCCACTTTGGTAAATTCTTTTTTTTTTAATTTCACTTTTAAATATAGAAAAAAACAGGATTCAACTAAAATGTCTTGAGTTTTTCTTCAAAATTTCTAAGAAGGACTAAAAATTTCTTTTAAATGAACAATATTTCCTCCACTATTTTTCCCTGACATTTGGGTGGGAAAAAAAGCCTTACCTAATGTTAAATTATCAGCACAAGAAATTGAGTGTTTTCTGTATGTGGCAAAGATAATCCTGGATTGGACCAAAGCAGCGATTGTGTATTGTGTATATTTTCAATATTCACAGTTGGCATCAATCCAGAACACCGTTGCCAGTCTGATCAATAAGTTTCTTTAATTGCCTGATATTTGTATTTATGGACAATGTTTAAGCCAGCATGAGGTCTTTGTGAGACATACAAATTCAAATTTAAGTAAGCAGGAAAAACCAAGGACCAGATGTGACTTCAGCACTAGAAAGAAAGAAAAGATCGCCTTGTCTTCCTCTAGAATCATTAGCAATTGTTTGTGTCCAGAACACCCTTCCTGAATATGGAAGCATATATTTTCCTAGGTTAAAAATAAAACTGACCTTACATAAAAAGCCCTGAGTGAGTGCCAAATTCTTCAAAGAAATGCAAATCAATTTGTGTGATCAAGTCTGAGCTTAATCAAATTTTGAAGACTATTTTTTTCCTGGTCTAGTTATTCTTTCCCAAGGGCACAGCCGTGCTAAACCAAAGAGGAATAATAACCTTCCTGGTAAAGAAAATAAGCTTTGGCCCTGAGCCTTATTGAGTGTCAATTGACATTCAAGCCCCCTAACTGCCCACCATTTTCCTGGCAAAGCTGTGAATGGCAGCCCTATTTTCCTCGAGAGCCACTTCAAATTTTCCGCTGTGACCTTCTGGGACTGGTCTTTATTCCGCCTCCTGAAACTCTTTATCACAACTGCTTTTGCCCCCTCTGACCCTGAATTGCCTCTGAAGTTTCACCTTTGAGTCTCTAACCAATCTGGATCTGTTTTCCCTTCCCTCATCACAGAGCTGGCAGCCTTGTGTTGAGGCAGGAGAGAAGGGGCTTTCTCCTGGCATTACCGCTCCTAATGAGCCAGATTGGAGAATGTGCCCTCCTAGTTCCTCTTTCAAAAACCATGAAACAAGTCATGACAGATTCGACTCAGCCCCGTGTGTCCCGCAAAGCTCCCACAACTCACACCTACACAGCTGCCAGTAAGCATGTAGTATCAGATGGCATATGCTCACTGGAGTCACTTCTGATGGAAATTTCTTTGTCATTTTTTTAATAGCACAGAATGTGTGCACAGAGGTTAGAGATACATACTGCAAGCGCAGAGGTGGTTTTTTTTTTTAAATTTTTTTTTTGTATTATCTGTTGGTATAGCAGAAAAACAAGCCTATGTTTATTATAAGTTTCTTAAAAGCTCTCAACTAATGGCTGGTGGCAGGGCGGGAGAGATAGCACAGGGGAAAGACCTCTTGCCTTATGCCTCACTGTCCCGGGTTCAATCCACAGCTCCCTCTATGATTTTTGGGAATGACCCCTGAATACGGAGCCAAAAAGGGCTAGGTGTGGCCCTCAAGCCAAAGAAAAGCAAAGAAAGAAAATTGCAACTGTTGAGATTGTTTAGATGCATAGGCAAGATTTAAAAATGACAATAGCAATTACTTCAGGATTGACTTTAGAACCAAAAACCCTTGTTAAGTTCCACCATAGCTATTTAAAAAGCGAGCAAACAAACAAATAAACAAAAACATAGTGATTCAATTCACCAGGACAAAGCTTCAAAATACTGAGCTCTCTAACATCCACAGTCTGACTTCAGGATTCCCTTGCAAACAAACCTGAAAGCAGTTGAGTTTGAAGGTTGATCGCAGCATTCACCTCTGCTCCCAGACAATTGGGAGCTGCCAGTTCGTGCTCATGTAGTCCAGCTGACTGATGTTTTCCCATCTGTTCTGTTTGTTATTGTACAGGTCTGCAGCAGCTAAGTGTTACGATTTTGACCGTACTTCCAAGCTTCTCTCTTCTCCGGGGATATGAATTCTTAATTGTTTTACAGAACACTTTCAGCTTGACTAATTATCTAACACAGGCAAATGCATTTCGAAAGGCAGTGTTAAAATGATATTCACTTACTTATCTACTGTAGTGAAAGTTGGATGACAATTAAAGTTGAGAGTTATTTCAGAGGACTAGAGGGAGCAAAGTTCTTAAGTTCCACTGAACTGACTGCTTAAAGCGACATATCCATCCAGATAGTGGAAATATATTTACTTGTTAATTGTGATGAGTGCTTTTCAAAAATTTAGTCACAGGACCTGACAACAATACCCAAAGGCTAGTATCTTCAACGTGTTTAGAGGCTTTGGAATAATTCTCCTCATTTAAAAAAAATATCTCAACATATCTCTAGTTTTACAAGTTGAAAAATCAAAAGATGTATTTAAATTAAATGCCAGCATTTTTGATAAATGAACAGCCTATAAAAGGATATTTAATCTTCTCTGTTCCACTTTTTAGCTCCATTCTCTCCTTTTTTATGTGTTTCTCTTTTTTATTATTTGACCTTCATTTCTTTCTTTTAAATTTATTTTTATGTTTGTTTTGAGGCCACACCCAGCAGTACTCATGACTTACTTCTGTCTTTATACTCATGGATCATTCCAGTCCAGATGAGGGCTTGGGGAGCATATGTGGTACCAGGGATCAAACCCACGTCAGCTTTCTGCAGGGCAAGCATGCTACCCACTGTTCTATGACTCTGGCCCTGACTTCAATTTTGTAACTATATTTCTAATCTCTGTTAAAACAAAATAATAGTAGGTGTTCCTGATTGAAAACCATAATGCATTTTGTTGTCGTGATTGGTTTACTTTTTTTGCTTTCTTTTTGGGCAACATCCAGTGATGCTTAAAGTTTACTGTTGGCTCTGCACTCAGATATTACTCAGGGGGGTCCTCAGGAGACCATGTGGGATGTCAGGGATCAAACCTGCATGAAACAATGCAAGGCAAGGCAAGGTTTGCTTGCAAGGCAACCCGACCCCCTCTACTATCTCTCTGACTTTTGTTTCTTTAATTTTATAAGTTAATATTATTTCTATTCTTACTATCATTCATTAAAGGAAACTGAAGTGAACTATTATATGATGGCATTACACAACACCTACTAATTCAGAAAATAAGTCTAAATTTGGTCATATTCTCTGTTAGCAAGGCTTGGAACAAAGAAGCATGTTCATGAATTTCTGGTGGCACTCTTAGTTGACTCATCCCTTCAGGAAAAATAATAGGCAACATCAATTGACATAACAAATTTTATAACCCATGACCAGCTATTCCATTTCTGGGAATCCATCCTTCAGATATTCTTGGCAAACATGCAGAAGACAAATATTCAAGGTCAATCATTCTAGAGCTGTTTGTAATAGCAAAAAATTGGAAACAAACCAAATGTCTACTAAGAGAAGCCAGTTTTATCAATCTGAAATAACAGTCGGCAGCCAAGGAGGAAAGTGAGGAGATATTCCATTCACATAAAGAAAAAAAAAAGGCTATTTACATCAAAAGCATTACATCAGAAATTGTAAGCAATTTGTAGAATCTGTTGCAAATTTGAAAAAAAATATAATGTGGGAGACCACGAAGATAGTAGAGGAATGAGGGAACTTTCAAGGTCTCCACCTGACATGAGTGTAATCCCCAGAAGCCTGGTGTCTGGTGAACTCACTGGATGTAGTCCGGGAGGCTCCTCAGTATAGAGGAATGTTTTTCTTGAGGCTTCTCTGGAAACACACCACAGGGCCTGAGTGACAATGAATCCTCAGACCCTAGTATTGCACCACAGTAATACTGTAGCACTGTCATCCACGTTCATCTATTTGCTTGAGCGGGCACCAGTAACGTCTCTATTATGAGACTTATTGTTACTGTTTTTGGCATATCAAATACAGCTACAGGTAGCTTGGCAGGCTCTGCTGTGTGGGCGAGATTCTCTCGGGAGCTTGCCAGTGTCTTCGAGTGGGGTAAAGGAATCGAACCCGGGTCCGCCTTGTGCAAGGCAAAAGCCCTTCTAGCTGTGCTATGGCTCCAGACCACAGTATCAAATCAAATTACAACTTGGAAAGGACACAGGCCTCTGAAGACAATTTAGGAAGGCCATGCTCCAACCAAGAAAAACAAAACAATGGAAGAGCAAGAGGATCTGAGCAGTGCTGAACTGAAGGGGTATGTGTCCATGCACACCTCAGATTGCTTTCCGCCTCTTTGTGAGCTCACCATGCTACACCTGATGCTGATGCTGATAGACCAAGATCCGGAGGCCAGCTAGACTACTTTTGGTCCCAGCAAATGCTTGTAGTCATGTTTCTAGACTGTGAACTAAGCCATTGCCCCATGCTGCCCCAGGAAGGGAAATGATGCAATTTCTAATATCAATCTCCCTGGACTTAATTACTAAAAAACTAAAATACAGAAACCCTAAACCGCACAGCCGCTATTGCGTACATGAAGGGACTGCATATCTCTTCATTCTCAGCAATGGAAAACTAATTATCAAATGTTCCTTCTCAGTAGGGCTGTATTTTTTGGAGGAAAACTCCAACAACAATAGTGATCTTTGTGTTGAAATATGGAATGTAATCAAGGTAAAGAGAAAATGAAGTGAAATTTATCATTTATGCAGGCGGGGGTGGAGGGGTGGAAGGTGGGAGGTATACTGGGATTTTTGGTGGTGGAATATGGGCACTGGTAAAGGGATGGGTGTTTAAGCATTGTATAACTGAGACATAAGCCTGAGAACTTTGTAACTTTCCACATGGTGATTCAATAAAATAAAAAAAAAAATCTAAAAAAAATAATAAAATAAAATTTCATGTAGACTCCTGGAGTGAAATAAAAAAGTTTCAATATGTAAAAATGTGAATTGATTCCCAGGAACACACACTGATTAATATCATAACAAGGTTATATTTGTGGCGCATTATATTATTTTTTGTATTTTCACCTGATAATAATATCATTTTAAAATAGTATGCTGCTGGGGGCTGGAGCGATAGCACAGCAGGTAGGGAGTTTGCCTACACGAGGCCGACCCAGGTTCGATTCCCAGCATCCCATATTCCCATATGGTCCCCTGAGCACCGCCAGGGGTAATTCCTGAGTGCAGAGCCAGGAATAACCCCTTTCCATCGCCAGGTGTGACCCAAAAAGAAAAAAAAAAATACTATGCTTCTTATGTAACCTTAAGGCTTTAAAAAGGATTATTTATTTTTATATGAAGTGCTTGAAAATACGAATAATGGATTATTTAAAAATATTTATAAAATAAATGAATAAATATACAAAGCACAGTTCCGTAAATAAGATAAATTTCTTAAATGTGTAAAAAGACATCTTTTGTATTCTATCAGATCCTAAATTAGTATTATGATGAAGGGGAAACACAGATAATTGAGGCCATATTAAGGCCAACTGATAAAATCAGTTTAAGGTAATAATTAAGCAGGTGAAAATTGTGTTATTGTGAGGTGATTCCTACTGGGAAAATGTATTTTGACAAGTGTGAAGCACAGTCATATATAAAAATAGGATTGGGTTAATTGCAAAAGCGTATCTTAAAATCCAGTCCACTTGCAATGTGAGAATTGTTTTTGATTTATAATGATTTTGCATTTTGTCTGTCAAGTTACTGCTGGCATTCATAGAAATCAATGTGTGTGAACCAAACTCCCACATTTCTTGGAAAGGATTCTCAACCAGGTAATCCTGCTGTGTACTTTAAAGGAAGAATAAAAAAATTTTTTTCTATATTGTTTACTGAAGATAAAATATACTATAAATGTTATGTTATTAGAACAATATTTTATTTTTCGCATACTGATTGTGTGCTTTGTCAATCTGGGAAAAACATTTTCTGTGAATGATGCAATGTGAATTATTCTTAAAAAGTTTTAAGATGTAATAGAGGCGATCAAAAAATTAAGATGATTAAGTCAATAATCTTTGGAGGTCCTGTTACACACTTGAAAAAACATAACATAGGACACCAATTTGTACATCAAGACTATTTAGTCATGAAAACATGAATACTCCAAATCCATCTGGGAATCTAATAAGTAACAGCAGGATGAAGAAATATAGAGAGTTGTTCTCATTTTAAAAGCTTCAGTACAAATGAATGTTTCTGAGGGAAAATAACATATATAGCATTCACACATGTTGATGCAAACAAGCATACAATTTTCTTGACTTAAGTATGTTTGTTGACTTGAGGTACTTTCTTGAATTTGTCTATTGTTATATGCTTTTAATCTACAGATATAAATTGTATTGGCAATCTGAAACAAATTTTGAAATATAGAATTTAAAATTTGACATATAAAATTATATACTTAAATCAATATTTAACATTAACTGAAATATCTTGACTAGGATATATAAAAATGACGTACTGTATTTGCATAAAGGATTTCTTACAAAATATATAGGCTTCATTTACTACATATTTTATTGTTTATTAAAATAAAATTCATCTTAATTTACTTGTATAGTAAACTATTTCACTTACTATTTTAGATAAAATTATGTTTTTAAGTGTTTAACTTTAACATGAAATGAAAAAATAATTGCATGTCAATAAGTGAAAATTCTTGCAACTATTACAAAAGTGATCATTTGCTAATTTGAGTATGGAAATCTAGTATCTAATTTCCCTTATTTAAAATATACACTTGCACTCAGTTAATTTCTCTCTTTCTAAACTCTGACCTTTCATCTAAATTGCCTCTTCCTCATGGAGGAGTGTGAAATGGTTAGAAAAGCAATGACAATACCAATTCACAACTCTGGAACCCAACTGGGATCAGCTGCTAAAGATATTTCTGACCAAAAATAAAGAAATAACCCGAACTGTGGGGTCTTTTAGCTTTGACAGCAGGAAATCTCTTCAAATTGGAAATCGGAGATATCCATAAAAATAATGTTGTACAATACTCTGAGTCAGAATCTGGCTTTAGCAATCATATATTGCATAATCATGATTTTGAATGCTAAGAATACAGTATAAATATTTACAACCATGTAAGTTTATTGTTTCACATACAGAAAACGAAACAGGGTGGTGTCTCTTTAACTGTATTTATTTTTCTAAGTAATTTAATTTCAATTATGAATTCATGAGATTTTCTCTTCTTTTTCCTCTCTTTCCCTTCTATTTTAAGTTTCTTACCACTCCCTGTTTTTTGCAATCCATTTTTTTTTGGTAAGAAAAACAGATTTATATTAAATCTCTAAATTTCCCATACTATGCATTACTTTGTGGATATAAAATGATCTAGCAACTCTGAAAATTTAATGGCAATGCAAATCCAATTGAATTAAAGTGTTAGAACAAATATATATGCTCTCATTTTTAATTGTTTTGTTACTAAGGTAAATGTTAACAGAAACTGTGCTTCTAAAGAAATGTTCACAGACTAAACATAATATTTTCTATTATCTTTCTATCTTTTGGTAATATTTGCAACTTTAGGGACAGATATTTCTTAATATTCTTTTTGAACTGTCTTTTACCTTCCTCTCTTGCTTCCTTTTAAAAACCAACAAAGCAACAAACATTGCAAGAAAAATCCTTTTTGAGTTTGAACTCTTCATGGTCTTTCCTGAACTGCTTCCTAAATGGGCCATGGCAGCAGTAGTTATACTCGGAAACCCAGTTTTCCTGCTACAGTTGACTGGAGTGATAAATTAGTTGATCCAAGTGGTGCTTATTAAACTCTCTCTCCTGGAAAGAGAGCAAACTCCTGGAAGCATATGATCTGAACCATAGTAAGATGGAAAATCTCTTATCTTGCGAACAGAGCAGAGTAAGCTGAATATTAGAACGGGAAATAAAGAAACAATCATATAGAAAAGCAGTGAGAACCACTCATCATGACAAAAAAAATAAATCAAGCAAACTAAAATAAAGCTGGATAATATTGAGTGGTTCTTTCTTAGTATGAGTTTCCCAAATAACTGTTTTTGTTTCAATTTCACTAGAAATATGTGTTATTTATTTATTTATTTATTTATTTATTTATTTATTGCAAATAAATAGTTTTATTTACAGTCCAAATCCTCACCAGGACTGTTTGTTTCCACGCAGATGAAACACAGGTATATTGAATTGATTCATGACTATGAAAATTAATACATTTTCTGCTCCTGAGGTAATTTTTCTCTATTGTAACAGGAGCTTCAAAATATAGGTAGCTCTGAATTGACATAGGAGATAACTTCTTGAATGCAAGAAAAATACCTATCATAATACCTAACATATTCATTAAATGTTCCTACTTTTTCTTGTGTTCAATTTGCCTGCTCTTTTTACATTCTCATGACCGTTAGTAAAAGATGTTTTCTCCCTGATCTTGTCTATGCCTTTTTAGAGTTTTGGTTCTGTTGCTGAGATTAGACAGACTGATCATGTATTTGAAACCCAATATATGAAGTTGATGACTCCTGGCAACATTTTGGAAGTCATGTGTTACCATTAGTAAAGCAAAATTTCCCCCTGGAATCCTTGATATTTATTGTTAGTCCTTGGGAGCCCTGGAATACTTCTTTATTATTTCTTTACATCCACTTTAAACACTTAAATCAAGTCTCTGAAACATATCTCTATAGGAGTACTCATACTTTGTTACAGAAAATAGAGAGACAAAATTTTTATGTATATATTCTGATTTATTGACTAAAAATTTTAGGTGATATTGTTTAACAAATATCATAAGAGTGTCAAAAAATACCTCCAATTGATTGCAAATAATCAACCAGAAAATAAATATAAAATTTTGGAAATAGGAATCAATAAGTGGTGAGGGAATGTTTAAATAGCATATTTCTAACATGAAAGACATAACTTACTGAGTTGAGATCCAAACTTGGTTCTAAGTCTGAGTGGAAAAAAAGAACTTTAAGTACATTAGTTAGAATTTATAATTAATATTAGTTCTTTTTGGAGCATGCCAATTATACTTGATATTAATTTATTATTCTACTCTTAAGTGATTTGAATCACTTTTCCAACAATGGCTATAAAATAGGACAATGCCTAATGCAAACAGTATACAACTGACCAAAATATAAAGGGAATCAAAATAAGTTTTTTGATGAGAAATGTTCCCTTGGGCAGACACAACACATTTTAATAACTACAACATCCTGTGATTTGCTTGACAAAATGCCTGCATTCTCATCAAAGATGGGTAACTTCAATATCCTGTCATTTATCATGACACAGAACCATCTGTCTTCCACTGCACTGACCAGGAACCTCTGCTTTCTGTACTTAAACTTTGAGAATATGGTCTTCAAACAATAGTAAAATCAATAACCTGTAGATGCTGAAAACCTAATTACAAACAACAGGGACTTGGGTCCAGAGAGGTACAGTAGGCATGACGATTCCATTGCTAGCGGCTGAACTGGCTGGATTCCAGCACCCCAAATTATCCCCTAAGTACTACAAAGAATGATACCTGAGTTCTGAGTCACAAACAAGTCCTTGGTACTGCCAGATGTGGCCCCCACTTCTGGAAAAAAAAAGCAACAATAAAAAGTACAGCTACAGTAAGGATTTGAGAACTCTGATAGTGTGTAAGGGGCAATATATTTGTGCTTCAAATCCATATCCACATTGCCTTAACATATGTAAAATGATACCTGAATAAAGTAAAATGAAAATTTATTAAGGAGAAGCTGTCTAAAAAAAAACAGTAAATCCATGTTGACCAAATGTCCTAATGTCCAAAAGAGAACGTTCAACTTTATTATATACTCATTATAATGCTATTTTAAAGATCACACTTTCTCAGATCATGACCATCATGGCAAGCCACAGAAATGCCCAACTTGGTTGAGTCTGGGTGGCACACTGATTCTGAAAAATCACTGTTCATCGCCTCTGTCTTCTAGGAAAATTTTGACTTTTTAAATCTTTTATTAATTGACCCCATTTCTATATTCATATAACCTAGACATTTGTTTGCAATCAATAATATTTCTCTTGAGTATACTCACTTATGATGGTGAACTTCTGTGTAAATAAGCTATTTGCTTTTATCTGTATGACTCACTCATGGGTTATTTCCTACGATTGAGTCAAGAATCTGCATTTTAAGGGAAGATTGACTAGTCTTCGTCTTCACTGGTTTTTCCCATATCAATTATATGTTGAGAGATTGATGTTCTATTCACTACTTCATTAAATATCAGCATGTAGAGCATCAATTTGTCACAGTCAAATGATGTTTTATTTCTATTCTTATGTAACCATTTCCATGAGAAATACAGTAGAAAATACTGCTCACAAATACCACATTCTGTCCATTCTGTCATTTTCCACAGAGTTTTTTGGTGGTCAAATTTTTTCCTTCTATTCACCTAATTCCATCCTGTGTATTTCATTCTCTTCTTTTTTATTATAGCAATAAAATCCTCAATAGATTTTCCCTCTAGTTTCTTCCCACAATTGAATTACTTGGTACAAAGGGCAGTTTGTTATTCATAACAGTAATAGTAGGGTCGTTGACATCATTCATGCTATTTTATCAAACTCTCAATAAGATAGATAATGCTCAATTGCAGGAAACGATTACGTTTAGAAATCTTAATCTTTCTTTTATATGTTATTTTTAACTTATTTATTTTTTAATTTTAAATGAATCACCATGAGGACAGTTACAGACTTACAAACTTCCATGCTTATATTTTAGTCATACAATGATCGAGCACTCATCCCTCCACCAGTGCCCATTCTTTACCACCAATGATCCAAGTATCCCTCCTACCAATCCCAGCCCATCTCCCCCCACCCCACCTCACCCCTGTTGCATTTGCTCTCTTTGCTCTCTCTCTCTCTCCATTTGGGTGTTGTGGTTTGCAATATAGGTACTGAGTGGCCATCATGTTTCAGTCTATAGTCTACTTTCAGCTCGTATCTCCCATCCTGTGTGGGCCCTCCAAGCACGCTTTACTTGATGGTCCCTTCTCTGAGCTGTCTTTTCCCCCTGCAAGTGAGGCTGGCTTTCAAGCCATAGAGCAATCCTCCTGGCTAATCTCTACTATTCTTGGGTGGTAGTCTCCCATTCTGTTACTTTATATTCTACAAATGGGTGCAATCTTTCTATGTCTGTCCCTTTTTTTCTGACTTATTTCACTAAACATGATACTTTCCATGTTGATCCAATTATACAGAAAGGAAATCTTAATTTTTTTTTAACAAATCCAGAAGAAATATTCTTCAACATCTCACCAAATGAGGCATTATTTGCTCAAGTAATAGATTTTCTAGATACTGAAAGGATCACAATTTTATCTCTCTAGATTGTTTCCTCATGCAAATATCTTAGATAAGACCTTATCAAAACAACTCTGTAGGGACCTTGAGATAGCTCCAGTGCTAGGGCACATGCCTACTATGGGTGAGGCCTGGAAGATGATCCTTGAAATCAGCATAAACTGGCTCATTAGGAGTCACCGGGTGTGGGTCCTATTAAAATAAATAAATAAACAAGTAAGTAAAAACCTCTTTGTGACTATTCTTGGAAGATGAGAAATAAAACTTTCAAAATAAATAATGTCCAAAAAAGACTACCTGTTATTAAAATGGAGCAAGCTTAAAGTGGAATGAAAATGCAGTAATGCAAGCCTGAATAACAATAATTAAAACTGACTTTGAACGGGGGTAAGATAGTATAGTGTTAGGGTATTTGCTTTCTGGTGGCCAACCATGGTTCAATCCCCAGCACCACATATATTTTCCTGAGAACAGAACTGGCAGCAACCTCTAGGCACAAACACATATGATCCCATACCCTTCCAAACAGATAAATGCTTACATTCTTGAGAGCATATTTTAATGACAGGACAATTAGCATAAATTAAGATAATACTGGCATCATTGTTGAAGAATTTATAGGACGAAAAGAAATGCAAAGTTAGTTCAGCTTGCTAAGAGTAGCATATTTAGCAAATGAAATTGCATTGAACACATCTATATTCTAAGAATAGATGACTATCATATGATATCACCAATACTGCGAAATTACTTCTGGAAACTCAAATTTAAATTTATGAAATTTGTCATTAACAATAATGCCTTACATTTGAATATATGTGCTTCTTCACTCATTGATTTGCTATATAAACTCAATAAACACTACCCTTTATATGGACTTATATGGACTTATCTACTTTAATTTTTAAAACACCAATTGCTTTTATCTAAGTTCAAACAATGAATTGTTTCTATAAAATATTTTATTTTTTATGAGTAACATAAAATCTTACTTTCTTTAGGGGGCCACATCAGAATTGTTCAGGGCTTACTCCTAACTCTGCTCAGGGTTCACTCCTTTCAGAGCCCAGAAGATCCTGTGTAGTGTCACTTTTGACCTGGGGTTTGAAGGTATAAGGCAAGTGCCTTATCCCTGAACTATCTCTCTGTTAACTTGTGATATACTTTTGACACTCATCTTCCTGGAATAAGATAATATATACTAACGTTATAGTTAGTTATACATATATGTAATTAAACATAATTTAATATATAATAAAACCACACTGCAATATTTCTTTCCTATATCTTCAAAGCACTGGACACTGAATTTTAAACTAATACCTTATTTTCTTCCTTTTCTATGTTTTCCTTTTTTCACTTTTATTCTTGGGCCATACCCAGCAGTGATCAAGGCTTAGTCCTGATTTTGTTCTCAGAGATCACTCCTGGCCAGCTCAGGGGACCTTATGGGATACCGGGGATTGAACCTATATCTGCTGCATGCAGAGCAAATACCTACCCTGCTCACACCCTGATACCTTATTTTCATCTTAACTTATATTTTTCTTGGTAGTAAGCTTATTCACCTTTTTATAGAGTTCATATTCCTTCTTAGCATGTTTTGTAAATTTTATTTTCTTACACATTGAAAGGTTTCTTTTTAAAGTTTATTTAATTTGGTGGGAAACTGAATGGCTTTCCTTATCAATGTATATAGTTGTGTGTGTGTGTGTCTGTGTGTGTGTGTGTGTACAAATTGTCCTCTTGTTTCTTGTATTGCTTTTTCATTTTCTTTAACATGTCTTTTTTCTTTACATTTTTTATTGAATATTCATGGGACAGACCATTAAAAAGCTATTCATGATTGGGTTTCAGTCATGCAATGATAGATCACCCATTGTTAGAACAATGTTAGAACACCCATACCTCCTCCAGTGTACATTTCCCAACACCAATGCCCCCCATTTCCCTCTGACAATCTGCAAATGCTCTCCCATCCCCTCCCCAGCCTGCCTCTATTGGATGCATTTTTTCCCTCTTTCTCGCTCTCGCTCTTTCTCTTACTCTCTCTCTCCTTTAATGCATTATGGTTTGCAATACAAAACCATATTACAATACAATACAAGGTACTAAGAGGCCATCGTGTTTGTTCAGGACATTTAGTACTTTTCTCAGGATGGGAAGTCTGGAGTAGCATTTTTAACTTGGTGGCAGCTTTGGGCTGTAGAACTTGCTTCCAGAAGTACAGGGAGGTGGGGGAAGGTTGCCCATCCCGACCCCAAGAAAGCCTGGAGATTTCAGTCACAAAAACCACATCCCCAAGTTTTCAGCAGGTTATATCTCAGGGAGTTCTGTCCCAGATGGTAGAATCTAGCTGGGGGCATGGCACCGATTTTGGATTAGGGGAGCAAGTGGCTACTGGGATCTCTGCTTGGATGGGCACCAGGCTCATCTGTCCCCCATCTTATTTACCCTGCCTTGCAAGGTTGAGATTTACTGTGACTTCTGATCTCTTTCAAGATTTATTTATGGGTCTCTGAAGCAAGGCTGATAAAAAAGCTTGTATAGCTGAGCTGGAGGTGGCTTGTGGGAGTGGCTCCTACAAACCTAACTTTTGGCCATTTAATTTCTTGGGAAACTAGGTCCCAAGTTGTTAGGGTCTGGCCAAGGGTGAAGTGGCAATTTCAGAGTATCAGAAATTCTAAATGAACAATCAGGCAGCTGATGCACTCACCCCACAGGTACAGGTTGCCCTTCTGGCAGCACTGCAACTCCTTTAACATGTCTTTTAATGAACACATTTTTTTTTTCTAACTTAATTTTGGTGAAATTGCTACTCTATATATTTAATATATCTACCTAATGTAAAGTGAGATTTTATCTTTTCTTACCTTGTATTGTTAATGTATGCCTTTAAAAGATCAAAATGTTTCCTTTGTAAATTATCTCCAATTTCAACATTTAACCGATTGGATTTGAGGGTATGCTTTATTGCATAGATCTACGATAAATTTTTCCTGTGCAGATAAGTAATGGGCCAGTACCATTTATTTAACAGTGCATTCTTTTCTCAAATAGCTTTAAATTGATTTCTACCTTTTAAGTTTCATATATTTATGGTGGATTTTCTTAGTTCTTTATTTAATTTCACAGAGTAAGTGTTTATATTCCCACAGCAATATCTCACTATCTTCATTATTGGAACTTTCTATCTCTTGATTTATGACACAGCAAGCCCATTCTGATATCCTTTCAACTGTTATCTTATTTACTTACTTCTATTGCTTATTTTCTTCCTCTTAATTTCTTCCTCTGTGATACCTTGGCTACTTTTGACATTGGTCCTAAATTTAGGTCACAAAATGATAGAAATTCACAAAGAAATTTTTGAGTAATAGTGTTATCCACCTGACCTAATTAAGAAATGTTTTCTATTCCTAGAAGCAGCATATAAACAGATATTCTACAGAAGCGCTTATGAAAGTTTTATTGTAAGTTGGAACTCTCCTGAAAACATTTATCAAAATCTTTTACCAAGATTTCAAGCTCCTTTAGTCACAATTTAGTAAAGTTGCATTCACAAGATATATATTCTTTGATTGCATATAATTAAATCAAAAAATTAACAACATGTAGCAATCTAGAAAAACTCTCAAACATCCTCAAACAACTCCAATGTATTTGTATTAGACATCTAGAAATGTCTAATTAAAATACCACAAAATGAGGTGGCATAAACAATAAAAAAAAGATATATTTTTTGCAGTTTTTGTGGCTGGACATCCAACATAAAGAAAAGCAGCAATAGGAGGGCTTCTGCTGGGGGGTCCTGACTGGCTTGCACATGGCTGCCTTCTTCGGATGTGTGATCACAGGACTTTTCCTTCATTGCTGTATGTGCTTCTGGTAAAGCTTTTCATGTAAAGAATCACTGTATCACTGTCACACATTGTTCGTCAATTTACTTGAGTGGGCACCAATAAAGTCTCTATTCCTCCCAGCCCTGAGATTTTAGCAGCCTCTCTTTACTCGTCTTTCCCAACAATTAGAGGCTCCTTCAGGGTCAGGGGAATGAGACCTATTGTTACTGTTTTTGGCATATTGAATACGCCACAGGTAGCTTGCCAGGCTCTGCCTGTGCGGGCAGGATACTCTTGGTAGCTTTCTGGGCTTGCCAGCGAGAGCTTAATAGGGTGAATGCATGCAGGAGGCCCAGGATCAATCCCCAGCATCTCATGATCTCCCATCCTACCACTGAGAGCACTGTGAACTGGGATAGTTCCTGAGTACTTCTGGGAAAGGCTGATAAAAACCCAAATAAATGAAAAGGGACCAGACCTGTGGCACTCAGGGGCCACCAGGGCTACACTTGAGGATGTTCAGGGAGTCATGTGGTGCTAGGATCTAACTCAGAGCCTCACACTTTTTAGACATGTGCTCTACCACTTCAGCAATTTCCCTAAGTCTTATCTGTGGGAGAGCAGGGTTTGAGCCATACTTTGCAGTCTAGGGGGTATTCAGGGTACCTGGCAGCACCAGGAAAGGAACCTGGTCCTCCCCCATACAAAGCCTGCAATCCGTTCTATTTGACCATGATTCATTGCTACGACCTTACTATTCCTAATTATTGTTGGATTTATATTTTAAAGCCCGGTATCAATTTTCAAGGTTTGGAAGTCTAATCCACACATAATTGGACACCGTGAGTCTATTGATACTAGTTTGAACATAAGTTGACTTCTAATTTCTTCATTGATATAACCTCTTGTTTGGGTTTGACTGATTTTATTTTACAATGTGTTTTGAATCTTTTTTTTTTCTTTTTTGCTTCCTGGCATGGCAAATGATTTTACTGGAGACTAGGTACCATAATGTTGACAATCTGGATTTTTTCTACCTTTAAAATCATACTGTGAAGTTTTCTATGGAAGAATTAACCTTGGTTGGATATCAAGGTTAATTGATAAAACACCGTGGCCCAAAAGGAGTTGGGTTATATGATATTGATAAGATTGGTTAGACAAAATATACATCACACATTTTCATTTAAAATTTTTTTTTCTTATATCACTTTGCAAAATCAGTAAATGCATTTTAACCCTAGTCATCATTCTTAGTTACTGATTCCCTTTTCTTCTCAAACAGTGTTGCAAGCTGTTTAGGAGAAAATCCACAGAAATGCATGAAAATAAACACTCTTTATTTCTAAATTCATGAGATAGAAGTTTTGAGTCCCTTCTTCAGTTCTATCTCCTAGCTATAAATGTTCCATGAAAAAGGAAGGGGGACAGTGTTAGATTTGAGTATTGTTCAAATCACTTTGGAAGACAATAACATAATTTTCTTTCTTACAAAAATTTGCATATAGTTTTTGGCTTTCTGACAGTACTTGGCATCACATCTTTATCTTGTTTTTAGCCAGTACAGCATTGTAATCGGTCTGAAGTAGTCTTAAACCTTTGAAACTTTATATGGATGACATAGTTTTGTGATAGCTGCTGAATTATCGCTCTTGTTTGAAATCTTTAATCATTGGATAAAAAAAAATAATAGCAAAGCAGTTACGAGGCCAACCTTGGTTTGATTCCTCCGTTCCTCTCAGAGAGCCTGGCAAGCTACCTAGAGTATCTTGCCCATGGCAGAGACTGGCAAGCTACGCATGGAGTATTCAATATGCTAAAAACAGTAACAACAGGTCTCACAATGGACACATTACTGGTGCCCGCTTGAGCAAATCGTTGAGCAACGGGATGACAGTGATACAGTAATTATATCTGAACTCTTAAAACTGTAATGGAAGTATAATTGGTCACTTTTTGTTAAGACCCCAGCAATTTTTTCATTAAATATCTTCAGCACTTATATCCAAAAAAAATACAAAGTGGATAATGCCATTGAATATTTGGACTCTTTGTCTTTATGCCCCTGTTCTGTGTTCCATGTTCTTTATCTTCTCAAATTCTGACTTCCAAATTTCCAGCTTAGAAAATCACATTAGAACATTTATCATCATTATTCTTCCTCACAGAAATCTAGGATAATTACAGAACTCACCTTTTATGAGTTCTATGTGAACTTACCCCAATTAAAAACAAAACAAAAATATTTTCACTACTTTTACCCAATGTCCCCCCAATTATTTTAAATTATAATTTATCCAATATTTTATTTCTTTTTTTTTTCTTTTTGGGTCACACCCAGCATTGTACAGGCATTAATCCTGGCTCATGCACTCAGGAATTACTCCTGGTGGTGCTCTGGGGACCAAATGAGGTCCTTAGAATCAAACCCCAGTCGACCGTGTGCAAGACAAACACCCTACTCTCTGTGCTATCAATCTAGCCCCTATCCAATATTTTAGTTGATGACCATGTGAAAGTACTGCAGGTACCTGTATTTCCAGCATGATCAAGAATAATGTCTCAAAAATGAGTTGAAACAAAACCATACATGCAATTCTAATGAAATATTAATTTGAAACAATTTAAGGAAATACAACTGGAACTATTAGAAGAGTTACACCAGAAAATGGATCCAATTTTATCTTTTTGTACACTGGATCTCAGTTGGAAGCTTTGCATTTGTTTCTGTATATACTTTACAAATAATTTAAAGTTAATAGTGATTTAGAATGGACTAGTATTGGGGAATCTGGTGTTCATTAAAAAAAAAAAAGACCAAGTGATTATGGAATGAAAATGACATGCTTGGTATTTAAGAGAAAGTTTTATTTATAGTAGGACCTTTGAGGGGTTTTTTTATTATTATTTTTCTTTCAGTTTTTTAAATGTATTTATTTATTTATTTTGGCCTTCAGGCCACACCTGGCAGTGCTGAGGGCTTACTGCAGGGCTTACTCCTGGCTTACTTGCTTACATCAGGAATTACTCCTGGATGTGTAGGGGGACCATACTGGGTGCTGGGAATAGAAACCCAGGTAAGTCCTATGCCAGGCCTTACCTGTTGAATTATCTGACTCCTGTGATTAGTTTTAAAGAGATCAATTTTTATCTCATCCCCATACTTTTGAAAGATCTCACTAATATTTCTTAAAAATAGATGATGGTTAGGAAGGCTGAAACAGTACGTAAGTGATTTAGTATTTTGGGAAGAATGATGCACTGGTATTAGGAGAAGTCAAAATGATCTCTCAGTTTTTACTAATATAACCTGGGAAATTTTTATTAGTTTATCTAATATTCTTTATTAGACACCTAGAAGTCCTAAATGTCCTCATATTATCATGTAAATTTATTATTTATAAAAACACTCTTATTTATTTTACATTTAATTTGAAAAGTTGGTTCACCTTGAAAATATGAATTGGGGAGAACTTCTCAAAAAAGACCCATATTGGGGCTGGAGCAATAGCACAGTGGGTAGGGTGTTTGCCTTGCAAGCAGCCAACCCGGGTTCAATTCCCAGCATCCCATATGGTCCCCTGAGCACCGCCAGGAGTAATTCCTGAGTGCAGAGCCAGGAGTAACCTCTGAGCATTGCTGAATGTGACTCAAAAAGCTTAAAAAAAAGACCCATATTACATAGGTCTTTATACCACTAATCTCCAGCAAATGAACAAATCCCCTCCAACAAAAACTTGACTAAAACTATTAAAACTCAAAAAAAAATATCCATCTCCTATTTTCTCTGATGTAAATTAAGTACATTGTATGTTGGGTTTCTATCACATATCCCTCCTCCCCTATTCTTGTAAAGCAAAATGGCACTCTATAAAGATATTTGCTTCAATCAACAAAACATCTTCCTGTTTCTGGACTAATCATGATGGTCATGATATGGACAGAAGGGGTATTGTTCTTTCTAGTCAATAATAAGGAGAACCCAGGGACAGGTCTTCTTCCTTTAGATGTCACAGTCAATTCCAATAGGGTAGAAGGAGTTTGAGGAATTGGCTGAGATTAAACTGAAGGATTCACACATGCTAGCTCAACTTTATCACTAAGCTGTCGCCCATGTCCATTTTAGACCTCCAAGCAGAATTAAGCAGGCAGCTTCTTTTTCCCTTTTTTTTTCTTTTTCTTTTTGGGTCATACCCGGCGATGCACAGGAGTAAGTCCTGGTTCATGCACCCAGGAATTACTCTTAGCAGTGTTTGGGATATAGGATGCTGTGAATCGAACCCGGGTTGGCCACGTGCTAGGCAAAAGCTACCTGCTGTACTATTGCTCCAGCCCCTAGACAGCTTATGTTCATCTAGATGCCTTAATACAGACAGGGGTTAGAGATGTAATGGGGTCTTTCTGAATGATAGCTAGTTCTATAACTGCTATATGTATTTAAGAAAAAAATTGTGTTTATTAAGAGAAATAAAGGCTAATTGTGTAGGAAGGAACATAAACACATTTATACAAATGCATGAAGTTGGGAGAAAAACACTTTCTCATTGGAGAATTTTAGATCATTGATACTGGATTTATTGAAAGATGAGGCCGAAGTTAGAGAAATGGTCAAAGTTGAAAGGGCCAGAGATAGTCAAGTAGCCACCCTTGTTTGATCTCCTGCACCACATATGATTACCCAAGCATTGCTGTGAATGATTCCTGAGCACAGAACAAAAATAAAACCTTATCACTGTTGCCTGTGTTCCCCAAATGAACAGCAACAACAGAAACCCACAAAATTACACATTAACTTACTGTGCTAAGTAATGGAATTAAATTCAGAAAATATTCATCTCTTGTACAATAACAAGTCATAGATTTGAAATTTAAAATACGACTGGACCAACACATATGACATTATGTGTGTGGCTATGGTTAATGCAAATGCACATAGTTTCATCTTCAGTAACATACTGAAAAGCTACTTTGTACTAGGAAAAAAAGTAAATTCAAGTGTCATTTTACAGGAATCCTTTCTTAATTAATACCCTATAACTTCTAAGATTTCTGCTTAATATCAACTTATAAGACCTGTGTTTCTTCAATATTATATTATGCCTGGCATATATTTGTCATGTTTTGTCTTACATTGCTTAATGAATATCATGTGATCCCAATCAAATTACCCAAAAACTGTCACTAGAATTTGTGTAACCCCTGCATGTGCTTCAATAAAATATTACCAGATAGTTTTTAAGTATTTGTATAGAAAAATAAACAGGACCATGTATTTGCACAATTGCCAGGCCAGCGGACAGTTGAACCCGTCGAGAGGGAAGGTGAGGATTAAAGAGACTATACAAGTGTTGAGAGGGCTTGAGTTCTGATGGAACCGCAGCATTGATCTTTATTTCAATGCCTTTTATACATCTCAAACAGGAACTTGGCAGGTAAAATCATTATTCATAGTTATTCATGATTCTTACAAAGAACATATGCTTATGATCATAACAAAGGTGAGGAACATAGTATAGTGAAAAACAGCTTGTTCCTAAATCAATAATATGCAGAAAAACAATCTAATTATTTCAGTGCTTTCCCATAATTGTAGTAGTGTAATTTCTGTAGAATCAAAACACATCTATTTCTTATTAACATTCTTGCAGACTATGAGTGGGGAACTGTTAACTTCTCAACGGACTTAGTTTGGTGACACAATGGCCACTCCACTTAGGTGTGGCGGGACAGAGAGCTATGCCAAGTATTCTTGGCCCTCGTTTGAGGCAGTTCCCAGGGCTATGTCCACTTTAGGTCCTTGCATAGCCAGGCAGCTCCCCACACATAATTATGACCATAAATCCACTAACATAATCTGTATTTGTTTTGTTTTTTTGTTTTGCTTTTTTGGTCACACCTGGTGATGCACAGGGGTCACTCCTGGCTCTGCACTCAGGAATTACTCCTGGCGGTGTTCAGGGGATCGTATGGGATGCTGGGAATCGAACCTGGATCGGCCACATGCAAGGCAAACGCCTTACCTGCTGTACTATTGCTCCAGCCCCCATAATCTGTATTAAAAAAAAATGGATTCGTCCTGTCTATAGAATTTAATTCTATGTTCTTCTTAACTCTTTGACATTCTGCTTTCCTCTATACCATTTATTATCATTTTCACTTGAGAAAAGCCTGTTCACATTCTGTATTTTATAAATCCTATAGTATTCTGTCACTGTCACTGTCATCCCATTGTTCATCAATTTGTTCGAGGGGCACAGTAACGTTTCTCAATGTGAGACTTATTGTTACTGTTTTTGGCATATCCAATATGCCACGGGTAGCTTGCCAGACTCTGCCTTTCGGGCGCTATACTCTCGGCGCGAGGGGTGGAGAAATCGAATACTGGTCGGCTGCGTGAAAGGCAAACGCCCTACCGCTGTGCTATGGCTCCAGCCCCATAGTATTCTGAACAGGCTAATACTAAGATGTAAAACTCTATATTTATTTCTGTTGTCTCTAGTCCAAAATTCAACTCCAAATGATTCCAGACTGAGGCTCCTGTTTTCTTGCTGACTGTGAGCTGAAGGATGTTTCCCGATTTTACAAAGCTGAACAAATTCTTGGTCTCCTGGCACTCATCATTTGTCTTCAAAGACAATAAGGATAGGTCAAGACATTCTAACATTGTATTTCTCTGAGAAACTTTTCTGCCATTTTCTTTCTTGACTTATCAGGTTGCATTTCACAGGTAAAACATCAGCAGACAAAGATCACAGGGTTCAAACTGTATCTACCACACAAGAAAAATCTCTGTTTAATTCTATTTGCACTGCAATTCTTTTCTACTGTTGTCCATAAATATTTCTTGACTCTAAGGACACATTATTATAAAATTCAATTCCCTTCTAATTATATTATGTTCCTCCAATAACTCAACATTTAAATGCATTTTTACATACCCAAAGCCAAACTTTTTCGCAAAGAAATTCTTAATTTGAGTTAGTACCTCTGTCTTTATTGGGGATTAGGATGATTAGGGAAGGGAATTAAGATTTTCCCTATGCTTATAATATGCCTAGTGCTATAAACAATTTTTTATATCCACTTATCCAATAAAATTGATATGGCTAATCATTTTTTATAAATACAAACATTGCCCAGAGGAGGTTACTCTTTATTTTTTTGAATCACCAGACTTTTATTATAAATGTAGGAGGTAGTATAAATTGTAAACTAAATAGCGTATAAGATGTGTTCTTCTTGCTTTCTCAGTAAACTATGTACCTCTGATATAGTTCTTATTGTAGAATGAATATTAAATATTTTAGACATCAATATTTATTTCAATTAAAACAATTCAAACCCTCATTCTATATATTTTGAGAACTCTAAATGCCATTTGTTACAAGAACTGTCTTTCATTTTCTCTGAGATTGTACCTAGAGCAGTTTTTCTTTTTTGCCATCCTTGTCTGTGCTTTCCTTAGTCCTATATCAACTGTTCTCTTCTTGCTTGTTCAATATATTTAATATTTTTTTCTGAAATTTTGAAAATAACAAGGATATACATCTATTGTGTTTCAAGCTTTTTCCCTAGAGTTTTAGAGATATAGAAATGTAGTCCTGATAAAACATAGATACAGATGAAAAATAAATTGAATGTTGTTATTCATAAAAATCCCTCTCTTTTATCTCTGCCAGACATTTCTCACTTACCCCTGAAGACCAAATTCAGTCAAACAGATGAGTAGCTGAAAAGTTTTCCCGCTAGATCCTTCTTTCTCACTTAAATTCTTCCATATCACGGTAACCCATAATGTCTTTTGTTATGGGACACAATAAAATTACTAGGTATTATTTAAGCATTGAAACTTGGATGTAGGTAGAAAACATTTGATTGTTATTACTGATAGATGGGCAAAGGAGGAACATAGTTTGCACATTAAAGATGTCTAGTAAGCAGCTGAAGAGATGGCTTAACGTCTTCCCAAATGAAAAAAAATATTAACTTCCACTAATGTTTGTTGTGTATATACCATCCTTTGGAATTAAGATATAGTTTTTTTTTTTTTTGGTTTGTTTGCTTGATTATTTTCACCTCAGTGATTGGGGCGGCTCTCAGGGAACCAGGCGTCCCAGGAAATGGACGAAGGCGTCTCACTGGTTCGAGTGTCCCTGCACCAGAATCTTGATTTTTAGACATATTCAATTAAATACGTTTGATTTATTTTTGTTAGATTTGTGGCCACGAGATATCTTATTGCCTACTTCTCCCTCTGGGAGAACCTGGCAAGCTACTGAGAGTTTCCTGCCCATGTGGGAGAGCCTGGAAAATTCCCCATGGTGTATTCATATGCCAAAACCAGTAACAAGCTGGGTCTCATTCCCCTTACCCTGAAAGAGCCTCCAATGCGGCATCGTTGGGAAGGACGAGTAGAGAGAGGCTTCTAAAATCTCAGGGATAGGACGAATGAAGATGTTACTGAGACCACTCGAGAAATTTGACGATCAATGGGATGATGATGATGATGATGATGATGATGATGATGATGATGATGATTTGTTTCTGTTTATTTTGAGAGCACACATTGCACTGCTAAGGGTTTACCCCTAGCTAAAGTAAGGAATCACTCCTGACAGGGCTCTGGGGACCTTTTGGAGAACCTGGGATTAAATCTGAGTTTACTGCATGCAAGGCAAGTTTCTTACTTGCTGTACTCTATCTTTGGCCCACCAGGATAGAGATTTTCAAAAGCAGTTTACTTTAAATGATCTTCACAAATGTAGTGTGTGAATGGAGTGAGAAGTATACATACGTTTCACAATTAGATTCTGAACAATTAACTTTTGGGCACAATAATGTTCTCTTTATTGGTCTTTGTATGCCCTGGATGCTGAGCTAATGCTTTGCATATTGTAATTTTAAAATGATCAGCATGTGAAACATTCACTTAATAGCCTGTTCCCTAAACCACTCGGGGAGATGCAGAATTGAGTGCTTTGTGGATTTTTAAAATGATTTTAGGATTTATAGCTTTTAACTCTGCTTATTTTATCCAATTACTTAAACTGCAATGTTTCTTGTTTTATTTGTTACATTTTGTTAATTCTTAATTAAGATGGCATTATAGTAAAAATTTCAAGACTTTGTTGAAAAATATATTAGTCACAATAGACACCGTAATTTAAGCAGATTTTTCTTATTCATTTGGCTTAGTAGTTTTCTCTATAAAAATATCATTTGCTCCAGGGCGGAGCGATAGCACAGCGGAATGGGTGTTCACCTTGCAAGTGGCTGACCCGGGTTCGATCCCCGACATCCCATATGGTCCCCCAAGCACCGCCAGAAGTAACTCCTGAGTGCAAAGCCAAGAGTAACCCCTGAGCATCGCTGGGTGTGACCCAAAAAGCAAAAAAAAAAAACATATATCATTTGCTCCAACATATTAAATATATAGATACATGTTTAAAGTAAACATTTATAAAAATTTTAAAAATAAATGCAAATTTTTATTAAGGATCATTTAACATATTTAATTAGAGTCCTCAAAGACAAAAATTTAGATATTTAAATATGTAATTAATTCACTACTTTTAATGTACTATGCTAAATATTATTTGGTATTAAGGGATTCGAACAAAAAATAGAATTAGAAGCCTACACAAAATTCATTCTCATTACCTTTCTCTATGTACAATTCCCAGGATTAAGAAATACTATGATAGTAAGTCATCTAATTTCTTTATGTTCTGTGAATATGGAGTTGATAAGAGGTATTTATTGAATCATATGTAATCCCACATAAAATCCTTGGATTAATAGGTCTTAGGTAGAATTATCATGGTCTACTCAATTTGTCATGGTTATAATGAGTCTTTAGTGCTTATAGAGATGGTGAATAACTTAACGGAATTTAGAAAGCATCACACAGAAAAATTATAAAGTGCAATGTACTTACTTGTATTTGGAAAACTGCCAAAGCAGTGGCTAGCAAACTGCCAAATATGTGCATGGGGCATCCGTGAATGACAGACTAAAGTGCATATGAGTATGTGAAAACAGGTGGTCTGGGATGCCTAGTATTAACAAAGCATCTGGGCTCTGAAGTGTGACTGTATTATATTTTCTATTCCCAGTGGAGAAGGATGCTAATCATGAAGGCAAAGACTGCCATTGTTCAGACTTCTTTTGTTTTGCAACCTTTGTAAAACATTATTATAGATGTGGAAGCTTGTCTTTAATATTTGAGAATGCTAAATCTCATATATCATTGTTTTAGACTTCTATCTTATGAACTGTTTGTAATATTAGATGCACATATGTTGGTATAGATGCTCAATTTGGCTATTTTTCACTTTTGAAGATATGCATATGTTAAATGGATGAGAAAGCTTTCTGTCTTCACTTTTTAGTTACAATTTTGACCCTTAGTAATGTGATACAATTAATGCTGATTACGGACTTCATGTTTGTCTTTTGATGTCATTAGCATAGTTCTTAAATTTGAGAGATTGGATACCCCATGCATCATCTCATACTGCATTTTATGGAAATTATAAAAGAAAAATGCATAAGACTGTTAAGTATTACCAGAAACAGTGAAAAAGAAAAAAATTATTGGAATTTCTATTTGAGGAACATTTAAGTGTAGGTTTATGCTGAACTAGACAAGCATTTAATCATGCACTAAATAAGAATAAGTGAAAATAAAAGCAATTGGACTGGATATTTTTATTTGTTTAATATCTTGGAAAATAATTTTCATATTTTGTGTATCAGTTGCTATTTTCCATGAAGAAACTTTGCAATTACATGAGAGAACTTAGTAGTGGAGGTAGTGACTAGTCACACATTCATGAATAATTTGTTCATTTTTTTATGGAAAAATATTCAAGATTAGACATATTTTTGAGGGGTGTTGGTGCTTGTGGTCATACCAGGTGAAGCTCTGGATTTATTCCTGTTTCTCTTTGAGGGGAACCATATGTGCTGATAGGGATTGACCAGTATTTGATAACATGCAAATCAAGCATTTATATCCTGTCCCCCCAACCTTTACAATTTCAAAAGCTCTCATATCCTTTCTGTACTTAAAATTATCACTATATTTAAAGTTATGATTAAAAAAAACAACTTAATATTCAATTCCAATAACTTGCTTTGTGGTTGTAATGCTCTTCTCTTAGCACTTATTTGATTTTATGAAAATGCTTTTTTATTTATCACATTGTTCTTCAATGATCTACTGAGAAAAAGTAAAATATCACAAAAATGAATAATGGTTTGAAAACCCCATTGCCATTAGTTGCTTGGATTGGAGTTCTGATTTGTAAAAAGTGTGTAAATGGGGAGGGGGCAAAGGGGATAAAGACCACTGTTCAGTTATTTAATAAACTAAAGATAACACATTGTATTTCCCTTTTAACTCTACTTGAAAGTTGTTTGTAAATTTGTTACTTTTTTAACATGGCATTTTGCAATCAGAAAATTGGTTGAAATTTAAAGAGCTTTAGTGTAAGAATCCTCTAAGTCCCTCCTGTAAACAAACAACAGGAGTAATTGTCAATATTGTTCCCTGGTTGATATTGTTGCTAAATACTTACCTTGCATTATTATAATTCATAGAATGCATTATACTTGTAGTGGTGATATGGAGTTGATTCTAGGAATAATAAAGCTAAGAAAATTAGAAGACTGAGATACTAATATACTCATATGTTTCACTAATTACCTATAATGGTCTTCAGTTCCTCATTTAAAAAATTACCTCTGTGTAAACACATATTCTGAGACTTGATAGGTAAGGTTTATTTTATTAATATACTCCAACTGAAATTTAAACTTATAATTGTAAATATCTAGGCTATTATCTTTAATTATTTCTAACAAAATGAACAAAGTAAATCTATCAATTTTGAAATTGTTCTTAGAGATTATACGGATCATCTTCTTTAACACTTTTATTTTATTAATCCATCACCTTTATCTGTTTCTTCCATTGTCCTTCTCAAATCAGAAATAAAATCTTTTGAAAAGGAAAAATCCATGCAGGTGGTAAAATACGAGCAGGACATTTACTTCCCTGGAAATATTACCCCTATTTTCTGCTTTCCTCATCCCTCATATCCTCATGCATTTTTTCCCCCCAGATTGCCCTATTCTAGCTGAGTCTTAACTGAGACATACCCACAATGCTCATGTTGTCCAAACCTTCCTTGAAATGAAAATCGTCATGTGTTTTGTCCTTAAAAATTGACCAACATTCTCACATTTCTTTAATCAAAGTATATTTGCAACATTGCTTATTTCTTTGAAGGTTTTTCTGATGTCTGGACTAAAACATTCAGAAAGTGGTAAATAAATCATTTTATGAAATGCTATTCTTTATCATATACATTTATAACTGCAAAAAATTTTTTTAGCATTAGATAATACATTGCATAGTAGGAGTGATGAGATCCTCATCTGTTTTGTAGATTTGTAATTGTAATTAGCACATCAAAATTTAAACCATTCTACAAAACAATGTAAAGTATCATAAACTGTAAGAAATTTAGTATATATAAAAATACTAAATGGACTTTTCATGTATATATTATGCTGCATGCATATAATTTCATGCTATTATACATCATATGTTATTAGAATTTGAATTATAGCTATTTTGTTGACAATTATATTTTTGATATATAAAATTATTCCTGATGCATTTATAATCTATCCAATGAACATCTGGCATATGAATAAATTTATAAAATAATTATCTTGCTCTATACTATTATGTCCTGTTTACCTATATCCTCCACAAGATTTTAAATCACATGACAAGGAATGTATTATTATAACATGTTGGGTCTACCAATACCTTGGCAAATTAGTACATGATTTTCTACAGAAATTGAGTTTAAATAATAATGATGGTGATGATGATGATAATTATGATAACAATATCAGACAGTTCAAATGATTATCAGCCATTGAACCAATGATAATACATGGATACATTACAAAGATACATTCGGAGGCAGGAATGTGCTTCAATGGTAAAGTACTTGTACTGTTAACCTGACAACATCCCCATTCCCCAAAAGAATCATAAATCATTATACTAACATTCATTGGTTATTTCCACATACCAAAGTCTGATTTGGATATTTGGTTAAGATAGCTGAACACAAAACAGTCTCTGCCCAATATAGAGTATTTTATGTAAAAGAAAGACATAAGTTAAATGCATAAACAAACTGAAGAAAATTCAGACAAGAAATATGCTATGAATATTACATTTTAGTAAGTACTTAGATTGTGTGGAGTATGTAGGTGAATGGCTAAGTAATCAAGAAAGTTAATACTTTTAATACTCATTAGCAATGGCCTTTGAGAATTTTACTAGAGTTCAGTCTTACATAATATAAAGGCACTGGTCATAAAAATATCTGGGCAAAGACATGCCACTTGCAAAAAATAGCACACACAAAAAAACCCAAGATAAAAGAGGAGTTTGATAAGTTCACTGCTGAATGACAAAAGGACACAAAACTGCAACCATGACATTAGGTGTCTGTCTATAAGGACTTCTAAAATTTATTTCAAATACAATGGAAAGCTGTTGGAAGATTTTAATGAAAGCAGTCAAAAGATTATGATTGAACATTTGAAAGCTTTCCTGACAACATTAAAGAGGTTGCAATATGGGTGTATATGAGGGAAGTAGATCCAAAGAAGCCAATTTATAGTTTGAGTTTTTTAAGGAAGCTATAACTTGTATCACATTAATAAAATGGATGAAAAGATATGGGAAGACTAGTGATTAAAAGATAGATATAAAATATAGATAGGAATGTATGTATGTATATATCAAAGAAGTGGTAGCACAACCTCTGCTCCTGACCTGGAAATATTAGTGTTATCAAAATAGCAATCCTAATGCACTATACAAATACAATACAATTCTAAAAATTGTCCACAGTGGTTTTAAAAAACATACAACAAAAATTTGTTTTTTATGTTGGAGACATCACCAATGGTATTGAGGATTTTGTATAAGAAGACAAAATAGATGTAAATTGAATAAAAATATCCTTTTTCATGACAGAAAGTATACAATTTTTGAAATGTTTTGAGATAATAATGGCAGATACAGAGGTCACTGTCACTGTCATCCCATTGCTCATTGATTTGCTCAAGTGGGCACCAGTAAGTTCTCCATTGTGAGACTTGTTACTGTTTTGGGCATATCGAATATGCCACGGGTAGCTTGCCAGGTTCTAGCGTGCAGGTGAGACACTCTCAGTAGCTTGCTGTGCTCTCCGAGAGGGGCAAAGGAATCAAACTCGGGTCGGCTACATGCAAGGCAAATGGCCTACCCGCTGTGCTATCCCTCGAGTCCGATACATAGGTATTAACAAGAATATTTGACAAAGTATTAGGTGCTAGTAATTTAGAAGAGTGAGATATTAATTAGCAGAAAAGAGACAAAGAAAAAAAAAAGATTAGATACCTCAAAACTGTACACATTCTTATTTGGTATTGTTACTTTGGGGGACCTTGTGGATTTTAGGCATAGTCCTGGTTCTGTGATCAGAGAGATGGCAATGCTTAAGGGTTATATCTTGTGCCCAGGATTCAAACCACAATTGGCTGTGTTCAAATCAATTCCCTAAACCCTGTACTAACTCTGGTGAGAAATCTGTTCACATTTTAATGAGCATGTTTCAATGCAGTGTAGTAACTAAAGGGACAGGAAAGAAAAAGTAAAAGTGTAACAGCTGTATCCTTGAAAAGGTAAAATTTGCTAGAATTTTTACTCCAGCAATAGCTTCTTAGGTATACTCAAATACCCAAACACATACATATACATCCATAAGTAGAATTTTCCAGAAAAATTAAAGAAATGAGATTTAGAGAAAAATAATAAGCAAAATGCAGAATCATCGATGACTGAAAAATATCAATGAGACTTCTATAAAATAATCTAAATTATTTTAGTGAGAAATGAGAATTCAACATTGAATGCATAAGGGAAACACTGCTGGCTTTTCTGTTCCCTTCAGTGTTGTCCTATGAGCTGAGTATAATTTAGAAATGCATTGCATTACTCTTTGAGAGTCTTCAGGAAATAGCCAAAAGTCAATCAGGGGCATAAAGGCAAGAGTGAAGTTAGAAAAATAGTTTGAGATGTTGAAAGATCTATTTTTTTACAGAATCTAAATTTCTAGAGGCCTAGAAGAAATCTTTGAGAAGAAGAAATTTAGAAAAGAAGAAGAAAATCAGAATGAGAAAAGCAAAGAAAGCTGAGATGAAAATAAGAGATCTACAGAAAGGACAGAGATAGTCATCCTTCTGTGATACACAGTTTTATGGTAGATAAAATGAGGTCTGGAAAACACTTACAAAGTTTGTTGTAACCAATAGTATTTCTAATATTATAGATATCTTCTTTCAAACCTTTTCATAAAATGTTGAGAGTGGTAATATATTCATTTTTTAAATTTTTATTTTTTTTATTGAATCACAATGTGGAAAATTACAATGCATTCCAGCTTAAGTCTCAGTTATACAATGCTGAAACAACCATCCCTTCATCAGTGCCCATATCCTACCACCAAAAAAAAAAAAAAACCACAGTACACCTCCCATCCCGCCCCCCGAACCCCCCCCTCCTTGTAACTGATAAATTTCACTTTACTTTCTATTTACTTTGGTTACATTCAATATTTCAACACAAACCTCACTATTATTGTTAGGAGTACCCCACTAGGGTCAGACCTGTTGTGAAGAGATATGAGGTTTTGGATTTCTGTACTTTAGCAACTAAGTCCAGGGAGATTTCTTCCAGGTATTGGTTCATTGCAAGCTTGTAAACCCCACCTGTGGTCGTCATAATATGGCGGTCACCACGCCCTTCACCCCCAGCAAGGAAGAGGCGAGAGAGAGAAATACCTTTCCCCTCCTGGGCGGGCATGGGGCCAAGGCTTAGTTCTCAGTCAGGAGACATTCTGCGAGGATCTGCCCATGCCAAAAAATTTAGCTGGCGTCTGGAGTCACGCTCATGCAGCTGTGGAGAGGCCGCATACATGTGCGGCACCTGGAATCACATCTTGGCGACAGGAGATTGGTAATATATTCTTATCCTAGCAGAGATAATTAACTTTTGTTTATCATCAGTGCTTATTAGCAATGTTTAATATAAAACATCTATGGTTCTGTCCTTTAACCTCAAAAACAGGAGGGAGGACAATTAACACTAAATACAATACTGCTTAGGACATAGAGGTTAAAAAAAAGATATCTCAATTAGATTAGGCACAACTATGTTTGAATGACAATAATAAAGTTTCGTGATATTTGAGATACTATATACTAACATATCTAAGTATTGCAAATCATTTGTATGCATTAATTACTTACTAAAAATCATAAATTATTTTGTAGATAGTATAGCAGGGAGGGTATTTGTCTTGCAAATTGTCTACTTACATGGATTCAATACTTGAAAATAATCTGTTCCCCTGTGCACCATCAAAAGTAGTCCTTGAGCACCACTGGTTGTGAGCCTTCAAAATAAAATAAAAACCAATAACTAAAATTCATTTTGCATTATCTGAGGTTTTTCCAATGGTAGGCTTAATTACCATAGCACTGTGAAGAGGCATATCCAAGTACAATGAGAAATTTTAAATAAAGTTGAAGCAAATTTTAGAATCATATATGCCCTTTGTTGTTGTTATATCCCCCATATTTTTGTAGTTGTAAAATGCTTGTAACAAGTGAGAAGTTAGAATATTACTAACAGTGACTAGTTATGAAATAAGTCATTATTAGAAATTAATTTTGCAAAGACTTTCTCGTATGAAAAAATAATAATTAAACTCATTTGCCAAATTATTCATTAATTATAAAAATGAAAATAGTATCTTATAATTTGATTATCTTTAGAAATAAGAAAGGTATGAAAAAATGAATGCCTGCATTTAAAGCATGTCACAGATTCTACTAAAAAAACATTTGTTAGTAACACCATGATAAATACTAAAAGGATAATGCTCAAATCAAATACATTACTTATAGTTCATTGTTAGACCTCTGTTATTTCTCTTTTTTTTCAATATATTAAGATAATTAGTGAGCACATGCTATGCATCATGATTCTAAATTACAATACGCATCAGAGAGACATTCAAAGTTGAAATGAAAGATTATTACTGACAAAGACTCCAGATTTGGCCCTGAGAACGTGTGTCTATTTTTGTACAGAGGAGGCTCACATATAGTGCTCAGAAGGTCCAAGGACCCGAAGGGCAATTATTGGCCATGCAGCCTTTGGTTTGCTGCAAATTCTAGAGGATGCTATGTTGCACAGAATCTGTGGTATGGGGGTATCCAAGTCATCCAAGCAGGCCTAGGAGCCTTCAGTGTCAGATCCTGTGGTTCTATAAGACCTCAAGGTCTGCCCCCATCAATAAAAAGAGGGGCCATGATTTTCTGGAAACCCAGAGTTTCTCAGGGCAGGTAACCCAACTACTGTTACCTGCCCTGAGAAAGATTTTCTTAGGAGAAGTTATATTCATAGTAATGTCTAAGGAATATGGAAGAAGTATGCACAAAAAAATGTGGACAAAAAACATTTTGCACAGAGGGAGAATATGAAAACTATAAGTTGAGATATAAAACTCCTCTGTGAAGAGGGTCTAATTTTCATCACATTAAAATAAGAAAAAGAAATGACTATTTTCCAAAGTATTTTAATAATGTTAGCCAAAACATGGAGGATTTTGGAAAAAGGCAACATAATAGTGAGCAGATAATATTTGAAAATATATTTGACTTTCAAATATTCTAAGACATTTTTAAAGTTCTAAATGATACATAAATGCAAAATTCTAGCTTTTGATGAAGGTTTTTATGTACTTACTAAAAATTTATTTGAATCTAAAAGAAGACAATATTCTTTCATTTACTTAGTTTTTATTTTCTTGTATTGTGTAAACAAAAATCTAAAATTATATTTAATGTGTCAATTATATAATTTTTTAATAACATATAATTTGAATGAGTGCTTTCTCTTTGTTTCTGCACTAGTATGCTTGTTTGTGTAGGTGCATGTAGAATGTCATAACTAACTTTTTTTCATTTAAAAGGATGCATTAATTCAAAATAAGCAGCCACTCTATCAAATTTGATTCATTAGAATTTTGCCCTTTGTTTTTCAGAGGGTCAGAATGCCTCTTATGCATGTGTCCACCCCTCTTTCCCTCTTTCCTGTCACATCAGAAATGGACTTCTGTGGACCTAATGGACTTATTTCATTTACATTTTCCCATTATTGCAAAGAGTGGTGATTTTCTAAATGGTTTCTAATAGCCTGAAAGAGCTACTCAACTTTCCAAATTACCTAATTTTAACTGTTGAACAATCCATGTAAACCCAATTCAGCATATCTGGCTGTGATGATTGCATTAAGAAATCTCTGATCCTGAAAGTTTGGAGCCTCAAAGTATCTTCTATAGTTGAAGATTAAACCACAGTGCAGGATGAGTTAAAAAAAAAAAAGCCATTTTTGAGAAACTCTGTACTTTACTAAAACAATAGGCAGGGTTTTGAAAACTTAGACAATTTAAATTGTTAGTGCATGAGTATTGTTTTAACAGGAAATTAGTTATGATCAGAATGTGTATAACAGTTTGCATGGTACAGAAAATAACTAAGTATAAGAGTATTACTGTAAGAAACTAGAAAAGAGGCTGCAAGAACAGTGCACGTGAGGGATGGTGCATTAGAATTCAACTGCAGTATACAAAAGCACTCTCTCCCAGCTCCAAAGCTGTGGATCTGATTGCCCATCACATAAATTTTTTATTAGCACCCCCGCAATGACATAAGTCAATTCCTTGTAACTTATCTTTCTTTCCTTTCTCTTTTGATATGAAGTTATGAAATACAGGTATTTTTTGAAGGAATTTGGCTCTATACGTAAAAGAAGAAGATGAATAATTATGTGATAACTGGAGGAGAAATTAAATTTTAATTGAAAAGCAGTAATAGAAAAAGAAGGAGGGTATATATGGAACAAAAAAATATCTGAAAATCTTCATGAAATACAGCTGGACAACTCAAAGACAAGTATCAAGTTGGCTCTCGAATGCCTATGGGTAAGAGGTTATCATGAAAACTTAAGTTATTAGTTTATCAAGATAAGTGTTTCCTGAAGTGGATGATACTATCCCTAAAGGGGCACTGGAATAATGCAGGGAGGCAATAATATTTAAACTCAGATGCCGTGGCAATGAACACTTCGGAAAGTAGATGGATTTCCAGAATGGCAATGAGTAATTCTTTTTACTTAAAAGGGGGATGATGAGCAAGTAAATTTGGTGACATCTAGATACAGCAACTAGAATGTGGATGGATCTAATTTTATAGCTTCAATTTTCTTTATAGGAGAATATCAATCAGTAATATGGCTTTGTAAGTCAGCATTATTCTTGTGAAAATCCTTTAAAACAAAAATAATAATAATAATAATGACAATAATGGAAACGTTCAACACACATGCACACACACACACAAATTTGCAGGACCTGTGATGTGGCTCTAGTCGTACAACGCATGCCATATATGCGTGACGATCAAGGCGCTATACTATATCCTTCTCTTATCCCTAGCACTGCACAACCACTTTTCGATTCTCCTTCCCTGAAGAGAAAATCTTGCAATTCCAATTTTATATAACATTTGGAGGTTGATCTTATACAACACTCTGCCAGAAGTAGGCCCTGAGCACTCCCAGGTGAAGTACTCAATCCATAAATAAATAAATAAATAAATGAAACTAGAATAATAAAGAGATTAGCATAATTAGTCATAATCAAGACTAGTAGAAGATATCAATACAAAAATGTCAAAACTAGGCCAAGTTAGAAGCTCAGTGGAAGTTCATCTGGAAGTAGTTTAGCTCAGACTGAAGATATAGCATTCATTCTATGAAATGTATTTTGTCTCAGTTGAGATTGAAAATAGTCTTTAATGTATATAAATTTTTCTGACTAAAAAAATAACGGTTCCATCTCCTATATACAGAAAACAATAGAAATAGCTATATAAGATATATTTATGATATTTAATGGGGACACTTTAGTAAAGCAAATGACTTATTACTATGCAAATACACATAAAATTTAAAAAATTACAAAAAAACCCCTAGTAGACAAAAATGCCTAAAAAATATGCTTCCACAAAGAGAACAAAATTTACCCACTAATATTCCCTTTAATAAGAAGAAAATTAATTTAGTGAACAATTCACTTTGATAAAGGAAGCTACAATACTAAAAGGGGGGACTCATGAATAAGGATATAGAAGATCTCTGGTTGAATGAAGCATTTGAAAACCAAATCATAATTTTTATATGTTGCCAAAAATGACAGAGAAAGAAAGTAACAGAGAGAGAGAGATGAAGAAACAAAATAGGAATATAGATAAAATTGAGGAAGAATGAACTTTCACAGAATCACACAATAGAGAAATTCAAAATTAGCTCAAAATTAAAAATTAAAAGAAAGATGAACTAAATGACATGAATGCTGAATTAGATAAAGAAACTGAAAGATAATAGGAATAAGGTTAACATAATGGGGATAAAACAGTGAATAATAGATTTAGAAGACAGGAAAAAATATGTCTAAAAGGAATCTAAAAATATAAACCAAAACAAGAGAATAATATAATTTTAAATATATTAATAGCAATACATCTATACAACTATAATTGAAATTTACATAATAAAAGGGAATAATGTTGATGATTAAAAAATAGCGTCTCTTTTGGATAGGAAATTAATTCAAATGGAACTCAGATTTATTTCACACAATATTAAGTACTAGTATAGTGGGACTAATATCAAAAAGAGAAAAACAATGAACAGAAATGCATCCAGAGAATATTTATCCAGCAAAAAATTTACAAACTAAGAATACTAAAGAGAAGAACTTTTAAAAAAATATGACAATGCATACTTCTTATTTGACAATGGGGAATTACATTAACAGTTAAATGTTTTATCAGTACAGACTGAATATTGCCAATACAAATCAATGAATCAGATCACTAAATTTGATTACAAAAAAACACAAATACTTTGACACGGTGATCTCACTTCAAGGAATAATCTTTACTATGTAATTACTCATGTATTAATTTACACATTTCCAAGTTTATTCAGTCCATTGTAATGTATTAGAATTATTAACAACCAAATAAATAATTGATGTTCACATAGTGACATCAGAAAATAAAGAGATCTTTATGTACTGACAAAGATATATATCAAAATTGTCAAACAAAAAATGTAAAAATAATTCTGGTGAAGATTTGGAGGATGTGTTCTTTTATATTGGGCAGAAAGTAGACTATAGACTGAACATGATGGTTACTTAATACCTCTACTGCAAACCACAATACCCAAAAGGAGAGAGAGAGAGCAAAAGGGAATGCCCTGCCACAGAGGCTGGGTGGGGTGGGGGGAGGGAGAGGTGGGGGCGGTGGGAGGGATGCTGGGAATATTGGTGGTGGAAAATGGGCACTGGTGGAGGAATGGGCACTCAACCATTTTATAACTCAACACCAAAGTTTGTAAGTTTGTAACTGTACCTCCCGGTGATTCACTAATAAAAAGTTTTTTAAAAACTGTAAAAATGTTTTTAATGATATTATATAAGCATAAAATTTTAGAGAAGTATTCACTTCTTTTTGTGCATGTATCAAAAAGTTCTAGAAATATATAAGAAATCTCTAGCTGTAGTTAGCGATTAATAGTTTTGGGGAAAACACAATGACTTTAGGAAAAATATTTTTATTTGCCTTCTTGGCCATTCTGGTCATTATGATTAGTCAGAATCAGTTATACTTTAAAAAATGCAAAACCATTGACATGAAAGGAAGAATATACCGGTTAATCTATTAATTGAATGAATTAGTTGGATAAATATTCCAATATTCAGTAGTTCATTCTTAAGAGGATTCTGTGAAGTTGTGCTAGAAAACAATGTATTATTCATAGCACTGTTATCAATAACAGTACTTGAGTGCTTGTTTTTCCTTTTTATTGACCAGGATATATAACTAAATATTATCTAACATATCTCTAGACATTACATTTCTAGTAATTCTTTTATAATTCAGTCATTCCAGGCAAAAGTACATGGTGTAACTTCTAAGTAACCCAATGCCATACTCTTCATAGAACCTGGTTATATTACTTCTTAATAGGAAATTATGGTAGAAAGATCTAATAAAAATCAAATTAATATGCCTAAATTACTTACAAGGTTATTAAAAAGAGAAAATGGAATAAATTTTTAATTTAATATTTTTTTCTTATAAAGTTATTAAGTTTTATATATAAACAATTTTGAATTGCTTTTGTTTTTGTTTTCTAGAATACCATTTTAAAGAATTGTACACATCATGTATCAGCAGAGTTATGAATGATCTGTTTTTGAGCAGGTTTTTTAAAAACAATAATAAATTCTGTAAGTAAACTCATGACTTTTATCTTTCCTTCCTTTACATTTAATATAAATCTTGGAGAGATTAGCTTTGCACAAGGCCTACCTGGGTTGGATTCCTCTGCCCCTCTCGTAGATCCTGGAAAGCTACAGAGAGTATTCCGCCCGCATGGCAGAGCCTGGCAAGCTACCCGTGGTGTAGTCACTGTCACTGTCACTGTCATTCCGTTGCTCATCGATTTGTTCCAGCGGGCACCAGTAACGTCTCTCATTGAAAGACTTATTGTTACTGTTTTTGGCATATCCAATATGCACGGGTAGCTTACCAGGCTCTGCCTCTCGGGCTCGATACTCTCGGTAGCTTGCTGGGTTCTCCGAGAGGAGCAGAGGAATGAACTCCGGTCGGCCTCTCATAAAAGGCGAATGCCCAACCGCTATGCTATCACTCCAGCCTGTGGTTTATTCAATATGCCAAAAACTAACAAGTCTCACAATGGAGATGTTACTGGTGCTTGCTCAAGCAAATTGATGAACAACAGGACAACAGTGCTATAATCTATAGTGATCCTACCTTAGTCATTCAAATGTATGATAATTAACTGGGCTAAAATCAAGTGCTTTGTAAGTTACTGTGAGAAAGAATCCCAGACTGCAATATATCGCATAAACCACATAAATGTTGCTTTACTTTATAATGCAAAGACTAAAGCAACTATTTAGTTCAAGGAATGCTACAAAGTTTCTTATTGAATATGCAATATTAATAGATAAATAAGTTTCCAGATTTCTGTTCAATGCTACTGTTTTTAAATTAAAATTCTGTTTTTAAATATGTTTATGTAACATATATGCTTTTTGATATACATTCAGTATATAATTGTGACTGTTCATAAAAATACATTTTATGTGATGTTAAAATATCTTTCTTAGAAAAGCAGTTGGAGAAGGGATAGCAAGTGGTGCCTCTCCTATTAAATTGATGTGTGTTATTATTCCCTCATATAGGAAAGCTGTACACTTCTTAAGATAAAACCCCATCTATTTAGATCATTAAAGATGATCACCTGGGTATTCAATTTTAATATGAAAATTTTAATAATCACATTATATTGTTTTCAATTAAGAACTATTCACCATGTTCACCAGAGAAATATAAGAGGAATAAACATAATGCTTCTTTGGAAAGAGAATCAGAAATCAATATAATTTATAATCAGTTTCAACTTTTTCTTTTAAGCTGTTTTTTTAATATCAAGTGCTAGAATTGGAAGCAAATGCAATCTAAACAAGAAAGAAAAATAAATAAATAAATAAATAAACAAATAAACAAAAAGAAAGAAAAATTAAAAAATAACTTTTTTCCTTAAAACTTTTTTTTTAATATCAAGTGTTAGTATTGGAAGCAAATGCAATCTAAACAGGAAAGAAAAATAAGTATCATCCAATAGCATTGTTCCTAATTAAAAATGTCATCTAAAACACACACAAAACAATTGATTACCTTTAAAACCTATGAAATAGTAGTGGGAGGTTTTCAAAGAGGTAGTAGCTACATCCTAAGATTTCTCACATCACGATTGTGAGGGTTTATATTCATGAGTGAATAAAATGTCTTAAGCAATTGAAAGAAGTAATATTTGTGTTCTAGGGAAGTGAAATTACAGGATTCAAAATTCTCCTAAATTATACTATAGAACAATATTTAACAATGGGCCTTTGAACATATCTGAAAATACTTTTACTGTCACTGCTTGACACATGCCACAATGACAAGTATTCCCACTTGGACCAAACTTGAACCAGAGTCACCTGAGTGCTCTTCTGAAGTGGACCACTAATCTGACCTTTTGTGCCTTTGGCTTACTCTTAATACTTTTTTAAATCTGTCTTTTATTTCAAAATATTATTTGATTAGAGCACTGTGAATTACAAGCTTGGGTGTTTGACAATGCTAAACACAACATGTTGTATAATTTTGACATACAGTGTGACAAACAATGTCATGGATTCCATCACCGATTTCAATTTCCACTCAAAAGTGTTCCCACGTTCCATCTCCTAGTCCAGCCCCCAGTTCAAGCCTGCCATCAAGACAGGCAGCTTTTAAATTTTGTTATTAAAGTTTGGATATCATAATTTCAGTGTTGTTGACGTGGTTTCGATATTTATCTCTATCATTCCTCAACACCACTGATGGACCTGTATTCCCTTGACCCCTGCCCCTGGTGGCTTCTCATCTATCTGTTCTCCTGTTCACTCCTTTTCTTTCTTTCTCCCTCCAATACTCTGGGGCCAAGGGTGATGTAGGCATTCCTCCTATAAACCATTGCATTTTCTCATCCTCTTACTCTAAATAACACATATAAGAGATGTTATCCTGTTTCTCTTTTGTCTGGCTTAACATGATACCTTCCAATTCCTTCCATTTTGCAACAAATTATAACAAATAACACTAATAAAGAAACATGGGGATAAACCTATGCTCAACTCCTTAAGGCCTAAGCAAATGCCTCATCACCATCTCTGATATCCTAGTCATTAATATCAGTTACATGCTTAGAACAAAATTTCTTCTATGCTTTGTAATTAATTAGGTTCTATTAGCAATTGTCTATCCACCAGAGCTATAAATTTCCAGGTCACTTTGCTAATTTAGGAGCTCAATCTCATTGCACAGTGAGAGCAGTCTTGCTCTGTAATGTGATATTGTTGAATAAAGTCTTCTTTGTTGATTTTTTTTCTTTTTGGGTCACACCTGGGGATGCACAGGGGTCACTCCTGGCTCTGCACTCAGGAATTACCCCTGGTGGTGCTCAGGGAACCATATGGGATGCTGGGAATCGAACCCGGGTCAGCCGCGTGCAAGGCAAACACCCTACCTGCTGTGCTATTGCTCCAGCCCCCTTCTTTGTAGCTTTTAACATGTGATTTTTTTTCCCTTTAAGAAGCTCAAAAAATATTTCTTTCTGTCTCTGCCTTCAATTAAATTTAGGGGGCCTTGCACCTCTAAAATATGCTTAGCTGATGCACAATTTTTTCCTCCTTATCAGTACTATTGTCAGCTATAAATAGAGGCTATAAGTAGAGGCTATAAATGCTAAGTATTTATAATGTACATTGAGTTCCCAAGAAAAAAATATCCAGTTCAAAATGTTATAAGAACCAGAATGACACTAAATTTTATCCTACTCTACTCTAGAGATATAGTAAAATGGCTGATACACTTATGACTAAAGTTGTTCTAGTCCATCAGCAATTAAATGATCTAGTTTGTGAGCATCACTTCCTTTTGAATGCTTATCCTGTATTATTATTGATGTAAAGTTTGAGGAATTGGTGCTAAATGGTCTGCTGGGTTAATATTTATAATTATATATTATATATATGTACACACAGTGTGTGTACATATATATAGCTATATATATAGAAGATAAAAAAATGAATGGTATTTATATAGTATGACAGTTCAATTTCAGAACAATAAATATTTTATGGATAAAAAATAGCAGTAATGATTGGTATTCTGTTTTCTTTGAATTCAAATGAGACATAGTGAGAAAGAAAGGCCAAGTTATAAAGCCAAAAATGAAAACAATGAAATAGAGATAGAGGGAGAGTACATATTGTTGTAATGTTTATACAGATTGCATCTGATGTTATGGTGGGGATAAAACATATTAGAAGTAGAAAGTCTGGTGGGAACAATAGGACTGAGTGTAGGGGCTCTGTCTCACATGCCTCCAACCTGGATTCCATCCCTGGCATTCCATATGGTCCCTGAGCACCATCAAGAGTAATTTCTGAGTGCAGAGCAAGGCATAACCCCTGAGTACCACTGAATATGGGGCATAAAAAAAAGTAAAAAAATCAAACTAAACAGAAAGAAAGACATAGGGAGGCTTGTGTTAAGATTTGCAAGTCATGAGCATCATTGCATGTAAAGTCTTACAGTTCACACATTCTCAGCACCCTAGTCTATGCGTATGTCAAATGGAAATATTTTGTTTTAATTGAAATATACTTTACACTGGCTTTTGTGTACTTTTAAGTCTTAATTTTTAGGATGACTTAGTCTTCATAGTAAGGTATAAGCAGTGTAGAAATTTCCTGTATGCTCTTAGACATAACCCATGCATAGCTTTTCCAATTACCAACATCCCCTGTGCTTCTGAGAGATTCGTTGAGAAACCTACATTGATGCATCACAATCACCCTAATTTTACAGTTCATATGATGATTCACCCTTGACATTTCCTGTTCTATGGGTTTAAGTACATTTTTCATTTTTATGAAAGTCTCTTGCCCATAAGCCTGGCTGTCTTCCCCGGGGCCCCTTGGAGGGGATGGGCTCCAGCTTCCCTCCCTGCCCCGAGCAGAGCTCCCAGCGCCCGAAGACCACGGGAACGTAACCACAGCCATGCTCAAGGCCCTTCTCCACACGTTCGGACAGGCCTCACGCATGAAGGTACCGGCAGAGGAAACCAGGTGTGTGTAATCCCACCAACGGCCAACATCCAGAAACTTAAAAGCAAGCTCCCAGAAGCATGTGGCCGCAAAGCGATATTTTATAGCCTATTTTTCCCTCTGGGAGAAACTTGCAAGCTACTAAGAGCTTCCTGCCCAGATGGGACAGCCTCACAAGCTTCCATGGTGTATCTATATGCCAAAGCCAGTAACCAGCTGAATCTCATTCCCCCGACCCTGAAGCCTTTAGAGGCTTCTAAAATCTTAGGCATAGGATGAATGTAGAGGTTACTGAGACCACTCGAGCCACTCAATGATCAATGGGCTTTCGTGATGAATTTATCATTACTATACCAGGTAGAGTATTTTCCTGGCTTTAAGCACACTCTTTGTTCTTGTTATTCAGCGTTCCTTACCCTTATGCATTTAATAACGATAGATACTTTGTCTATTCTTTAATTTTGTATTTTCTAGGATGTCTTTTCTTGGAAAGTACATAGTGTATTGCTTTTTCAGAGAGTTAATTAATTTGATAATATTCACTCAATATTCCTGAATGGCTTTCCATGCCATGCTATTACAAGGGGGGGGGGGGGAGAGGTGACAAGTAACTTCACTAAATAAATTGGTCATTTTAGCTCTCAACCAACATTCTAGATAGAGAATAGAAACGACTAAATGAAGAGATAGAAAGTATATAAAAGGGAGAGTGAGGAGTCAAAGAAACAAGTAGTAGTAGGTGATATATTAACCTTGAGAAGCAACAACCTTGAGTAGCAGACCTCAGACTGGGTGGACACAAAAGACACAGAGCCTCAAAGTAGCGTAGGACAGGATGCGTGACAAAGTACACAGGAAATGTGCGACTCTGAAACAAGACCAGCAACTCTGTACACAGGAAATGGGCAGAGGGGTATGGCCATGGGGGGTTGCTAGGACGCCTTGCTTAAACTGTTTCATAAAGAAACCCTTGAACTTTGAAACTCTTGCATGTTAATTTTACATGAACCGTAGAACACTCAAATTTCATGGTAACAACCAACCATTTAGTGTAAAGATTGCACGGTGTGGAGGACTACAGTGCATTTATTCCCTTGCACCCCTTCTTGGTGTTGACACTTTCTAGACCACTTCTTTTTAACTCTGTGCCTTTGTAAATTTCTGCTAGAATAATCATCAGTAAATTTACCTCCTTCTTTTCATTCCTTCAAGTCGGCGCTGACCGCCCCATGGTTTCCAGTGAACAAAATATCTTTAGGCTTTCTTTCTATCACCCTGTTTGTTATGCCTATCACCATTCTTTGTAATTATTTGTTTACTTATCTGTGAGGACTTTTCTTTTTCCATTAATCTCAGTTTCTGGTATAGTGCTTTTAGATCCAGGGGAAGTCAATAAGTATTCCTGACTGATTCTCTCTGCTTAAGAAGCTTTAGGTAAAATAATTACCTTCAGTAATTACAAACATACCCACCAAAGCAAATACTAAAACGCCAATGAAAACAATGAAGGCCAACCAAAACTTTTTTTATATTATGGATTGCTGGTATCTAGAAAATGCATCTAAGTTCCTTTTTTTGGTCATGTTATGAAATATGTAGTTTTGGTTATCAATAATTAAATAAACTATTTAACTTAAGGTATTAATTCAATATTTTAGTACAAAGCATTCTGCAACATATAAAAACTCTGAAATCTGATTGTGCCCTAAAATCTCAATTTAACCTCTTATGAACAATTGTTTGAATTCATTTGCTTCATTTTCTTTACTAAAGCAAAAGTGGAAAGATTTGGGTATGAAATAGTAACTCTCTCTTAAATCTTACTCAACATTTAGTTAAATATTAGATAAAAAATATTTGTAAATATGTAATATGGTTGATATCTATGTTCAGTGAAGTATAGCCTATGGTTTATTATCTAATATATTTTATTTATAGGCTCAATTGCCATGTTTCACTGTATAAGAAATATTTGTAATATTAAAAGCAATGTTGATGATATTTATCCATTTTGCTTTATGATTCCACATTAAAATAACATTGAAAAAAACAAGTGTAAATAAATATTGCAAGCATTTTTCATGTGAAATAAACTGAGTATTATCTAAACAATTCATGAGAATATTAAGATTTTAGAGACCAAAAATGATGCTTAAAAGTAGAACATTTAAACAAAGGGGTATTAACATGAATGCAGCATATACTTTCAAGCAGAGCAACAAAAATTTAGTTTCTTAGCATATTAAATAGGAAATATTTTAATTCCTGGGCATTTAAAAACAGTAGTGGGCACCAGTGAAAAGTACGAATGTTTATCATCTCATGAAATTACTTGTTACGCAGCTTTATGCTGCTTCTAAATTCTGAATCAAAGCAGCTTTATGGTGCTTCTAAATTTCTCATAAGTGCCACTGTTATAATTCCTAATGTTGAAGATTATACACTCCATATTGGATGAATATATTTATGTTAAATATATGCATACATTGATATTTTAGTTGTATCTACTACAAATGGCTTCCTTGGCGTTGTAGCAATGGTACAGCTGACAGGGTGCTTGCCTTGCACATGGCCTGTCTGGGTTTAGATCTGCAATACCACATCTGGTTCCCTAGAGACAGTCAGGAGTGATCCCTGAACACAGAGCAAGGAGTAAACCCCTGACAACCATCAGGTGCAACCAAAATAACAAACACACAAGAATGGCTTCCTCATAATCCAGCAATCTCTAAAAAAATTACTGGTCATAAACATCAACCTAACATAGAGAATGACATTGACTGTATTAGAGAATGGGGTAGAACAGGACCTAACACTTAAAGAGAAAATAAAGACCAAGTATAGAGCAAAGTACAAAAATTACCCTTAAGCTTTTAAAAAAAACTCAATATTTGTTAATAGTTTAAATAGTTTAAAATGCAATCTAATACTTTTCTAGAAAATTTGATTTTAATAGGATTTAAAAAATGGTATCAATATTCAAGACAGATCAATAGTATTCCAACAATAACTTTAAGAAAAGAATGAGAAAACTAAGGAGTAAAGTGAGAGGACCGAAGTTCATGGTCTAGATACTTACTCTCTTTCATAAATATTATGCAGTGCATGTATGGATGTTCAGCACCCTAATTAATGTGATATAGTGTTCATAGTGGCAGCAACATCCATAGGTATCAGGAGTACTGGCCCCACTTGCAACGTCTGTGCTTATTGTTCACTTTGTGATGTTTTGTGATTTCTTCCTCTGCCTTCTCTTATCCTTGCATTTCTTCTAATATAACTCATCAGCCTTCATAACAATGCAGAGAGCTTCCTAGGCCTCTTTCCATAAATTTCCATTGTGCTTATGTTAGCTAGATTTTGTTTTTCTTCTTTTTAAACTGAATCAATAAATCATACAATTTATTACCCTTTTAGTACTATTTGACTTTACCTCTATGCATGTTGCAATTTTTGATTAAAAAAAAAAGAATAATTATCCCAGAGAAAGGCCTTATTTATGGCAAGAATTGAGGATGTTTGGAATGTTTTCCAAGTAGAAAATTACTTGGTGACTGTGAGCTTTGCTGAGCAAAGCATTACTACATGGTGATAAATTTTTAAAGAATCAATGCCTTTGATTTGAGATTTAAAAAATTACAATGATTAATAATCAGTATACATTATTAAGCTAGACAGATAAGAATAGTTTTATAATATTTTAGTGCATTCTTTAGTTTTCTTTAGTTAATGCTGCAGCCCTTATTTTTTTCAGAATTTAAATATTCATTCCTTTTTTTTAAGGGGTGGTGAGGCCACACCCAGCAGTGCTTATGGTTATACCATAAGCACTTGTATACCACACATACCACATATATCTTGCTCAGGCTTGTTGCTACCAGTGCTCAGAGGACCAAGCAGTGCTAGGGTTCAAACATGGGTCAGTAGCATGCAAGGCAAGTCCCTTATCCTCTCTCCCGCCCTTAAGTGCTGTGTATACATACTGTTTTATTATTTCTGTTTCTGATGATGAGATAAATTTCTTCCCCTTGATAATATGAATTAATTTTCTAGAATGTGTTTGCATAAAAACAGCATATTCCATTCTGGGTAGGCATCGAAGGAAGGAAGGAAGGAAAGCTTAAAATATTTTGATTCCACTGCTCTGTATCTGTGTTTCTGTCTCTGCGTCTGTGTCATTGTATGTCTCTCACACTGACTCTGTCACTTCTATTCTACATTCCTCCCATTTTTACTACATTACTGATACATTCACACAAAGACACAAATGCACACACACACACCACATTTCTTTGTAATCCTTCTATAGCTATTTTAATGAAGACATTTTATATAATATAAATCACTCAAATAGGAGGTTATGCTAAATATATGCCTTCTATACAAATGTATACAATTTAAAATCTTTATTTGTAACACTCATACCATAAATACAGCAATGTAAAATGATAAATTGAAATACAAGTTTTTTCTATGTATATCATATCTTTGTAGAATCTTATTTCTTATGAGCTAGCATTATTTTCTAGAGTATAATTTATTGGGGGGAGGAATGAAACTCTCATACATGTGTGTTATTCAAATTTCAAATACCTCTTGTCATCTTGAGTGCTCAGCAGAAACTGCATTCTATTTTTTTTGCACATCTGAGCTATTAATAGCATTTTATGAGAGTGTATTTTAATCACTCTGTCCCATTGCACAGGGTAAACAAATTAGCCCCTAAATTGCTGAAATTTATCACATATTTCAGTGAATGTTTGTGCATTATTTGATCTGCTCTCCTTAAACATGTGCTGCTAAGCCCATTTCAAGCTTCCACATAAGGATTACCCTTTCCAATCATATTGAAGGCCAGACTGCTTAACTACAACACACAGTGTCATGCCACAGATAATCCATGCCCTTGATTAATGCTCTTATAATCAATTGCTGTCTAGAAGTGACTCCTTCCCATCACACTCTTCACAAAAAGAGCAGATGGTATTTAAAAGGTTATGGCAGGAGGTCATTACAGAGGTCAAATGGAACATCGATCAAGTAGGCAGAAAAATTGCCTTTTTTCCTTTGTCTTTTTTTTTATCCTAGAATCCATAAGGGAATGTGGTGTATGAGTTATAGTTTGATCTATAGTTCAAGCAATAAGATATTTTCTTGTTTCAAATTTCTGTGTTGTTTTGGGTAATGAACCTGGAAATTGGATTTTTTGTGTCCCAATAAAAAATCGCCCCAATATGAGCAATCACATAAATAATTCTCTGATATAATATTTTTCCAAAACTTTTAATGCAGCCAAAGCATTCTAATTTAAGAAAAAAACTTTAATATATTGTGGTTGTTTGATTAATTTCATAGAGGAAAAGTCTTTATTTATAGAAAATTATACCAACTATTTATTCTTATTTCAAATTAAACATAGCACGCTATGTATAGATTTTTCTCTTTTCTAGTGCTTTATCACACTAGTGACAGTCCATCATATATTTCAAAGTGATCAATTCTTTTATAAATTAGTATGCTTAGTTATAATGAGGGTAGTTGTGGTAGGGAGGGTACATCATTCCCATATGAGGAATATAAAGGTTAACATTAAGAAAATGCCAGTATAAGGATTTTTTAAAAAAGATATTTTTTCTTAAATGCGAGCATTCAAATATGAATACCTTAATCATAAATAATTTTTACACAATATAAAAAGCATTCATTTTAAAAATGTAAAGATGATATGCACCACTAAGTGTATGTGTATAAGGAAAAGCCCCTTTGAATAAAACTTTAGAAGAGTTATCACGACAAGAGTCAACTGTATAACGTTCTGTCTTTCAAGGTACAGTTGCATGCATTACCTTGCAGGTCAATAATCATTTGCTAAGTGCCTACATTGTAAATAGGCATTCATTTGGCGACACAGATATATTATCCTGTTGTCAAGAGCTTTAAATATGTTTGTAGAGTAAATGATGTGCTTAGAAAAGTTTTATTTGGACAGTTTTTAAAAAAATTCATGAAAGAATAATTGATTAAATGTCAAATGAGTGGTCCTTACAATAATCTCACTAGAGAGTCTATGGCCTATGCTAGTCAAGAAAATTGCAGATTACTGAAGAAAGGACATTAGGAATGAATACAATTATTATTTCAGAGGTAAATTTAATTTAGTATTCAGAATTATAATTATGATGCTATATACCTAAACTTATATGATACTATAATGAAACACTACTTCTGGGGCTGGATCAGTAGCACAGTGGATAGGGCGTTTGCCTTGCAGGTGGCCGACACAGGTTCGATTCCCAGCATCCCACATCATGGTCCCCTGAGTATCACCAGGAGTGATTCCTGAGTACAAAGCCAGGAGTAGCCCCTGAGCATTACTGGGTGTGACTCAAAAAGGTAAAAAAAAAACCCAAAACACAGAAACTACTTAAATGAAAAATAACACTTTCGATATAAGTAACATGTAGAAAATCACTGAGAGAAATTGCAGATATATGGTAGTAGGGAAGCAAAGAAACAGAAGTGTTTAGAAGTATTTAGAAGTCTAAACAAGTGTTCTAGCTGTTTAGAAGGTAAAGCCACAATTGAAATGTTGTACAGAAGATGTTTTAAATTTTATTAAAGTATAATCAAAAGCTTTTAAGTGCTGTGCATAACATTGGAAGATGATAACATACAAATGTTTTTGATAGAGAGAGAATTTTATTTTATATAATTGACTGTACTTTTCCCAGTGGGTATGTGAAGAATTTTAAGTTGTCTAAGTATATATGACTTTTATAAATGTCCTAGCTCAGAGAATTAGTTCATCTAAAAGTAAAAAAAAAAAAAAAAAAAAAAAAACCATTTTTTTTCCAGATGCTACCCTAAAGGAATATAATCTAATTTTGTTAAAGAAAAAGAGACTAATTTATGTCAAAGGATTAGAGCACATTCACAATATGAGTGTGACATTCGTTGTAAAAATTGACAGCAGTAATCACTGGTGTTACAGTGATGAAGACAGATACTAGATTTTGAGAAGTTTATTTAGTGATTACATCGGACCTTGGAAACAACACATCTGATGTAATCACTAAAAAAACTCCTGGTGTCAAAAGTGTCTAATCATGTGGATAAGATACCCTGATATATATAATATATATGTATATATGTGTATATATATGTATATGTATACATATATAATATGTACACACATACACATATATATATAAAAGTAAGTTTTAATAGGAACATGTGATAGTAACTGTAGATTTATTTGAAAAGAAATAGATTGGAATATGAATTTCAACAGTGTATATAGGAAGATATACCAGAATATACTAGAAGAGATACTTGCAAATGGCATTTTTTTCATCTTTCCTAAATATTGTGATGAGACCTCAAGGTCAAAATGAATGGTTCTCCTTCAAATCCACTGAGATCACTAAATTTAAAATTTAACATAGTTCTAAAGATGAAATATATTCTTTTGGGGGTTTGGCTGAATATCTACCAGTTTCAAGGCAAAATTCTGCAGTCAAAATTGGAATAACGAACATGGAAGTTTACCTGAAACGTCAACGAACAAAGGTTTTAAGGCAAGAGCCTAAAAGAGGACACCCAGGTTAATTGAAAAAAGAGGGATTCCCTTCTCTCCATGTTAGAGCAACAAGTTGCAATCCAAAAGACATTTCAAATACTTGGAACTTGAACCTGGGAATAGTTGGGGTTGGAGGGGGGGAGGGAAAGAAGTGTTTGAAAATGTGGCCCCACCTCTATGACCCTGTACTTCCAACATTGGGATCAAAAGCAAGATTCTTTCAAAAATCAATAGCGTTATGGCTTTCTCTTTCTGTTTGATGGATCAAAAGGTAAAATAATTCCAGTAATTTCTCAGCATGATTAAGGTACAACCATATCCATTTATGTAACAGAAAGCTAAATTCCTGGCTTACCAGTAATATCCCTAAAATCCCTATCTGAACTCTGTCATTGCCCTTAAAAAGCTATTTCTTCCTCTTCAACCTCAATCAAGGGACATTAATAAAGAATGCACAGCATGTGATTGGTCTATAGCCATAGTGATTAAGTTGTTCATGTGAGTACATGGATCAAATAACCTCTTTACCAGTATTTTTCCAAAACAGAGACTGGGTATTAGAGGTCTTTTACTTTCTTAGAAAGCAATGCTGTGAAATAGAAACCTCAAATATGTAAATTAGGGTCCCATCCTTTCTTTAATAAATGATGACATTAGCCTTAAAGGTATTTATATTAGAATTTTATATATTTGTTTTCTGCATAAGTTTGACCATTATTGGACTAATACTTATTCAACAACTTTTATTGGTAACAGATATGTTTCCAAGTGTCCATGGGATACACATAATTAGATTTATTTCATATTGTAAAATCATGATTGGTCACAAAGTTATATGAAAAAATAGTTCATTTTAAACTTGATTGTCCTTAATTTCTGTTCATGTAATCTCCGATCTCTCTCTCTCTATATATATGTATATATAGTAAAATGATTATTTCAAAAAACAAATCCATGTGCAATTGTGCAATTGTTTTGTTTGATTTTGTACAAATGGGAACACTTATGTATAACTAACCTCAGTGTCAATTACTTTGCCAGTTGGTAAGAGCAGCTCTGAACAACAGTTAATCATTGCTTGTCTAACTGTGTTGAATTTCACTTCTATTAAAATAAGTGACAAAAAATTAAATAAATAAAATAAAGTAACCAACATATAGGTTGTTCAGGTTACAAAAGCACCTTTATGCAGGAAAATCTGATATCTGATCAAATTATTAAAAGAATATTCCTGACATTAATCAGACCACAACATTACAAATGTGAATTAACGACTAGATAGATAGTATAGAAATTTGAGGTACTTACTTCTCCAGTACTGCATATATTCCCGAACACAGGGAGTTATTTCTGAGCACAATGCCAGAGAATAGTCCCTGAACATTGTCTCTAATGGCCCAATGATTCCCCCCCAATAAAATAAAATCAGTGCAAACATATCAAACATTGGTCAATAGAATGAATTTGCCATGACATTTATTGCCATGCAAAAAATGAAAAACTAAAGCAAATTCATTTAAAATACTTCACTAAATGAAAGTTTGAAACTTCTCTACAGTTGTTCTCTGAGTTTTTACAGAAATTAGCACATACAGTTTGTGATACTATATGGTGTTTTGCTAAAAATCACTTGGAAAAATTGGAAAACCAATGAATTACGGAGGTGAGAATACAAAAAAAAAATAAAAGCTACAGGCTCAAGATTATACTAGTTGCAGGTATGCCAAATCCTTTTGTCCTTCGTCTCTGATGGTATGCTTCATGATTTTACTGCACACCTCTCTGTTAATTAGCATTAACAAGATAGACATGAACCACTTACAGTGTTCACTGCTGAAACAAAGTGCAGTGAGCACACCAGTGTGCTCCATTAAAGAATTAGGGAAAAGAGGCTTTGTGGGAGCTAGGAATTAGGTCATGATTTTTATTCAGACATACTTAAAGGGAAAGAGTTAAGCAAAGAAAAATAGAGTGACTTCCTGTGTTTTTTGGTAAAAATTATAAACTTGATAATTTTTCATGTTTTATTACTCTGCATTGAATAAGAATTGTACACAGGTGAATTGAGAAATGCAGACAATTTGACCTGCAGTCCTGTTTTTCTCTATCAAGTATGTGCTTGATCCTGTGAAGGGAGAAAAATGAGTCATGCTAAGAATTTTCTGGCCCTCCTTATAGTTGTCATTAAAGATAGATTCTGTTGTGACTGGATGCACTATTCTCAACATATTTTAAATTGTAAATTTTGTCGAAGTATGACATGTGTGCCAATTAATTAAAAAGTATAATATCTTTTAGAGAAAATTGCAGTATGAATCAATAATTCTACCACTTTAGGTCTCATCTAGTTTTAATTTTTGTTACTGGTTGCATATTTTCTTAATTTTTAATTCATAACCAATCTCTTTTAGGTACATATCTATGAAAAAATGAGAATGCACATACTTATGCACACCTTCCTTTAACTTTCTTTGGATTTTAGATATATATTATTGACTTCTTATTCTATGGTAATATTTTGATATTTTAAATAATTTACTTAAAATTCTGTTTCTTATTCTATTAATGTCAAGAAGTCCTTTCTGCGTCTTCAGTTTTTAATAGAAGGAAATTAACTTATTTTCTATATTATTTCTTATTGCATTAATGTTTGTATATCATTTTCTGCTAGTTATGCTTTTGTTTCTGTGTTAAAATGCTTTAATAGTTATAGTTCAACTTGGAAACATGGTTTTGTCATCTATGTCGACTTATAGACCCAGGTGGTAATGAATACTCTTCACACATTTATACATTTATACAGAAACAAAACCTCGATACAGACACATAACTCCTGCTCCCATGGTAGACTCAAATAGAATCTTAATATTTGTTACCATTATCTATTTTATTTTTTTTTATACTCCAAACATAAATAATATGCTTTGGTGATTTCTTTTTTATTTATGTCTCACTTAGCCTAATACTCGCCTGATTTATTCAAATTGCAACTTGACCATCACTGAATGGATATAGTTGTCCAAATATCTTTTAGGTGGAAAGGGTTGGAATATTTTAGTAGATGCAAGTTCTCTTTTTAGTATTTTGCAAAGTATCCAGACTGTCTTCCATAAATACTGGCTAGTTTTACAGTCTCACAGATAATGAATGAAGGTTCCTTTTCTATTACGTCCCCAACAGCACTAGTTGTTTACAGGTAATTTTAAATGCCCTATTCTCTTTATTGTGAAGTGATATCTCATTGTCCATTATAATTTTGATTTGTGTTTCTCTAAATATTAGTCATGATGAATATTTTTTATGTTCTTGTTGGTGGCCACCAGTGTGTCTTCTTTAAAAAAGTCTGTCTGTATACTCAATTTTTTTCCTGGAGTTATTTAACTGGCATTTTGTTGTCTGTGTTTTACTGTATTTAAAATTTGTGACTTTCAAATAATTGTTATGTGTTTTCCGATAATAAAGAGTTGTGAATCACTGCTTAAATTTCAATTTTAAAATGTGTTAATTTTTATCACATTTTAAGAGATCTGGGAAAATTTGGGTATAATTTTTAACTAGAAATATAATTTTCAATCACTTCTTTTACTTAACAATTGTGTTAAATTAGTGATCTCGGCAAAATTAAAGTATCATGGCACTGCTTTAAGAGGTAATACTGAAAATTTTTTCTCAATGCCACATTTTATTATTACTATGGATTAACATCATCACTCCATTCTTTGTTTTGGGCTATATGTACTATACAAAAACAATAAATTATATTTCATAGTTTTTTATGAGTAACCATTGAGTAAAATGCACATATGTAACACTTTACAATAAGGTTTGGCATTCAGGAAGAGCACCATAAATCTTAGCTAGAACATAAGTTTCATAGAACATTGTTAATAAAGTACCACAAAGTGAGTAGATAAAAACAAGATAAATTTCTTTTTCTCTCACTGTTCTTCAGGCTAGATATTAGGTATGAAGGTTTTGTCAGAATAACACTTTTTATAAGCATTCTAATATTCTTCTGTTTCAAGCCTTTCCCTTAGCTTCTGGTGCTGCAGATGATTCTCGGTGCTCCTGGTATTGCCGAGTTGTAACTCCAGTCTTTACTACTCTTGTCACTTTACGTTCTTTCTTTCCGTGTTTCTGCAATGACTTAATTTCCAAATAAAGTCTCATTCACAGGTACCCGGATTTAGGGCCTATCTCTGATGTGGACACAATTCAATCTGAAAAAGCTAGCATAATTTATGAGTCATGTCATCAAAATCAGATCCTTTTCACTAAATATAGTTGTATTCTTAAAACAATTGTAGTCTATCTGAAACCAGAACCATGCCAAACTGTTATTCAGGACTTCCATGATTGTTTATTTTGAAATGTTTTTAGACATGAGATCATTTATTTCTGTTTAAAAGTATGGCTAAAGATGCCAGAGAGATAATAAAATCAGTCAGGCACATGAATTAATGGCATGCAATTAACCAGGGATCAACCCTGATACCAATTTGGACCCTGAGCCCACCAAAATGATCCCTGAGCAGAGTAATGAGTAAGCTCTGAGCACAGCCAGGTATGGTCCAAAATAAAACAAAAGCAAAGGTATGGCTAGCAATAGTTGGTAGAAATTTAGTCTTTCATAGAAATATTTTTTTAATTAATTTATTTTTTAATTAGTGAGTCACCGTGAGGGTACAGTTACAGATTTACACATTTTTGTGCTAAATATTAAGACTGTTATCTACATACAACAAGGACAAGCTTTTGATCATAATAAAAGATATCTAAAGTATTGATTTTTATAAATTGTGTATGTGCCCTTAAATATGTAGCATTGTAGCACTGTAGCATTGTTGTCCATTGATTTGCTGGAGTGGGCACCAGTAACATCTCCATTCATTCATCCTTGTCTCATGCTAGTGTAGCCCAATGGTGTCTGCTCACTTCAGGATCACAAAGTGAGACTTGTTGCCATTTTTGTCATATGTAATATGCCACAGATAGCTTTCCAGGCTCTGCTGTGTGGGCGGGATACTCTTGGTAGCTTGCAAGGCTCTCCAAGAGGATGGAGGAATCAAACCCAGGTTGACCATGTCCAAGGCAAATGCCCTACCTGCTGTGCTATCACTCCAGCCCCCTTAAATATGTAGGTTGAAAATTTAGATCCCATCAATAAGAGCAATTTTGTATTTTTTCTATTTTCCTTGATTACTGAGAAATCTAGAGCCAAATTTATTCACATTATAAGGGATTAAGGTGTGATTATTTTATGCATTTTAAGCATCTGTCTTCAGTTTGATTTTCTCTTATACCCTCAACTATTTATTTTGCCTTTATAGTAAAATTTTATGTAATCATTTTAAAAACTTAGTGAAAGAAACTAAATTTTGTAAGCATCCTATATCATAGAGCAATCGTTTCAAAGCGTCAACCATTCATTCACTTTGTATTCAATCACTGTATTCATCCATGTAATGTGGTCTTTGAAATATGGTGTCTTTCATAAAATTCTGTTATCTTCCTTCCAAACTAGGAAAAGCAAAGTGACTGCCTTGGACAAAAGCAATTTTGCTGAATTGACTGAAGGATTTGTCAGTGAAGTTGCAAATGGTAAAAGAATGAATATACAGATCATGGACAAAAAAATAAGTGACATTGTAACTATCTTCTGCTTTATTTTGCAAGCAACTGCTAAGAGCTTGATTATTCATAGCCAATGAAAAATTGCTAAGTTATAATAGCATGTGTGTGGTGCTGTCTTCGAAGTTGTCTAAATAAGAAATCTAGTGACTGATAAATCCTGAAGAAATTATTGCAGCAATTTCCTTTAAGGTGAATATCTTAATGCTAGTTCTAGAATTGAAAACTATGAATATTTCTGAGAAATAGATAAGATTAAGTTTGTAAAAGTGAGAGATAGTGAAAAGAAGAAATGTGTAAAGAATGACTCAAGAGTTCACCTGTAGCTTAGATTTTAAATCAGAATATACAGGAAATAAAAATATTAAGTGAGTGTCAGTGAATCTTCTAAGTCCTTTGACTCATAAACAATTTTTATTCACCTATAGCAATTTCTCTCTTAAGAGATAGAGAAGATTCTAGAAAATGTAGGCTAAAATGCATCTTTTCTTCTCTCAGTAGCTTGTGAATTCTTAGCCTTTAATTCCAGTAGGAGTAAGCGCTTAACTTAGGTCTCAGGTTGACAGAGAAATGTGTATGAGTAAAACTGTTAAAAAGTTATATGAAAAATGTTTCAAGGTTTCTTGGCCAATTGGTTAGAGATACTTTGGTGTGGCTGAAGTTTGGTTTTAGATAAAAGTAATGGGGATAAAAGAAAAGACATTAAAAAAGAAATAAAAACTACATTTGAGAATAAAATAGTCATAAGAAAAAATCTTTTGTAAATTTATAACCACAGAAGTGGGTTAATCCTGAAAGCTTTGTAACTTTCCACATGGTGACTCAATAAAAGAATAAAATAAAAAAAAAAGAAGTGGGTTAATGATGGTTCTTTAATTTTTTTAATAGCCACAAATCATTAAGATCTAGAAGAAGTATGTTGGATATCAGTAACATGTAATCAAATTCATGGCAAATCCTGAAGACAGGATTCTAAATAATTAACAGCTTCTAAGAGTTCGTTACTTTTCATAGATAACATGTTTCTGAATAACAGTTTTATCATTAAACCCATCTTAATAAGCCATCTGTCCTAAAACTATCCTTCAAATTAAGCCTAATAGTACCATAGAAGAATTATTCACATCATTAATGCTCATTCACTTCTAATACTAGTGATAACATAGTATTTTCCGGTAAGAATATTAAAATTAAAATCAAATTTGGGGGCAGCGAGACAGTTCAAGTGGCAGAGAACATGAATAGTTTGCATATGAACCTTCATGGAACCTCTGGTATCCCCGAACTACCAGGTGCGATTCTTATTTTAAAGTTTTTTTTTTTTAATTTTAAATTCAATAAATAAAACCATTAAGACAAAGTTTAGATTTAAGCTATTACTCTATCAGTTTAAATGACAGCTTGATGAATCTTTTTGTTTGTTTTTGGGCCATACCCAGTGGCACTCAGAAATTACTCCTGGCTCTATGCACAGGGATTACTCCCGGCAACAACCAGGGGACCATATGAAGTTCTAGAGATTGACCCCAGGTGGTCTGCATGTAAGGCAAAGATAAAAAAAAAAACCTGTTCTATTGCTACAGGCCAAGATGGATGAAATTTTAATAAATCCAGATTGAAAATCATGACTGAAAAAATTGAAAATTTTTATGAAGAACAGACTAAAAAATATCAGGTGAAATTTAGGTGCCAGAGTGATAGTACAGAGACTACGATGCCTGCCTTGCACGTTGCTGAACTGGGTCAGATCCCTGGCACCGCATATGGTTCCCCAAGCCTTCCAGGAGTGATCTCTGGACACTGCAGGGGCCAGGAGTAAGCAATGAGCTTAGCAGAATGTAGCTCAAAATCCCAAAAAAGCAGCAACAATAAACCAGGCTAACAAACAAAGCCCCAACAATTTTGAAGTCTCAGTCTCAGTGCTCTTGCATCTTGCAAACATTGCATGAGAAGCGCCTAAAATGTGCCTCTAGAATAAATTTTATGAAGTTATTGTGATCAGGAGATAGTTTCAACTTTATCAACATTTAGGATAAACTAGAGATTAAGGTAATGAATCATTTCCTCCTAATGAAACTTAATAACTAAAAAGTAATTCTGCTAATAGAATGGAATGGGAATTACCATTGACTATAGAAAAATGAGGTAGTGGATTCTAGTCTCATTGTTTGTGTCTTCTACCCATCCCCGTACTCAGTCCCTGGAAGCTTTGTTTCCATAAAAACTGTAGTTAGAAGTTGACCCATCAAAATAAAATGAAGTTAGTTATCTGCTGGGAATATATCCCAGAGAGGCAAAAAAGTACAATCGAAACAACATCTGCACATGTATGTTCATCGCAGCACTGTTTACAATAGCCAGAATCTGGAAAAAACCCGAATGCCCCAGAATGGATGACTGGTTGAGGAAACTTTGGTACATCTATACAATGGAATACTATGCAGCTGTTAGAAAAAAGGAGGTCAAGAATTTTGTAGTCAAGTGGATGGGCATGAAAAGTTTCATGCTGAGTGAAATGAGTCAGAAAGAGAGAGACAGACATAGAAAGATTGCACTCATCTATGGTATATAGAATAACAGAGTGGGAGACTAACACCCAAGAACTGTAGAAATAAGTACCAGGAGGTTGACTCCATGGCTTCGAGGCTGGCCTCACGTTCCGGGGAAAGGTCAACTCAGAGAAGCGATCACCAACTACATTGTAGTCGAAGGCCATGTGGGGGAAAGGAGTTGCGGGCTGAATGAGGGCTAGAGACTGAGCACAGCGGCCACTCAACACCTTTATTGCAAACCACAACAGCTAATTAGAGAGAGAAAACAGAAGGGAATGCCTTGCCACAGTGGCAGGGTGGGGTGGGGGGGAGATGGGATTGGGGAGGGTGGGAGGGACACTGGGTTTACGGGTGGTGGAGAATGGGCACTGGTGAAGGGATGGGTTCCCAAACTTTGTATGAGGGAAGTATAAGCACAAAAGTGTATAAATCTGTAACTGTACCCTCACGGTGATTCTCTAATTAAAAATAAATAAATTTAAAAAAAATAAATAAATGTATAATTAAACAATTAAAAAAAAATAAAATAAAATGAAGTTAAATATCAAAAACCAGAAAATCTTTCTTATTTGGGGTGGTTGGTGATATGCTGCTTATATTGGATAAGTATTATTATAAGAAAATGGAAGCCACTTTCCAGAAATCTTTAAAAAGTCATGACGGAAATCTATCTCAGATGATTACCTCAGTTTGGAATATTTTGTGAACATGATTCCAGTCCTTATCAATTAAACTTGGTGCTGTGATCTATTTCCTATAAAACTGTTTTCCTCTGGCCAACCAGACAAGAATCTTTTTTTCCTTCCCAGGACCAGGAGGGCAGGGGATGGGGGCAATGGATTGGTGCATGTGTGTGCTATTTTCTTAGCTTTTTAGCCCCCAAATTAATTTGTTTTTGCTATATCAACTTTGTCTCTTGAATTTTGGTCTTCAAGAAGTAACTAAATGTGCACAAACTGATAGTGACAAAAGTGGTGATAGACGATTGGTTTTTGTATTTTTTTTTTTTCAGAAATCTGAGATAACTCTCTACCCCATATCCTGATTTGTAGCAGGTTTCAGCTCCAGTCTCCTAAGTCTACTAACTCAAGGGGTACAGTGAAAAGTTTTTTTTTTCCTTTCTCACTTCCCCTTTGTTTGTTTCTTTCGTTTCTTTGTGGTCACCAAAGAGACGTGGGGATAGGCACAGGGGCTGGTATTGGGCTGAACAGATCTATGCTAAGGGTTTACACATAGTCCCGTGCTAAGGCATAAATTCTGGTTGTGCTCAAGAAGCATATGGGCTGTCCGGATGTAACTGGAGTAAAAAATGCAAGGCAAATTCCTAGCCCCCTGTATTATCTCCTTTTCTTCTTCTTCATTTTGGTTTCTGAAGCTATTCTATTATTATTTACCACCAAGTACTCTATTTTTCATTATCAGAAGTGTTTAAATCATAGAAATTTGAAGTCAGTTATCCTGATTTACAATCCATATATCAATATATTTTAGAACAGTAGTAGTATTTAATGGTATGTTGTGTATGTGCATGTATATATATACACATATGTATACATATATACAGATATATGTAGCACTGCACTGTCGTCTGGTTGTTCATCAATTTGCTCAAGCGGGCACCAGTAACATCTCCATTGTGAGACTTATTGTTACTATTTTTGGCATATCAAGTATGCCTCGGGTAGCTTGCCATGCAGGCGGAATAATCTTGGTAGCTTGCCAGGCTCTCTGGAGAGGAACAGAGGAATCAAACCCAGGTTGGCCGCGTGCCAGGCAAATGCCCTACCCGCTGTGCTATCTCTCCAGTCCACGTATATATGTATATAGTTTAAATAACTGATAAGAAAACAAAATTCATAAAAACATATTGACATTATAATACGTATGATACATACTAATACACCACAAGCTCTGGATACCAGAGTGAACTGAAAAAGAGGAAGAAATATATTCAAAATTTATTATTTTCCTTAAAATTGGGGAGATAACTTGAGGAACATGGCTTGCATATGCAGGTACCATTTTTGATATCTGAGCAACATGGTCCCTTGAGCACCATCGAGTGTAGCCCTGGAGGCCCCGCCCCCCACCATAGGAGTGCTCCTGGTAATCCCCAACTCCTCAGGACCCAAGCAGCACTATGTCTGATTCTCCCATTGGGCCATTGTAGGATTACATAGCTTCAGGTAGTTTAGGTTTATTGGGTTAATCCCGTCACAGTGCTCCCATTCCTCTGTGTTTATTTGTAGCTTCTTTCTTAGTGTTCTGTTGACTAGTAAATAATGTCTTTTCTCTTCTCCTTGAGTCCTTTGCATAGCTTATTCAGAGCAAGTCCTTTTTGTATGGAAAAAGAAAGACATTTATTAATATGCCTTTGCAATTGGAATTTAATTGGCTTTGAATATTATTAATTCCCGGGCATCTGCTTTCTTGACTGTAGCCTTGGTTGCCCTCATTTCCTAGCCCTCTAAAAGGTTGGGTCCCAACGGGGGACGAGACGGACCCAGGGCAAGCGGTAACTTATGTGCTACCCTGGCATCGAGATGGGCCTGGCCAAAGTGCCTCATTCTTAACTATAAGTTAAGAGTCTGATCATGGACAAGTGCTGTAATGATCTTAAAGTAATGACGAGACTAGGACCCTGCTAGGGATAGGAAAGACTAATCTGGCCTGAGCACTGTAGTCTGAGATTGAGATGACCCCAGGAGAGCAATTCTAAAAGTTTAATGCATCTCTTGCTATGCCCATACAAAACGATTAATATTATGAATGCTCATATGTTTGTTGGACAAGGAGAGGAGAAACACAACCATGGGATTTCATCATTGATGGGTCCTGCTGAAAGAGAGAATAGGTGTTATGCTATTGTTATTGAACCTTTTAAGCTTGAATTGTTACATTGTAGATTCCAGGCTCTGGCCCAACCTAGTTTTTGGGATGTAGATTTCAGGTGCTGCCTAGTTTGTAATTGACAACGTAGATTTCATGTGGCAGCCCAGCCCAGTCTTTGGTACATAAAGCCGAGTGTTTTTCAGCCCAAGGAAGGTTTCGGTTTTGGTTTTATATCTTCTTTCCGGAGGCCTAGATTACTGGCATTGCAGATACTAGAAAATAATGTTGCCTCAATGTTCTTCCTGTAAGATCTTTTGGTGTCTTTGGTGACGTCAATGTATTGCGCCATGAGCAAAAGGGGGTTCCTAGAGAGAGACATGGGGAAGGAGAGACTAGAAGAGCTGAGTAGATCCAGAGAGGCTGGAGCTGGGAGTGCAGGAGATGGAAGGTTAAAAGATTGAATAAACAGTAACAAATCAACAACCAGCTGGGTCCTCTTGACCACCACCGGCTGTCCTGATCCAGTCCACATACTTCTGGTTTTTTACAGGTCATCATTCCAGATGTCTTAAGAAAACTGAAGTGGGTGGGGGAATGGAGCCTGGGCTTCTCAAGCAGTTCTTGGGAAGCTGTGTCCCCACCCATATATCCCAGATTCAAAACCAGTTTCATTTTTTCCTCCAATTTTGCTCATATTTTTTTACTAATATTACAGTTATATACACCTATAGTCAGGAAAAAGCATGAAAATTTAATAGATATGTGAGATTTATCTAAACTTATTATAAATGACTTTAAAAACAGTTTTTCTTCTAACAAAGTTTTATTATTCTGGAAAGATGTTGCATTAAAGCTTCTCTGTTCGTGAGACATTACTCACGGACTTACTGAAATGATCTGGCAAGGCCCTCTAAAAAGTTCCATTTCAAAGGTGTGGCAGGCTTACAACCTCCTTGGTAAGATGATCAGCTGTTCCCAAGAGGCTCTAGAGTCCCCATCATTGTTTCATTCACACCACAATGCTTAGAACTGGTCTAGGTAACTTTGCCTTATCACTTTGGCCCAGTGAGATATATATTCTAGGCCTTTGGCATCTAGCTTTCTAGAATTGGCCACATTACTGGAATAGGCTTAAATCATTTTATGTACATTTATTATTATATAAAATTGATTTTAATCATTTCAGACTTTATTCAAATTATTACATGTATTTATCCTTTTTATATGATTTATTTAGAATGCCTTATGTACATAATTTACTTTCTTCCAAACTTAGGTGCATATGTCCTGCTCACCTCCTCCAAGGACTAAATGATCTATAAAAAGCAGGGATTTCCTCCTGAATAAGAAAATGTGTACCCAAAGAATTCTAGATAGATTTTTTCTTTTTTTTCTTTTTTATTTATTTATTTATTTATTTATTTATTTATTTATTTATTTTTAGTGAGTCACAGTGAGGGTACAGTTACATATTCACATTTTCGTGCTTGTTTTTCCCTCATGCAATGTTTGAGAGCCCATCCCTCCACCAGTGTCCATTCTCCACCACCAATGAACCCAGTATCCCTCCCACCCTCCCAATCCCATTTCCCCCACCCCACCCCCTTTCTGTGGCACGGCATTCCAATTTGTTCTCTCTCTCTTCTTTTGGGTGTTGTGGTTTGCAACAGGGGCATTGAGTGAGCATCGTGTTCAGTCTCTAGTCTACTTTCAGCACACATCTCCCTCCTTGGGCAGGATCTCCAATCACATTTTACTTGGTGTTCGGCCCGCTTCCAAGCTATGGCGCCAACCTCCTGGCATTATATACTACTATTCTTGGATGTAAGTCTCCTACTCTGTCTTTTTTCTTTTCTTTTTTTTTTTTTTGTTTGTTTTTTGGGTCACACTCTGAGATGCACAGGGGTTACTCCTGGCTCATGCACTTAGGAATTACTCCTGGCAGTGCTCCAGGGAACAAATGGGATGCTTGGGATTGAACCCGGGCCAGCTGCATGAAAGGCAAATGTCCTATCTACTGTGCTATTGCTCCAGCCCGAATATAAGTTGTTTTCTTTGAAAGATTTTGCTGTGTCAGTCTAATCATTGTACACTTTCAAGAAACCAACTTTGCTCTGCTTACACTTTCTTGCTCCTGAATACTTTTTAAATTATACTATTATTTTGCTTGAGTAGGCACTAGTAACATCTCCATTGTGAGACTTGTTACTGTTTTTGGCATATGGAACATGCCATGGGTAGCTTGCCAGGCTCTACCGTGCGGGCAGGATATTCTCTGTAGCTTGCCAGGTTCTCTGAGAGGGACAGAGGAATTGAACCCAGGTCAGCCACGTGCAAATCAAACGGCCTGCTGGCTGTGCTATTGCTCCAGTCCATTATCATTATTATTATTATTACTCCCCATGGCGTATTCATATGCCAAAACCAGTAACAATGCTGGTTCTCATTCCCCTGAGCTTGAAAGAACCTTCAATGCGGCATCATTGGGAAGGACAAGTAAAGAGAGTCTTCTAAAATCTCAGGGATAGGACCAATGGAGACGTTACTGAGACTGCTCGAGAAATTCAACAATCAACGGGATGATGATGATGATACTGCTGCTGCTGCTGCTGCTGCTGATGATGATGATGATTTTATTTTTTTTTTAAGTTCTTTCACCACCTCCAAAACTGACACAGCAGTATGTGGGTTCAAGCCCCTTCTCTAACTCTTTAATTACCATGTATGATAAAGTGATACACAGGTTGACTTCATGGGGGCTGGGGGCAAGGGACATTGAGACTAAAAGAAAATGAAACAGATTCATGATAAAACTGGATTTTTTTGTTTGTTTAACACAATAGTTTGAATGTTATCAATCTTATTCTAAGATTACAGACAAGTGTTAGTATTTCCTAGGGCTGTTTATTACTGATTTGCATTTCATGCTGAATAAAGAAGTTAACTTATTATGGTTTCTTATATGGAGAAGGAAATTGGGTCTATTTAGGCCCTCTATTGTATAACTTACCTTGTATCTATTTCACCTTCTCTTATATTTGTGGAGAAGAACAAGAGCAGAGTTTCATGTTTTAACCATTTGATTCTTTATGCTCTGCTTCATGCTCTACAAGGTACACTTGATAGCCTTGCATAACAAACTTTTCCTAGGGAAACAAATGCCTATTCATGCTCACTAAGATTATCATTTGTAAAATGGAAAGAAATCAGGCAGAAGAGAAAAGAACCTGCATTCTTAGCCTGTCTATATAATAATGAGTTTGTTGCTATAAACCAAATGAGTTAATTGCATCCATAGGAACAATTTAATTTAATTTAATTGGGATGTGAAAGAGAGATGTCTAAAGGCATCAAATCACACCTGGAAAGTAAAAAGCCATAATCTTTTCCATTAAGTTAAATGAGGAAAAGACCCATTTAAGAATGACTTGTGTTGCCTTTAGCAACATGACCCAAATTTCATTTATGAAGTAGTCTATGATGTAAAAAGAACTTATTATTCATCTTCAATGAAAAGCTGGAAATCTAGATTGTATTCAATATATAGGATAAAAACAACATTTTAATAAGTTATTATTCTATAAATAATTAGCATTTAGTATGCAAATGATGAAATAATTTGGAGAAATTATATATCTTTGTTCAATAACATTTAAATAGTGGCACACAAATTTCCTCCATATTAACTACAAGTATTTGTAGCACAGGAAATCCTGAAAATAAAGTTAGTGTTAGCATATAATTTTTACCAATACAAAACAAAAGCAGATAATACAAAATTATTTTCTTAAATTAATAATGAATTCCATTTACCTTATTAGAATTTAGATTCACAATGTCCTATTACTATTTTTAATTATGCCATCAATCAAAAAGCATGACCATATCTGATAACCACTATTATTTTATTCTGAATTTTAATTTGTGACTAACATTTATCAATTTTCACATTTGTGTTTGCTACCTAGATACCTCTGAGAAAGAGTAAAGAGAATAAGCAACTGACTTAGTCTCAACAGCTATCAAGTAACTCTTCATTCAAGGGATGATTTTCATTTGTAAAGAAACATAAATCTACTAGGCCAATGTGGGTCTTTGAAAGAAGGTTAATTTCATAAGAAGGACCCTAAAGGCAGGGCAGAGGTCACTTCTGAAAAAGATCTTTACATTTAAACATCTCCCTTTAGGGAGTCCTTAGGAAAGGCCCGATTAATGGAGAAGGCAGAACTTAATCTGCATACTCTCTTTTACTCTGCCTTTACTAACCTTACTAATTGACCTCCCAGTTCTCCAAAGTCCTATATATCAGCTAACCTATTTAAAGATCTAAGACAGAACTCTTAGTTACTCATTTTTTCCAAGATTTCTCCCAGATATGTTGGGTGTAAACGAAATATATTATATTTAAAAACATCTTACATTTTCTTCCATCAATACATCTCATTCATGTAGTAATCTGTTCAACTCTGAGAAGAAGAAGTTGAGATAGATAGGATGATTTCTTTTATACCTCCATGATTGGGGTGTTTTGATTTTTATTTAGAAGACATAACTGTATTGCTTTTTTTTTTAAGTCAGATTAACTCAAAAGACAGAGAATAAACATTTTACATAAACTGATCATGCCATCTCTTAACTACTAGAATAATAAATTTAAGTTGGAAATTATGCAGATAACATGAAATACTCCAACATCCAAATTTAGAATTTGTTCTTTTTTTAAAATTTTTATTTTATTGAATCTCCATGAAAAAAGTTACAAAGCTTTCAGGTTTAAGTCTCAGTCATATAATGATCAAACCCCCATCCCTTCACCAGCGCACATGTTCTACCACCAAGGACCCCAATATACCCCTCTCACAAACACCCCCCCTCACCTGAGTGGCTAATGATCTTCACTTTATTCTCTCTATACTTTGAATCCATTCAATATTTCAACAGAGAACTCACTATTATTACTTGGAATTTTCCCCCAACAATCACACCTGCTGAAAAGGCATCATTTGGTAATTTGTTTTCTATTGCTGAGAATGAAGATTATATGAACTTGCTCGGCCTCAACAGCGGCTATGTGGTTTGGATTTCTGATATTTTAGCTCAGTTCACAGTCTAGATGCATTTCTATAAGAAGCCACTGGGTGCCAAAATGGATTAGTAGACCACCCGGATCATAGTCCTTAAGGAGTAGAGGGGCTGTTTCGTGTGCGGCTGCTCCCAGAATTTGTTCTTGATATATCAAATTTTGCTACCTCAATTTCTGACTAATTTTAATTCTAGCCAATAGTATTAACACTGCACAAAATGGTAGATGGTTTCTAAATATATTCTGTATCTATGAATATGGCACATATCAAGCTATATATTGTAAGGCAGTTTTGTGTGTGTATGTGTGTGTGTGTGTGTGTGTGAGAGAGAGAGAGAGAGAAAGAGAGAGAGAGAGAGAGAGAGAGAGAGAGAGAGAGAGAGACCTTGCAGATATTCTTTCTTCCAGGATATGGAGAACATACAGCAATGTTGAGAGGAGATTGAAATGCAAAACATCAGTTCTTCAAATATCTCACAAAAGTTAAGAATTTAGTTTTACCTATTTCTTGAAGAAATACTTGAGTTTTATGCTAATGTTCTTCTTTCATGGTCAGACTAATGTGTTAGTAGTATTTTATTGATTTATATGTACCGATTTGTTTCATTCTATTTTATTTAAAAGATATAAATTATGTCCTATAAGTATGTCTATAGGACATATTAAGACATAGTTATAGTAATCCAAGATGCCATCTCCCCCCATATCAATGTCTCTCTGTCTCTCTCTGTCTCTCTCTTTTTTCACACATTCACACACACACATTCAAGCATCTATGCATAGACACAAATAGAGACCCACTCCAGGTATTCCATTGTTCACTGTTCTTGGAAAAAAAGAGACGAATAACTTGCAACCATAATTATACATACTGATGTAATGAAGAGCATTAGAAAATGTCTACAAAGTAGCAGTGCAGGAGAGAGGAATCATAATTGGCAACCATTAATCTAACAGAAAGAGATAGCTAGAATAATTAAGACACATCAACAGAGTGATATTTTATGATAAGAATGACTGAATTACAGCAAAGCAGTGTGGCTTAGCATTCCCCATTGGCAAAGAAAGTCAGAGCAAAACCAAAATGAATCTCTGCTTACAGACAGCAGTTGTCATGTTTACTGAGCTGTGGTGAATGTAGCTAGCCTCTTTAGAAATTCATTTGGTAAGTCTCCTTTAACCCCTGCCTTTAAGAAAAAAACATCTTGGGTCCATTTTCATACAATTTGGTTGGCAGCTCACTTAATTATATTTAGATCAACTAAAAAAAATTCTCCCAGGGTGCAATTTGAAGAAACAAAATAAAATAGCCAGGCATCAAAGGGGGCGTATCAGGGCTAGAATAATAGTACAACAGGTAAGGTACTTGTCTTCTAATTTGGCCTACCTGGGTTGGATTTCAAGCACCCCATATGGTATCCAGAGCCTGCCAAAAGTATATCATGAGCGCCATCAGATGTTGCCCCCAAACAAAAGCAAACACAAAAGAGTGCTTATGTATATTTTTCCTTTTTTTAGCCTTGCTTTACTTCTAGAACATACATTAAATATCAATGTACATTGATATTTACTCTTCTGGTTTTGCTTTGAGGCCATACCAAAAGTGCTCAGGACTTATTCCTGTCTGCACTCTGAGATCTCTCCTGGCAAGAAAGCTTTGTGGACCATTTGTAGTGCCTGGGGTCAAACCCAGATTGGCTGCAGACAAGGTAAACACCCCACTTATATGTGTTTTCAATATACTGTTTTGAGTAAAACTTGCATGTGGCACTGAGCACTGTTGTCCCGTTGTTCATCGATTTGCTCGATCGGGCACCAGTAACAACTCCACTGTGAGACTTGTTACTGTTTTTGGCATATTGAATACGCCACGAGTAGTTTGCCAGGCTCTGCTTTGAGAGTGGGATACTCTCGGTAGCTTGCTTCGCTCTCCGAGAGGGCTAAAGGAATCGAACCCAGTTTGGCCATGTCCAAGGTAAATGCCTTACTTACTGTGCTACTGCCACAGCCTTGCATAAATCTTAAAGAATAAAGACTTACATAAATCTTAAAAATATGAAATATACTCATGACAGTTGTTAGAATGTCTTTACACAATTCGTACAAAGAAATAATCTTTAAAAGTCATCTGATAAAAAGCAAATGTTTTCAAAATTCTACTTTAAAATATTTTTAGTTTTATGAAAGTTTGATAAAGACCATAAATATTCCCATTAAAATAAGTTTATAGGCTGTCCTAGAATTATATTTGCAACACTATATTTATGATGAACATTGAAAAATGGAAGCAGCAAGTAAAAATAACTAATAAGTATCATTTTCTATCAATATTATTATTGGTTTGCAGTCTATACCCAGTAGGACTCAGGGCTTACTCTGGCTCTGTGCTCCAGAATTCCTCTTGGTGGCCCTCAGAGGATCATATATGGTACCTAGGATCTTATCTGTCAGTTGTATGGAAGTGTCATACCGACTGTTTTATCTCTCTGGCATATACAGTATTTTATTAAATTAATTTTTAGTTTTTTTAATTTTTATTTTTAAAGGTATGTCTATGAATACAGTGTGATTTTTTGAGCAGCCACAGCCATGCTCAAGGCCTCTCTCCACACGTTTGGATGAGCCTCAAGAATGAAGGAACCGACGGGGAACCCAGGTGTGCAGAACCCGGGGCTGAGATCTCCAAGCCTGCTCGTATCGGGACTGGGCCTGTTCTGCCTAGATCCCCCATTTTCCAGTAGCTTGGCAGTCACACTCACAAACTTCCCCCAGCACTGTGTAATCCCATCAATGGCCAACATCCAGAGACTATAAAACAAGCTCCCAGAAGCCACCTCTTATAGCCTAGTTCTCCTTCTTGGAGAACCTGGAAAGCTACTGAGAGTATCCTGCCCACACAGGACGGCCTGGCAAGCTCCCTGTGGCATATTCATATGTCAAAAACAGTAACAATGATGGGTCTCATTCCCCTAATCCTAAAAGAGCCTCCAATGCAGAACCATTGGAAAGGATGAGTAAAGAGAGGCCGCTAAAATCTCAGGCCTAGGGTGAATGGAGACGTTACTGAGACCACTCGAGAAAATTGATGATCAACAGGATGATGATGATGGCAATGATGATGACTTTGTATTATAAATATTAGAAAGTGGAGGTGAATATACTTTTTTTTTCTATTTTTTTTCTTTTTGGGTCATATCCAGCAATGCACAGGTGGTGCTTTGGGGGACCATATGGGATGGGATGCTGAGAATGGAACCTGGGTCGGCTGCATGCAAGGCAAATGCCCTACCCACTGTGCTATTGTTCCAGCCCCTGCCTTGCATGCGGCCAACCTGGGTTCAATTTCTCTGTCCCTCTCGGAGAGCGCCACAAGCTACTGAGAGTATCCCACCACAGGGCAGAGCCTGGCAAGCTACCCGTGGCGTATTTGATGTGCCAAAAAACAGTAACAACAAGTCTCACAATGGAGATGTTACTGGTGCCCTCTCGAGCAAATCGATGAAAAACAGGATGACAGTGCTATAGTGCATATTAAATATCAATATCATATAATTTTAGTAAATGTATGTAAAAAATTACAAAGGGGCCGCATGCAGGAGGGGGTGATGTGATGTGTGTTGTGTTGTTCGCCCGCTCTCGGGGCAGCACTCTCTCTTCGCCGCTTGCATTCGGTGCTCTTAGCCTCTGTGTATGGACCAAATCAGGATTGCTCTTCCTTGTTCTCTATTTCCATGTGAGCTGCTGTGCTCTCTTCTGTCTGATTATCTCTGTTTCTATCTCTGTAGTCTCTCCTCTGGTCTCTTCCGACCTCTCTGTCTCTGCTTCTGTGTCTTCTCTGCTTCTGTGTCTTCTCTTGTGTCTTCTCTGCTGCTTCTATCTTGCCTCTGTCTTTCTGTGTTGCCTCTGCCCGCTTCCGTCTTGCCTCTGCCCCCTCCCCGCTTACAGTCTTAGTTTATATAGCAATTACATAAAGTGGTGACACAAAGGTGGGTTGAAAGTTAACAAATCAACAAAGAAGGATAAGACCCTTTCTCCAGGAGATTAACAAAATCTCATCTAAGGAGATTACTCCAGATTATTAGGACATCTGCTCAAGGGTCAGATCCAAACAAGGGTGTGTTGCTTCCTTCCTTCCTCAGCTAGTAATCTGCTTAAATAGCTATAGTAAATTTACTTCTAATATTTCTAGCAATGTCATTCTGTATGAGCAAAGTAAGGGATACATCAAACTTAAAGTTTGGTTCTTTCTGAGGACATCTCACTATATATTCCAGACCACAGTCCTCAAGCCAGGTTAGTCTTCCTAAACTCATCAGGGACCTAGTCTCATCGCTACTTTTGGATCATGACATTTGTCTATGACCATGTTCTCAATTTATAGTTGAGTATTGTATCACTTTGGCCTGGCCCATTTTGATGCCAGGGTAGCTCACAGCTAACCCTGGATTCATTGTGTCCCTCGTCAGGACCCTGCTTTTGGGGTGCTAGGAACTAAGGGCAACTGAGTTTAGAAAGCAGGCGCCTGGGAGTAAATATTATTGGAGTCAATCAACTCCAAAGTTACAAAGCATAATATTAACTGTCTTCCTGTTTCCATACTGAAAGGGCATTGCTTTAGGGTAAACTATGTTCAGGGCTGGAGTGATAGCACAGTGGGTAGGGTGTTTGCCTTGCATGCGGCTGGCCCAGGTTCGAATCCCAACATCCCATGTGGTCTCATGAGCACCACCAGGAGTAATTCCTAAGTGTAGAACCAGGAGTAACCCCTGTGCATCACCGGGTATGACCCAAAAATAAATAAATAAATAAATAAATAAATAAATAAATAAATAAATAAATAAATAAGGTAAACTATGTTCCCTGCGGCAAGATTAAAAGGACAAATCCCATGTTATCCTACAAATATATACCTATGTATTAAAGATATGTAAATTCCATATTATAATATATAAATTCATATTATATATTGACATCATAAAACAAATGCATACTATGGATTTTAATCATTTACTTCTTTTCTTATCCTGAACTAAACTTCTAGACTTTGGCCCTAATGGTCTCAGAAACCCCTCTCTAAGCTAAAGTTCAATCCTTTAATTACTGATAGTCATGATAAAATAAAGTTAATGACTGAGGGGTTGATGATGTGATTGAAGTTGAGCAGATGCCTTGTATGAGGGAAGATCTTCATTTGAGTACCAGAATTGCAAGAAGAAAATGAAAAAGCAATCCCAAATTACTATCTAATATTAATATAGACTTTTTAAAGATATTTCTCTATTTAGTATTCTAGCTACAACAAGTTAGGAAATAAACAGCTACAAAACTTCTTTTTCTTCCCTCTAGTAGTTCAATGTTTTACAGTTATGTTGTTGCTAATATAAAAGAAACGCAAACACATCAATATGAAAATAAAGATGAAATATTCAGAATATAAGGATGAGGCATTCATAGAAGTGAATAGTTCTCCATGAATTCATAAAAGTACTTTGACTTTGCACCAAATGTAACTGAATTGGCTGAATGTGTGCTTTGCAAGTAGGAAACATAGTTTGAATTCCTGAGAACCCCAAAGGCCACCAAGAGCAGAGCAGAGCACTTCAGGTATGGCTCCAAAGGAATTTAACAATAAGAGGAAATTTACCCTGTCACTGTGAGTCTGGGCTTAAGATGCTTGTCTAACCTGTGGCCATCATCCTTAATTTCTGGTCACAGAAACAGAGTATGGAATAGCCTTTGAGTTCTCTCAAGTGGGGCCCCAAATCCCCCCAATATGTTTACATTTAGTTGAAAGGGATATGATATGAAATAAAGATACCTTTCATATAAATTTTTAAAAATACAAAATATTTAATATATATATATTTTTTACTTAGATTTTCTATGTGGGCATTCCTCAAAATACAAAGTATTGAAGTTTCATATGATCCAGCAATTCCACTTTTGGACATCTATCCCAAAGGCCACAAAACTGTTTCCCCCCCAAAAAAAAATTTTTCTCTTATGTTTATTGTGCATAATTCATACTAATATCTGGAAATAATTTAAGTATCCAAGGACAGATTGCTGACTAGAGGAACTATGCCCAGCTAAAGGAACTGGTTCAAGGCACTATACTTAATGGAAAGCTACTGGGCAATAAAGAAGATATAATATCCTGAGAATTTCTAATGCATGAATGAGACCATAAGGAATCATGTTGAATGAGTCTTCCAGTAGTAGAAGAATACATAAAAAACAAATCTCTTCCTATGTGAGGTATATAGAAGCATAGTAAAGGAATAACAAATGGTCTGAAGCAAAAGAATCTGAGAGCTGAGTTTACCATAACAGTGAGATGGCAGGGAGGGACTGAAAGGGTTTGAGAGGAAGACCCCAAGGCAACAATAGAGCAAAGTGAACACTAGTGGAGGGGGTGGGTTTGAACATCATATGCACGAGCTCTATCATTAGCAGTACTATAGATCATGGTGACTAAATTAAAATTAGAAAATTAATAATCTAAAGTCTCTCTGAACTACCGTCAAATGTGCTGAATTGGATTTACTACCCTTGTTCAGTTACCTCACATCAAAGAGAAAATAAATAAGGTTTAACTTATTAGCAACAGCAATCTAAACATTCGATCACAATTCATGTCAGTTAGAATTTTTCTTAAGACCTAGCTGTGTGAGAGTGCAGAATATGTAATGGTTTTTTCAGATTTTTTTTCTCCTAGAGAAAACAGAGGAATTGACTTAAATTATGTTCCTAGATATAATATTCTATGATATTTTTCATGGTATGTTGAAGGTGAGAGGAGGGCACATACAAGATTGACGAAAATAAAATAAATGCCTTAGTGAATACATAATTATTTTCATGACTACCAACTGGGCATAATGAGAAATCACTGTGATTTTCCTCTACAGAAATTCCAATGCTCTCTGGTGTACTGAGCATTAGGTAAAAGAATTACACAAGTGTCAGTTCCTACATTTACAAATCTATACAGAATAATTAGCAATTAAATGGAAATTTTAATAAATGCTATGAATCAAGCCTAATTGTATATTCTGTCAGGTAGCTCTGATGTGAGAAATATAATTCCATACTTTTTTTCTATTACCCTGAATAATTGAGAATAAAGTGGGTGTGAATTGCCATAACACATCCTCAGTGCTAAAATTCATCAAGGAAATTCACAACTCTTCTGTTTACTATAGAAAAACAATTTTACATTTCTATAGATGTGATTGTGAAACCAAGCAGAAGATAAAAATATGTCTCATTCTGAATTATGTGAAAGTCAAATGAATACATTTAATCAGAACAGAAATTAGTCTTTCACTACAACTTATTTATGTTCATGCTTCAGGAACCCTAGACATTTAATAATGATAATATAAAAACACAGTTGAACATAATAGATTATCCATTTGTAACCCATTATGTAATTTATGGTAACATGAATCTTGAGGACAATACTTGAGGGGCAATAGCATAATAATTCTTGTATTTTGGTCATTAAACATTATTCTATAGAAAAAGAATGCTATTCCATAAAAAGCCATATTACTATCCTAATTATTGTCCTGCTATTTAATTTTTTCAATATTGAGTTATAAGAGTATAAATATTCATGCTTTGGTGACACATTATTACTAAATATAATAATTTAATAAAACAATATTATCAAACATGCGTATCTCCTAAATGTTAATATATCTCCACAGCTGTCGATATGATCATTCTACCCATTGCCCATTTGTAGTTAACTTAATACTGTGTTCAGAATATACGGACTTATTTTTATCAGACATTGTCTTTTATATTTATTTTTTCTTTGTATGATACACAAATTATTTCATAAAATAAATAATCTAACTGCTTTTGGCACCCAGCGGGTTCTTACAGAAATGCCTCTAGACCGTGAACTGAGATACGACCCCATGCCACCCTGGGAGGGGAAAGGTTTTTCTCTCTCAGCCTTTCCTTTCTGTGGCGGTGGCGTGGCCATCTTATAGAGCCCACTAACCGGAGGTATGAGCATGCAATGACGTGACTTCTGGCAGAAATTTCTCTGGACTTAATTTCTAAAGTACCAGAAATCCAAAATCAAATCTCATATACTCTTCATTCTCAGCAATGGAAAACAAATTATCAAATGATGCCTTTTCAGCAGGCTTGATTGTTGGGGGAAAATTCCAAATAATAATAGTAAGTTTTCTGTTGAAATATTGAGAGTAATTGAAGTATAGAGAGGGTAAAGTGAAGATCATTGGCCACTCTGGTTGGGGGGTGGGATGAGGGGTATGCTGAGGTTCTTGGTGGTGGAACATGTGCACTGATGAAGGGATAGGGGTCTGATCATTGTATAACTGAGACTTAAACCTGATAGCTTTGTAATTTTTTTCACGGTGATTCAATAAATTTTTTTTTAAAAAAAGTTCCCATAGTTACTGACATGTTTGCTGACACTCCATCTTCCCACATATCTTACACATCATTTATTCCATTGATGTAAATTTTATTCCTCTTATTATAAAATACAGAAAAAGCCCACAGAGTGGGAAAGAATATTTACCCAGTACCTATCTGATAAGGGATTGATATCCAGGATATGCAAGACACTTGTAGAATTGTGTAAGAAAAAAACTCCAACCCCATCAAAAATTAGGGAGAAGAAATGAACAGAAGTTTCCTCAGAAAAGAAATACAAATGGCCAAAAGGCACATGAAAAGAAAGCTCCACATCCCTAGTCATCAGGGAGATGCAAATCAAAACAACAATGAGATATCATCTCACACTAGAGAGATTGGCACACATTCAAAAGAACAAAAGCAACCAGTGCTGGCGTGGATGTGTAGAAAAAGGGACACTCCTCACTGTTGGTGGGAATGCCAACTGGTTCAGCCTTTCTGGAAAACAATATGGACAGTCCTTCAAAAAGTAGAAATTGAGCTTCCATATGACCCCGCAATACCACTTCTGGGAATGTATCCCAAGAATGCAAAAGAGCACAGGAGAAATGACATCTGTACCTATATATTTATTGCAGCACTGTTCACAATAGCCAAAATCTGGAAACAACCCCAGTGCCCTAAAACAGGTGACTGGTTAAAGAAACTTTGGTACATCTACACAATAGAATACTATCATGAAATTTGCTTATAAGTGGATAACCATGGAGAGTATCATGCTAAGTGAAATGAGTCAGAAATAGAGGGACAGACATAGAGGGACTGCACTCATTTGTGGAGTGTAGGGTAGCATCACATGAGGCTGACACTCAAGGACAGTAGATACAAGGACCAGGGGGATTGCCCCATAGCTGGAAGACTGCTTCATGAGTGGAGGGAAGAAGGCAGATAGAATAGAGAAGGGATCACTAAGAAAATGATGGCTGGATGAACCAGTTGGGATGGGAGATGCATGCCCAAGGTAGATAATGGACCAATCATGGTGACCTCTCAGCATCTGTGTTGCAAAAATAGTGAAACAAAAGTAGAGAGAGAGTATGGGAAATATTGTTTGCCTTAGAGGCAGGGGGAGTGTGGGATAGGAGGGGTATACCCGGGATATTGGTGGTGGGGAATATGCACTGGTGGAGGGATGGGTGTTCTATCATTGTGAGATTGTAACCCAAACATGAAAGCTTGTAACTATCTCATGGTGGTTCAATAAAATTTTAAAAATTAAAAAAAATTACTACAATTATTTAAAATTCTTTAGAGATATTTTGTGGTAATACACATGAGTATATTCCTCAGTCTAGTGATAGCAACATTTATACTATAAAACAATTCAAATATCCGTAAACTAAGAATACAGACATAGTTAACAGAATATTCATGCAAGAAATATTAAATAGAGGTAAATTGACTTACGTGAAGCTGCTTATGTCAATGTATCTGAATTTCAGGAACAAATTTATTAAGTGAGAAGTAAGTAGAAAAACACCGTTAAGTGTTTAATATCAAACTCATACAATGACAGATAATGCAATTAGGTACACAAATATATACAAATTAAGAAAAATTTTCCTTCGTTAAAACACATGTTTTATGAAAAGACAGGAGCAAGTTATTGCAAGGCTGCTATTGATGTTCTATTTCTTATGTTGGATGGTATATAAACAGAAAGTTTATATACACTATATTTATCTCTATGTATATGGATGTTATATGTCAAACATACTTTAACTTTTAAATATATAATAGATGTATATACGAATGCCTTATAGAATTATGAATATTATTTTTTAAACACTAACTAGACAATTAAATTCTTAGAGGTGTAACAGAATGCATGAGATCCTACAGAGTGGTAAACTATAAGTAATACATTAGTGTATCTTGATGTATACTTGAAGGAAAGATAATTTAGAATTTCCATTGAAATGCTATCATAGAACAAATTATGCAACAATATATGAAGTATAATAAAGTAATTAAAATTATTATAATATAAAAATTATAATGAAGGCCAATTAGTATATGCACAAATAAAAACAAATAGGCATCTCTTAAACCACAGATAAAATTTGGAGTGAATATAGTTTGAGAAAACAAATATTAAAAAAGAAATTAAGAGAAGAAAAATAGTTACATTTCTTTGTTAAAATACATATGGGCACTTATGCACAATGAAGAAAACATGTAACAGAATTGTTAAAATTTAATTTATAACCTTGCAGCAAATAGCGGAATTTTCTTAGGAAACATTTTGAAAAGTATCTAAATAAAAATAATTCTTCACTTGTACTAAACGTGTACTATGTTGCACTTGCATGAAAGGTCAAAAAAATAATATTGAGATAAATAAAGGCAAACACTTACAGGTGACAACTGAATCTAAATGCAAAATATTGCTAAACTCACCAAAGTAGGTACTGACCTTCTGTATAGGTGGAGCATGAAATTATTTGTTCTGTATACTTTTCATAATTTTTATTACTTCTTTATTTTTTTATTTTATTGAATCACCATGTGGAGGGTTACATAGTTCTCAGGATTATGTTAGTTATATAATACTCAAACACCCTTCCCTTCACCAGTGCCCCTATTCCATCACCAACCACCCCAGTATACCTCCCACCCCCTCCCGCCCCCCCAGTCCCCGCCCTTGTAAGTGATAAGTTTCACTTCGTTTACACTTTATCTTGGTTACATTCTATGTTTCAACACATAACTCGCTATTGTTGCTGGGGTTTCCCCACAAAAAGAAAAAGACAGTCCTACTGTCAAGGAAGCATTTGGTAGTTCTCCATTGCTGAGAATGTAGAGATATTAAGTCCCGCTGTTTGTTACATAACTTTTCTATTTTTTTCCCCCCTCGTCCCGCGCCACCGAGTTCACGCTTGTTTAGTAATCACCACGCTGCCTGACTAAGGGAAAAAAAAACAAAAAAGATGGTTATTTCCCATCATCAGCTGGCATGGGGCTCTGGCTTAGTTGATAGTCTGGTATAAAGTCTGCAAGCAGTTTCTGGAACCAAAAGTAGTGCGCTGGTATCGGCCCCGGCTCGAGATTCCACCAGCGTCCCGCTGTTCCATGTACATAATACTTTATTCCCTTGTATCCCATTCCCATGCCACCAGGTCCGTGTCAACTTAATGGACATCATACTATGGTTAACGCCACACCGCGTTTCTTCCCGAGAAGGAAGGATATTTCTTCTCAGCCTGCATGGGGATATGGCTTAGTTCAATCTAGAGAGATGGCTACCACTTTGATTGCCTTCAATATTTCAACAAAAGACTTACTATTCTTGTTAGGATTTCCCACCAAAGTCCTACCTGTTGAAAAGGAACCATTTCATATTGCTGATGATTAGATGATATTAGGTCGTGCAGCCACAGCAGCAGCCACGCGGTTTTGGGTTCTGTATAAAGTCCAGGGAAAGTACAGCCAGAAATTACACATCACTACAAACTTTTACCCTTTTTTGGTCCCTCCAAAGTCCAACCCGTTACTAAGGAACCATTTCATATTGCTGATGATTAGATGACATTACTTCTTTAGATAAGTTCATACATGAGTTGTAATACATGAGTTGTTCATACATGGTTGTAATAAAATGTCCAAGTCCAACATTTGTCTTTGCTTTATGAACATAAATCATGAGTGCAAAAATAAGCTCTCTCAGTAGTCATCTACATAAAACCATGCACCACAATTTTATGTTTAATATGCTAAAAGAGTAACTGATCATAAAAGATAGCCATGATTTATAATAATGGTGATGTTTTGTGAAACTGACTTATAAATGACAAATAACAGGAACAGTCTTGATCCAGATCCTGTTAGTATCTAATATTATCCAAAATTGCATAACGCTCTTAAAATTGCACAAATCTTATACATACATCTCTAATACATGATATACATACATATATTATATATATGTGGAGCATTGTTCTCTGTTCAAAAATAGCTCTATTGTTTCACCTTAATTGCACTTTACCAGAAGTGAGAAATCCAGGGGACACATTTTTTACTTTATAAGAAATATTGGTTCTTCTGGGAAACAGCTCTAAAAGGTTACAAGTCTCAAGCAAATGATTGTTGTGAGTCTGCCCCCAAAGTTATAAGACTCAAGTATATCACAGTAATATTTGTTAAGCAACTTTGAATTTTTTTAAGTGAACTTAATGCTAGTAAAAGAGGAATCAGGTTCAGCATTCCAAGCCCATCTTATGACTAAAGACAATTGCCTTGGGGATTTCAAAAACAATCCATTTGGGGCTGGAGTGATAGCACAGCGGGTAGGGCGTTTGCCTTGCATGCAGCCGACCCAGGTTCAATTTCCAGCATCCCGTATGGTCCCCTGAGCATGGACAGGGGTAATTCCTGAGTGCAGAGCCAGGAGTGACCCCCGAGCATCACTGGGTGTGACCCAAAAAGCAAAAAAAAAATCCATTTTATTCTCTACAAGTATTTAGAAGACTGCAGAAATTTACACTCTATAATTTTGAATTCATAATCATATATATATTTATGGAACATGCTATAAAGGGACTTATGTATAATTTATAATTTATATCTGAAGCCGATAGTGAAACAATTCATTATATTCATCAAATATTTTGAAGAGGTGATATGTGTTAATGCATACATTATATAGATATGATAAATTACTTTCATAAAAATATAGCAAACTCTTATCCAGTTGATTAGAATATATAAAATGAAGTTAATTAAAAATAGCTGACAATTACCAATATGAAGAATACTGACATGAATTCACATCTGTGAAAATCTTTTTCACTGTTTGGCTCTCTTTCCATAACTGAGATAATTGACTGAGAAAATTGGATCTCCTTCTCCATAGTGCTATGCTTTTGCTTGTATAATGGTTAACATGAGTTCTTGGTGTCATTTGTCTTAAAAAAGTGAATCCTTTGCTATTTTGGAATCACATTTTAAGCTCATAAATTTGTTTGAACGGCTGCTTTTCCCAGACGGAAGTATATAATAAGGCCACCATAGCCATGCCACTGGACTCTGAGCAAGGCTATTTTCACTCGGGGAGCCCCAGAGTTGGGGGAGGGTGAGAACCCTCCCCACCCTAAGGGACCCAGCCCTGGCAGCCTACCTCCACTACCCAACCACCGCCATGCTCCAGGCTGCTTTCCAGACACATTATAAGACAGTTCCTACCCATTTTCCGTCATTAACACACCATATTTGATGGAGTTCAGACAGTAGGCAACAAAATCTTAGTGAGTAGTATATATATGCGTGTACAGTGGTATACTACTGAGAGTACCCTGCTAGCATGGGCAGACCCTTGCAAGCTACTGATGGCGTATTCAATATGCCCAAAACAGTAATGATAGGTCTCATTCCCCTGACCCTGAAAAAGCCTCCAATCTTTGGGAAAGACTAGTAAGGAGAGGCTGCTAAAATCTCAGGGCTCGGATAGAGATGTTACTGGTGCCCGCTCAAGCAAATCAATGAGCAACAGTATGACAGTGACAATAACAGTGATATTTTGTCTGTATTAAAATATAATGCCATTCAGTAGACGCATATGTCTACTATATATGTGTGTATATATATATATATATATATATATATTTTTTATAGATGCATGTGTCCAGAACTGGTGCTATACCTCAGTGTCAAGGCCTCGGTCTTGAGTATGCAGGGACCCAGTTCAGTCCAGCTGTACTTGCCCCATCTTCTAGCCGAATACCACCCTGGAGAACTGGAAGCCACTAAGTACTGCAGGGCTGAACATTGAACAGTCTAGCCTATGATTGTCCCCCAAAACCCCTGCACCAGTGTCCATCTCCCACCACCACCTCCAATGACCCTGGTTTCCCTCCCACCATCCCATCCTCGAACCTGCCTCCATGGCTCCAAGGCAGGCACCTTCTCTCTCTCTCTCCCTATCTCTCTCTCTCTCTCTCTCTCTCCTCCTTTCTCTTTCCCTTTCTCATTCTGTATCTCTGTCTGTCCTCTCTCTCTGTCTCCTGTCTATCTGTGTCTCTGTCTCTGTCCATCTCTCTTTCACTCCTTCCGGTGTGTGGTCTGCAACGCAGATATTGAGAAGCCATCATGTCTGTTCCTTTACATATGTTCAGCACGCAATTCCTACCCAGAGGGATCATTTCCAACTATCTTTGTCATAATGGTCCCTTTTCTAGCCCAATTGCCTTCTCCCCCTACTCTTGACGCAGGCTTCCTTAGTTTTCCTATTCTTAGTGTCACCTTGTCAGACCTGAGTAACAGTCTAGGAAGTTAAGGCATCTGTCTGACATGTGACTGTTGCTGCTTTGATCCACAGCACTGCACATGATTTACAAAGTACAATCAGGAGGGACCCCTGAGCACAGAGTCAGGCGTAGTCTCAAGACACTGCTCGATTGGATCCAACAGCCTTCCTTCAAATAAATAAAAAGTAAAATGTTATCTTGGGTCCCTTTACATTAAAAGTCCATTAAACTCCCTACCTCTAGAAATAACTAATCAGCTTTATTATATCTTTTATTCATTTATTTAAGCCTTCTAAAAACAAATAAAGAAAATTTGCTAGTTTTTTAAATTATGTTTTTTTATGGTTTGGGTTTTTCTTTCTCTCTCTCTCTCTCTCTCTCTCTCTCTCTCTCTTTCTCTCTCTCTTTGCTACACTCAGTGAAGCTCTGTGTTTAGGGACTAAACAGGGTGAGATATGAGGGCCTGGTATCAGACACAAGCTGCTATAATAAAAGACAACTGTTCCACCCACTGTACTATACCTCCAGGTCTTTTAAAAAATGAACCTATAGCAGATGTGAGATTTCACACTAACTTGAAAACGAATCCTAAATAAAGCTGTTTGAATAAACTTTTCAATAAGAAAAAAATTGAAACACTGAAGAGTTTCTAAAATCACATGCTAATATGTCTGCATGTATGCCATGACCTTAGTGGTTCTCCTTGACGGATTAAAAATAAATATATATATAAGAAATATGACACCATTTCCTCATATAGACATAGAATGTTATTTGTGATGATAAATTATAGATATGACTGAATGTGGAGATGAAAAATTAAACCTAGACCAAAAAGGGATCAGTCAATAAATACTCTTTGACTGATTTATAGCCAACACTGTAATCTTAAATGCATCCAAAAGTTAATTTAAAAAAACAGTCAAAATAAAAAAATAAGTGATAGCAACTCATTATTATAAATTCCCTAACCCCAGTACAACATTCTTTCTTTTAGAGACAGATGCACCAAAATATAAGTTTTATAAATATATATATATATGCAATAAACACATATTTCTAATATGTCAGTTTACAGGATTAAGAAACATAATACATAAAATGTCTGAGTGTATGTGGAGTTTTGTGATGACTATTCTTAATTAAAATTTAGGAAGCACATCTTAGAATGTGAACAATGCATGCAAACATTTATTATTCTTATAGTTTTTCATGTAGAGCCCTTCAGAGAATTAAAAGATTTAACAAGCGCAAGGAATAATATACTGACTTATATTATTGGTTCTTAACTTGCATGAGGTCAGCCCTCATGGATCCCTGGTACCATAGATTGTTCCCCAAACACCCCAGGGCTGATCCCGGATCATAGCTAGCTGACACTCCCAAATCAAATAGTTTTCCTATGTTTCCCTTTTATCTTTATCTCTGGAATTAAGATTGTATATGTTCAGTACTTCACTTTTCTAAGTGAAAGAACTCCACCATAAATGTTTCCCTCCACGAACCTAAAAAATAAGCAACTACAAATAAGTTTTATCATATATCTTCCACCAACCAGCTCTGAATACTTTTTTCAGTAAAATACACTATTTTCATTTGTATATTCCATAGTTAATTTGGGAAGAGAGCACATGATTTCTCCATTTATACATATTGGGACAGATTTTACACACTTTCTACAATGTTATTATATTTTGTTCCCACTAGATTACAAGCCACACCCTTCTTTAATTTGTTTGTTGAATATTGATTAAGGAAAAATATGAGGAAATGATGCTAGCCTTTCAAAAAATTGGAAATGTTCAGCGATCAATTCTTTCCTTTTTTTTTAATAGCAGAAATTCCATGCACATTATCTAACAAAGGGTTGGAGCAATAGCACAGCAGGTAGGGTGTTTGCCTTGCACGTGGCCAACCCAGGTTCTATTCCTCTGGCCCTCTTGGAGAGCCCTGTAAGCTACTGAGAGTATTCCCCCCTACGACAGAGCCTGGCAAGCTACCTGTGGCGTATTCAATATGCCAAAAACAGAAGACCTCAACATCAGACCAGAATCCATAAAATACATTGAAGACAAGATCGGCAAAATCCTTGAGGGTAATGTTATCTTCAAAGATGACACGACACTGACCAACTAAGTGGAAACAAGAGATAAACAAATGGGACTATATTAAATTAAGAAGCTTCTGCAGCGCAAAAGATACAGTGACCAAAATACAAAGACAGCCTACAAAATGGAAAAGAATATTCACCCAATACCCATCTGATAAGGTGTTGATATCAAGTATATACAGGTCATTGGTTGGAATCTGCAAGAAGAAAACATCCAACCCCATCAAAAAATGGGGCGATGAAAATGAACAGAAACTTTCTCAAGGAAGAAATATGAATGGCAAAAAGGTACATGAAAAAAATGCTTTTCATCACTAATCATCAGATTAGATGCAGATCAAAACAACTATGAGATACACCTCATACCACAGAGATTGGCACACATCCAAAAGAACAAAAGCAACCACTGTTGGCGTGTATGTGGGGAGAAAGGGACTCTCCTACACTGCTGGTGGGAATGCTGATTGGTTCAGCCTTTTTGGGAAACAGTATGAACTCGTCTCAAAAAATTAGAAATTGAACCCCCATTTGACCCAGCAATACCACTTCTGGAAAACTTTGGTACATCTACACAATGGAATACTGTGCAGCTGTTAGAAAAGATGAAGTCATGATCTTTGCATATAAGTGGATCAATATGGAAAGTATCCTGTTAAGTGAAATGAGTCAAAAAGAGAGAGACAGACATAGAAATATTGCAGTCATTTGTGGAATATAAAGTAAGAGAAGAGGAGACTAGCACCCAATTATAGAAGAGATAAGTACCAGGAGGTTGGTTCCACGGCTTGGAAGCTGGCTTCACATGCTGGAGGAAAAGGCAGCTCAGATAGAGAATGGAATACCAGGTAAAGTGTGGTTCAAGGACCCGCTGGGGATGGGAGATGTGCGCTGAAACTAGACTATAGATTAAACACGATGGCTACTCAATACCTCTATTGTAAACCACAACACACAAATGGAGCACTGTAGCACTGTAGTTCTAGTGTTCATCAATTTGCTCAAGTGGGCACCAGTAATGTCTCAATTGTGAGACTTGTTGTTACTGTTTTTGGCATATAGAATATGCCACAGGTAGCTTGTGAGAGAACAAAAGGGAATGCCCTGCCACAGAGGTGGGGTTGCGTGGGGGGGGATGGAGTGGGGAGTGGGAGGGATACTGGGATCATCTGCGATGGAGAATGGGCACTGGTGGAGGGATGGGTACTCAAGCATTCATGACTGAAACACAAGCACAAAAGTTTGTAAGTCTGTAACTGTAACTCACAGTGATTCACTAATAAAATTTTTTAAACAATTAAAAAATAAAAAATAAAATTTATCCAGCAGAAAAAAATGCCCAAACCAGTAATAACAAGTCTCATGGAGACATTATTGGTGCCCGCTCAAGTAAATTGATGAACAGTGATGACAGTGATCTAATTTTACGAATATTATGAGAGCTTAATTTTCCTTAAAGCTTTTTTTTGTAATAACTGCTTTAAAACTCATCACTATTCATTATTTGTAGTAATTTTAAAAATTTAATTATAATATTACATTTATTATTTAAATTTTTAAACATAAAAAATATCTATGTATACCTCCGCAAAGATCTTAAGTAAAATAAGAAAATGATATATCAAAGATGACAAATCACTTACTTTACCCATTTTTTGTAGACTATTGTTGACTAACCTTTGCTAAAGAGAATTACTGTATATATGATTAACAGGAAGTTTAATTTAAAAATATCCAAGTTCAGTATATCAAATGTGTACAATCCATAAAATATCACGGTGTATTTTTTTAAAAAAAACTTTTCAGAAACCACGACTGTATAGAAAGTCCTTCATAAAACAAGGATAGTGAAAACAATGTCTTTTTGATAAATAATTAGAAATAATTTTGGAATTAAAGATAAATTCATGATTTTCTATGTACAAATTATGAGGCAGTATTATATTTATAGAGAACTTTCACCTATGAGATGCCAAAGTAATTTGAGGCTTAGAAGCATGATTTTGTAACATAGAGAAGGGGTGGCCCACTTCCTTCCATTAGCATTTATATTGAGAACCCAACAGAGTTTGGCTGACACAGGCCTAAACAAGGATCGCAAGTTTCTTGGTTTCCATAGAGTCGAATAAGAACATACCATGTTGTCTTGGAAACTAAAATGTCTAGAAACACAATTTTCTCCTATTTAGAAGGTTAAAGCAGTTATGGGCACTTTCTTGGATATAGAGCCATAAAAATATGTTTATATATCTTACCCTTAACAAAGACACACATAGCATTGAAGATGAAATACAAAGAATGTTTTCTAGAAAGTAGATCTACACATAATTGTATAACAACCTGCAAAAAAATTAACTCTGACCTCTGTCTAATGCCAGGTTCAAAAGTCAGATTAAAGTGGATTAAATACCTCAATATCAGACATGAATCTATAACTTTCATAGAAGAAAATGTAGGCAGAACTCTCCATGACATTGAAGCTAAAAGCATCTTTAAGGATGAAACAGCACTGACCATGCAAGTGGAAGCAAACATAAACAAATGGGACTACATTAAACTAAGAAGCTTCTGCACTTCAAAAGAAACAGTGACCAAAATACAGAAAGAGCCCACAGAATGGGAAAGAATATTTACCCAATACCCATCTGATAAGGGATTAATATCCAGAATGTGTAAGATACTTGTAGAATTGTATAAGAAAAAAACCTCCAACCCCATCAAAAAATGGGGAGAAGAAATGAACAGAAGTTTCCTCAAAAAAGAAATACAAATGGTCAAAAGGCACATGAAAAAAATGCTCCACATCCCTAGTCATCAGGAAGATGCAAATCAAAACAATGAGATATCATCTCACACCACAGAGACTGGCACACATTCAAAAGAACAAAAGCAACCAATGCTGGTGTGGATGTGGGGGAAAAGGGACGCTCCTTCACTGTTGGTGGGAATGCCAGCTGATCCAGCCTTTCTGGAAAACAATATGGACAGTCCTTCAAAAACTAGAAATTGAGCTTCCATATGACCCCACAATACCACTCCTGGGAATATATCCCGAGAATGCAAAAGAGCACAGAAAAAATGACATCTGTACCTATATATTCATTGTAGCACTGTTCACAATAGCCAAAATTTGGAAACAACCCTAGTGCCCTAAAACAGGTGACTGGTTAAAGAAACTTTGGTACATCTACACAACGGAATACTATGCAGCTATTAGGAGAGATGAAGTCATGAAATTTGTTTATAAATGGATAGACATGGAGAGTATCATGCTAAGTGAAATGAGTCAGAAAGAGAGGGACAGACATAGAGGGACTGCACTCATTTGCAGTGTGTAAGGTAGTATCACATGAGGCTGACACCTAAGGACACGGTAGATGCAAGGGCCAGGGGGATTTCCCCATAGCCGGAAGACTGCTTCATGAGTGGAGGAGAGAAGGCAGATGGAATAGAAAAGGGATCACTAGGAAAATGATGGCTGGAGGTACCAGTTGGGATGGGAGATGCATGCCGAAAGTAAATAATGGACCAAACATGATGACCTCTCAGTGTCTGTGTTGCAAGCCATAATACCCAAAAGCAGAGAGAGAGTATGGGGAATATTGCCTGCCTTAGAGACAGCGGGATGGGGGGAAAGGGGGGGATATACCCGGGATATTGGTGGTGGGGAATGTGCACTGGTGGAGGGATGGCTGTTTGATCATTGTGAGATTGTAACCCAAGCATGAAAGCTTGTAACTATCTCACAGTGATTCAATAAAATTTAAAAAATAAAATAAAAATTAAAAAATTGTAAAAGTTTTCATTTTTAGTTATGTTCTTTCCAGAGTTACTATTTATGCATTTGTTACATTTATATTCTAAAGATATATACAACATGAATTTCACCTATTTTAGGAGGAATTTATTGCAATAAAACATTTGACTGTTCAATAAATTACATATACATTCATTGGCTAATATTTGCATAATCATGTTTCTAACTTAGTTTAATCTATTCTATAATATCGGTACCATAAATTAAACTAGTAAAAACAATTATATTAGTAATTATAATTATTATATTATATGTTATAATATAATTATAATATGGTTATAATATAATCACATTATAATTATAATAGCTGAGTAGGAGGAGGAGGGTAGAGCCATCTCAGCGGTAGAGTGGCCACCCTCCCCCGCCCCTCACACCCCGGAATGTTCTTGAAACTTTGCAGGAAGAGAATCAAGAGCACACATGCTCCCTGGAAGCAGAAAGCGTGGCCTGATCATGCGCACTGCACCTCTGGGGCTCCCAAAGCTAAAAAGACAGCAGCGCTGAACCCTGAGGGTGTGGAAAGCAGGTATGTGAGAAACAGGTGGGAGGGAGGGATGCCATGCAGGGGACCACCGTGTATGTCCTGTTGGTGAACCACCCTACTCCCTTCCACCAACGCTGGGTGCAAGGGGATCATCTCATGCTCTACATTTCTAGTTCTAGGACCCCCATTTAATTTCAGCTCCAGCATATTATTCTTATTCCTTGTTTATCCACCAACCTTTTATCTACATTTGTTTCCTGTATAGATGAGACTGTCAGGTAATGAATATTATATTTTCTATTACAACGGGTAGGGTGTTTGCCTTGCACATGGCTGATCTGGATTTGATTCCTCCGCCCCACTTGGAGAGCCCGGCAAGCTATCTAGAATACCTTGCCCACACAGCAAAGCCTGGCAAGCTACCCCTGTCAGTATTCGCTATGCCAAAAACAGTAATAACAAGTCTCACAATGGAGACCGTACTGGTGCCTGCTCGAGTAAAACGAGGAGTAACAGGATGTCAGTGATGGTGATGATGATATTAATAATATTTCTCCTCAGTCAAGAGACAGTGCAGTAGACCCTATCTCTTGTCTGCTTGCAGCTGATCTGGATTTGATCTTTAGTTAAGCATCCTTGTACTCAAGCACAGCAAAGAATGATGCCTGAGCAGAGTCTGGAGTTTCCCCAGAACCTGAACATGAATTGATCTAGTCCCCAAATGAACAAACAAACAAACAAACAAACAAACAGAAAAACACCTCACTGAATCACAATTTATATAATCAGTAAAATTTATGGTTGTAGATTTCTTTTGACCTCCCTCCCTTCATTTATTATAGTGCTATTCACCTAAATTGTGTTTGGAGAAGATAAATAAATTTTCTCTAGCAGAGACTAGAGGTATGATAGTATAAAAATTAATCATTCAAATGAAATATTCAAGTTGATTGCACATATTAATTGTGATCATTTGCTTTCATATATTTATATAGTAACCAAAAATGTCCTTTTGGCCTTGCAAGACACAGATGGCAGGGGTGCTCCGTGGCACTTGAAACCTCATCCTACTATATTTATCCTGTGCTGTCACTCACCTGTGGACGTGGGGAAGCTTCCAAGGCTACCTCCCATGCTGCTTTGGGCATTAAATAGAGCAAGACTTTAATGCAGGGTTAGGTGCTCTAACGTCTCTATTATCTTCCTGGCCACTGAAACCAAAGTTTAGGTTTTGTATGTTCTGCTTTTCTTTGTTTCACTTTGTGGCTTCAACCAGTGGTGCTCCGAACATACCCCTGACTTTATGCTCAGGGATCACTCCAAGTGCAGCTCAGGAGACCATATGCTGGGTCAGGTTTGAGCTGGGGTTGGCTGCATACAAAGCAATCACCCTGCCTCCTGAATTTTCTCATAAGCTCTGCAACTAAGCTTTTAGAAGTAGGCATACTGTCCATAGAAATTTAAATGTGATAAAGAGTTAATTAGTAGAAGCCAAATTCAAAACCATGTTATTTTTAGAAAAATATGTATGCTACTCTTGAAGCAATAAATAACAGATAGGGTTTTTGCCTTGTACCAGGGCAATAAGATTCAATACATTATGCCCCCCCCACTCAAGTACTGCCAGGAGTGATCCTGAGTGTAGAACCATGAGTAAGGTCTGACTACCACTGATTGTGGTACCAGGAAAAAAAAGTATGCATATTTATTATGTTCCTATTTATTAATTTTCCCCTTAATATAAATAGTCTCTCTATATGATCTCTCTACATGTTATTATATGAACACATCTCTTTTCTAATATTTTTATAAATATTTTGAGCTTTGTGGACCACACTAGTTGGTACTCAGCCTATACGTTTTACACAGTATTTAGGGTCTTGATGTCAGATGTGCCCAGGGAAATATGTCATGATGGGAATTGAACCTAGGACTTTACAAGTAGAGTGTGCACTTCTGTACTTTGACCATTCCCCCCCAGCTCACTGTTTTATATATACATATATATAATATATATAAATATATACAGTGATTGCCATTGATAAAACTTAAGTTATTAACAATGAAATAATTAAATGACATGAATCTTTACACATAGACTATTTTCTTACATGCATAACTATGGATATAGGTCTATATCTATGTAGATCTGAGTTTTACTCACATTGAATTTTACTGCTACAAACTATTTTTAAAATTGAGAGCTTGCATAATACCTATGAATAAAAATCAAGAATTGATTTTGATAATAAAAAATAGAGTTTTGAAGAATTATAGAGAAACATTTTCTATTACATTTTACCTAGTCACCTATTATGACTCAAATATATGAAGCCACATTGTCTCTCAATTTGTATGCGTGATATCAAATGTTCATGCCAAGCAGTCATCCCATAATTTGAGGCTAAAATGAATTCAGTTTCCCCTATGGCACTTTCCTCCTTTTGAAACTCTGGCTACATTTATTCTGTCATCTGGTTCTTTGTGTCATAGTTGTCACTCTGACACATGCTACTGTGGATTATATGACGTCCACTTGCAATGTTAAAAAGAAAATGATTCTTTTATCTTCTGACTAATACTTTTAAACCATCACTGGGGTTTCAGGGAGAGCTGCTTTATCTAAAATTATATTGGATTTTTACCCTCATAAGCAAGTGAAGACCATTAAGCATTTCATGTTTTAATGGACAAAGAACTATTGATATTCATATTTAGTTGTGCACTACATAATGATGTTTGGGACAACATCACACAGTTTCTTATGGTTCCCATAAGTCATACCATAATGTTTAACTTTGAAGTAGACTGTATCAATAATTTTTTATAATTAAGATCTCTGACATTCACACAATTATGAAATCACCTAATCACACATATCTTAAAATGTACCCCTGTCAATAGGCTACACCTTACTGTAGTGACATACTATAGAACATTATTCACCATAAAAAGTACAAAATATTGCTATTTGTGTTAAATAAGTGAGACTGAAGGTTAAAGAGCAGATATCAACTGATTTCAGCTGTAAGTAAAACCTAAAAACTATGCGGAATAAGAATAGATTATTAGGTAAGTATAGATGAAAGGCACGAGAATCAAAAGATGCAGTCTTCAGAGACAACAGTGCCTTACAGTGTGTAGAGAGCTTGCCCTGCACAGGGCTGGCCTGGGTTCTATCTCTGGCATCTCTTATGGTACCCTGAGCTCTGGCAGAGAAATTCCTGATTGCAGGGCCAGGAGTATCCTCTGATCATCACAGAGGGTGGTCCCAAAACAATATACAAAAAGAAGTAATATTCCAGTTATAAAATAATCACAGGAAGGCAATGCTTTTATATCACATACTTGAATGTCACTAAGAGAATAGATCTCAAGTTTTGAATCTATTTGATCCTGATTTTTTTAGTGACAAAAGAATGAACTTTTATTTCAATTTTTAAGAGCTATTCAGCTATTCAGAGAGATAGTTTTAATGAATGAGCATTGATATTTATGTTTAAATGATTCTCATTAAATTAATTATCCTCTTTATTATAATTTTAATATATTGAAATTCTGTCCTGATGTACAATAATAACTATTTGATGACTCCCATGTGGCAACCAATTAAATTCTAATACCAAAGGTATTAACAGATATATAAAATATAATCTATACCAAATTGATTGTGTAACTTTCTTTTTTGATAATTTTTTAATTTTTTCTTATGTTTTAATGAATCACTGCAAGGCACAGATACAGACTTAAAAACTTACATGCTTGCGTTTCAGTTATACAAGACTGCATAATTTTCTTACCTATTTCTTTATTCTTAGTATAGCCTGGGTTTTTTTCCTTGTTTTTTTTTTCCATTGAATCACTGTGAGATACAGTTACAAGCTTTTATGTTTGAGTTTCAATCATACAATGATCAAGCACCCATTCCTCTATCAGTGCATATTCTCCACCACCAATGTCCCCACTATACCCTCCTTTCCAACCCTCCCTCTGCCTCCATGGCAGACAATTTCTCCCATACTCTCTACTTTTGGGCATTATGGTTTGTAATACAGATACTAAGAGGTTATCTCATTTGGCCCCTTATCTACTTTCAGCACACATCTCCCATTCCTAATGATTCCTCCAACCATCATTGTCTTAGTGATCACTTCTCTATTCCAGCTGCCTTCTCCCCCAGCTCATGAGAAAGGCTTCCAACTATGTAGTATATCCTGTTAAGACACAGCCCCTCTAATATTTCTTCCCTAAAACACAATAAGTTGAAAAACCCACGGACAGTAGATACAAGGGCCAGGAGGATTGACCCATAGGTGAAAGACTGCTTCATGAGCAGAGGGGAACAGGCAGATGGAATAGAGAAGGGATCACTTAGAAAATGATGGCTGGAGAAATCAGTCGGGATGGGAGATATGTACCTATCTCCAAGTAGGTAATGGACCAAACTTGATGACCTCTCAGTGTCTGTGTTGCAAGCCCTAAAGACCAAAAGTAGAGAGAGAACATGGGGAATATTGTCTGCCATGGAAACAGGGGGAGCAGGGAAAAGGGTGTGTATACTGGGGATATTGGTGGTGGAGAATGTGCTCTGGTGGAGGGATGGGTGCTTGATGATTGTGTGATTGTAACCCAAATATGAAAGCTTGTAACTATCTCATGGTGATTCCATAAAATAAAAAAAAATAAGTTCAAGAAGATCTCAGCCTTTTTCTCATTACATGAATTCTCCTAACCTTAGGATTCCTTGGGAGCTTTTAACATATGGTCCTTCTGTCAAATCATGCTCATTCTCTTCTAGTTTTACCTATCAAAATGGTTCTCAGTTACAGACTCAAAGAATCCTCCTCGTATTCCCAGAGCTGTTTTTCAGTTTGACACTCTTTTCTCCATGCTCTGTACAGATTCCTTAGCCCTTTTGACCACTGCTAAAAAATTTGTTATATCAATTCAATATGGAAAAACAACTCAGTTCTACTCCAATGTAATACACTGGATGATATATATATGTATATATATTATATATATTATATGTATATATATTATATATATAGTCCTGGGAAATTATAGGGTTTAGCTACTGTTTTCTCAATTCTTTATGATACCTATTCTCCATCATCAGATTTCCAATTGTATCTAATTGCATTGCATAGAAATCTGCATCAGATGTCTAATTCTTTTTGTGGGAAGCATATTCCATTACCAATTGTTATCATATACTCAGAACATAACAACCCTAGTGACTTTAATTTTAATTGAAGAAAGCATTTAAATTCTGTGATTTGATTTCCTGATCTCAAATTTGGATAATAATATCTATCTAATTGTGTTTATCACAAGCTAAATAAGATACCTTGACATTTCATTTTATTCCATAACACTTTTCTTTTTTTCAAACTCTAAAACAGTTTGGGAGATAGTTTTCTAATGTCATCTCAGTCATACCATGAAACTAGGTGCACAGACTGGTTTGAATCATTTCCAAAACTTCCTCATTAGACTGCCACAAATAATTGAATTATGTCTGCTCACTATGCCTGTCTAACTCTGTTCACCTAACTACTTCATCAGTCATAACTAAGACTTAATTTAAATTTTTTTCACTTGGGCACATTTTTAATTGGTGTTAAAACTTTATTTTACTTCAGGTGATGTAGTTACAATAGTGTTAAAGTTTATAGCGTTGATGCTCTAAGTGACTGGACCCCACTATCACCAAAGTGCCCAGGACTCACGACCACATATCATCATTGTATCACTGTCATCCATTGCTCTTTGATTTGCTCAAGTGGGAAACAGTAACGTCTCCATTGTGAGACTTGTGGTTACTGTTTTTGGCATATAGAATACACCATGGGAAGCTTGCTGGGCGAGATACGCTTGGTAGCTTGCTGGGCTCTCTGAGAGGGGTGGAGGAATTGAACATGGGTCAGTCGCATACAAAGCAAACACCCTACCCATTGTGTTATCGTTCATGTTCATCATATATCATATTTTAACTATTTTTTTTTAAATTTTATTTTATTTTATTAAATCACCGTGTGGAAGATTACAATGATTTCGGGCTTAGGTCTCAGTTATACAATGCTGAAACAACCATCCCTTCACCAGTGCCCATATACCACCACCAAAAAAAAAAAAAAAAAAACCCACACAGTACACCTCCCATCCTGCCCCCCCACCCCCTACCTTGTAACTGATAAGTTTCATTTTACATTCTGTTTACTTTGGTTACATTCAATATTTCAACACAAACCTCACTATTGTTGTTAGGAGTACCCCACTAGATTCAGACCTACTGTGAAAACAAATAAGGTCGCGCGGCCGCGGTAGCGGCCGCGCGGTTTTGAATTTCTGTACTTTAACAAGAAGTCCAGGGAGATTTCTTCCAGATATTAGATAATTGCAGGCTTGAACGACCAATCTGTGGTCGTCTTAATATGGCGGCCACCGCGCCCTTCATCCCCGGAGAGAAAGAGGCGAGAGAGAGAGAGAAATACCTTTCCCCTCCCGGGCGGGCACAGGGCCGAGTCTCAGTTCTCAGGCTGGAGACATTCTGCGAGGAGTTGCTCACACCAAAAGAGGTTTTGCTGGGTCTGGATTCATGCTTGTACAGCTGCGGAGAGGCCGCACATACGTGCGGCCCCCGGGATCACATCTCGGCGGTCTCATATTTTAACTATTTTATGTATTACATTTTATCACTGTGAGATATTGTATAATAGTGTACATATACCTTGTATATCTTTGATATACCATATAATATTCAATATATAATATCTTTGATATTAACTCCTTCTCAGAAGGGAATTGGGTGAATAACATTTCCCATTTCATAGGCTGCCTTTTTATTTTGGTCACTGTTTTTTTTTCTTGAGGTGCATAAGCTTCTTAATTTTAGGTAGTCCTATTTGTTTATCTTGGCTTCCATTTTCTGGGTCAGTGACTCTTCAGCTTTGAAGATACCTTTAGCTTCAGTAGTGTAAGGGATGGGGCCGAGGGCTTTGCTTTTTCCTTCATTGTACCTTATGGGATTCTGGTCTGATGTTGAAGTCTTTAATACATTTTGATCTGGCTTTTGTGCATGGTGTTAGAAGTCTGTGCCTTTTCTGGTGAAGGTATGGATGTTTGAGCATTGTGTAACTGAGACTTAAGCCTGAAAGCTTTGTGACTTTCCACATGGTGATTCAATAAAAAAAAAAATTTTAAAAATAAGTCTGTGCCTTTTTTTGTGCATATTTTAACTGTTTTTGAATGTTGTTTTGACCACACTCAGCAGTGCTCTCTGTTAGCCCCTGGCTTTGTGCTCAGGGAAAACTCCTGGTTATGCTCAATGACGCATACATGGTGCCAGGAATTGAAACTGGGATAGTGGAGTGTAAAAGCAGTGTCTTTCCCACTATAATATCTCTCTGACACCACTTTTAACATTTTCATAGAAGCTACATATAATGATACTACAGGGTCCCTGTGGCTACAATTGGGAATGCTCAAAGTGTTCTAAATTAGTGGGGTTTGAATTCAAGGTCTTAAACTTTATAGGCATATACTGTGCCATTTGTATAGATATCCATGGATTTATTTTTAATATTAAATTGAATATCTCAGTCTAACTCAGTCTTTTTTTTGTCTTCTTAAGTATTTTCACAGGAACTATCATATTTCACAGAACTATTTTACCAAATAGTATTTCAGTACATTTGGAAATTTCTTCTACTTGCTTATTTTAACTGAGCAGTGGATACTTGCTTAGATTGATTTTAAACTATTAGACTACTTAATAGAAACTACTATTTTCTCTACTCTCTACTGTTTTTAATTGTAAAACAAATACATTCAATTACATATATCACTGTATCACTGTCATCCCGTTGATCATCGATTCGCCCGAGTGGGTCCAGTAACATCTCCATTCACTCTAGCCCTGAGATTTCAGCAGCCTCTCTTTGCTGGTCCTTCCCAATGGTGCTTCATTGGAGGCTCTTTCAGGGTCAGGGGAATGAGACCCATCATTGTTACTGGTTTTGGAATATGAATATGGCACGGGGTGCTTGCCAGGCTCTCCCGTGCGGGCAGGAAACTCACGGTAGCTTGCCAGGTTCTCTGAGAAGGAGAACTAGGCTATAAGAGGTCGCTTCTGGGAGCTTGGTTTAATAGTCTCTGGATGTTGGCCTTTGATGGGATTACACAGTGCCATGGGCAATTTCTGGGTATAAACGCCTACCTACTGGAAAATGGGGAATCTTGGCGGAAGAGGCCCAGTCCTGATCCAAGCAGGCTTGGAGTTCTCAGCCCTGGGTCCAACACACCTGTGTTCCTCTGCCAGTTCCTACATATAAATATATATTTTATATAAGACACTGAATGTTAATATATCTACTTTACTCAACTATTTATTTTTCCCTCAAAATGTCCATTTCACTCTTCCTTTAAAATGATGCCATTCAACATTCAAGGCATTCGCATTTTTTCCTAAAATTCTCTACCTAATTTTTACCTAATTCTTTTTTTTTTTGCAGACTGAATTTTTTTTAATTTTTATTAGAAAATCACTCTGAGGTACAGTTTCAGACTTACAAACTTCTGTGCTTGCGTTTCAGTCATATATTGATCAAGTACCCATCCCTCCACCAGTGCCCATTTTCTACCACCAAGGGTCCCAGCATCCCTCCCACCACCCCCACCCTGTCCCCTCCACCCCACCCACCTCTGTGGCAGGGCATTCCCTTTTGCTATCTCTCTCCTTTTGTGTGTTGTGGTTTGCAACAGATATCTACCTAATTCTTGAAAATTATTCATGGTTCTGAAAAAAAATAAGTTCCAGCTTTTACTCATACATGGACTCTAATTTTGGACAGTTTGTTTAACCTTGTATGCAGTGCAAGTGCACAAGTGTGCAAGTGTACCTTGCACTGTGCAAGTGTACACAGTGCAACTGTGTACAAGGTTAAACAAATGGTCTCAACTGTGATGCCCTCTCTATTTCTCAATTACCCATTTCAAAATTATTTATTTACTTTTGAGGAAATGTTGGTTTGTAAAACTATTAAAAGTCCACAATGTTATACCTCTTCAAAATATGTTACAATAGTATACACATCAAAGTAGAATATTCTCCTCTGATCAGCTCTACTCATAAGGTATTCAATTACTTTTTACTCTCCTTGTTTATTAGTTCATATTAAGTAATAATAATGATAATAATTAATAAACCTCCAGGGTCATTCTTCTACTGAAAAACTTTATGTTCCAGAGGTTCCTTTACATTGTCTATTGAGTTCATCCTGCCATCTTCATTGACAGATTACTTATAATATAAAATAATTCCTATAACCTAGAATAATTTATGTATAAACCTTCCAGCTTTATTATCTCTCATAAGATTAATTTTTTATATAATAATGGAAAAATATTAGTAGGAACTTCATATGTATTATGGTCAAAATAAAGTTTTTATTCTAAAAAAATCATATATCAAAAACAGTGTCTACAGGCTTTCGCATCTAATTGTTAAATGTGAGATTTTCTATATGCTATTATAAATTAGTTTGATAGTTTCCTTGTTTCCTATATTTATATTTTTCCATAGTTTTATCCCTACTGTGTAACCAGAAGGATAGTCATTACCCTTTATAATGAAAATTTTGCTAAACACACATGCAAAATTTGTTGTTCTAGAATATCCAAATTTCTGAGTTTGGGGATTTGTTTTATCTTGACCTAATGCACACTTTTCTGAGAAGATTTTCTTTACAAACTCATGAAATAAGTATTATCTTCCAATATTTTCAACACTTACCTGTTTTTGATTTGCTACAAGTTTCTCTCTTCATTTCTAAATACCCCTACCCATATCTGTATATCTCACATGAAGAAATCCCTGTCTATATTTTTCTATCACTGATCACTTAAATTTATGAATTAACCACATTATGTAGCCTGTCAAATTTGAAAACCATTCTTAACAAAATCTGCACTATCTTGACCATGCTTCTAAGGTATTTTGCTGTGAATTTTGGCTGCCTTCTTAGTTATTAAATATATGTGTAGATTTATTTTCTACATTAACTTTAATATACTTTTCTTCATCTCTAAACTAATCACATACTTATATAATTTTAATTTACTTTTATGCTTAACTCCAGTAGGTTTATGAAAGAGTACACATATGGTTTACTTAAAAAGTCTTTTGAGGGGCTGGAGCAAGTAGGGCGTTTGCCTTGCATGCAGCCAACCCAGGTTCAATTCCCAGCATCCCATATGGTCCCCTGAGCAGTGCCAGGGGTAGTTCTTGAGTGCAGAGCAAGGAGTAGCCCCTGTGATTCGCTAGCGGAGTGTGACCCAAAAAGAAAATAAAAAGCCTTTTGAGTCGACATATATTTCATAAATAAAAGGTCTATCTAGGGCTTTCATTTTGTAAGTGGCAACCTACATGATAAAGTTTCAGGTATGCAGAAATCTTACTCCAAGTTTCTATTTGCCTTCCTAATGTGAGAAATAGGATGATCAGAACTGGGAAGATAACTCAAAGAGAGTGCTGGGAGTGTAATCAAGTTCAATTCCTGGCACTATAAAAACCCTTTCCTGCTCCCCGTATCTCAGCTGTGCTGTCTCAAGACCACTGCTGTGGTGAGTAGTACCACACTGCCAGGATCCACTACTGAACCCGCAGGACTGACCACTTTGACTGACTCCAGGACCCTGAAGCACACCTAGAGAAGTAATAGATAATTTAAATCAAGTAGTATTTCTTTTAGTGTTTTTGGGCCACATCTCAAAGTGCTCAGTACTCACTGCTGATTATATGTTCAGGTATTGATCTAGTAGGATTTCAGATACTATATGGTATGACAGAGATCACCTGGGTTTGCTGCATACCCTAACATAAGCAAGTACCCTACCCACTGAATAATCTCTCCAGACCCTGAAAGATTCAAAGACTCATTTTTTGAGCCACGTAGGAGTGAGTTAAGGCATGATCCCTCTAGGATTAATTCACATTGACAAAAGAATCATCTTTATTGTGTATTCTTGAATTATTGGAGCTATTCTCTGAGGATTTTCCACCTTGGCTCTGAATTCTTTTTGTTTCTTTCTATTTGCTTATTTGCATTCTCTTTCTCTCCTCTCTTTATCTCATCTTCTCCTTTACTCCTCTTCTTTATCTCGCTTTCCTTCTTTATCTCCATCTCTGCTTTTTCTTTATTTCTCATTCTTTTTCTCTTTCTTTTCTCTCTCCCTTCCACTTTTTTCTTTTGCTCTTTCTTTCTTTCACTCTTTCTTTCTCCATTTTGCTTTCTTTTCTTCTCTTTCTTTCTTTCTTTCTTTCTTTCTTTCTTTCTTTCTTTCTTTCTTTCTTTCTTTCTTTCTTTCCTTTCTTTCTTTCTTTCTTTCTTTCTTTCTTTCTTTCTTTCTTTCCTTTCTTTCTTTCTTTCTTTCTTTCTTTCTTTCTTTCTTTCTTTCTTTCTTTCTTTCTTGCTTGCTTGCTTGTTTTCTTCTTGCATTCTCTTTTCCTTTGCTCTTTATCTTCTTTTCTCCTGTTTATCTCTACTGTCTGTAATTATGAGAAAAAGGAACTGCAGTGCTATGGGATACCTCATATTAAATATTTAAAATGTAAATAAAAATAGCTTAATTCATTATGTAACATACTTCTAAATAAGTGTGTTTTATTACAATTGTCTAAGGTTCTATTAAGTTATATTGATTAAAAATATATGTATTATTGAAAGTCTTATTTTTAAAAACATTACCTGCATGCTAAAGAAAATAAAAAGAAACAGCATTTCCTATAATAAGAGTAGATTTTATTTCTGAAGGATTCCATATTATGCTCTATATTACATAAATTATTCTTCTATTATGCATCTCTATTAATTTAAATAATTTAAATAATACCTGATCAAAGTCTGTTGTTTATTTTTTTTTTAGATTTATAGGTTCAAAGAAGGATGACACACAATCTTGGAGTATAATCAGTGTACTCTGGGCTTAGAAAAAACCTGCATGTCCGATTTTCTTGCCTGAATGCTTCAGCAAGCGCAGTACAAACTGTCTCATGCTATACATTACTATTAGTGAATGAAATATTGATGTTGTTTGGGTATATTCATTACTGTAGCTGACATCTCAGATTTATTCCATGATATGCATATAATTTAGTTTAGGAAATACACAAACCTGATTTATTTGGTTACTTGGAACCAGGAAAACCTTCCAAAGGATTTCTTCTCTTTCTTCAAGGCAATATCTGAAGCATCACCTTATCATCCTGCTGAAAATACAACATATATGTTACCTTAAATTCTGAATATCTTTTTAGGCCAGGCTTTGGCCTTTAAAAGGGTGAAAAATAGACCACAAATCTATTTTATATGCTGCTGTTGATGATAAAAACGTAAAAATTTCTGAATTTTAGAGATAGATCAATGTGCTGACAAATGCAATGTATGTTTTGCATACAGGAGACCTGGATTCCATTCCCATGCCACATGATCCTCAAAGCACCTTGGAAAAAAGAGTCAACTGTAGGCTGCTTCCCCCAAGCCCCAGAAAAATATCCAAAGAACATACAGACAGAAAGAAAGACGAAATATGAAAAATCAGTACAAGAATTTAGTTTACTGTATCACTGACATATCACTGTTCATCGATTTGCTCGAGCGAGCACCAGTAATGTCTCCAATGTGATACTTGTTACTGTTTTTGGCATTTCAAATATGCCACAAGGAGCTCGCCAGGCTCTGCTGCGAGGGCGAGGTACTCTCGCTAGCTGCTGGGCTCTCTGACAGGGGCAGAAGAATCTAAACCAAGCCCGCTGCATGCAAGGCAAGCACCCTACCTGCTTTGCTATCACTAGGAACAATTAGTCTATGTAGCCTGTCCTATTCTGGTTTACTTAACACTGGTAAAAATATTTAAAATATTCAACCTGCCATTTTACATGTCTTTTCAATAACTATGTTGAGTTATGCATATTATAATAAATAAGTTAAAATTATCAAATGATAAGAAAATTGAGACTATATGAAAAATCATTCATCAGGAAAAGACAGAAATTCATGGGGGAAATTAAAAAATAAAATAAAATCCTGGAAAAAAGAACACACAAAAAATTACAGATATAAATAGTCAGAAAATATAAAAGAAAATATAAAAGAATCGACATAGCAGTACAAATGAAAGCACTGAAGCACTGTAGTACTGTCATCCCATTGTTCATCAATTTGCTCAAGTGGACACCAGTAACATCTCCATTGTGAGACTTGTTGTTACTGTTTTTTGGTGTATCGAATACACCAAAGTAGCTTGTCAGGCTCTGCTATGTGGGTGGGATATTCTTTGTAGCTTGCGAGGCTCTCTGAGAGGGATGGAGGGATGGAGGGACAAAGAAATCAAACCCGAGTCGGCCTCATGCCAGGCAAATACCCTACTCGGTGTGCTATCGCTCCAGCCCACAATGAAAGAATCAATATGAATGTGAATGACCAGAAATCACCAGTAAAAAAGTCATAGACTGTTTAAAATTATTTATTGCACATAAGAATATGATATATAAGTACAGAGTTGCATAAGCATAAAATTTACACTGCTTCCTTTCTGTTTGTTCATATTTTAGGATTTAACTTTGCTGGACTAGCACTGAAAAAGCTCTTAAAAAGAAAGCTAACTTTCTTCTCAGCTAAGTTATTTCTCTTTGGGATGCTGACTCTGACCTGTGCCTATGTCACTTAGGGTTGTGTAAGATACTTTGGCAAACTTCTTTTTCTTTTTCTTTTTTTTTTTTTTTTTTTGCTTTTTTGGTCACACCCAGCTATGCTCAGGGGTCACTCCTGGCTCATGCACTCAGGAATTACTCCTGGCGGTGCTTGGGGGACCATATGGGATGCTGGGATTCAAACCTGTGTTGGCCGCGTGCAAGATAAATGCCCTACCCGCTGTGCTATCACTCCAGCCCCTGGATAACTTCTTAGCAAAATTTATTATAATGTTTTCCACATGCTTGCTCCTAGCTCACAGTCACAGGAGTACTGCCTTAAATTTTATTTATCTAGTTATTTTAAAATCTCTTCTAATTCTCAAAGACCAGGAGTACTTGAATTTGTTTATTGATTTAGGAATTCTTTGTGTTAAAATTTGCATGCTATCAGGCCGGAGGAAGTAAAAGGCAAACGTGTTCCAGACCACTCACTTTTCTAAGTCTTACTAGTCTTCTGAAATTAGACTGCCTGTGTATATACAGCAATGACTTCAAATAGTTCCAATTTTGCTTTTTTATGTTATGTATCATATATACTTTTTTGAGAGTACTAATGCAGTACAAACTACAGTTCATCATAGAATCACTTTTAAATAAAATGACCTCCATTTAATAATTTAAAAGGTCTATCAGAATCTGTCTTTTCTCAATGGCCCTTATAAAGCCCTCCATTCTCTCATTTGTTCATAGTAAACCAATGAAACTAGACTTTCAAAATATTCTGAGTTAGTTCTCTATTAGGAACTTTTTGTTTAATTATTTTTCTGCTTTCTAGTTACGACCCTGACTTTTCAGTGACATAGCTCATTGTTTTTATCAGATTATCCCTTAATTGAAAATGTTTAAGTGAAAAAGAAATCTAATTTTGTAAGTAGTATTATAACACAAAACATAAAATCATAAACCCATAATATTTTGTATGATTGAATAAATATATAAATTGGCAAATGAGGAAGAAATAATAATCTCTCGCTCATAACCATTCCAGATAATTTAAGCAGTTATCATGCCATGTGGGGGAGAGAGCTACCCAGTCCTGACGCAATAACTGGGCAAGGCCATTTCCAAGGCACAGAGAGCAAAACTGGATGAAAAGTAGGGAGGGACTATGGTGCAAAGGGAGAAACTGTAAAGTGTTAAAAACTATCAGGTGATAAAAATCAATGGCAAACCTTAAATCCAGTATTATTTTTAACAACAGCACAACCCATTACACAGTATGGGTATTAACACAGTAATACCATCTGAAAGCTATGCTGAGAACGTTGTCCAACATTTCTTTTCTTTTTTCCCCTTTTTTATTAAAAATTGAATCACTGTGTGAGACACACAGTTACATACCTGTTCATGATAGAATTTCAGTCGTACAATCTTCCAAGACTCATCCCACCACCAGTGTACATTTCCCACCACCAATGTCTTATTTTCCTCTGACAATCCTTCCCCCACAGCCTGTCTCTATGGCCAGTAATAATTGTCTCCCTCCTTCCCTCTCTCTCTCTCTCTCTCTCTCTCTCTCCCTCCCCTTTTGGGATGCTCAGTCCCTAATATATTAGGTTATTGAAATTGAGCCAGAGGGTCTAAATATTGACACCATTTGAAAGAGAAATAAAACATTATCTGTGGGTCAAGAAACTCAAAAGGTTTTGGGGCTGGAGTGATAGCACAGCGGGTAGGGCATTTGCCTTGCACTCGGCTGACCAGGGTTCGATTCCCAGCATCCCATATGGTCCCCTGAGCACGGCCAGGAGTAATTCCTGAGTGCAGAGCCAGGAGTAACCCCTGTGCATCGCCAGGTGTGACCCAAAAAGCAAAAAAATAAAATAAATAAATAAAAAGAATTGCTTAAAAAAAAAAAAAAGAAGAAACTCAAAAGGTTTTAATTTGTTGGGGATTAATGGGCAAGACAGAGAGAGGAAGCTAGGGTGTATGGTTTATGGAACCTCTAAAGCCAGAAAGTAGGGCTCCAGCCAGATTGTGGGATGGGTGTTCATACAAGAGCTCTATCTGTGCTCTTTCTGCTGGGGTAATATCCCCTGAAAGAAAACCATTACAAAGATACTTGTCCTAATATGCTAAGGCCCTCGGATGTGTAACTGTTAAGTTTGGATGGATTATGTTCTCTTTGTGATGGCTACTCTAAGTAATAAACACTGTATGTGAAAGACACCGAGGGCTCTCACTGATGAGGCCAATACCACTCTGACCTCATGTTTTTTTCTCTCCTAGTTCAGTGTTTCTTACTCTTCACATCATCCCCATTTCAGATCTGTTCACCATGGCCTGGTTCTGGATGCTAATTTAGAGGATCTTGAAACACAAGTGGAGGGATTGGCATAGCACTGTGCAACTATTAAATAGCTACTTCTGGGGCTGGAGCTATAGCACAGCGGGTAGGGCATTTGCCTTGCACTCGGCCGATCCAGGTTCGATCTCTAGCATCTTATATGGTCCGCCAGGAGTAATTCCTGAGTGCAGAGCCAGGAACAACCCCTGGGCATCGCCGGGTGTGACCCAAAAAGTAAAAAATAAATAAATAAATAAATAAATAAATAAATAAATAAATAAAATTAGCTACTTGAAGCTTCAGAGAGTTAGTGCAAGGGGTGAGGTATGAGGTATGGCCTTGCATGCAGCCATCCTGGGTTCAATCCCCAACACCACATATATGACTCTAGGTGCACTACCAGGAGTGTCCTTTGAACACTAAGTCATGAATAAGTCTTGAGCATTTCCGGGAATAATACTCCCCAATAACAAACAAAAAATTTCAATCTGATTGTAAACTATGACATCACAAGTACAATTTTTTTAAGTACATTTAGGGATGATAAAATTGAAAACAAATTACAAATCCTTTTCTGATGCAAAACTATCTATATATAATTTGATTTCTGATTATGTACAGTTGAATTACTGTTACAATACTATGTAAGTTTAGTAGATAAATCACCTGCCTCTATAGGTATTTTAAAGCTTTTTATTTAATTCACTATAATTTCATAGAACTGAAAAATGCTGAAAATGTATTACTTATTTTGGTGTGTTCTTTTTCTATCCTCCAAAAAAGGAAATTTCAAATATATAAGATAATTGCATAATTTTGAGATAATTTCTGTTTGTAAAAACCTATTTGGTATGTTAGAAAGAAAAAATCTTCAACAATTAAAACTCAAACGTATAAAGATTTTAATCAGTCTCCTGGGACACTTGTCTTTTGGATTTTTGAGAAATACGTGATTATAAGGACAATTTATATGAGGAGCAATAACCTCCAAGTAATGTGATCATTAAAATACCTCCCAACTGTAATATATCATTATTAATTAGAGCCAGATAATCATTTCAGTGATATGCTAAAGCCATTTTCTATATTTCAGTATATCCTGATACGTGAATATTATTAATAAAGTGATTATATTTTAGAGCTTTACAATGTGACGATCTCAATAAGTTGTTTATTTTAAAATTAGAAAAGAGTGTGGGTAGTAGTGTGTAGGAAGAAATAGTATTAGACATTGCCAATAAGAATATTTGTTGTAGTTGGGGTTCAGCAACATTTTATGCCTAAATAATTAATATTAAAGCTATTGTAAATGACCATCTTAATTTTAAAAGAACTTTAATGAAAACACTTGCAGAAATCCTGCCAAGTTATAACTTTTAGCTTTTTTGGATACAGAAAATCTTGCTATTTACTATGATTACAGTGTGTGTGTTAATACTATGAAAATATATTCCCAATTTTATGTAAATAAGCTAACAGTGAATCTTTATATTCTTATAAAGAATATAAAGTCAATGTTGCCATTTGTTTTTAAAAAAGAGAATGAAGGAGATTAGGAGCTTGGGATAACAAATTTTTTCTTAACTCACTCTATTTATGGATAAATCATTAATATTAAAGCTTCTTCTTATCTATTGCTGTCTTTTGATGTATTTTATAACTGTTGCCACTTGTTTCATGGAGTTTCTGCTCTTTTCTCCTAGAGAAGTCTCTTACTTTAGAATGCTTTTGCTGGTCACTTTAAAGTCATGATTTTTGTCAGTTTTTAAAATCTCTTTTAAAATCTCATCTCTCTCTCTTTTTTTCCCCTCTGACCCTCAGCCATTTACCTAGCAGTACCATGAAAATAAAGATATCATCTCACTGATTTTTATTTCTTTTGAAGCTTCTAGCACATTGTTAGGTCTTTAATAGGCTCAGAATAATTATTTCTAAATTATTGTTGATAAAATCAGTCTAAAGTTGACTTAACAGATTGATGCTGACGCTCATATTTTAGGCTCTGTTAGACTTTATTATAAACCATTCTATCAAAAAGATAATTCTAATTATTTTCCATGGCAAATCATGCATTTCAAACTGCATTTATGTATAATTTAATTTGCAATTAATCAAATGCATATAAAACTGACCAGTAGAGTTTGCTACTAATAAAAATTAAGTAGTGTTACCATATTAAACCAAGATATTTTCTACTAAAGTAATAAAATAAACAAGACTTAGAGACAGTTCAGGGGTGATGTGATAGCTTACAAAAGGCTGTGTTCAGGTCCCAGTACAATGTACGGCCCCCAGAACAATATATAAAGGGATTCTTGAAGACAAAGTTAAGAGAAAGCCCTGAGCACCCTTGGCTGTGTCTAAAAACAAAGTAAATAAAGAGAATAAACAAATAAACTAATCAATTTCTTAGGGGCTAAGGATATGACTGTGATATCAAGGTACTGCACATAATTTATATGTATGAAGTCTAAATTTTGTTATTGGAAGCCAAGAAATTAAAAACAAAAAAAATTGGAGCACTTAATGTTTTTCTGGTCCTATTTAAAATGGTAAATACATAATTTTATTAAGAAATTGACTTTAGTGGCTGGAGCATTAGCACAGTGGATAGGGCCTTTGCCTTGCATGCGGCCGACCTGGGTTCAAATCCCAGCATCCCATATGGTTCCCTGAGCACCGCCAGGAGTAATTCCTGAGTGCGTGCAGAGCCAGGAGTAACCCCTGTGCATGGCCGGGTGTGACCCAAAAAGAAAAAAAAAAGAAATTGACTTTACATGAAATTTGCATATAAGTGGATGGACAAGGAGAGTATCATGCTAAGTGAATTAGTCAAAAAGGGAGGGACAGACATAGAATGATTGCACTCATTTGTGGAATATAAAATAGCATGATATGGTGCTAACACCTAGAGGACAGTAGGGATAAGGGCTAAGAGCATGGATCCAAAGTTTGGGAGCTGGCCTCATGTGCTGGGGGAAAAGGCAGTTGGGATGGAGAGGAACCACTGAGTAAATGGTGGTTGGAAGGATAGCTCGGGATGGGAGATGTGTGCTGAAAGTAGATTAAAGACCAAACATTATGGCTTCTCAGAATCTGTACTGCAAACCATAGTGCCCCAAAGTAGAGAGAGAGTAAGAAGGAAGGTGCCTGACACAGAGGCAGGGTGTGGGGTGGGATGGGGGTGGTGGCAGGAGGGACACTGGGGACATTGGTAGTGGAAAATATACACTGGTGGAGGGATGGGTGCTCAATTGATGTATGATTGAATATCATGAAAGTTTGCAACTGTGTCCCAAGATGATTCAACTAAAAAAAGGAAATTTCAAAAAGAGAGAGAAAAAAAAAAGAAATGGACTTTAAATTAATCCTCCCTAAAGACTTCCAGTATTTTTCAAGTTTCCTGAGATAAAGTATAGCACCATACACATGCTAGTCAATAATCAATTTGATGTTGTATATTTCTCCAGGAACAGTGATAAGTTATTACAATATGTTCTACTCTCTTTATATATACCTGGCTAGAGGTAGGAGAGATAGTACTGCAGGTATGGCACTTACTTGCACGCTGCTGACTCAGGTTAGATTTCTGGCACCCGCTATGGTCCCCTGATGCCAGAAGGAGTAATCTGCAAGTGCAGAGCCATGAATTTCCTCTGAGCTTTGCCAGATGTTGTCCAGAAACCAAAACTATAACATAATAAATACATAACTAAACACTATTGCTAAAATATATGCATATTTAGCACAGAATTCTCTGCATCTTATTAATAACAAAACATGTATAGTTATTAATCCAGGGACTGGAGCCATAGGGTGCCTGCCATGCAAATGGCCAACCTGGATTCAATACCTGTCATTTTCATCCCAATGTGTGAGTGGTCATGAAAAGTGATACAAGTAATACAGGTGTTACTCCTTTTACTTGGTTTTATGTTTTGGGGGTGGGTGAGGTGCTTTGTTTTTTGTACCACACTTAGAGCTTGACTGCATTCAGAGATCCTTTCTGGCTGTGCTCTGGTGCATATGCAGCATATATAGTGACCTGGATTGAAACTAAGTTGACTACATGCAAAATAAGCACCCTATCTACCATACTAGGTATCTAGCCACTTGTATCACTTGTATCATTTGTCATCCTGTTGATCTTTGGTTTGCTGAGCAGCACCAGTAATGTTTCCATTCATCCCTGTTGCACACTAGTGTAGCCCAGTGATATCTGCTTGCTCCAGGAACAGGAAGAGCCTCAAACCATTTGTTCAGAGTTTTGACTAGCAAGTCTGACCATCTCGTAGGTGGGTGGCCATGTGGTCTTTTGACGTTCCATGGAATCCAATCAGTAACAACTCTAGTCCAGAGGTTGTCTCTAAATCATATTACGTGTCAGGCCCATCTGATTTTCGACCCTTTGGCAAATCAGAGACAACATCCCTGATTCTTGATTGTCGATGGAGTTTGGAACTAGCCACATCTCATTTTAATTTGATCATATTGACTGTCTTAAGGACTTATATACTGTGAAGAAGAAGATGTTAGTAATTTAAGGTAATAACCATAAAAGGATATTTTATGAAAAGTTTTCAAAACCTAAATATTCTATTGAAATAAGTCAGCAGCCATGAGCTGCAAACATTAGATTAATGAGGGAAAAAAATATCAGACATCTAGCTAGGCTAGGCAAAAGGAATCATAAGAGAAAATTCCTTAAGGCTAAGCAAACGATAAGTTTTAAGTATAAAAATTAGGTTAGCTATGGTATAATATGACAGTATATGCTCTGGATAAAGTATGTGTGAGGACTTCAGTTCAATCCTGAGACTCTAATACTATTACTTCTATACTAATGTTAGAAAAATTAGAGAAAATATAACTAAACCACAGTCAATTAGATGAGATTTGCTATAAGGAATATTCATTCAACAAGAAAATTCCAAGGAACAGTATTTGGTATATTTCATGGTAGGACTTTTTATGGTTGCAGCAGTTCGGACTAATTTCAGATCCTTGTATGTAGCAAAATAAAATAGCATAGTCCACTACCAAATGCATTCAGTGTTACTGTTCTTAAAGGTGCATATAAATGCATCTCTTTGGGTTGAATCTTTAATGGAATCAGCAGCAACAGAATAATGGGCTCATCAGTAGAACCCTCCACCCTCATCAATATCTCCATCTTCAAGCAACTTCAACATAGCCATTACTATATTCTGTGATCTGAATGAGGATGTATTAGTATTGCCCACTCATCAGTCTTTTCTGTTACCTGATATGCTAAATAAATGAGAGTTCTACCAGTGGATTGTATACAACTATATACAATATGCTTTAAAAAAAAAAAAAAACACCAAGCTCCAGGAAGAGAAAAACACAGAGTCTCTTGCTCCTGCACTTGGCTGTCCTCATCAGGGCCCCTCAGAGGGGATGGGTTGAGTTTCCATCCCTACCCCAAGTAGAGACCAGTAGCAGAAGACCTCCGGAACCCAGCCACAGCCATGCTCAAGGCCTCCCTCCACATGTTCAGACGAGCCTCACGCATGAATGAACTGGCAGATGAACCGAGGTGTGTGGGACCCGGGGCTGAGATCTCCAAGTCTGCTCGGGACTGGGCCTCTTCCACCCGGATCCCCCATTTTCCAGTAGCTAGGCAGTCACACCCAGAAACTGCCCCAGGTGGTGTGTAATCCCATCAACAGCCAACATCCAGAGACTATAAAACCAAGCTCCTGGGAGCAAAACATCTTACAACCTATTTCTCCCTCTCGGAGAACCTGGCAAGCTACTGAGAGATTCCTGCTCGCATGGGAAAGCCTGCCAAGCTCCCTGTAGCGTATTCATATGACAAAACCAATAACAATGATGGCTCTCATTCCCCTTACCCTGAAAGAGTGGGAAGGACAAGTAACAAGAGGCCTCTAAAAATCTCAGGGCAAGGAAGAATGGAGACGTTACTGAGACCGCTCGAGAAAATTGACGATCAATGGGATGATGATGATGATATACAACATAGTTGGAGCCACATGAACTATCCATCTACATTGTCAATCTTCCCCTTTCTGTCTTCCTGCCTAATAACAGGATTGTACCCTTACCCTTGATGCATTGCCTAATACTAAGAAGTAATCTGTTCAAGGACTTTTGTGTTCATTGTACAGTGGTACACAGGAAAAAGTCCTGGCTGTGTGCACTGGGATGACCCCTGATGAGCTAGAAGGATCATTTTGAGCACAGGGAATCAGACTCAGGTTGGCTGAATGAATACAGGCACCCTCCCCTCCTCACTGTACTAATGATCTGGCTCAAGGATTTTCCTTTTTTGGCAAGAAAAGCATAAGTTAAAGCAACTAATTAAATTATTTATTCATACTATATGCTACCTAATTCTTATCTGTAGCCCATCTGCTTTCCTGATTTTGAAAATCCAGATATGCAATTAAATTTTTCTCCTGAATATCTATTAGGCATTTCATGCCTTATATGCCAAACACTCTATTAATACATGTTGTATGCAACCTAAAAAAAACAATCCCACTTTGAGACTTTCAATTTTTATTCCAATTAGTTATAAGAAAATCTATTCCCCTTCATCACATCATGAAAACCAAGCTGGTCATAACCTAATCTAATTACAAGACCCTTCTCAACTGTCTCCTTTTCACCCCTACACTAATAGTGATCTTTAAAATCACAAATCTTGTTAATAGTGACCTTAAAATGACAAATCAGATCACATCATATTGCACCTAAAAATTTTCAATACTTCCATTTTTAATCAAATTTAACACTGTGAACATAATATTAATTTCAAAGAAATAGAGAATGTGGAAAATTATTAAAAATAGTACTTAAATAATTGTACTTGAACTATAAAATTTATATATTGATTGTATTTGATAGTACAGTGGGTAGAGTGTTTGCCAACCCGGGTTTTATTCCCAGCATCCCATATTGTCCCCTGAGCACCACCAGGAGTAATTCCCGAGTGCAAAGCCAGTTAATTTTTTTTTTTTGAGTACCTTATATATCCTAAGCTACTGAGAGTGTCCCGCCTGCAAAGAAGATGCTGGCAAACCACCCAGGGCGTATTTGATATTCCAAAAACAGTAACAAGTCTCACAATGGAGACGTTACTGGTGCCCGCTCAAGCAAATGGATGAACAATGGGATGACAGTGCTAACAGACTGTGCTATTGTATTTGAACTACAACATTGGTCATATAGATGAAAAGATTTAGAGATAGCTTAATAATACTGCTCTAATAAAGCAGGTGAACATTTTCTAAGAATTGAAGAAAATTGATAAATGGGTTATAGTAGATAATACTTTGGCTTGTGGTGATGCAATTTTGTAATAAAATAAATCAAAGGTAGGATGGAGGTAGAATCAAGATTTTCATTTTTGACCTTTGCTTTAGATGTAGAAAACAACACAGATACTGGAGTTTTGTGACGTATTTATTAGAGGATAGTACCCAAAAAAACTCTTCAATAGGGATAATTAAGAGATATGGAGCAAAGGTAACAATGAAAATTTATAATTTAAATATAATTATAAATACATATTATGAGAGAAGTAAATGTTTCGTGAGCTTGGTTATTAATATTTACTTTTTCCTGCAGTTCCACCATAGACATCTGTATATTTTCCTATGAACTATAGAATTCATACTGAATTTGCCCATTAAAGTCAGAAGGAAGGAAGAAAGCAGAGTCTGGTATACTCGATCATCTAATACCAATATTTGGACAACCAAACATTTTTAAATCTGATTATTTCAGGGAAAACTGAGAGTGGGAGAGGAGAGGGAAGAGATGGTAGAGAGAGAGACAGAGAAAGAAGGATAGAGAGAGACACACACACAGAGAAAAAGAGAGAGAGAGAGAGAGAGCTCCTTGGTAAACCTTTCTCATATGCAGCCTAGGAACCCAAGAAAGTAAGGAATTGATGGGGCTGGAGCGATAGCACAGCGGGTAGGGCGTTTGCCTTGCACGCAGCCGACCCGGGTTCAATCCCCGGCATCCCATATGGTCCCCCAAGCACTGCCAGGAGTAATTCCTGAGTGCAAAGCCAGGAGTAACCCCTGAGCATAGCTGGGTGTGACCCAAAAAGCAAAAAAAAAAAAAAAAAAGAAAGTAAGGAATTGTTGGTTGATTGTATAGAATACTGACTGCTAAAAAAAATATAAGATGTTAATACTTGTTGCTTGAATATTCGTGTAGTCGGAGGCGCACGTGGAATAAATGTCTTGATTGGAGGACTAAGGCTCTCTCTGGCTCTTAGCAAAGGCAGAGGGCCTCCTGGATCTCCTTTTATTGAACATAGTAGCTATAAAGGGCGCAATACAGTAATGTCACCAAAGGCATCAAAAGATGTTACAGGAAGAACATTGAGGCAACATTATTTCCTTGTTTCTGCAGGCCAGTAATCTAGGCCTCCAGAAAGAAGATGCAAAACCAAAACAAAAATCTTCCTTGGGCTAAAAGCACCTGAAATCTACATCCCCAAGACTAGGCTGGGCCAGAGCCTACAATTTACAATATCAAAGGTCAGGCCTGGCTATCACCATCTGCATGTCAAAGACCAGCCAGGCTTCCTTGAGAGAAGGAAAACTGCTCTTTTCAATATACTGTAATTATTTTTCTGAAGGGGGAAAATGTTCAGCTTCATCCAAACCAGTCAGGACACAGGAGAAATCTCGCCCATTTTCATGGGTCCCTATGTTCCTGTCCTTAGTATGGTACAGTCTACATGGGCTCGCCCTGATAGCTCAGTCCAGCCCCAACAAATACTGAAGAGTGTTTTTCTTATACTTAATAACATGGAACACAAAAAACATCCAAAAATGAAGGCTATTCAGTTTTCAGCTCTCTAAATATTACGGTCCTTTTGTCTTTGAGTAAAAGAATTTATCTTTATTTTGTTATACAACAACAATTTAAGTTACTTATGAAGAGTAGTTAACACATATCAAATGCTGAAAGCTAGATAGCTTTGCTTTCTCTTTTTTCCCTCCAATGATCGTGATTTCATTTTAATTGGTGATAAAAAATTAATTAAATGAACTAAGAAATGTTCTTCTATCTGACCTCTTGCAAATTATTAATGTCTAATTGGTATGTAGTTTTATCTTTGTTTAAAGAAATTGCTAATCTCATGTGTAAACTGATCTGAAAATATTGGATTTATAAAATTGTTCTATATCTCTAAATTCAGTATTTTAAAAATGCATTTTCAAAGGGTTTATATGTTAATAGTTAATTTATTTTTATACTTTTAAGCATTTACAATTTTTATTTTATTCAAACTGCTTTATGATCAAATATACTTAATTTCTTTTTAGTTTTCAAACTAAATTTTAGATAATTGTCCACTTCCTGTATAATTATGCTTTTCTTTTTGTCTTCCCCTATTTTTTATTTTTAGATCCTACTCTCTGGCTTGATATATTTTATTTTTCTATCCCTTTTTCATGAACTTTCTCTTTTTTCTCTCCACATATGATGTGTGTACTGCTCCTAACCACACATTAAAAATATTTCATGTATGTCTTTTGACAAAGTGAGAATGAAAAGGTGTTTTATGTATTCTTATGAAGTATCACTGAATATTTTAAATAAAGAGAGAAATTGAACAACATAGCTCTTCATTACGTATAAGAAGCTGTTGTTCTTCAAAAAAAAATGAGCTTCTGGAAAAAATTTCCTACACAAGTAGTGAGGAATCCTGGTTTTATTACATTATTTTGAAATAGGTTTAGAAATCACTCCAGAAAGCTTCCATGATTTTGTCATGTGTGAAAGTAATTTTCTTTTGAAACTTATTGTATCTTGGAGAGGCAGAAGGAGGATTTATGAAAGACTTTGTGATATAAGAAAGTACAATTTCTCTAACTTCTGTTTTTTATAGTTTTATCTTGTTATGCTTTGAATTTAAAAAATGTATCTTTATAAAAGTAATCAGTTCAGTGTGATATAATGGCTATTTTAAACTGTTAATGAAAGAGAACAATATAATGGAAACTATAACTCGATACACTAGTTTCTTTCTATTGCATTTACAGCTAAATATTTGGTATTTTATTAAAATTTCAGTATTTATACAGAGAAAATTAAGGAGACATAGTTGTTGTAACAGCTCTGGAACTTGCATTTCTTTGATCATAAGAAAATAAGAACATTTTCTTTCTACAAGTAGTTTACCAGATAATTTTCATCTCATCCACCATTCATATTACTACCATTTTATTATTTGTCAAGATAGATATAGGTATTTGTTTTGAAGTAGTTCTGGACTATATCTGTTCTTGACCAATTTTTAAAAATAAAAATATCAGATATTCATAAAATATCATTAACTTTCTCAAAGTGCCTCATTTGTTTCTCTGCTCAGACATACATGTAATTCTTGGAACCCAAAGATTGCTTTAACCTTCCACACTGTGATTCTTTAGTTGGGTTATTTGGACTGTATTCTTGTTGGCCAATTAGTCTATTGAAGTAAATATTAAAATTCCAGATGTAAATTAAACTTTACTTCTGATCAAGGTGTTGGAATTTGCATTTGACCTCTGGGAATAAAGTATCCACTTTACCCCCACCCCCACACACTTCCCTACCCTGCCCTCCCTTGGACTGGAAATTGCTGAATCAGCATTAAACACAAATTCTGTTCTGACTGTGATAATCCCGTGTTCGATTCCTCCGCCCCTCTCAGAGAGCCCGGCAAGCTACCAAGAGTATCGTGCCCGCACGGCAGAGCCTGGCAATCTACCTGTGGCATATTCGATATGCCAAAAACAGTATAACAAAAAATCTCTCAATAAGAGACATTACTGGTGCCCACTTGAGCAAATCAATGAGCAATGGGATGACAGTGACAGTGAGACAATGACTGTGATAATCAAGTTCCAGTATCTAAAATTTTTTTTCAGCACATCCCATGGTTCTTATTTTGTCTGCTTTCAGAACTCAGTCTCAGAATGGCATACTTTATTTCTCTATAAGGACCAACACTGATCCTAACAACTAAATTTCAAATCTTCCAGTATGTCTCTCTCCTCCCTTTCTATTCTTTTTTTTAATTTATAGTTTATTTTTAATTAGTGAGTCAACGTGAGGGTACAGTTACAGATTTATACATTTTTGTGCTCATGTTTCTCCCTTACAAAGTTCGATAACCCATCCCTTCACCAGTGCCCATTCTCCACCACCAGTAAACCCAACATCCCTCCCCCCTCCCCAGTCCCGTCTCCCCCCACCCCACACTGCCACTATGGCAGGGTATTCCCTTTTGTTCTCTCTCTCTGATTAGGTGTTGTGGTTTGCAATAAAGGTGTTGAGTGGCCATTGTGTTCAGTCTCTAGTCTATATTCAGCCCACATCATCTTTCCCCCACATGACCTCCAACCACATTTTACTTGGTGTTCCCTTCTCTGAGTTGCCCAGAATGAGAGACCAGCCTCTAAGCCATGGAGACACCTCCTGGTACTTATTTCTACTATTCTTGGGTGTTAGTCTTATAGCCTATTATTCTATATTCCACAGATGAGTGCAATCTTTCTATGTCTGTCTCTCTCTTTCTGACTCATTTCACTTAGCATGATACTTTCCATGCTGATCCACTTATATGCAAACATCATGACCTCATTCTTTCTAACAGCTGCATAGTATTCCATTGTATAGATGTACCAGAGTTTCTTCAACCAGTCATCTGTTCTAGGGCACGTGGTTTTTTTCCAGATTCTGGCTATTGTAAACAGTGCTGCGATGAACATATAATTGCAGATGTCATTTTGACTATACTTTTTGGCTTTTCTGGGATATATTCCCAGCAGTGGTATTGCTGGGTCAAATGGGAGCTCAACCTCTAGTTTTTTGAGAATCGTCCATATTGTTTTCCAAAAGGGCTGAACTAGCCGACATTCCCACCAGCAGTGTAGAAGGGTCCCTTTCTCCCCACATCCTCTCCAACAGTGGTTGCTTTTGTTCTTTTGGATGTGTGCTAGCCTCTGTGGTGTGAGGTGGTATCTCATGGTTGTTTTGATCTGCATCTCTCTGATGATTAGTGATGTAGAGCACTTTTTCATGTGCATTTTGGCCATTCATATCTCTTCCTTGGTAAAGTTTCTGTTCATTTCTTCGCCCCATTTTTTGATGGGGTTGGATGTTTTCTTCTTGTAGAGTTCAACCAGTGCTTTATATACCATTGATATCAACCCCTTATCTGATGGGTATTGTGTAAATATCCTTTCCCATTCTGTAGATAGTCTTTGTATTCTGGTCACTGTATCTTTTGCGGTGCAGAAGCTTTTTAAATGCAAACATATCCCCTGCTCATGGATAGGGAGAATAAAAATTGTCAAAATGGCAATACTCTCCAAGGCATTATACAGATTTAACATGATCCCTATAGGGATACCCATAACATTCTTCAAAGAAATGGAGCAAGCAATCCTGAAATTTATATGGAACAATAAACGCCCATGGATAGCTAAAACAATTCTTGGGAAAAAGATGATGGGAGGCATTACCCTCCCCAACCTTAAACTCTACTACAAAGCGGTAACAATTAAAACAGCATGGTACTGGAACAAAGGCAGAACTGCAGACCAATGGAACAGGGTGGAATATCCCCACACACAACCTCAAATGTATGATCATCTAATCTTTGATAAAGGAGCAAGAGATGTGAAGTGGAGCAAGGAAAGTCTCTTTATCAAATGGTGCTGGCACAACTGGACAACCATATGCAAAAAAATGGGCTTAGAACTCGACCTGACACCATGCACAAAAGTCAGATCAAAATGGATTAAAGACCTCAACATCAGACCACAAACCATAAGGTACATTGAAGACAAGGTAGGCAAAACCCTCCACGATATAGAAGATAAAGGTATCTTCAAAGATGACATGGAACTAAGCAATCTAGTAAAAACAGAGATCAACAAATGGGACTACATTAATCTCTATTCTTATTGTGAGATGCATTAAAGGTACAGAAACAATAGATACAACTACAGTCCATGGACTTTATAGCCCTCATTAAATATACACTCACTGCACAAGCTCTATTCTCATTTAAATCCACATATTAATAAATCTATTGGTCATCAATTAATTTCTATTGGAATTAAAGATACTTTATTGTACTTAGTGTTGGTAAGGTGCAGTGACTTTGTACTATAAACCATGAATGTTAACACTATTGTTACTATGTTGCACAACATGTACTTTTTAAAAAAAGACTACGAGGAAAAGAAAAAAATCAAATTTATTTAGAGAATATTTAAATGACTTCCCCTCAAAATTATGAGTTTCTTAGAATTCTCTTACTCAAATCAAAAATGTAAAATTGAAATACTAAGTTAACTAAAATCAGTGCACTGTTATAATCTCAACCTATCCATAGTGATCAATTGTCATTCAATGATTATATAAACATAATAATTATATTGATTATTTTATATAAAATTACTTGTTTCTAAAACTAAGTGGTATGATATTTAGTCAATTGATCAAAATATATTTCTACCTCATTGTCACTAATATCCGACATAGGTAAGTGCAAATTAGTATGCTAATTAAAACTAATGACCAATAGTTTTTTTTCATTTAAAAACAATTTTCTGCCTATTTTTTATTTTTCCTCTGTGTTAGAGATTATCAGTTATCCCAGTAGAATTCCAGCATAAGCATAGAAATTCATTTTTCAACTCCAGATGTTAAAAAAAAGAGCAATAAAACTGTCAGATATCATGTATAAAGCAATTTTTGAGAAAGTCAAATTTTATTTGCTGTTCCATCTGCTGAGATGGTTGTCTTCATTACTCAAGAAGTCAGTTCTATAAAATTTTAATGGGACGATTTCTCAAACTTAGTATAACATCTGGAAAGAAATTATTCAAATAACACTTTCAAGTATGTGAATTTATCATAGTGAGTAAAAATTTAATCATAGATTCCTATTTATTGAAGATAGGGGAACATGACATTTTACAATTGTACATTTTAGATTATATGATCAAGGCATTTAGAACAAAACCATGTGTTCAGATGTTTAAGAAATTACTACTCAATATAATGCCTCTATCACATCCACTGATGTAAACTGAAAAAAGTTGATAAATGTAAATGTATATCATAATTTTCACACTTTTATCTAGCTTATTGTTTGATTCTTGCTTTTTTCAACTTTCCAGCATATAAAATTAAAAATTCACGAGGTTTAAGCCTGTCTGCTATGGAACTATTGTTGGATATTTCTTCACATTCAGACACTGATTTTGGTTCACTCAAAGTATGTGCCCACTGAAATATTCTGGCATTAAAATATGTCTGACATCTGACATTGTAATAGCAAACATAAGAGTACTAATTAAAATTAATTTAAAAAATTAAAATTAAAAAATATTCAAACATGAAAACATATGAAAAATAGCAAGATACGAACAGAGGAGGGCATAGAGAAAGAAAGATAGACGGAGAGAAAGAGAGAGAGATAGTGAGAAAACTTGACCATTATTTAAGCATAATTCACTTTTTTTATTTAGGTGTGAAGACTAACACAAGCATAAATATTGATTCACGGGGCCAGAGTGATAGCACAGCGGGTAAGGCATTTGCCTTGCACTCGGCTGACCCGGGTTCGATCCACGGCATCCCATATGGTCCCCCAAACACCGCCAGGAGTAATTCCTGAGTGCAAGCCAGGAGTAACCCCTGAGCATCGCTGGTTGTGACCCAAAAAGCAAAAAAAAAAAAAACAAGAAAAAAATATTGATTCACATGCTATTAAATAAAAAGACAAGCTCTTGAAGCTGCAGTAGTTATGTGGGGTGGTTAATATGCAATGTCTAAAATCTTAATATTAACACTATTATAAATTATCATACAATAAAATAAATACATACAATAAGCAATTATTTGAACAATATATCTATGTCCAATATCAAGCATTACTAGAGTATGAGACAAATTAATAGATCACATAGTGTTTAGATAAGCTTGAAATTTTAACATATCATATCTGACTAACCTAAAGGAAAGTAGCTAACATAAAAGCATTTGCTTTTCTTCCTACATTTTATCATAATGAAACTAGTATAGTTGACAAAAATCTTATTCCAATATTTTTTAAATGCTTTCATTGTGGGAGGTCCAAAAATTAATTAAATCCATTTGAACAGCAAACATACCATTATAGCTAGAATTTGTCTTATACTGATCTTATACTTATTTGACTTATACTTATATAAACTTGAAGTTTACAGATAAAAAATAACAAGACATAAGAACAAAGGAGAGCAGAGAGAAAAAGACAGAAAGAAAGAGAGAGAAGTATCTCTCTATCAGAGATAGAGTATTAAGGATAAAGTTGATCCTGACATGAAAATAAAAACAAATTTAACTCAGCGTGTTATATTATCATAAAATTCTTAGTGCTGAATGAAAGTTCGATTATTAATTATTCAATTCTTCATTGTTAACAATTTTTTAATCCACTAACTAGTTTAAATTCTAGGGCTTCAGCAAAATTTAACTCATTAAATAGCAAGTAAGCAGAAACCAGAATTCTGAATTTTAAGATGCTGATCATCTACAGAGAAAAAAACAAATGATAAAGACATATATCTTACTGAGATTATAAATTAACAAAATTCATAATCTTGCAATTTTTCTGAGGTTTCAGCAAGAGTGCAGAAACCCAGAGAAGAGACAAATTGCTATCCTTTGAATATTTAATATTTAATAGGCTTAATAATAACCACCAAAGATATCTAGGTTATATTTTCTGGGGACTGTAACTGTTACCTTATGTACTAAGGAGAACTTCACATAGGTAGTTAAACTCAGCATTTTAGATAGAATAGAGTCATTACCTTGGATTATTGAGACTGGCTCTAAATGTAATCACAGGTGTTCCTTCAAGATGGACGTAATGGGGGTAGAAAGATGTTTGACTGAAGAAGAAAAAAATAGGACAGACAGGAAAAATATGTTCCAAGTGACCTTGAACTAAGGAAAGAGAATAATTCATAAATACTTAAAATATAGAAACACACTGAATTATTCTGGAAGTTTTTGTGAGAGAATTTCTACAAAAACATTGATTTTGATTTAGTGAGATTGATTTTAGACCTCTGACATCAAGGCCTATAAGGGAATAAATGTCCATTGCTTAAAGTTACTAAGTCTATGACTATTTATTATAGCCACATAGAAAACTAATAGAGGATTAATATCCGATTTCATATTTCTGGTGTTTATTAAGAACCATCATTAATAATTTCATCACGGTTTCATCACTGCAATCACAAATTTATCTGTGGGTTTTATTTTTTTGTTTAATTAATTTATTTTTTAATTAGTGAGTCACAATGAGGGTACAGTTACAGATTCACACATTTTCGTGGTTGGTTTTCCCTCATGCAGTGTTTGAGAGCCCATCCCTCCACCAGTGTCCATTCTCCACCACCAATGAGCCCAGTATCCCTCAAACCCCTTAATCCCATTTCCCCCACCCCACCTCACCTCTGTGGCAGGGCATTCCAGTTGAACGGAGAGTTTCTTAAGGAAGCCTCAGTTGGCAAACAGGCATATGAAAAACGAAATGTTTATCATCACTGATTTTTAAGGAAATGCAAATCAAATGATAATGAAGTATCACCTTACACCAGGGAGAATGGTCTACCTTCTCCCTTCAAACAATAAGTACTGATGGGGATGGAGTGAAAAAGGGAACTCATTCATTGCAGGTAGGATTACTGCTTGATTCAGCCTCTTTAGAAAAAGATTTTGGAGACTTCTTAAAAAATTGACAATGAGTTCCTATATGAAACTGCAGTTCTACTCCTGGGCACACATACATACATGCACACACACACACACACACACACACACACACATACACACACATGTCAATCTGTAAGAGCACACAAATATGTTCAGAGCAACATTTTAAATCTTGTTGGATAACCCTAGTCTAGGAACAACCCATGTGTCTAACAGCAGATGAGCAGGATAAAGAAATTATGTTATATAAAGACAGTGGAGTACTATACAGCTTTGAGAAAAAATAAACTCTTGAAATTTGCTGCAATTTAGATGGAATTGGAGAAGATCTTGGTAGGTGAAGTGAGTAAGAAAGAAAGACAAATATCAGATTACTACACTCATATATGCAGTTTAAAGAAACACAACAAAGTTTTAGATGACTCCAATGAGGAAAAAAACCTGAATAAAAGACAAGTCTGTCAAATAAGCTATGTCACGTTTGCAACCAAATTGGCTCATAAACCTCATAGTTGTTTTCTAGAAACTCTAGCTCTAAGTTAAAGTGTATAAAAAACAGGCCCAAAGAGATGTCTTTTGATACCCAAGGAACTTTCGTATATTGTAGTTGAATTCATCATTTTCCACACAAAGGCATCCACATGATAAGACATTTATTGAATTATCTATGATTTCATTGATTGTGTTCATCACTTGTATCACTTGTCATCCTGTTGCTCATTGATTTGCTCGAGCGGGAGCCAGTAATGTCCCCATTTGTCCCTGTCACGTGCTAGTGTAGCCAAATGGCATCTGCTCACTCCAGGATATCTGTGGGTTTTAAAATTTTAAATTAAATTACCTATTTCCTACTAAATCTCCCAGGAGATGCAGGCCAAGAAGGTGTAAATTCACAGAGGCACTAGTCCCGTTGGCAGGAATTTCTATGTGTATTGCAGTGCTTTTTATAATTGTCAAGATCTGGAAGCAACTCAAGATTTCAGAGCAAATGATTTGATAAGAAAGTAGGCACATATACATGGAATATAACCTGAGTATAAGAAAATATTAGTACTGTAGCACTGTCCTCCTGTTGTTCATCGATTTGCTCAAGTGGGCACCAGTAACGTCTCCATTGTGGAACTTATTGTTACTATTTTTGGCATATAGAATACGCCATGGGGAGCTTGCCAGACTCTGCCGTGCAGGCTGGATACTCGTGGTAGCTTGCCGGACTCTCTGTGAGGGATGGAGGAATCCAACCCAGGTCGGCCATACGCAAGGCAAACGCCCTATCGCTGTGCTATCGCTCCAGCCTGAAAAGATTAAATCAAGCTATTGATGCTATATGGATCTATCCGCAGAATGTCATGCTGAGTGAAGTTGGAAGTAAAGGGACAGATACTAAATGATCTCTCTCAAGTGTGCATAAAGAAACATAGAAAAGCAATAACAGATGGGCCAAAGCAGCAGAACCTGAGAACCCCTTAGCACAGAGGTGGGGCTTGGGGAGGGTGAGACTGGGGGTTAGGGTAAAGACAGAGTGTGAGTAGAGCAGGGGGTCACTGAATCATAGATAGAGGGAGGTCGGCCCTCTGACAGAGGATGTGGAATTGAAACATAGTTTGCAAGTTAACACTAATAATATTGTAAATCAAAATGTATAATGAATATGAAAAATAAACAAAGTCTTTGCTGCTTATTGCAAAAGCAATAAAAACTAAATAGTAACAATATATATACTAAACACTAATATTATTACCAAACAACTTGAACTCACCTATGTAATTGATGAAATGTAAAATGAAAATATCTGGAAAGTCATCATAATTTTAAATCTATGGTGATTAGATTATTCATATACCTCTCATTTTTATAGGTGTGCTTGTAAAATAATTTAAAAAAATTTTGAACATAGAAAGACAATCTATTAACAGATGTCCGTTATAGTGCTATATACAATTTTAAAATGCTGAAGACAGTTTAAACATCCTCAAGAAGCAAATAATATTTAATGAGTGGTTAATCCATGAAATTTAATACTATTCATGACATCAAATGCGTTTGTGTATGCAGATATCATGTATACACATGCTGTACTAGATACTATATAATATATAAAATTAATATAATAATCACTGTATCACTGTGTCATTGTCATCCCATTGGTCATTGATTTGCTCAAAAGGGCCTGATAATGTCTCCATTCATCCTAGCCCTGAGATTTTAGCAGCCTTTCTTTACTCCTCATTCCCAATGGTCACGCATTAGAGGCTCTTCAGGGTCAGGGGAAAGAGACCCATAGATGTTACCATATTTGGCACAGGGAGCTTTCCAGACTCTTCCCCCGTGCAAGCAGTAAACTTTTGATAGCTTGTCAGGGTCTCCAAGAGGGAGAACTAGGCTATCAAACGTCGCATGGCCACGTTGCAGACACCACTTCAGGGAGCTTGGTTTTATAGTCTCTGGATGTTGGCCGTTGATGGGATTGATTGAGAGTCTCTTGCCCCCACGCCTGGATGTCTTCACCAGGGCCCCTTGGAGGGGATGGGTTGAGTTTCGCTCCCCGCCCTGAGCATAGCCCGAGCAGCTGAAGATCTCTAGAACCCAGCCACAGACATGCTCAAGGACACTTTCTACACATTTGGACAAGCCTCACGCATGAAGGAACTGCAGAGGAACCCAGGTGTGGGGACCTGGGGCTGAGATCTCCAAGGTTACTCAGTTCAGGACCGGGCCTCTTCCACCCAGATTCCCCATTTTCCAGAAACTAGGCACTCACACCCAGAAACTACCCCCGGCGCCAGGTAATGCCATCAACAACTAACATCCAGAGACTATTAAACCAAGCTCCTGAAAGAGAGCAATGGATAAACATAATAATAAAATATTATAACAACATAAATATATAATATGTAGTATCTAGTATCTAGTAAAATATGCATATACATGATAATATATTGTTTGTATACATGTATAGAGAGCCATAGCACAGCGGCTAGGTCATTTGCCTTGCATGTGGCCAACCCAGGTTCAATTCCTCCGTCCCTCTCAGAAAATCCAGCAAGCTACCAAGAGTATCCTGCCCACAGAGCAGAGCCTGGCAAGCTACCACGGCATATTCAATACATATTGAAAACATACTATCTATGGTGCTTTTTTAAATTTCATATGTGTCAACATGATATGTGCTTAGAACTTCCTGTACTATAGCTACATATCATTTCTCAATTTTTTAAGTATTACTAGATATTTATTATTTCTGATTGACACAGTTATTTATTTGTGTCTAGGGTCACTCCGAGCAGTGCTCAGGGTTCATCACTGACTCTGAGCTAAGAAGTTAGTTCTGCTAAGCCTGTGGGAGTAGGACTGGAGTAATAGCACAGCAGGTAGGGCATTTTCCTTGCATATGGCCGACCTGGGTATGATTCTTCTGCCCCCCCAGAGAGCCTGGTAAGCTACCGAGAGTATCCCACTCACACAACAAAGCCTGGCAAGTTACCCGTGGCGTATTCTATATGCCAAAAACAGTAACAATAAGCCTCACAATGGAAATGTTAATGGTGTCCACTCGAGCAAATTGATGAACAACTGGATGACAGTGCTACAATATTATATGTTGTATATAATATAAATGTATAATATAAACGTAATAAAAGTTTAAAATATAAATATATATTCTGCCATTCATTTTTTAAGAAATATATATTATTTAGTATAGCATATATACATGATATATAAATACACAAATGCTGCTGTAAGTATAGGATAACATTGGTTCATTCTTCCTCCTCTGTTTTTTCTCCCCCACAGGGACTTTAGATTTATTGAGTTACACCCACCACAGTGCTCCCAAGGCACTCCCATTTCTCTCTGTGTATCTTTAACCTCTCCTCTGTGTTCTGCTTCCTCTATCTGTTAATCACTTGTATGCCCAGATCAGACCCTGTGACTTGTAAGGTCAGATCCTTCTTAGGCCTCTGAGTTTTGTATTTGTAAGTGAAATAATTGCTTTTTTCTTTCCCTATTGTTTACTTTAGTGCAATGTCCTTTTAGTATAGACACAGGAAGACAGTTAATGCTATGCTTTTGTAAAATGGGAGTTAATTGACTCCGAATAACATTTACTGCGGGGCATCTGTCATATTTACTCAACTTAAGCCTCAGTTGCCCTTGGTTTCTAGCACTCCAAAAGCAGGGTGACAATGAAGGAATATGGATATACCCAGGGCAAGGTGTAAGCTACACTGACATCGAAATGGGACAGGTCAAGTGCCATAAAACTTATAAGTTAAGAGCACGGTCATGGACAAATTTTGTTTAGACTCATGGACACGAACCATTCTGGGGTTAGGAAGGACAAATCTGAGCTGAGCACTGCAGCCTGGGATCTATGGCAAGATGTCCCCAGGAAATCCATCCTATAAGCTTAATATATTTATTAAGAGTAATATATTAATATATTTACAAAGAGTTGTCCAAAAAAGTGTCCATAAAAAATAACTAGAAAGATTATTAAGAAGTAAATTTAAGATGAGTGTTTAAATGGTTATGGACTAAAGAAAGGAGAAATAATGCCTTTAGATGAAATTCCGTCCCTGAGAGGATCTCCTAGCTGTGTGAGATCTTTGTCTTAGAAGAGCTTTTCTGGAAGGAAGGGCTTTATGTATGTCGATTGTGCAATAAGACCTGGGTGTAGTTGCTACCTCCAAACTTGAATGTTGGGCTCTTAACTAAGTATTGAGATCAGCTCCAGGGAGTCGAGAATGAGAGAGACCAGTGTAGAGGGAGACTAGCGTGAGGCACAGTAAGAGATGGCAATGAGGGACAGCAGGGGACTGGAATGGGACAACCAGGGTATACACACATGGGGGAGAATGGAATAAATGGCAGGACCAAGACTGGAATAAACAACAACTGATCACCGACCAACTGGCAGCCCTTTCCTACCTTCATGTGTCCACTGGAGGCACTGGCAGGCAAGGGCAGGGGAGCGGCTCATGGCCAATGAAAGCATGGGGAAAGTGCCCACACACATTCTTTGAACACCAAGAGTGAATTATTATGAAAACTAAACCTTTCAGTAGATCATGCTGAGCTGATGTAGGCTAATGACTTACACATGTACTTGTCATCAGAAAAGCTATATTTCCCTTTCAATGTTGTGCTTACAAAACTGCCCAAACAAAAATAAAGCAAAATTAGATAGTGAGTGATAGATTGAACTTCTGCTTATTTGTAAACTCTTCTATCTGAACTGTTTTTATCCTCCACCAAGATTAATAATTTGGAAGGAAATTCGTATTCTTGTGATGGCTTCTCTTCTCCCTTTCTTCTGACCCACTTCCCAGATTCCTTTCATTTGTTTGCTTTAAACATTGATTGAACTTTATTTCTGCCAAGTCACTGTATTCAGGTAGAAATATCTTGAAAGCAGGACATCATACACAATTTAATTATGTTGGAACACGTACAAATAATTTCTTCAGCACAGAAAAAACCTTTTGTTCATCTCACATTAAATATTTTTATAAATGTATTATAGAAAACTGTAGTAAAGTTTATTTAAATAAGTTTTTTAAAATGTTTATGAAAATTCTAATATAAGCTGGATTCTTCTCAGTCATGTTGACTCCCACTTTAATATGAGTAAACAGTCACTAAGGCAATTTAAAATAATTTTTAAAAAGCCACCTTATAGGAAAATGTAGAATAGTCACAGATATATTTAGATTAGCAAATGTTAAGGGGATAATTGTATAGCTTTCAAGTATACTAAGCTTGATTATGAGAATTATATGACCATGTTTTCTACACTTATAAAGGTCAAGACAAGGATAAAATCATCATTAGTCTGCAGTAAATTCAATTAAGCATAAGGAAGGAGAAAAAAATCTAACCACAATGGCTAATTATACCATTAATGACACATATTGGAGAAGTATAATCTTGGAAAATGAAGAAATTTATGCATATTCCCAGATTATTACCACTTGAAAGTAGTGAAGCACTAAACTACGATAAAACATTTCTGAAATTGTACTTCAAGGGAAGAAAAAGCTTCCTTAAAATTAAAAATAATTACAGAGTATTCAAGCCTGCTCGGATTGAGACTGGGCCTCTTCCGCCCAGATTCCCAATTCCCAGTAGCTAGGCGGTCACACCCAGGGACTGCCCCAGGAGCCCTGTAATCCCATCAACAGCCAATATCCAGAGACTATAAAACCAAGCTCCCAGAAGCCTAGACATCTTATAACCTAGTTCTCTCTCTCGGAAAAACTGGCAAGCTACGAAGAGTTTCCTGCCCACATGGGAGAGCCTCACAAACTCCCCATAGCGTATTCATACACCAAAACCAGTAATAATGATGAGTCTCATTCCCCTGGCCCTGAAAGAGCCTCCAGTGCGGCACCACTAGAAAGGATGAGTAAAGAGAGGCTTCTAAAATTTCAGGGCTAGGACAAATGGAGATGTTACTGAGATTGCTCAAGAAATTTGACGATCAACGGGATGAAGATGATGATGATGATGATAATGATGATGACAGAGTATCACTTTTCTTCTCATCATAGAACTAAGAGAAAGAGCCCTGAGCGTAAACTGGGTATAGTCCCCCCAAAACGCAAATAAAATCTGTTTTTAGTCATTCTAGTTCATTATTTAAGTTTTAAAAATTAGTGCAAATCAACATTTCCCATAAAATAAAAATTAACACAGAAGAACATATTGACGAGAAAATAGCAGTCTATGTTGATAGATACAGTCATTATGATTTTGTTTTACTTTGCTCTGCTCAGGACTTACTCCTGGCTCTGTGCTCAGGGATCACTACTAAAGGTGCTCAGGGGACCATTTGTTGTATCTGGGATCAATTGTCATTGGTTATATGCAAGGCAAGTACCTCAAACCCTACATTACCTATCTGACCCCTGAATCATTATGATTTTTTTATATTAAAAAAGTGTTGCAGTCAACATAAACTTGAACAGCCATGAAAACTATCATCTGTGTATTCATAGACACTTCTTAGAGTTAACTTGTTACAGTTTAGTCTGCTTTAGTGATTACCCATATAGAGCCTTGTTCTCTGTAAAGAAAATAACCCCGGAGTGCTGACGAATATTGAAAACGAAGTGGGGGATATGTAAAGGTATGAGGTAGATCTAAATTTGGTGTCATTTCAGGATGTTTGGTAAGTACTTGAAAGCAACTAGAAACATGACTGAGTACAAAGAGACCAAATTTTAGAGGGACTAGAGTTTAGAAATGCTTTGTAGAATGAATCGGAAATATTATTCAATGAACGGAAAATCATGATGGGTTAATTTTAAGTATATTAATAAAAGCTTTGAGTGACACTAGCATTTAGAAGCTTGAAATCTGGTTCAAATATGAGGACTTTTATTTTTAAGTCTAGTGCATTAAAGTCTTAAGTTGAAAGTATTTTACTGTTTAGAAAAAGAATAAATATGTGGCACATATTTTGATGTAAAGTTTAAAATATTTAGCATATGCAGGACAACAGTTTAAAAGACTTAAGGCAATTTCTATTTTCCAGCAACTGACTAGATTTATGACTGATTGTTAGCAGTAGTATGGAACTGTGATTATACTCTGATTTCTTATTTATGGATTCATTATTCTCCACAGGAAACATTCATAAATGAAATATTATAACATAACAGCTACTAACATTGCAGTTTTTTAGTTTCCAGCCAACTATTTTGTATTTTTCTAAAAACTGCTCTATAAAGTCTAAGGGAATACTGTTAAACAAGATTGACATTGACCTTTTCTAGCTAAAAACCAAGATTCACTTCCACTTTAAGCCTCAATTATGAAAATTACATATGTATTTATAAGTGAAATTATTCCACAGATTTTCTTCTAGAAACCCAGTGATATAGCTTCTTTCATCAATTATTTTTTTCTCTAGAAACATAGGATGTTTCTGAATGTGACATACTTAAGCTTTATAACAGCCTGTCATCAATTACGATACAGTAGGTACTAATAGGCTCAAACAAAAGCAGTTCACAAATAAGTACAAACATTGCAAACATGTTCTTAGAGGATTCTCTTGAGAAGAAGGAAGTTTATTGTAAAAGTAAGAAATGCCACACATTGTATGCTTTCTAATTTGATAAATCATGTTACATAGAGTCTAATTCTTCAAATCTAATTTCCTAACGCTAATTATTTAAATCTAAGTCATTTTTCTTCATTCTCTTATTTAGGTAGTTCTTAATCCAATTGGCACTGTACTTATAAAACTCTGATTTTACCTGTTAGAGATGGTAATGTACTGGAGTGGTAACACAGCAGGTAGGGCATTTGCCCTGCACATGGCCGACCTGGGTTTGATTCCTCTGTCCATCTTGGAGAACCTAGCAAGCTACCTAGAGTGTCCCCCCTCATAGAACAGCAGAATCTAATCTGGCAAGCTCCCCATGATGTATTTGATATGCCAAAAACAGTAACAAAAGTCTCACAATGCAGACGTTACTGGTGCCCACTCAAGCAAATCGATGAACAATGAGAAGATGGTACTATGCTACAGTGCTGTGCTATAAATGATAACATATTATTAACTTCTGTGGAAGGGACTAATGAAATACACTGGATAGGATCAAGCAGGATAAGATGGGCTATGTCTGACTACAAGGCCAACTGAAAAAACAGGAGATAAAGTAACAAAAGGGGGTACTTATAAATGCAAAATATTTAAGACTAAGTGAATGCAAAACAAATGGCACATTTTCAGATTTATAGAGGTTTATATGGAATATTTGTCAACATAAGAGAAGATAAATATTTGAAAATAAACAAATTATTTGAAATAAGGGACCCAATCCTTCTTTTTTTCTTTTTTTTAACTTATTTTTTAATTAATGATCACTGTGAGGGTACAGTTACAGATTTTCACATTTTCGTGCTTGTGTTTTTCTCATACAATGGTCGTGAGCCCATCCCTCCACCAGTGTCCATTCTCCACCACCAATGAACCCAGTATCCCTCCCACCCCCCAATCTCATCCCCCCCACCCCACCCCGCTCTGTGGCAGCATATTCCCTTTTGTTCTCTCTCTTCTTTTGGGTGCTGCGGTTTGCAATAGGGGTATTGAGTGGCCATCCTGTTCAGTCTCTAGTTTACTTTCAGCACGCATCTCCCTTCCCGAGTGGGATCTCCATCCACATTTTACTTGGTGTTCCCTTCTGTATCTGAGCTGCCTTTTTCCCCAGCATGTGAGGCCAGTATCCACACCATGGAGCCAATCTCCTGGTACTTATTTCTACTATTCTTGGGTGTTAGTCTCCTAGTCTGTTATTTTATATTCCACAGATGAGTGCAATCTTTCTATGTCTGTCTCTCTCTTTCTGACTCATTTCACTTGGCATGATGCTTTCCATGTTGATCCACTTATATGAAAAGTTTATGACTTCATCTTTTCTAACAGCTGCATAGTATTCCATTGTATAGAATAGATGCACCAAAGTTTCTTTAACCAGTTGTCTGTTCTCAGACACTTGGGTTTTTTCCAGATTCTGGCTATTGTAAGCAGTGTTGCAATAAACATATAAGTGAAGTTGTCATTTTGACTGTACTTTTTTTCTTCTCCAGGATATATTCCCAGGAGTGGTATTGCTGAGTGAAATGGGAGCTCAATTTCTAATTTTTTGACAAGCGTCCGTATTGTTTTCCAAAATGGCTGAGCCAGTCAGCATTCCCAATCCTTCTTATTCCAAATAAAAAAGTATTTTGAATGTACAGAGGCCATAGGGCATTCTTATAGCAGAAGATATTGGCTACAGGGGCAGGGTATGGGAAAATTTATGTAAAGGTCATAGGTGAGAGAGGCAGAAATAATTTTACACTCAGAGAAAAGAGTCTGAATACCTATTTTCCATTTTTCCTTTATTTCTCCTTCAGACCACCCTCGTGATTTTAGGCAGATTGTTTAACATTCACACAGAGAGAAGTTATTGCGCTGCACTTATGGATACAGCAGGTTTTTGGACACTGGGAATACGTAATTGAATAAAGCATAATAGAATAATGGCACAGGCCTACAGCTATCAGTCTAGAGGGTATTTTAAATTCACAATTTGTAATTTTGTTAGAAATATAGTAAAATACTTTTTTGGTGGTCTTTTGTCATTGGTTTACTCTGTTGATGTTGAAAATGTATCTCAAAATTGAGAAAATCATGCTTACTAGCAAGTTATCATACAGTGTATAATATTGGTGTTCAAAGCAATTTTATCCTCAGTCCTTTAGTTCTTATTTAAAAAATATTGTGTGACTTCATGAGTATGAAAGTAAGGACATATATCATTTCCTAATAAAACATTTGATATAAGGAGCGAAAACCAAACCAAATTTCAATTTGGGGAATTAGTAAATTACACATAGTTGTCAAAGTGAGAATGTGTCTCATGTACCACAAAATGTATACAAATATGAACCATCTTCCAGAATATCTTATGAAAGTTTTATTCTTCATTTGATTTGCAAATAAAATCTTTGGCAAGTATTTCCCTCTATCACCTATCTGGACTAATCTTAAGATTTTACCATTTTCAATTCTAAGTAGTGACTCTCTTCAGACTAGTAACTATCATTCACAGCTTTGGTTTACCTTCTCGTTTCTCCACATCTGCTTGAATCCCTCACAATCCATGTCTCAAACATTCAGCAAAAGAAGTACTCACTATGCAGATGTGATCATCTTATATGAGAGCTTCAACACATTTAACAGCTTACTTTTTTATTTGCAAGTAACTAAGATGTGTATTGATTTGATCTATATATGCGTATATACATGCCCAGACATACATATATACATAAACACCTGTCATCTGTCTCTTGCCAATGCTATTACTCCATATCTTTCTCCTTGCTTCACCATGAGTTTCTATCAGTTTATTCAAGCAAATTATTCCATTTTAGTCAGAATTTTTTTCTCTTTGGTTAATTTCTCCTTATCACTAAATAAATTATTCATTTGGTAAGATCTGAATCAAATATCACTCTTCCTGAAGAACATTCATTATCACCTCAAGCAGAATTAGATTGCTCTCTATATACTTTTAGTGATCTCTATAAATTTACATGACACTTGTAATATTTTAGTAAACTAATTTACATGCCATTTTTGCATAGAAAGACAATTTCATCCAAAACATTTATAAGACAAGATACCAGAATAAACCTTTGAGTCTATGGATGAGAGCTCTCTTAAAAACAAGGAAGATTTGATTATTTGTATAAATGCCAAAAATGCCTAGATTTTACAGCAGTTTCGTGCTGTCCTTAGTTCCTGAGACCTGTGACTTTGGAGGCGTTTTTGCATACTTACTCATTAAAATAGAAAGTAGCTATTTCTTGGCTACCTAAGAGAACTAGGGATGACTAGATGCCTCCAATGTATATTGTGATGTCTCTTCTATTAGATCATATTCTCTGTATGAAATATGTCTGTTATATTTCTAGAAACTGATAGTCTCACATATACTAAGAATTTACCAACTGTTATAAGTGGATAAATGGAATTTAGTATTCAAATGTTGATTCTGACTATTTTTTTCTATTATTTCTTAATTTTTTTTTCTATTCCTGCCTGAGCCTCAATTAATGGTTAAAATATTCCTACATGCATTTAATACATTTTAAGAACAATATTCTTCAATAGATCACCTGTTTGTGCACATGAGAATACATAAAATTGAATCATATGTTAATTCCACAAGTTTAATGCTTGATAATCATAATAAATTTTAACTGAATAGCTTCCAATTGCGAGTTTTGAAAGACAAAGCTAAATTAAGAGATCTAATATCTTTAATTCAAATATTCATATCTCTAAATAAGGAAAAGGAGCAAGAACTAGAAACAAAATCAGAATAAAAACATTACTTTAAAAAACATTACTTTAAACATTACTTTATGACACTATCAATTTTTTTTATTCAAAACATTTTATGGCATAGATCTGTTTTCACACAATATGTTCGGTAGTTCTCATTCCAAACTAAAGCACACTAACTTTTAATTATATATAAAATGTCAGTTCTTAGCCAAAGAACAGAGAAACTCTTTGTAAAACTTATCATGATGAAATAAAACCTGATGTTAATTCTGCCAAATTATCTACTAGAATCACTTGAGTGATTCCAGTATTACTAAAAAGAATTGCAGTTCAAATAAATGGCAAACAAAATTTTTCATTTTATTTTTTTAAAACAGAGATTTTGGACATAGAGAGGAATTCTATAAAAGATTCCTTTCAAATGTTACATTTAAAGCTTACATTAATAATATAAAAATCTATGGTAAAGAAAGAGTTTTAAATTGTAATTTTTATCTCATACCACATGTTTGATTTTAAACAAAACAAAGCTCATTAAAATTTGAAAATGCAGGTTAAAGATGATGCCTTAGTAGGAGTTAAAGCCCAAGCAAGACACATTAGCCATTTTAATCCCCAGGACCACCTGGCGTAACCATGGAGACTTTGAATAGACCATGTATGAGCCTGGTGTTCCCACATTGCAATCTCAGACCCTCATAGTGAAGCAGTCAAAGGCTTAGTTGGCAGAAAAATCACCAGGAGTGGTCCTTGAATCCCCCAGCACTGCATTTAGATTCTCCTTCCCCAAATGGAAAATGTCTTTATTTGTTAAAGCTAAAAGAGTATACTTTCTGAGAAGAAACTAAACAATACTGCTTTTAACTAGGACTCAAATGAAAATAAAGAGTAAAATGATTTGGGACACACTTAGTAAGAAAATCCTATGCGAACTTACTTGAATGTACATGAAGAAAAATAACCTCGCTTTGAGTTTGTGGTCCACACCTGGCAGTGCTCAGTGTTTACTTCTAGTTCAGTGCCCGGAGTCACACCAGCTGAACTTGAAGGTCCACAAGGAATTGAATCCAGGCCAGCCAAATGCAAGGCAAATAGCTTACCTGCTGTACTTTATCATCAAGCCAGAAAAGAGAATCTTGACGTCTCCCTGTTTTGTTTTGATTTATTTTAAATTCCTAGACCTAAACCTCCCTTCATTCAAAAACATTGAATTGAAAAACTTACAGTACTTTAAAAAAGAAAATCTCCCTTGGGTCTTTTGTGTGAGGATTGAAGATGATAACTTGGTGGCCAAAGGTCTGCTTGACATCTCATCATTTAGGGGAGAGCAGTGTACATGAATACAAAGTGAAGGTTCCTGTGGAACTCAGAGACATCACTGGAATCCGCAGTGATGTTGATAGGGAATGCTAGCCATTTTAGGACTTCAGAATCAGTATTTTAGCTGATAATTAAAGCAGGAAGGAACAGGAAATCCTTGGGAAGGAACCCCTATGTATTCCTGCGGCCTAGACCTGCAGTTGTCTTGGGGTTGTCTGGGTGGCTGAACGAGGCTCCAGAGAAGAAATCCCTTTTTTCATTGAACATAGTACCCTGCCCTCAGTTGAAAACCCATGCTATACACAAGCTGTGTGTTTGTGTGGACAGGAGGCCAGTTTGAAGCTGTTGGCCATGCAGATCTGAAACCTAGCAGCCTGCTGATTCTACACTAGAGTTCTTAGGCAGGTGTAATTCTCTGGGAGGTAGGTGGGAAGGAGAATGGGCCGTGAAGGCCACAGAAGATCAGGGTTGTCCTGTGACAGCTATGCCTTCTCCAGGGCAGGCTTCGCTATAGCTTCTGCCTTACTGGAAATCCTTCTTTTCTGCTAAGAAGTTCAGTGTCAAGGGAGCTGGGCTCTTCAAATGGGATATTCAGGAGTTGCTTCACGGTGCTTGGCATAATCGTCTGCCCTATGTTTCTGGAAGTATCCAATGTGAAGTCTACCAACTAATAAATCTTATTCTAATAATTTTCAAGTCTCCATTATAAATGAGTCTTGAAATATAATCAAACACATAAAAATATTCCAGATCATAATGTTTAATTTTCAGAATATTTTGTGCATTGTATTGCATTTCAGTTTTTGTTTGTTTGTTTGTTTGTTTGCCTGCCATGTTAGGAATTTTTGCTTTACAAAAAGGGAGTGTTTTGGGTTGGTTTGTGGTGCTGGGTGAAAATCAAGCCCAGGGCTTCACACTTGTAAGACAAGTGCCTTAGCGCAGATCCACAGCTCGCCAGTGTTTCTGGGGCAGGCCTCTCTGCTCAGTTTAGTGTGATTTTGTAGTTTCCACTGGTCTTTAAAAACTGTCACAAGTATTAAAACTTCAGAAGCTAAATAATTTTTTGGACACTCTACTTCTGTTTGAAAAGGTATATTCAGTCATTTACGGATCTGAGTATTTTACTTTTAATAAATGTTAGCATTTTGTGGCAATCTCATGATGCAAGCACATTCATTTTTGTCAGAGATCTGTCAGTCTGTTCAGTTAAACGATTTTACATGTGTTCAGGAGCATCCCCCCGCCCCCCCCCCCACAGACACTTTAGTCAAGACTTAGTCTTAGTTCAGAACTGTATACAAAATAACTTTTTGAACTAATAGTGGAAACAACAATTTCAGGTAAATTACGAAATGCACATTGAATTAATTTAAATGTATGGACCTACAGAAAGATTTTATAGGCTAATAGAGAATCTTATTTTGAAATCTAACTTTCTGAATTTTTTAATTAACTATGTTTATTTTTTTTATTAATTATTTCCAAGTCTGCTCAAATTGGGACTGGGCCTCTTCCACCCAGATTCCCCATTTTTCAGTAGCTAGGAAGTCACAGCCAGAAATTGCTCTGCGCCCCCCACCCCCAGTGCCATGTAATCCCATCAATAGCCAGTGCAACATCTGATAGCCTAGTTATCCCTCTTGGAGAACCTGGCAAGCTACTGAGAGTTTACTGCTTGCATGGGAGAGCCTGGCAGCTCCCCATGGCATATTAATATGCCAAATACAGAAACAATGATGGGTCTCAATCCCCTGACCCTGAAGATCATAGAATGCAGCACTTTTGGGAAGAACGAGTTAAAAAAGACTGCTAAAATCTCAGGGCTAGGATGAATGGAGACGTTACTGGGCTCGCATGAGCAAATTGTTGATCAATGGGATGACAATGATACAGTGATTGCATTTCAGTGCTTGGTGTTTTTGTCCATGTATGTGTTCTAGTTAGAATAATACCTCAATCGTTATAATTGGTTGATAATCTTATAGACTAAAGTGCCAATAAACTTTACAATATAATTGTAATTGAGAGCATGCTATTAAATGTCTGTATCCTGTAAGTCAAAAGAGAATTGGAGAAGAGTCAGATATAATGCTCTTGTTATCATATAAAAAGTTTGATGAGGGGCTGGAGCAATAGCACAGCAGGTGGGGCATTTGCCTTGCACGCGGCTGACCCGGGTTCAATTCCCAGCATCTCATATGGTCCTCCGAGCACCGCCAGGGGTGATTCCTGAGTGCAGAGCCAGGAGTATCCCCTGAGCATTGCCGGGTGTGACCCAAAAAGTCAAAAAGAAAAGTTTGATAAAAAATATATTAGGATGGGATAAGGATATTGTATGGCTTATAATGTGAATAGAATTTCATGTGTAAATATTTCTTAACCTAATCGATTTGCCTTTAAGAGTTATAAGAACATATGGTGATTATACATTCAGTTTATCATGTCTGTTGACAACGAAATCAGTAAGTATAATATGGGACCAGATTATGTTGAAGAGAGATCCATGGACTCAGATGTTGTTACAGTATAGACTTGTTATAGTATAGTTTTGAATGTTGTGAGAAAGGTCCAATAAATATTCACATCATTCATGGCAATATTATAAGCAGTTAAAAAATGAGAGAAATAGAAATTGGGTTGAAAGTAGATAACAAAGCAAATTTATTTTGCTTTAAATAGAGTGACTATTTTAAAAGTTTTAAACATTTTATTAAACTTTAGCTTTAAAAAGCTTTATACCTGGGCACAATAACACATGGGGATGTTACTCATAAAGATATCACCTTTTAAAGTTTGGGCTGATATAGAAGTTTGGGAGCTTTGGTGCTTGTTGGTAAATCACTTTAAGAATTCATGTTCTATATCCAGGGCTGAATGTAATATTTCATTTTCTTTTCCTTCACACAGTGTTTCTCCATAAACCTGGAGGCAGACAGCAATTTGCAGGTTCTTATGGAGTTGCAAGACCAAGATTCTATCCCACTGAGTGCTTTGATGAGAAAGCACAGACTCTGCTTCTGTAAAAACAAACAAACAACATCAAAAAGAAACAGTCAGTGGCCTGGAAGATTTAGACGATATTAAGGATGATTACAGTTTTGGTGTCCTGGTGATGAGCCGATTCACCTGGGTTGCGAGATGCCATAATGGGGAAAATAGATGAACCGGTCCATGGTGCCCAGTTATAAAGTTATACATCTTACAAATAGGGTCTCTCGAGTCTCTTGGCTCTAAATTATCTTCTTTAGGAGCTCCACCAAGAGGCACTATGCCATAGGATATTAGCTGCTGAATGTGGCCAGGGTGCTAAAGGCCCAGACTGATTCCTTCTGGATGGAGGATTTAGGGTGTCTCAGGAGTTGTGCCAACACTTTCAACATGCTTGATCTATATTCTCCAATAGTGCAAAGAGAGTGGATCAAGACAATGACTTCTGATCTGGTTGTGAGCTCCACCTTTGTGTCAGGCTTTTCATGTCAACTACTTGGCCAATGCATCCATTGGCGACATTAGTGATGTAATACGGGATCTGCAGGAGTTGGTGAGAACCTCAATGTAATGCAGTTGCAGGAGTTGAGAGAGGGTGGGCAACATTTGCTTTACTGCTGCTGCTTTCTAAGGGCGCACAGATTTGACAAGGTCTCAGTGAGGTACTACTGAAACATGACTTGTGTGGTCAGCAAATTCAGGGAGAACAGATAGGGAGGTCTTGTGGGTCTGACTATGCCTCTGAAGTCTGAGTTGTCTCTTGCTATATATCCAAGCGCTCACACTTCCTGTTCACGCAGTTAGGGACAGGAGCTGCACATTTATTTGCCTCCTTCCACCACAAGTCAAGTCTCCTCTGAATATTTACAGATAAAGTCTGAATTCCCTGTGGTAGTACTGCTCAGAGCCCAGACTGCCTCTAGGAGGGATGAAGTTAGGATCTCAGGAATCCTCTGAGCTTGGAAATCATCCTGCCTTTATGATATGTTTTAGAATACGGTTTCTTTGTCAGTCCATGATTTCCTGGCTGCCTTGGTGGGCTACAAACAGAGGTACGGATCTAAGGTATGTATACCGCTGATGATTTACATCAGTGAGAGACTCATCTTTCTGGTCATGTTTTCTGAAGGTGAGAAGGTGAGCCGATGGACAGATAAGCGATATTCCTTCTTTTTAAATTCTGCTCATCATTCATGGCCTTCTGGATACCCAGGGTGACTGCTATCCTCCATTGTTGCCTGGACAATGCATCTTTGTTCCATACTTGAATCTCCTCATACTTGAATTTCTCCTCTTATCTGGAACATTTAAAATCACAAACAGCCACCAAGTAATTCAATTGCCTAGCAGAAAACTGCAAAGTTTAGTTTTAAAGGACATAATGGAAATAAAACATGGATAGCCTATATTTTAAAATGATAAATTAGAATGTATGTATTACTAAGTATGCTATAGTATATTCTTCCAATATCTATATATTTAACATACATTTCAATATATCTTATATTCTTTCACTATTTCATTGGAACAAACTTTCAAATAATTTTTCAAAAGCTTGTATAAAAGTAATAACTAAAAAGAATAATCTGGGGATAGAGTGATAGCATAGCAGGTAGGGCGTTTGCCTTGCACACGGCCGACCTGGGTTCAAATCCCAGCATCCACATCAAATCTCAGCTCCCCTGAGCACCGCCAGGAGTAATTCCTGAGTGCAGAGCCAGGAGTAACACCTGTGCATTGCCGGGTGTGACCCAAAAAGAAAAAAAAAAGATTAGAATAAAAAAAATAAATAAAAAGAATAATCTGTGACTACCAATTAAGAATTAGTCATCAGATATAAATTCATATTAATAAATGCAACGTATCACTGAGGACAAAAATAAAGTAGACTTATTTACAGATAAAGATCCAAAAATATGTTAATAAAAATTTAAAAGCTTAGTCTTAGCTGTTTGCCTTGGAATATAGAATGATTGAATTAAGATCTTTCTCACATTGACAGGAAGGATAAGATTAACATCAGATTCACAACTTTCTCAACACCTTGTAGAACTTGAACTTCCAAAGTAAGCAGAACTACCGAGACAGTGACTTTTTAAAAGTCACTTGATTTGACCTTGAAAATAAGACTGTGGAAACTCTGGATGCTGCCTCAGGTAGGTGAATTTCTAACCTCTTGAATGTTATAGTAGTTTTATCCAGACAACAATTTAAAGACACATAAAGGGTTTGGAAAGAATCCCAAAGTCCCGCCTTGATTCAAACCTGGTAATAAAAGCAGGAATTAGTATAAACAGGCAAAATATCTGAGAGGTTTTTAGATATCAACACAAAAAGTATGAAAAGGGTAAAATGCTACTCCCCCTAGGGCATGGGTGAAATCAGTAGCTATTGGGTGAGCTGAGCACATGATTTAACAAAATTAACTAGGGCCTGGGCTGGAGCGGTAGCACAGCAATTGGGTAGTTGCCTTTCACGCAACCGACATGAGTTCAATTCCTGCACCCCTCTCAGAGAGTCCAGCAAGCTACTGAGAGTATTGAGTCCGCGCGGCAGCGCCTGGCAAGCTACCTCTGCGTATTGGTTATGCCCAAAACAGTAACAATAAGTCTCTCAATGAGAGATGTTACTGGTGCCCGCTTGAGCAACGGGATGACAGTGACAGTGACAGTGAACTAGGGCCTGAGTAATAGTATAGCTGGTAGGCACTTGCCTTGCAAGCAACATCCCAGGTGGTCCCTGAGCTCAGAGCAGGAGTAATCTCTGAGCAAAGCTGGTATGGTACTATAATAAAACAAAATAAAACAAAGTATAAAGAGAAAAGGGGAAAGAGAGAAAGAGATAGAGACAGAGAGAGAACTATTTTTGAATGAATTACTCACCAAAATACTGCTATACTAAGTTTCTTCCCATATGGGGAGTTACTTTGTCTTCTACTTTCCAATAAACTTTCTACTTTATTTTAAAAAATTAATTGCTCTTGGGGCTGGAGCGATAGCACAACGGGTAGGATGTTTGCTTTGCACGGAGCAGACCGAGGTTCGATTCCCAGCATCCCATATGGTCCTCTGAGCACCGCCAGGGGTGATTCCTGAGTGCAGAACCAGGAGTAACTCCTGTGCATTGCCAGCTGTGACCCATAAAGCAAAAAAAAAAAAAAAAAAAGAAAAAAGAAAGATTAATTGCTCTTTACTCTCCGGGAATTATGGGGTCTGACCTCATGACCCTTTCTGAACAAAAAAGCATAGCAATTTTTGTGGGAAGATTTTAAAATATAAACCCATCATTCAACATCAGGATTATCTAATCATTTTATCTTTGATGATTACATTATTTTTGCTTTCCTAAGCATAAGCTTACCTTACACTTTTGATACCTCTGGCTATATATCACACCATTTGTAGAAGAATTTTTGTAAATACAGGATTTTATATAAGAAACAATGAAGTGTAAAATAAAGTATAAGAAGATATCTAACATGTGCAAAGGAATACAAATTCATACATATTTTATATCTATAAAATATTCTTTAAGAAATAAGGTAAAATTTTCACTGTGGGGTACATTGTAACATCTATACCCTTTATTGTATTATTCCACTTTCTATTCATCTCATTTTTAATTTGTGTCTTTCCATGCTGTACAAGGAAAGAAAGCTGACTCAGTGTGGATGCATTGGGCTCTGTCATATGACATATAACCTTGTTATTGAGATTAATTATTCACATAACTCAAGTCATATGAATGGTAGCAGTAAGCATTAATGGTTTTCAGGGTCAGAGAGATAGTACAGGTAGAAGTCAATTATTTGCATTATTCAGTCTCTGACAGCACATAATCATTATTTGAAAGAAACTTCTCTGTCAAAAACTGTTTGTCAAAGATCATGCATGCATCTATGCAGATATACTTTATGTGGGCATAAGTATATGTATGTTTATCTTTTTAACTTTTTCACTGTAACAATGATGAACTTGGTTACTCTTTTATGTGAATTACATTATTTATTACCATTTCACCAAACTAAGTTTTCTTTTTGTTTCCTTCCACTGAATTCCTTTTGTAAGAAGGGCAAAAGTTTTCATGGGTAATTGAGGTACATAATTGAAATTGTTTTGTTCTCCCTGAATAGAGGATAAACATTTAGAGAGAAAGAAAAAGGAAGTTAAAGGAAAATGCCTAGATTCCTAATATGAAATGAAAAATGTAGAATCTGTTATACGTCATTGCTTCTGTGTTTTGGAAACAAAATAAAGCAAAACAGAAACATGAATTCTCTTCAATCTAAGGTTACTGGGCGAACAGCCACTTTAAAAGTTGGAATGATGCAGGAGTCCTGAAAGATACTAGCTAGAAGAAATTCAGATAAAAATACCCTAAGACACATCCTGATAAAAATGATGAAAACCTTAGACAGAGACAGAATTCTGAAAGCTGCAAGATCAAATAAAGAAATTGCCTATAAAGGAGCATCCTTAAGATTTAGAGCTGACTTGTCCGATGAAACCCTCAGGGCCCGAAAACAGTGGTGGGATATAGTGAAAAAACTCAATGAAATACGTGCCTCACCAAAAATACTTTACCCAGTTAGATTCTCATCTGTATCAGAAGGAACTACACACAGTTTCACAGACAAACAACAGATCAGGAACTTCATAGACTTAAAACCATGGTTACAAGAATAACTAAATGGTCTACTTTAAGACAAGACAAGCCCCTCAATTACACCAAACTTTGGCAGAAAGATGGGACAAAACCCCATAACAATAATCTCTCTCAACATTAATGGGCTAAACATACTAATTAAAAGACACAGAGTGGCAGAATGCATTAGAAAATCAAACCCAACATTCTGCTGCCTGCAAGAAACATATGAACAGTCAGAGGAAACACAGACTCAAAGTCAAAGGCTGGAAAACAATACTACAGGCAAATAACTCCCATAAAAAAAACGCTGGAGTGGCCATTCTGGTATCAGACCACATTGATTCCAGGCTGAATAAGGTCACAAGAGAGTGAAGGTCATTTCTTATTGATCAAGAGATCTGTACAGCAGGAAGAGGTTACACTCCTAAATGTATATGGACCTAGCAAGGGACCAGCAAAGTACTTAAAACAACTACTCATAGACTTGAAGGAAGACATCGATAGCAACACAATACTAGTGGGAGATTTCAACACTCTTTTATCACCTCTCGAAAGACCAACTAGACTCAAACTTAGCAAGGGCATACTTTATCTCAGGGAAGAAATGAAAGAAATAGGCTTAGTAGATATATTCAGGACACTTCATCCTCAAAAAAGCTGAATACCCATTCTTCTCAAGTGTGCTGGGACATTTTCCAAGATAGACCACATGTTGAGCCACAAAACATACCTCCATAAAATTAGGAAGATAGATATGGTATCAATGATGTTCTCAGATCATGATGCACTGAAAATAGAAGTAAATTAGACACACAAACAGAAAATCAAATCAAACACCTGGAAATTAAACAGCTTACTACAGAACAATGAGTGACTTAGAAAGGAAATCAAAAAGGAAATAAAAAGATTCCTGGAAATGAATGAAAATGAGGACATGGGTTACCAAAACGTATGGTACATGGCAAAAGCTGTGTTAAGAGGAAAATTTATAGCTCTACAAGCATTCTTCAGGAAGGAAGAGCAAACCCTCATAAGTAACCTCACAGCTTAAGAGCTTGGAGAATGAATAATATTGGAAACCCAACCCGGGCAGAAGGAAGAAATAATAAAACTCAGAGCAAAAATTAATGAGATGGAAACCTAAACTACAATCTGAAAGATCAATGAAACCAAGAGCTAGTTCTTCGAGAAAATAAGCAAGACTTACAAAGAAAAGAAGGGAGAAAACCCTAATAAACCAAATCAGAAATGAAAACGGGAACAACATAACAGAAACTACAGAAATTCAAAGAATCCTCAGAGATTATTTTGAGAAGCTTTATACCACAAAACAAGAAAACCTTGAGGAAATGGATAAATTCCTGATTCCTATAGCCTTCCGAGGATGAACCAAGAAGACCTGGAGTACCTGAACAGACATATCACCCTGCAAGTAATTGAAACGATAACAAAAAGTCTCCCCAAACACAAAAGTCCTGGCCCAGATGGATTCACTAGTGAATACTTCTAAATATTTAAAGGGGACTTATTCCCAATTCTCGTTAAGCTTTTTCAGGAAATTGAAGTATCAGTAACACTCCCAAACAACTTCTATAAAGCAAATATCACCCTGATACCAAAAGCAGAGAGAGATACCACAAGGAAAGAGAATTACAGGCCAATATACCTGATGAACACAGATGCAAAGTTTTTCTACAAAATACTAACAAACAGAATCCAAGCACTCATCAAAAAGATCATACACCATGACCAAGTGGGATTCATCCTGGGGTTGCAAGGCTGGTTTAACATTTGCAAGTCAATCAACATAATTCATCATAAAAATAAAAGAAATAATAAAAACCACATGATTGTATCAATAGATGCAGAGAAAGCATTTGACAAAATCTGTTTATGATGAAAACTCTCTGCAAAATGGGCATCAAAAGCACTTTCCTCAATATAGTCGAAGCCATCTACCAGAAGCCCACGGCAAGTATCATTCTCAATTGGGGAAAACTAAAAGCCATGCCCCTCTAAGATCAGGCACAAGACAAGTTTGCCGCTCTCGCCACTCCTATTCAATGTAGTACTGGAAGTCCTAGTCATAGCAGTTAGACAAGAAAAAAAGATATCAGGGGCATACAGATAGGAAAGGAAGAGGTCATGCTATCACTATTTGTAGATGATATGATGATATACTTAAAAAACCCTAAAGACTCTACAGAAAAGTTCCTAGAAACAATAGCTCTGTATAATAAAGTTCCAGCCTACAAAATCAACAACCAAAAGTTCATGGGTTTCTTATATACAAATAATTTAAGAGACGAAAGAGACATTAAAATAAAATTCCATTCACAATAGTATCACTGTCATCCCATTGCTCATCAATTTGCTTGAACGGACACCAGTAACATCTCCATTGTGAGACTAGTTGTTACTATTTTGGGCATATCAAATTCGCCATGGGTAGCTTGCCAGGCTCTCCTGTGAGGACAAGATACTCTCAGTAGCTTGCCGGGTTTTCCAATAGGGGTGGAGGAATCGAACCCGGGTTGGCTGCATGCAAGACAAATGCCCTACCCGCTGTGTAATTTCTCCAGCCCATTCACAATAGTACCTCAGAAAATCAAGTACCTTGGATTAAGTTTAACCAGAGAGGTGAAGGACCTATGCAAGGAAAATTACAAAAAACTACTTCAAGAAATAAAAGAGGACACTAGGAAATGGAGACATGTCCCCTGCACTTGGATAGGGAGGATTAACATTATCAAAATGGCAATACACCCCAAAGTACTATACAGATTTAATGCAGTCCCTATCAGGATACCCATGACATTTTTCAAGAAATAGAGAAAATACTTCTGAAATTCACACAGAACAATAAACCCCCAAGAATAGCTAAAGAAATCTTTGAGAAAAAGATGGGTGGCCTCACATCCCCCAACTTCAAACTGTAATACAAAGCAGTAGTAATTAAAGCTGCATGGTATTGGGCTAGAAACAGACTTGCAGACTGATGGAACAGAGTTGAATATTCTGTCACAGATTCTTAAATATATAACCATGAATCTTTGACAAAGAAGCAAGAAATGTGAAGTGGGACAAGGAAAACCTCTTCAACAAGTGAAGCTAAGAAAACTGGATAGCCACTCGTAAAAAAATGAACTCTGATCTCTAATGTCAGACACAAAAATAAAATCAAAGTGGATTAAAGACTGCAATATCAGACATGAATCCATAAGGTACATAAAGGAAAATTTAGGCAGAATCCTCCATAACATTCTAGCTAAAAGTATCTTTAAGGATGAAATACCACTGACCAAGCAAGTCGAAACAAACATAAACAATACCTATTTGATAAGGGATTAATATCCAGGTTATACAAGACACTAGTAGAGTTGGAGAAGAAAAACCTCCAACCCCATCAGAAAATGGTGAGAAGAAATGAACAGAAGTTTCCTTAAAAAAGAAATACAAATGACCAAAAGGCACATGAAAAAATGCTCTACATCGCTACTCATCAAGGAGATGCAAATCAAAACAACAATGAGCTACCTCACACCACAGAGACTGGCACACATTCAAAGGAACAAAAGCAACCAATGCTGGCATGGATGTGGAGAAAAGGGAATACTCTTCCACTGTTGGTGAGAATGCCAACTGGTTCAACCTTTCTTGAAAACAATATGAACCTTCCTTCAAAAACTAGAACTTGAGCTTCCATATGACCTGACAATACCACTTCTGGGAATATATCCTGAGGGTGGAAAAAAGCACAGTAGAAATGACATTTATACCTATATGTTCATTCCAGCACTGTTCACAATAGCCAGAATCTGGAAGCAACCCGAGTGCCCGAGAACAGAGGACTGTTTAAAGAAACTTTGGTACATCCACAATATGGAAAACTATGCAGCTGTTAGGAGAAATGAAGTCATTAAATTATCTAATAAGTGGATAGATATGGAAAGTACCATGCTAAGTGAAATGAGTCAGAAAGAGAGGGATAGACATAGAAGGACTGCCCTCATTTGTGGAATATAAAACAATGTAATTTGAGATGGACACCCTAGGTTAGTAGACATAAGGGCGAGGAATATTGCCCCATAGTTGGAAGCCTTTCTCATGAGCTGGGGAGAAGGCAGCTGGAATAAAGAAGGGATCACTAAGTCAATGATGGTGGGAGGAATTGTTCAAAATGGGAGATAAGTACTGAAAAGATAAAAGACCAAACATGATAACCTCTCAGTATCTGTATTGCATACCATAATGCCCAAAAGAAGAGAAGAGAGCATGGGGGAAACGGTTTGCCATGGAGGCAGGGGGAGGGAGGAAGGGGGGTTTACTGGGTATATTGGTGGTGGAGAATTTGCACTGGTGGAGGGATGGGGGCTTGATCATTGTATGATTGAAACTCAAACATGAAAGCTTGTAACTGTATTGCAAAGTGATTCAATAATAAAAAAAATTAATAAAAGCAATTTGGAATGATGGCTATATTGAAAAAAATAGGAGATGGGTGAGCTGCTTAACCAAAGCAAAAGTCACTTATGTAAATGAATGAAAGCACATAAATGATATTTTAGTGAAAGTTTACTGTAATATTGCATTAAAATACTACCAACGGGCTAAAGAGATTATGCAAAGATTAAGGTGTTTGGTTGATTTCCTATACCAAATGGCCCTTGGAAATACCTACACTGCTGTTGAGACCTAGATAATCCACATTGCAGGGGCCAAGCAGAATACCACATCTTTGCCTGCCCAGTTGACCAAAAATCACCACAAGGGGATTTCATGCTTTCTGATCGCAGCTTGGAAGACCCCATAAAATTAGAAGACTGTATCACTGTATCACTGTCATCCTGTTGTTCATCTATTTATTTAAGCAGGCAACAGTAGCATCTCTATTACACTCAGCCCTGATATTTTAACAGCCTCTTCTTATGCATCTTCCCCGATTACTGGAGGCTCTTTCAGGGTCATGGGAATGAGACCTATCATTACTGTTTTGGGCATATAGAACACACCAAGGGAAGCTTGCCAGGCTCTGCCGTGAGGGCAGGATACTCTAGGTAGCTTGCCAGGCTCTCCAAGAGGTATGTAAATATCTGTTACTGTATTTGGGATATAAATACACCAAGGAGAGCTTGCCAGGCTCTCCTGTGCTGGCAATAAACTCTCAGTAGCTTGTCTGGTTCTCCGGGAGGGTGAACTAGGCTATCACATGTAGTGATATTGGTTTTATAGTCTCTGGATGTTGGCCGTTGGTGGGATTACATGGCACTGGGGCAGTTTCTGGTTGTGACTGCCTAGCTACTGGAAAATGGGGGATCTGGGTGGAAGAGGCCCAGTCCTGATCTGAGCAGGCTTGGAGATCTCAGCCCCAGGTCCCACACACCTGTGTTCCTCTGCTGGTTCCTTCATGCGTGAGGCTTCTCCGAATGTGTGGATAGTGGCCTTAAGCATTTTATTTATAAAATTAGATAAAATAATAATATCAAACTAAAGTGCTTCCAAGGTTCCTCAAAGTTTCCTATTGCAAGAACTTAGAATTGTTCCTTCCTGGCTTTATACAAGAATATTTGAAATGTTTTTCTATGATGTTTCTCTTTTCTCTAATCAATTTTTTAAATTAAAAACTTAATCACCTTTATTGTACTTTACAGTAGGTTTTGAATTGTAAAGAAAATCTTATGAAGCAATCTTTCATCTTTTAACCTTCCATATCTTGGCTTTATTATGATATGGTTCAATTATTGTCATTATCTGTCTTTGTTAAATTCAAACAAAGTATATTGAATGAATCCTTGAGTATAATAATAAGCAGGAAAAGAAAATGGACTCATTGTGGGTAAGCTTGATTCTCATTTATAAACTGAATCTTATTTATTGTTGTGGATTATTAAATCCAATGAATGGTTGCTGTAAAAATAAATAGTGTTAAATTATTTGGATTGAGTCCTTTAAAAAGCATGTTATGATTTTAAGACCGATATTTTAACTGTCCCCTGGATTAAATATACTATTCAGTATTTTTTAAAATAAATTCATTTTTACTGAACTTTTTTTAACGTTTTCAAATGTAAAAATAAATGTTCTGTACATTCTAAAGGAAATTACATGACAAAGTAAATAATTTAAGGTCCTTTTCTATTAAAAATATCTATAACATTGTTATCTCTTTGATAAAAATATTTGTGTTTCTGCTCAGTCAATATTTTTACCATAAACTCAATAGATTTTAATACTTTATAATATTATGCCATTTTACATAAGATTTAAAAATTTCAATTTTCCAAGTTTGAAAATAGAGAAAAATCACTTTGTCATATCACTAAATATTTGACAATGACAGCTCAACACTGTTGTTAAAAATCCAATTACTGGAATGTAGGTCATGTGATGGAGGATATACTCTGTATGCCCGATGCCAAGACTTTGATGCCCATCATTGCATGACACCCCCCACCTCCCAACCTCCCCACATCCCATCAAGGACAACCATGTATTTCTCCCCCAACTTAAGAGAACAGAAATCCACATCTATCTTTCTGTGCCAGCTACTTTAAGCAAATATAATATTCTAATTTATGCCTTTGAAATGTTGTCTTCCAAATTTTTCTGAATTAAAGGATCCACTTCCTGGGCAGTAAATTACTGTCTGAGTAAACTAAAACTGATAAAGGCACTAGTTAATAATCACTTAAAGCAATGGAAAATGTGTTGTGTATTGGATAATTTTCAATTTAAGATACTTTAACATAGAAACTGTGATGAAGATTGAGAATATAAAATGTAGCAGATATATTTAATCAGCTGCATGATTCTATTTTATGCTGATTGTATGTTATTTTATCCATTATAAGTACTCATGTCTAGATGTTTGAGATGCCAGTTTCTTATGGAATTACTCTGTTGTCTCTCTAGAAATATTTTAATCAACTGCCAGAATCTATGGGGGATTGAATAATAAGATTCATATGTTTAAAATTAGGGTGAGAACTAACAGAGAAGAAAATTTTATTGCTAATTGCTTAGGGTTTACTGAATTGTAACAAAAGTATATTCAGGACCCCCTGGATAGAATTTTAAATATTCAAAGTTAAATTTACAGCTAAATATTATTAAAATGTTTGAATACCAGTATTTTAACCATAGTGCTATGTGTGAGAGTTTACTTGTTGAATTTTACTTATTAAAATCCCAGGCAAGATTTAAAGAATAACAAGGAGACACAATATTTTTGCAAAAAAGAATTAACATGTTATGAAGAAAAAATATTTGATGTGAATCCTGAACTTTTTGGCTACATTAAGATTGCATTTTACTTTCTGCCTCATGACACCAAGATATGCAAATTTGCATATTTTACATGCAATATTCATAAATATGATGCATGTATATTTTGACAAATTTCCTAGTAAATATTTATATTAATAAAAAGAATGATTTTATAACAGAATATAATTTTTGCTGTGTTCATAAGATTTTTAAAAATTGCTTACATATATGAAGCTTTATTATTGTTCTAATATAGTTGTAACATGCATACATTAAATATATATTTAAATATATATGATTTATAAGTATTTTGGTTAAATATTAAACATTTTTAAAATAACAAATTCTTTTTTGTGGTTTCTTTTAATTCAAATTTAATCTCATATGCACATATATAAGAATAGGAATCCTCGGTGTTTAGAAAAATATTAATCTTTATTTGACCACAACAAGAGTAATGAAATCAATTTTGAGATAAATTTCAGAGCTAAAGCAGCCAATATAATATGCTCTCTGAGATCAATAGATGCTAGCCTTCACTCTTACTCATTTTCTATTTCACTTTGTGCCTCTCGGTTGTTGCTGAGCTGAATCCTAAGTGTCAATTTGAAAATCTGCTTTTCATGTTGAGTGTTCTGATCTAAGAGCATTTAACTTTGAGAAGAGAAATGCTTATTCCATTGAATACAAATGGTCAGTTCATAAACTGTTCTGAAATATATTTTAAATATTTTTATGAAATTGTTTTAATATGTAATTTTATTTTCCTGAAATTTAATTAAATAAGATATTTCTCTTTTTTTTTCTCTCTCTCTCTCCCCCCTCCCCTCTCTCTTTCTGCTTATACTAGTGGTACTTCAGGTTACTGCTGGCTCTGAGCTCAGGAATCACTCCTGATACTCCTCGAGGGGCTCCAGGTACCTGTATGGTACCAGGGATTGGAGCTTGGTTGGCCATGTGCAAGCCAAGTGCCTTCCTACTATTCTATTGCTCCAACCCAAGATCTCAGTTTTTAAAAATAAATTTTGACTGGGGGCCGGAGCGATAGCACAGCGGGTAGGGCGTTTGCCTTGCACGTGGCCGACCCGGGTTCGATCCCCGGCATCCCATATGGTCCCCCAAGCACTGCCAGGAGTAATTCCTGAGTGCAAAGCCAGGAGTAACCCCTGAGCATCGCTGGGTGTGACCCAAAAAGCAAAAAAATAAAATAAAATAAAATAAATTTTGACTTCAATATTAATATTGAAGAGGAAATAAATGGACAGCTCATATGTATCCAGTAGCAACTTAGACAAAGTATCCCTCATTATCAATATCCTCTGTGTGGCACTTTTGTTACAATTGGTAAACATATATTAATTCCAAATCCAATCATCCATCACAATAATCACAATTGCACATAGAATAATAATTATATGTCATATGTTACATATGATATATTGCATGTGATGCATATAATAATAAACATATTATGATGCTTGTAACAAAAAAAGCACCATAATAATCCCCAATTCGACACCACAATGATCCTATATCCATACCCCCATTCAACATCACAATGATCCCAAATCCATAGTTTCTACTAGAATTCACTGATGATACACATTTTGAGGCTTTGGGTGAATACAAAATGACTTATCAATCATTACTTTATCTATCATTCAATTATCACTGTACTAAACTTTTTAGTCTGTTAACTTATGTAATCTCCTCACAAACTTTAGCAAATATAACAATCATATTTTTTTTTCTCTCTACTTTTTTTTATGTAATTAGAGTACATATACTTTTCAAATTGGCCTTTATACATATGCATTTTGGGTTTGTGCCTATCATTTAATTGCTTAGTAAATATTTTTTTTCACCATGGACAATATGTCACTGTCTCGATTATCTCAGTTAATATATCCATTTCCCTACCCAAACTTCAGTTCCTGTCGAGTTTTACAATTTATGAATAAAGCTCATATAAACATCCACATTCACGTGTTTCTGTGGACAGTTTCCAATTTCTTTGGCTAAATGTAAATGAAAGCCAATGTTATGCATATATGGTAATAGCCATTTTATTTTTATAAGAAGCTACTAAACAGGATTTCAAAAGTCTCTCTTTTTTACTATCACCACCAGCAATGTAATAATTTCTTATTGCTTCACTTCCTTGTTTCATTTACATTGCTATTGTTCTGGATTTTGTCATTCGAATAGGTATGGCATGGCAGGTCATTGTTATTTTAATTTGCATTTCACTGATAATTTATAAAGTAGGGTAATGCACTGCACTGCACTGCGCTGTCAACCTGTGCGTCATTTTGCTCCAGCAGGCAAAGTAGGGTATCTAATAATATCTTAATTTTTTATTTATTTTCTGCTTATGCAGTATTGGTAACAAATTAATCTAGGTCTCCAGCTCCCTTTTAAAAGAAAACATATTGTGTTTTCTTGGCTACTAGGACCTACCTGTGTGTCTATATATGAGCAGCTAAGTATAAATTCAGATTGAGAAAAGTAACTCCAATCTAATACCACATGCTTCATTCTGAACATCCTGGTTCATCCTTAATTTACTAAAATCTTAGTGAAGTATCTGGCTCTTTATTTCCCACCACTCATTTTCTTCTCAGCACACTATCAGAATCATTCTAAAACATCCTTAGAATGTCAACTGAAGCCTCTTTCAGAAATGTGCATCAGCCTTGCCCTTAACTCACATCTGCTTCAGATGTGGACATTCTTTATGGCGTATGTCCCCATTCTGGAGAAAGAGTCTGCATGTCTCTCTTTTGGCTGTGTACATTAATTTTCTCTACTCTGAAGAATACTGTGTTCTCTCCTGAACATGTATCTTTATATATTCCCCTCTGTCCGTCTTTCTGTGTCCAGAATAATATGTATTTTATTTCCAAGAGAGAGAGAAGGGAGAGAGAGAGAAAGAGAGATAGAGAGAGAGAGAGAGAGAAAAGCATATCACATTACAATACTAAGTAAAGTTCCTTTTGTTTTTATCTTAGACTTTCCCATCAAATGGCTTTTTAAAAGAACTTAGGTTAGTTGCTTTTGCTTTCTCATCTACTTATTAGGCTGCAGCTTTTTTTTTATGAAGATCTTCATATATCTTACAACATTAATTTTAATTGAAATTTTTTTCTCTGATCACTTCAAATAATAGAAAATTAAAAAAATAATCATATTAACTGAGAGAACTTCAATATCTTATCTCTGTCTTCCAGGTGAGAATGAAGTAATTTTCTTCAAAGCAACATACTTGTAACCAGAACAGATGGTGCTATAAGGTTCCTGTATTGACTGATTTCTATTTCTCTCTAGGGAATTAGTGAAAGTCAAGGCCAAGTGTAGCTAAGTTATGTATGTATGTTCTGAATAAGCATGCATTTTCCTTTTCCTGAAATATATGATCACTAATCATCTATTTCAATTATAAATTGCAGTAGGAAAGTCAGTGTAATATACTATTTTGTTTTGTTTAAACAACATTATTATCATCTCTAAGAAATTAATTGTCAGTGGCTAAAGAACATTAATTATATATCCAATGATTACATATTAACAGAATTCTGCCTATCATGGTTTCTCATATTGTAATATTTTATTGGTAAAGTCTTTATAAATTATATATTTAGGTTGTGTTTTTTTATTGTTATTTCACAAATTGCCACAAGTTTAGCAAATTTCAGAAATACATATAGTTTCTTTAGTTTTCTTTTTTTATGGATACAAATGATGGTGTCATCTGAGTTTCATTATCATTTGGAAATCCAACAGAAAAAGATTTATTTCCATCTTTAATACAGAGTTTGCTGAATTTATTTCTGTGCTATTGTAAAACTGAGGGTGCCAACTTTTTTGACTAGTTAAAGATATATCACTATCCTAGAATAAACCCCACCATGACTTACATTATTTTCTCTCCATAGTCTATTTCCTTATGCGAGACCAGAAAAATAATATTTCCAACCTGTCAAGTAAGATGAAGACTTATATAAAGCAATATAATAATGGATTGACGTTCCATACCTTTGCATATATTTTGTTGACATAAGTGAGCAGACTTGCCTCAAACCAAAAAACATTTAGGGTAAGGAACTATACAAAATTATAGTTCATATGGCACTGTCTTAGGCTGCATGTACCAAATTGATGCAACAGTTATGATAATGGATATGAAATATAGAAATATCCACTGTCTGGTCTAAATTTTCTTCACTAAAATGGCAACATATAACAAAGTAAAAGGGCATTAAAAATAATGGCTCACTATGTTACACTAGCGGACAATCTTACATTCTAATAATGGCAATATGTTGTGATGTAACAATTTAAAAATCATACATGACCTTAATAGAACTGCAAAGAAATGTTTCTAAATTTGACATCTTTAAATTATAGATTACTTGCTTTGTTTATATTTTACATAATTTTATATACTACACATATTCACACATAATATTTGGAGGTAGGTCTCCAAATCAAGGGTTCTACTTATAATCTTGTGAAAATCAATAAATTTATCTGTATCTCAACATACTATTATGAAACATGTAGATTGTAATAAGGATATTATAAAGTTCTATTCAACTTTTTAAAAGTTAAGACTTTATTTTTTGAAAAGCCTCTTTCTGGAAGAAACATTTTGAAAAAAGAGCATTTAATGAGCATCAATCATTTTTATTATTACTTTTTCACTTCATTTATGGCATAATTATGTGTATCACTTTTATCACTTGTCGTCCCGTTGATCTTCGATTTGCTCAAGTGATTGCCAGTAATGTCTCCATTTGTCCCTGTCGTGTGCTAGTGTAGCCCAATGGTATCTGTTTGCTCCGAGAACAGGAGCCTCAAACTGTTCATTCAGGGTTTTGACTAAGAAGTCTGACCATCTCATAGTTGGGTGGCCACTCGGTGTTTTGACATCCCGAGGAATCCGGTCGGTAAGAGCTCTAGTCCAGCAGTTGTCTCTGAATGGCATTACAGGTTGGGCCCATCTGATTTTTGACGGCTTATCAAACGAGATAGTGTCTCTGATTCTTGATGGTTGATGGAGGTCAGAACACTGGATTCTTTCTCTCCCTTGAGTGAAATGTGATGCTCCAAGCACAGCTTTTTCAATTCCTCTCTGTGATACCCGAATAATGTTCTTATCCTGTTTTCATAGGACTCAGGTATCTGAGGCATACGTTAGTGCAGGAAAAATGGTGGAGTTGAAAATATGTGCCCAGAACCTGAGATTTTTCATCCTCTTAACCACTTCGACGATCTTGAAGGCATTCCATGCTGCTCTCTTTTTCTTGAGCAGTTCTGGTGCTAAGTCATTTCTCATGTTCAGTTCTCAACCCAAGTACACATAGCTGCTGCATTCGGAGATGTTTGTTCCATTGAAATCAAATGGAATGTTAGGGAGTAGTTCGTTTTTCATGAACAGTGTTTTGGTGAGATTCAGCTGCAGTCTGACCTTTCCACACTCGAGGTCGAAGTCCTCCAGAATTTGTGCTGCTTGGCTAATGTTTGGTGTTATGAGAACAATGTCATCAGCAAAGCGGACGTGGTGTAGTTGCCGACCGTCTATCTTCACTCCCATTCCTTCCCATTCCAATCATCGCATGATGTTCTCGAGTGTGGCAATGGAGAGTTTTGGTGAAATGGTATCACCCTGCCGCACCCCTCTCTTTACATCAATGATCACTTCCTTATAGAATGGTGAGATCCTGGTGGTGAATCTGTGATATGGCTCATGTAGGATTTTGATGTAATGAGTTTGAATGCTCTCTTTGGCTCGGGCTTCGATTTCTGCTTCAGTCTCAATGGAATCAAAGGCCTTCTTTATGTCGATGAACATTAGACAGAGCGGCATCTTGAATTCTCGCGAAACTTCAATGAGCTTGGTCACCGTTGGATATGGTTGATGTTGCTGTATCCTATTCGGAACCCAGCTTGCTCACATTTGCTCACATGGTTGTCCTTCATCTAGTGTTCTGCCTATTCTATTCATGAAGACTTGAGTGAACAACTTGTAGATGACGGACAACAGGCAGATTGGGTGATAGTTGCCAATGTATCCCTTCTACAACAAACTATCCTGCTGGTTTTCCAGTGGGACAGAACCTTGCATATGAACAGGTAACATGTGAAGAGCCGAGCCAGTGTATTGACGAGTACTGTTGGCAGTTCCTCAATGAAATTGACCACGTCATATTAAACTGAAGGTTTTTCCTGAGTGATGTTGCTGTTGTCCCAAAATTCCAAACTGGATCGAACCACCATCTCCTTCATGCAAAATTCTACTTCACAAAGTGGGAAGAATGGTTTCCAAAGTTTAAGTTTAAGATGAGAACTCCCAGAATGTCCATCACCTCGGAGCTCTTTGGCACTATTGTGGCAATGTGGTAAGATGCCATCACTGACAATATTGACAAGGAATATAAGACTGTTTCTGTACCTCCATGACTGCGCAAAGAATGCTGAGATTGGGAAAGCCACAAACAGACGCCTGTCTTTGGAAACTCTCAAGCTCATTTGCCAACATGGTTTGGCACTAGCCTCAGCAACCACAAGCTAATGTCTGAGCTTGCAAAGCTATGCAGAGAAGCGATAAAAGAAGACCTCAAAGAGAGAATAGCAGCAGTTTTGGCTGATGCTGCAGAAGCTGGTAAAAGTATTCACAATGGTCGCCTATCCTTCGCCAACTACACAACCAAGATGACTGCCCTCGACATCCTGATGAATCTATCACATCTTTGAGAAGGGCAAAGGAGAGGATTGTTCATGACTTCTATTTGGATCTCTCTGTCAGCCACATCCACCTGTCCACATACCAAATTCCACAGGATGGATATGTTGTTCCCAAGTCCTCCCTTCTGAAAACTGACATGACATTTCGTTCTTAAAGATGATTACAGCACCCGGTTCAGACACGTTCAGACTCAACACCTGAGGAATCTGCCACCAGTATTGTGTGTAAGAACCAAAATATTTGCTAGAGAGAAAAATAGGTCATGATATCACAAAAATATAAAATCTAATTTGATCTTAGATATAACTGACTACAATTTTAGTTTTAGAAGAATAGACTTTACCCTTACCTGTTCTTCAAAGTATCCCTATTATATCCTTTTAACTCAACAAAGACACATTGTTTGAACTGGTCAGAATATACTAAAAAAATGTATGAAGTATCTTTATAATCTTAATATATCTAGGAATGGAATTGCAATCATAATTTGATGGTAAAAAATTTTTACAAAAATTTAGTTTTCTTAAATAAAATCAGTATATTTCCTTACAAGATATTTAGTAATAAGTTTCATATTCCTTCACATTAGTCACTAAATAACTGAGAGAAGAGCCTAAATTCTATGTAGTCTATGTGACACAATAGGCTGTTCTTTTTTTCTTAAATTTTTTATTAGTGAATCATCATGAGGTACAGTTACAAGCTTTTGGAGTTTCGTGTTTGCATTTCAGTCATACAGTGATTGTTTACCCATCCCTCCACCAGTGCCCACTCTCCTCCACCAAATATTCCCAGTATCCTTCCCACCACCACCACCCCATCCCCCACCGTCCCACCCTGTCTCTGTGGCAGGGCATTCCCCCTTGTTCTCTCTTCTTTTGTGTGTTGTAGTTTGCAATTGAGGTATTGAGTGGCCACCATGCTTGATATATAGTCTACTTTCGGCTTACATCTTTCAACCTGAATGTATCCTCCCAAGATTCTTCACTTGGAGACAGCAAATTTCCACGCAATTTAACAGTTACATACATAAATGGATGGGAGAATGGGAGATAGAAAAAATGTATAGAGTAAAAGAAGCATCTCAGGTTGCTGAGATAAACTATATCTAACCCATAAACTAATGCTTCAAACAAAATATCATGGCAATGAACATATTTTACAAAAGAAATTTGCTTCTAAAAATAATAATTAAAACATAAGCATAGGTGGGGATGGAGTATGGAGTGATGGTACAGTTGGTAGGGCGTTTGCCTTGCAGCCAGTTTCGATTCTCAACATTCCATATGGGATGAGCACTGCCAGGAGTAATTCCTGAGTACAGAGCCAGGAGTAACCCCTGTGCATCGCTGGGTGTGACCCCAAAAGAAAAATAACTAGCTAAATAAATAAATACATAAATAAACTTAGGTATCACACATAGCAGTGCTTAGGACTCCCAAGGGTATATCTGTAGGTGACTTGTAGCCATGCAGTGCCAAGAATCATACTCAAGGCCTCATCCGTGCTAGACATGTGCTACTACCATTTGAGCTATTTTCCCAGCTAAAGTCAAATTTCAATATCAACGTGCCATTATTATGTAATCCATTTTTGGAACTATTATCTTTCTATTTCTTCCATTAGAAGGAAACTGTCTTGCCAAAGAGTATTTACATACAAATAAGATGATTTGGCAACACTTTTGACAAAAGATAAAGTTGAAAAAAATCTAACGAACATTTCTAAGATGCAAAACACAAAAGAACAGAGTGTGTATAACAACATCTTCTCCATATCAAACTATTGATTGTCTCAAATGCTATTGATATTTAAAAATATATATATATATATATTATATATATTTTTAAGTATTTCATTACAGGGACAGAGAGATAGCAAAGGGGGTAAGGTTAACCTGGCACACAGATGGAGTAGTCCTAGAGCACAGAGCAGGAGCAAACCCTGAGCACAGCAGGTCACTGTCACTGTCATCCCATTGCTCATCGATTTGTTCGAGTGGGCACCAGTAACATCTCTCATTGAGAGACTTATTGTTACTGTGTTTGGCATATCCAATACGCCACGGATAGCTTGCCAGGCTCTGCTGCACAGGCTCAATACTCTCAGTATCTTGCCGGGCTCTTCGAGTGGGGTGGAGGAATCAAACTGGGGTCGGCCACGTGAAAGGCAAATGCCCAACCGCTATGCTATCGCTCCAGCCCAAGCACAGCAGGTATGGACAAAAAAGCAAATCACAAGTAAATATAAAGCTCAGAGACAGCTCTATACCTGCTATTTGTATTTGATCTAACATACAAAATTAGCTCAAAAGATATATATTCACTTTCTGCATATTTATTGCTATTGTTTTTGATAGAAATAATTAAAAATAATATTACTGAAGGAAATAGTAAAAGTGAGAAACCATCATTTAGTGAATGTGACAGAGTCTATACAATGAAAATGATCTACTTTAATGTTATATTCTATCTGAACAAGATGGATTATTAATATTTGATTATAAATTATACAGACTGGTTTAAATAAATCATAATTATATTAAATTTAATAACACAAATTTCAAAACACATGTTTGTACAAACATGGATTGCTTCTGTTGTAATTATTTATATGTATTTCATATGGAGATTAAGTTTGCTTTTTTTTTAATATAAGAACATCTTGTCAGTTTAACCACCTAGTCTCTTTTGCCAGAAACTTAAGTGTGTGGTCTTAGCTGATACTTTTAACTTTATTTTGTGTTTCCTGTTATGTATATTGTAGTTGTTTGCACTAAAATGCTATATCTATCTTCATATTCTCTTTACAAAATATCTCAATTATTAGTTAAATGCAAATAAATATAATTAGGGGAAAAAATGCAGGATTAATGTGTATTTCTGTACCGGTTAAGGGAGCTAAGGTTTCCAAGGACAAATTGATTTTAATCTAGCATATTATATTCTCCCTGCCCACTGATCCCATGATGTCGCATACATTTGTCTCTAAGATTGACAATTGTATGACATTTGGAATTGCAATACTCTATTTTATTTTTTTTAAAGCGTTTTCTCTTTCACACTTGCCTACATGCAAGAGTGAATTGCCTGTCATAGTTAAAATCTTTTGCTCAGCTTGAGTCCAGTCTCCTTTTCTTGCTGTATTCCCATCACACACCTTCTAATTGTACACTGAGAACTCATGGAATTGCTGTTCGTTATCCAAACAAACCAGGTACTATCAGTTCCTGGCCCATGCCCACAGCCCTTTACTGCCTAGACTGCCAATTTTCTCTAAATCCTTTCTCTCACCCATGAAATCCATGATATGAAATCCAAATAAGCTCTTATCTCTCAGAGGAGAACTTCCTGATCCCTTTAGTGGAATAAATCACTTATCCCTTTGTTCTCTTGAAGCACATGTGTTTCTACATAGCATAAATTATAAAAGTACAGAAAATGACCATTCATTGTGCCATTGATTCTCTTTTTCATTCCCCGCTATTGCATTTTCAGTGCCCAGTACATCACATGTAACAGGATCTGGTTGAATTAATTTTCTAATTGATTATATGGGAAGATTTCAGAATAGTTAGTGGTCTGAGGATAGAAAAATGTGACTTTTGAGCAAATTTTGTATTTAAGGGGAATGGAATCCTGTATACATTACACAATCTCAACAGTACTCAATTTTGTTACTGGAAAGAAGCACAATAAATACTTCATCAGTCTGTAGTAAGAATGAAGTGAGACAACTTCCCATATTCTAAGCAACAATCTTTATTATTATTTTTAGTAAATACATGTTCAAAAATTAATAGATATAAATTTTAGGTATATAAAATACATGTTATTGTGATTATGTACATGGATGTCAGAGCTACATGATTAAATATAAAGCTATAATCTGTCCTTTAGTAAGTGATTTACCTATGAATTTAAATGTCTTGATACTCAGAATAAGAGTCTTCCAAGTTAGAGATAATATATGATTTTGCCTTTTATAGAATATTCTGCTCTCTGAAAAAGTTTCATATTCATACTATCTGCAAATCTAAAGGTGTTTATATTAATTTCTTTTTACAAGAATGTTGTTGAATTGTCAGCAGCTACTCAGATTACAAGGTGATAATACTAATTTAGAACTCCTGTTATTTGGAGAACTTTATCACTAAACTCGATTTATTCATACATGTTACCTCTGTTGACATAACAGATGATTAAGGAAAACAGTAAATGTTGATAGTAACTTATAAAAAACAGAAATTATTAAGGAAAGGAGAAGAAACTATAATGAAGGGTTACATGTTTATTTAAAAATATTTTAAATTCTAATCTGATCATTCTTCTTATCTTTAGGCAAGTGCTAGATTGATAGTAAATTCTACATTTTAATTGTATATAATAATTTCAAGAATTTGTAAAGTAGATTCACCAAAGTTCGAAGTAATTTTTAAGTATATAAACACCACATGCAAAGAACAGAACTAACAGACTGACTTAGCTTATGAAAGAACTGTTTGAGAGGAAAAGAAAAATAATTTCCAAGAATAGGATGTTAATGATGTCCTTTGTTATTCCCTGGTTCAGGGAGCTTAGATGATTTTATTAATATATAAAAAGTGGGAAGGGTCAGGAAGAGGTTGGATGAGTAAATGGAAAAGTCCAGTTGATATTTAAGGAGGTGTTTTATTTATTAAAACACGCTGTCCCCCTTTAAAGCTGGAGCAATAGCACGGCAGGTAGGGCATTTGCCTTGCATGTAGCCAAACAGGTTCGATTCCCAGCATCCCATATGGTCCCCTGAGCACCGCCAGGGGTGATTCCTGAGTGCCCAGACAGGAGTAACCTCTGAGCATCACCGGGTATGACCCAGAAAGAAAAAAAAAAAACATGCTGTCCCCAGGTAGGAGGAAAGTGACACCAGCAGGTACTACAGTGACAGGAGAACACAGGCCTAGAGGGTGACTGTCTGGGAGTCGTTTCAGGAAGGAGATGTGGGATGTGGCTGTGGTTAGAGTGGCTGATTCCTCTGTCTGAAGTCACTTTTGTCCATGTTCATTGTTTTTTTTTTTGTGATTGGCTTTGTGGTGACACCCGGTGGCTCTCAAGGAGGACTCCCAGTTTAGTGGTCAATTGTCAATCTTGACAGGTCTCGGTGACAGACGACAGGAGTCCAAAGCTGACTTCTTGGGGATTGTACATTTTTTGTTGGTGTTTGTGGTTAGGGGGTGGGGCCACGCCTTGTGATTTTTATAGTTACCCACTCTGGCGTTGCACCTGCAGTGCTTGGGAGACCATATGGGACATGGTTATTGCCAGACCAACTGCTGTTCCTGTTCCCGCTCTTCTGTTTCTTCAGCCTTCTGCTTTGTTTCCTTTGAATTTTTCTTTTGCACAGTGGAGGTGCACAGGGCTTCCAAGAGAAAGAGCTCGGGATTCACACCTGACGGCCATCAGGGACTCCAGGTGTTTTGGCCCAATGTGTGGTGCCCCTGTAATGACTCCAGACCCCATAACTCGCTTGCTCCATAACACGGTCTCAGATTCAAATGTTGCTGTGTGCATCGTTGGAGCATGCGCTGCTCCTAAGAAGACATATCAGAAGATCTCTGGGGCCGACAGAATTGTTGGGTATCAAGTAACTCCTGCCTGGCAAGGTACTGAGAGTATCCCACCCAAACAGCAGAGCCTGCCAAGCTACCTGGGGTGTATTCGATATGCCAAAAACAGTAACAAGAAGTCTCACAATGGCGATGTTACTGGTGCCCGCTTGAGCAAATTGATGAGCAACAGGATGATAGTCATACAGTGATTTATTATTATTATTATTATTATTATTACTATTATCATTATTATCTTGTCATAACCAGTGGTTCTAGGAGCTTGCTCCTACCTTTGTACTCAGGGTTCACATCTGGAGGGAGATTGGAGGAACCATTCCTAGGGATATGTGGTGATCAAACCTAGGTCAACTGTGTTGTAAGACAAACTCACCAAACCAAATGTCACTGTCACTGTCACTGTCATCCCATTGCTCATCGATTTGCTGGAGCGGGCATCAGTAATGTCTCCATTGTGAGACTTGTTGTTACTGTTACTGTTACTTATACTTGAGTCTTCTACCTGAAAAGTATGCTCTTAACCCTTTGGGTTATTGTTTCAGCCCAATTTATAAAGTTATTAACAGAAAGTTTAAGATATAGTAGTTTGCCGTATACTTCACAGTATGTGTCTTCACTGTAAACAAATACTACACAAACACACACATATACATATATATATATAAAACTGAGCTACAAAATTAGAACATATTTGTGATTCAGAAGATTTAGAACATTTGAGATGAATTCTTTATAACACAAACAATATATATATGAATATATATTTTGTGTTATATATATATATGTATATATATATATCTCTCTCTCTCCAAACTATCATCTAAGGAAATTACTAGAGGTTCTCCCTGATTCAAGTCATACTGTATGTGTGTAGTCTTACCCAATCAGCTGTTCAGAGGAAGATTGTATACTGTATTCTTCCAGACAGTACTTTGAAGTTTTTCACCCTGAGTGATTGTCTGAGTAGCTAAGGAGATCTTTGAAAATGCTGCACAATTTAATGGGCTATAGTAGAGTATTCTGTGTGATTACCAAATCAATTTCATTTTATCCTGATGCATAGTTCAACTACATTTTTCTATCACCTCTACAATTTGATAGGGCCCTGTGATTAAATATAGAACAATGCAATTTGCATTGCAGATGATTTTTATTATCATTTTTAATCTTGATGTTCTAAAGTTCCTGAATAATCCTGAAATATTAAAAATTAATTTTAAATATGGAACAAAAGAGTCAATATCCCTTCTTTTTCTACAACAATTTTAATGCTGACTACTTAGAGAAAAATAATATTATAAATTTGTGTTAAAGATTTAAAAAAGATAAAAGGCTATATTTTACTGTAAGTACAGATTTTTATTTTAAAAAGCTTAATATTACTTATAAAGTTATATTTTGTTTATGTTTTTATTAGTCTTTTTGGGTGATGACCCCCAAAGAAGGAAATAAAATTAGAAATGAGAAAAAGCTAACGAAAGATTCGTTATAATCTTGGTCACTTTTACTGTCACTGATATCTAACACCACTTGGGACATTCTGAAAAAATTGGTACTATGTACCTAAGAAATATATTGTTGATAGTATTTTCTATTCATTGACAATATATACTGTCATCTGAGCCACGAAGAATCCTTCCTTTATTGTTCACAAGTTATATGATGTGAATATTCATTGACATATTTATATTCTTCTTTGCCTGGTTTGAGTTCACTTCCCTGATTTCATATAAAATAACTGAGCTAAAAAGTCAGAAGATTCAGAACATATTTTTTTTAATTTTTTAATTTTTTTTATTTTTTTAAATTTTTTTATTGAGTCAACAATGTGGAAAGTTACAAAGTTTCCAGGTTTAAATCTCAGTTATACAATGCACGAACACCCATCCCTTCACCAGAGCACATATTCCACCACCAAGAATCACAGTATAGCTCCACCCTGCATTCCCACACCCCTAGCCCCCCACACCCCTATCCCCCCACCCTTAGCCCCCCCGCCAGTGTAACTAATAAATTTCACTTTACTTTTACTTTGATTGCATTCAATATTTCAACAAAACTCACTATTATTGTTTGGAGAGTTTCTCCCCTAAAGTCGGACCTGCTGAAAAGGAAGCATTAGATAATTTGTTTTCCATTGCTGAGAATGAAGAGGTATGAGGTCCAGTGACCACACTTAGCGGCCTCACGGTTTTGGGTTTCTGTATTTTAGTATTTTAGTAACTAAGTCCGGAGAGATATCTGCCAGAAGTTGCATCATTGCCAACTTGTAGTTCTCAGTTACATTATATTCCACATATGAGTGCAATCTTTCTATGTCTGTCTCTTTCTTTCTGACTCATTTCACTCAACATGATACTTTGCATGTTGATCCATTTATATGCAAATTTCATGACTTCATGTTTTCTGATGGCTACATAGTATTCCATTGTGTAGATGTACCAGAGTTTCTTTAACCAGTCATCTGTTTTGGGGCACTCTGATTTATTCCAGATTCTGGCTATTGTAAACAGTGCTGCAATGAACATAGAAATGCAGATGCGATCTCTACTATACTTTTTTGCCTCTCCGGGATATATTCCCAGGAGTAGTATTGCTGGGTCAAATGGAAGCTCAATTTCTAATTTTTTGAGAATCGTCCATATTGTTTTCCAAAAGGGTTGAACCAGTCGGCATTCCCACCAGCAGTGAAGAAGAGTCCCTTTCTCCCCGCATCCACACCAACACCGGTTGTTTTTGTTTTTTGGGATGTGGGCCAGTCTCTGTGGTGTGAGATGATGTCTCATGGTTGTTTTGATCTGCATCTCCCTGATGATTAGTGATGTTGAACATTTTCTCATATGCCTCTGAGCCATTCGGATTTCTTCTTTGGGAAAGTTTCTGTTCATTTCATCACCCCATTTTTTGAACGGGTTGGCAGTTTTCTTTCTTTTTTTTTTTTTACTTTTTGGGTCATACCAGGCGATGCACAGGGGTCACTCCTGGCTCATGCACTCAGGAATCACCCCTGGCGGTGCTCAGGGGACCATATGGGATGCTGGGATTCGAACCCGGGTCAGCCGCATGCAAGGCAAACGCCCTACCCGCTGTGCTATCACTCCAGCCCCGGGAGTTTTCTTCTTGTGGAGTTAAACCAGTGCATTGTATATCTTTGTTATCAACCCTTTATTGAATGGGTACTGTGTAAATATCCTTTCCCATTCTGTAGATTGTCTTTGTACTTTGGTCACTGTTTCTCTTGAGGTTCAGAAGCTTCTTAGTTTGAGATAGTCCCATTTATTTATCTCTGTTTTCACTTGCTTGGCCAGTGGCGTGTCAGCTTTGAAGATACCTTTGGCTTCAATGTCGTGGAGGGTTTTGCCGACCTTGTCTTCAATGTACCTTAGGGATTCTGGTCTGATGTTGAGGTCTTTAATCCATTTTGATCTGACTTTTGTACATGGTGATAGGTGGAGGTCTAAGCCCATTTTTTTGCATGTAGCTGTCCAGTTTTGCCAGCACAATTTGTTAAACATGCTTTCCTTGCTCCACTTCACATTTCTTGCTCCCTTAGAACATATTTGTGATAAAATCTGAATAGCAAACAAAACTTTCCCCAACCTGTAATCATTTCCATTTCCAAGATTCACAAATTCTAGAAACTTCCATCATTCAAGCAACACTGTCTTTAGGTTAATTGTTAATCATAATTGATAAATATTTTAATACGAAATTTTGAAATGGTATTTTCTGACTAATAACAATGCTTGTTACATATTTCCCACAGGACTATTTAAGATCTATTCTCAACTATTTTCCCTGTCCCTACTTGTACACATTCTGTAAATCTTATAGAAAGTGAAAGAGTAGAAGTTATTTTCTTTACTTTAAAGATTCAATTCCTTGTTTAGTTATAGCTAATAAAATACAGCTATTAATATAATCTGGGGGAATTGGAAAGGTCATCATATCATTTTGCAAGTTATCCAACTTAGTTGATATTTTTGGCATGAACCCTAGAAATAAAGAGTCTTATATTATTTACAAGTGGGGGAAAATCTTGTAACAGATGGAAATTTTAGTGTATTTGAATAACATTTTTTCCATCCCACGCCACAGAATCTGACTCGTTCTCTGCTTTGACTTCAGAGCACTAGAATATTTGTCACTGATGAACAATATGATTCCAGTATCTCTCTCAGAGAGTTAATTTTCTGGGATCATTACCAGTAGAAACTGTCCTTACAGAGGTGCCTCTAAAACTCCAACAAGCATGCAAGCCATTACTTTGGGAAAGTATTTGAACAAGCAAGAGAATGAGAACAGGAGGAATAAGGAAAATTTGAAAATTAACAATAAAGACTACATTGTTAACTTGCTTATTGTTCCAAACATTTAAAGCTCTTTGTCACTGGAAACTGCATGAAAATCTTGTAGAATCCTTGTCAGAATTGCCCTTCTAAAAGCAGGATTATCTGATATTTACATATTGACTTGTGATTCTTCCCATTGAATGTTGTCTATAACAAATTTCATGATCATAACCTTCTCTAAACAAACTTGTACAAGCTTGTAGTTTCGAAAGATATCAAAGTTAGAATAGAAAGAAAGGAGTGGTGGTTATGGATTTTCTAATACTTATAAGGGCAGTTGACAGAATGCCCATGTTTATTTATTTCATGATCACGATCGCGAAATCCCATTAATAGTGTCAATTTCTCGAGCAGGCTCAGTAACCTCTCCATTTGTCCTTTCCCTGAGATCTTAGAAGTCTCTCTCAACTCAGCCCTTCCAACTATGTCTCACTGGAGGCTCTTTCAGGGTCAGGGGAATGAGATCCAGCTTGTTACTGGATTTAGCATATGAATACACCATGGGAAGCTTGCAAGGCTGTCCCTTGTGGGCAGGAAACTCTCAGAAGCTTGCCAGTTTCTCCCAGAGGGAGAAGTAGGCTACAAGATATCACTTCTGGGAGCTTGCTTTTAAGTCTCTAGATGTTCCCCGTTGATGGGATTACACACACCTGGGTTCCTCTGCTGGTACCGTCATGCGTGAGTCCTATCCGAACGTGTGGAGAGGGGCCTCGGGCATGGCTGTAGCTAGGTTCCAGTGGTCTTCGGCTGCTGGTAGCTCTGCTGGGGTGGGGAGGGAAGCTGGAGCCCATCCCCTCCAAGGGGCCCCGGGTAAGACAGCCAGGCGTGCGGGCAAGAGACTTTCTGTTTATTTATTTAGCAGATAAAATAAAAGAATAGGCAGATTTGTTAAAATATGCATAGGAGGGTAAGTGTAGCCTGAGAGACCTTGCATTTACTTCCAAATGAATCTGATGCCTGGAATGTAGCAATGCACCAGTAGTCTAAGTAGACTATTTGGACTAATGTTTACTCTAACTGAAAATAAAATCTCCCTTAGCATGACTGTGAAAAAATAATTTAGTCATAGGCCATTTTGTCAGGAAAATATGTTGGTTTGACACAGAATATTCTAAAGAACAGTTTATATTTGGCAAAACTATTGGGGGAAAGAATAGACTTGTGGTGCATATCACGAAAGGAATTGTAAGAATTCCAAGTTTCTCTGACCACTGAATCTGTTTATTAAAGGTAGAAGGACTGACTTGGAGGAAAAAATAGTTTACGTTCATCACCCTTTCTCATATAAAGGAGAATATTTCAGTCATTATATCTTTTAGGTGGGCTTTTCCTAGAAAACTTAACCCCTCTACTGAGTTGGGCTTTTATCCCTTTTCCATCATTTTATGTCAAGTCACAACTATAATCATGGTCTTTTAGTAGTCACAGATTAGCGGACAGTTGTATTCCGAAGATAAGGGGAGCTCAGCTGAGGTGTTAGTTTTGTTGTTGGTTCCTAATATTTTTGTTTCAAGGAAATTGGATTAAAGGGTTTTGTGGAAATAGGAGAGTTTGTGTGCTTTCAGTTACTGGGCTTATTTGTTTCTGCAATTTCTGTTGGAGATAAAGGGACATAGGGTTTCTCTTTCCCTATAGAAGAACAAAGTTTCTTTGCCCAGGGAATCACTTTCTGACCCTGTCTGAACTGGTACTTCAGTAAAAACCAAGTATTGCCTTTGAAATAGAGAAACATTTTCTTTAAACTCATGAGTTGATAGTCATATCCATCTGTTAATTGTTCTCAAATTTTATAGAATCTCATCATGAAACATACTATAGCATTGGATGTTTCAAAGCTCAATATCTAAATTGAATGTAATTTGTAATTTGTCTTGAGACAAGTACTACCATTCTGTAAAAAAAAAAAAAAAAAGTGATGTACAGGTGAAAGGTGCATTCTCAGAAGTCATTCCTGATTTCAGGAATAACAGTAGATTGTGATGAGATTCAGCTAAATAGAAATTGTTGTTCATGGAGGTGTGACTCCCCCCAGGGAAGCAGTAGGTAGGGTTCTGGTGGTTATGTAAAGTGCTGAGGAGAGAGGCGGCAATTTGGATCATGGAGGTTAGACCTTCCCTCTCAAACTATCTTGGTCACTCAGGAAAGTGCCCAGGAAAGTCTAGTATCTAGTACTGATGAGAGACTTCATACGTACTGATGATGTACGAAGCAGGCAGGCAGATAGAGAAGGGATGTCCATGGCAATGAATTCTTGGGAAGCAATAAAGCCAATGGCCTAAGTCTTCGAAAACCCACCTTCTAAACACAGGAATTGACGTCAATAAGTCCTTTATCTGGCAGCATCACAGACCCAAAGAAGGCAGGACCCTCCTTAAAGAGAAGTTTCAACAGAAGTAAAGGCCAGGAAAGGAATTTTAAGACTATTAATGTTCCCAGCTCTACTCTTTGGCCACTATCCTAGTAATGGAGTTCTCCCTGGGCAGAAATCCCCACATGGAGAACTTGGGAGACCCCTATAAAAGCCAGCCAGAACAAAAGAAAGCTCACATCAAAATAACAGAGAGAAATGGAAGATGTCACTTTCATAATCACTATTTGACATGATATCACCCCATATTTTTATGTTGAAACCTAATCCCCAGTGTGAAAATGTTAAAGAGCTTTAGGAAGATGGATAATTAATTAATTCACTCAGAGAGAGAACTCAGAAAACATCTCCCTCTTATGCTACTTAAGGACACATTAGCAAGATGGTCAAGTATCTTGACCCTCTCAGATGCAAGTGCTCCAACACATTGGTCCTTGAAATTGCCCTTCCTTCCTTCCTTCCTTCCTTCCTTCCTTCCTTCCTTCCTTCCTTCCTTCCTTCCTTCCTTCCTTCCTTCCTTCCTTCCTTCCTTCCTTCCTTCCTTCCTTCCTTCCTCCCCCTCTCCCTCTCATCTCCCTCCCTCCCTCCTTCCTTCCTTCCCTCCCTTTCTTCCTCCCTTTCACCCTTCCTCCCTTCTTTCTTTTTCCCTTCCTCCCTCGCTCTCTCTGCTCTTTGTCTTTCTTTCTTTCTTTCTTTCTTTCTTTCTTTCTTTCTTTCTTTCTTTCTTTCTTTCTTTCTTTCTTTCTTTCTTTCTTTCTTTCTTTCTTTCTTTCTTTCTTCCTTCCTTCCTTCCTTCCTTCCTTCCTTCCTTCCTTCCTTCCTTCCTTCCTTCCTTCCTTCCTTCCTTTCTTTCTTTCTTTCTTTCTTTCTTTCTTTCTTTCTTTCCTTCCTTCCTTCCTTCCTTCCTTCCTTCCTTCCTTCCTTCCTTCTTTCTTTCTTTCTTTCTTTCTTTCTTTCTTTCTTTCTTTCTTTCTTTCTTTCTTTCTTTCTTTCTTTCTTTCTTTCTTTCTTTCTTTCTTTCTTTCTTTCTTTCTTTCTTTCTTTCTTTCTTTCTTTCTTATTTTGGGCCACATCCAGCTTTGTTCAGGGCTTGCTCCTGTTTCTACACAGAGATTTTCATCTGGCCAACTCCGGAGACCAAATGGGTGTTGGGGATCAAACTCAGATCAACCCGGTACAAAGCAAACTCCCTAGATGTTGTAATATTGTTCTAGTCCATGATCTTAAACATTTTTATCCCTTAGACTTATAAAATATATATTTATGTTATGAATATGCTATCCAATATGATATTCTAGCAATCTAAATGTGAGAAGACTGAAATTTGCACCAGTATGGTTGCTGCTGAAACTATTACCTGAAGTTGTATGAACAACTTTGGATATAGGTAAAGAGTTTGAAATTCTTGCTACAAAATTTTTGATTTGTTATGAACAGACCTAATGGTGATTTTGATTCTGGCTAAAACCAAGAAAGAAAAAAGGAAGTGCTGCAGAAAAGAATCTCAGTCTTCTTTGATAATACTTCTAGAGAAACTATTGATATAAATATCTACCTATGGTAAAAACCATTTTAACAGGATTTAAAATGGAAATGAAGTGCACATTTCTAAAAGTTGGAGGAAAGGTAATCAATATTGCAAAAAGTTTGGCTGATTTATATTTTTTCTCAAATAATTTATGGAAAGTTGAACATGAAAACTATGCAACTGGCTATTTAGCTGATGAGATTTCTAAGCAAAATATTGAAGAAATCATTTGTCTTCTGCTGTTTTTGTAAAATGCAAAAAGAGAATACTTAAATGAAACTTTTATGTAAAAGGAATCATGAGGAAGGAGGCTGGACAATAGCACAACGGGTAGGGCGTTTGCCTTGCACATGGCCAACTGGGGGTTCGATTTCCAGCATCCTATATGGTCCCCGGAGCACTGTCAGGAGTAATTCCTGAGTGCAGAACCAAAAGTAACCCCCAGGTGCATTGCCAGGTGTGACCAAAAAAATCAAAAAATAAATAAATAAAAAATAAAGATTTGGAAAAGATGGCCTACCCCTATTTCAAAAAAAGGGCATAAACGATAAAAATGTGGAGAAATGTTAGTATAAATCAGTTCTTTTTAGCAGAATGTAGGCATAGGAAGTATGACCCAGAAATTGATTTGGAGATCCTTAGCACTATCATCTCTATAAATAGCCCAACACTTGGGGATATGAGTGATCTTACCTAAGATTCAAAGGAAAGGACTTTCTGGGCGAAGTAAGGGTTTGCAAAACTAGCCCGGGAGACTCTGAAGCTGCAGAACAAAGTCTATATATCATAGGGATAAAATCTACAGAAAAAAAACAGCGTGGGGTCAGTTTACTGAGCCTTAAGGTATTTATATCCCAATTTGCCTTATGGAAGAGCCTTAAACCAAAGAGAAATATTCTCAACACTCAACGTCTAATGGAATTTCTCTATTTTAAGTCCCCATTACTTCAAGCACAATCATTTCCTTCTTCTACCTTTCTTTTCTTTTTTTGGATAATAATATCTATTCTATACTTTTTTTAAACCACTTTGAGAGTGTCTAGCAAGTTTGTTTTCACCATTCTATCTGCAGAAGGATTGTCTCAGGATGAAGAAATAGAATGGCAACTCTCACTAATGTCTAATTTAAATGGTATTTGCCTATTTTAAACTTAGATTTCAAAATTGATGTTGAAGCATTTGGTTAAGGGCAGCTTATGTAGCATGAGTGTATTTCACACAAATCAGTGTCATGATTAGGACATGAATATTTGGGGACAAGAAGTAGAAAGATGTAAACTAAATGTCTGTGTACTCTCAATTCATATGTTTAAACACAGTTGTGATTGCAAATGTTATGGTGGTGTGATTGCAGTTGCCCTGGTGTTTATGTTTTGAGGTCTTTACACATTTTTCTTTTGAAGAAAATGTCCTTATGAAGCATCTTAGTTCCATTATAAAACAGACTGTAGAAATATCCATGTACTTTGACCATGTGATAGCACAGTGACAGAGAAGTAAAAAAAAAAATCTATAAATCAGAAAGTGTTTCTGATACTGAATTGGCCAACCACTTGCTCTTGAACTTTTTAGCCACCAGAAATTTGAAAAATAAATTTCTATTATTTATTGGTCATGAGTTCTCTTGTACTCCATTATTATAACAACTCTAATTACTAACTCATAATAAAAACTGGAAAATTTTATAAGAACCTAGCTTTTCCTACCAGATAATGTTCTAAAAATAGCTTAAAATATTAAATTTGAATTTTGGGAAAGAGTTCAGGCATTAGATAATAACTTTACTTTAAAAATTATGAACATTGTTGTTTACTGTTCTTTTTTCATTTTAATTGTTATGAGAGTACAGTTTCTTATCATCAGATTTTGCAAGATATTTTAACAAGTTAAAAGTGAAAATGAAACTTAGATAGCTCTGCAATCTGAACATAACAGCAAGCTGAAGCTTGAACGGCTATTGTCTGTTTTCTCTCCCAAATCTCATCAATATAATTGATATTTAAATATGATGAGCTATGCTGAGTGCTGGCTAACACTATTATAAAGCTAATTATGTATCAAGTTCAAGATTGCCTGAGTTACTGGAAAGGATATGATTGTTCTATTGCCTACTAACTGTAGTAAAAGGTGATGTTAACACCTATCTTGAGGGCTGTCATAAAAATAATACATTCATTATGCTGGTACCATTTCAGATATTCACAGAGCTATGAAAAAAGACATTGATTTTCTTCACCAAAAAATTGAATCCAGTATCTTATTCTGAAAATAAGCATTTCCTTAGAAAAACGTTTTATTTTGATATGTATTTATCAAAGATATTTGTTCATCTTGCTTGGAGGTTCTAGCAGGGGAGCACAGCTACTCATATACCCCCAACCGAAGATAGGTCCATCTCTATTCCGGTAAGGTCATCCTCTTCGACCCAGCATGCAGCTTTGGGAGGGACACACATGGAGAGGTGAGAGAGGAAGGGGACACCATCTAGCCAGACAGATCAGCCACATCAACCCTGACTATCAATGGGGTGACAGATGTTGCAACCAGATCATCTGGCAGAGTCTCTTACCCCCACACCTGGCTTTCTTCACTGGGGTCACTCGGAGGGCGGACGTTTGAGTTTCCCTCCCCACCCTGAGCAGAGGCCCAGCAGCCAAAGACCTCTGGAACCCAGCCACAGTCTTGCACAAGGCCACTCTGCACACTTGGACAAGCCTCAAGCATGAAGGAACCAGAAGACGAACCCAGGTTTGCAGGACCCGGGGCTGAGATCTCCAAGCCTGTTCAAATCGCAACTGGGCCTCCTCTACTCAGATTCCCCCATTTTCCAGTAGCTTGGCAGTCACACCCACAAACTTCCCCCAACACCATGTAATTCCATCAAAGACCAATATCCATAGATTATAAAACAAAGCTCCTATAACTGCATGGCCTCTTATAGCCTATTTCTCCCTCTCAGAAAAGTTGGCAAGATACCAAGAGCATCCTGCCACTCAGCAGAGCCTGGCAAGCTCTCTTTGGCGTATTTGTTATGCCAAATACAGTAAAAATGATGAGTCTCATTCCCCTTACCCTGAAATAGCCTTCAATGCATCACAGCTAGAAAGAACAAGTAAAGAGAGGTTGCTAAAATCTTAGGGCTGCAACAAATGGAGATTTAACTGGCGCCCACTCAAGCAAATCCATGATCAGTGACAGTGACAGTGATAGAGTGATTTGTTCATCTCAAACTTGATAGAAATGATTTTTTTCCTCAATTAGAGTTATCCATGTAAATAAAATATATAAACATGGACTTATTGAGGAAAAAAGTGCAGAAAAATGTAAGTGCAGACAAGGTTAAATAGTGGCATCTAGCATCAAGTCTTCTAAACTTTGGGTATAGATTATTCTGTGGAGTGAATAAATAAGGGAATATGGCCAGAGATGGTTTGATCATCATTTTCACATTGTCTTTAATAACAGAGAGGAAAATTTGCTTTTATCAAGTTATATAATTCAAATAATAAATGCTAGGTAACCTTAAAATTGTTTTAGATTGTCAGTGGGTAGTTTGATCTATACTCTTTCTTTTTTCTTTTTCTTAGATATTTTAAGAGTATGTCCACAAGATTCAATATCCTTAAATGTTTCCAAGTGGATTAGAAGTGATCTTGCAAGGATAAGTAAAATAATCATTCATAAATACTGCATTGGTTATATGGTCATGAATAATGATTAAACTCATATGATGCAATTTTGTGGAGTTTAACTTTTATATTTGCTCAAGTCAAATGATGCATAAAAAATGACAAAGTTGAAAACTCAATGTTTTGTTCTAAAAGTTAAGTAATCTGTTTTAAATTACATTTACATTCCCTTTATTTCAATTTTAGTTAACTTAATTATTTTGATTTTATGGCTATAAGCAACAGTACACAGGCCTACTCTTGATTGTCTTTTCAAAAATAATTTCTGGTAGGTCTCAGGGAACCAAACAAGGTGCTGGGGATCAAACCTAGGTCAGTTGCCCTCAAGGCAAATTCAGCATATTGAAAAATGTACCATCTCTCTGTCTGATATTCCCATTATTTTTAAATGTACAAAAAATTGATCTCTTCTAAAACCTGCTGATCTCTGTGTTCTTCCTGATTCCCATTCTTAATAGGACCCCAAAACATTAGTGTGACAGGAGCAAATCCCATAAGTCAAAGTAGTTAATATCTCTATTAAATATAAATTTTCTTCACTAGAACTCAATTTGTCTGTTGATTTAAGAACTGATCTTAATAATAAGTTTTGTTATTAATAGAGGCTATAATGGTGTATAAAGCAATCTAAACATATAGCATGTGTAAAGCTGATGAGGACCATTAAAGTTCTCTTCTTGTTTACTATAGGAAAAATGCTTTTCTTATTGAAGACAGTAGCTTAAATCTGCTAGAGGATGATTTTTTTCTATTTTCTATTGCTTTCTTATCTTCAGATGAAGGTATTTCCAAGTTATTTCCAAGATATTATCATTATCTGAAAAAAGTAATAAAGTGTTAATGAATCAAGATTATTTTAGTATAAAATTAAGTTGCTTTTTTAAAATTTTAATTTATGTATTTTTTAATTAGTGAATCACCGTGAGAGTACAGTTACAGATTTACACATTTTCATGCTTGTGATTCCCGCATACAATGCTCGAGAAAACAACCTTCCACCACTGGCCATTCCTTCCCACTCCCCCAAATCCCATCTCCCCCCACCCCACCCTGCCTCCTTGGCAGGGCATTCCCTTTTGTTCTCTATCTCCAATTGGCTGCTGTGGTTTGCAATAGGGGTATTGAGTGGACATTGTGTTCAGTCTCTAGTCTACTTTCAGCACTCATCTGCCTTCCTGCGCGTGGTTTCCAAACACATTTTATTTGGGGTTCCCTTAAATTAAGTTTTAAATATAAAATATGCATTGCACATTCTATAGACTCAAATGTCATTACAGAATAATAAAATTCCTTATCATTATATGCATTTTTGACAGAATTTCTTGGAAATTTTATTTTCATAGAATTTTATATAATTGAATATCATTTCTTGCCAATCAACCATGTATTTATACACACATACATAAAATATATATTTATGTATATATGTTAAGATAAATATGTTCAACAAAAATTGTCACTCATAAATGTTTTCTCTAAGATCTCTTGGACCTTATTAAAATGTTGATTTTTTCTTAATTAAGGCAGAATTTGAAAACTAACAAGCATTTTCCAGTATTTTATTTGTGACAGTTTGCAGGCTTGACATTTAAGAGTAGCAGAGCTTGTTCATAATTAGTACTGAGTGCAAGATATATATTCTGATTTACAAAACAGTTAAAATAACAAATTTGGTTAGTGAATAGAGGTCTAAATTTTAAATGAAATTGTAAGAAAAATTATTTGGGGACTTTTTTCTCTTCAATTGTTTTAATTAAATGCATTTTGAAGTAATATTTAAGAATACTTTGAGTTTTTAGTTTTAATTGCATCATACTAAGTTATCAGCCCAATAAACAGTAACATTCTCAATGCTTCCTTAACTATTATGGGATACATTACAACACTTAAAGAACATTTAAAAACAATTACCATTCCATGGGGCTGGAGTGATAGCACAGTGGGTAGCGCACTTGCTTTGCACGCAGCCGACCCGGGTTCGAATCCCAGCATCCCATATGATCCCCTGAGCACCGTCAGAAGTAATTCCTGAATGCAGAGCCAGGAGTAACCCCTGTGCATGGCCGGGTGTGACCCAAAAAGCAAAACAAATAAATAAATAAATAAATAAATAAATAAATAAATAAATAAATAAATAAATAAAACAATTACCATTCCTATGAGCTGGTCATAATTTTTACTATGTTAAATGGATAAGCACAATTTGCCAAAGATAAACAACTAAACTGTTTTCAATATTTGCTTCTAATTTTAAAAGTACTTCTTTTTTCAAATTTTCAATATATCTCATAATATAATTTCTACAAATACATCATGATAAGGCAGCATTTATAAATTCAGATGACTTTCCTTTAAGAAGCAGAGCATGACTAGTGAGACAGAATATCACATGTCAAAGAAAACAAATTTAATAAAAGAAGTATTACAAAATTAAATATGTTTACAATGGCAATAAAAACACATCATTGATGTTGACTTCTGAAGATCAATTTTTAGGTATTCCCAGATATCATGCTCACGGTATAAAGATTTATATTGCTACGACCTATTATCTAGTTCATAATTTAGATGATACATATTAAAAGTATGAGTCTGTATACTTAATGTCATTTAACATTTCACTTTGGTATAAGATATTTTACTTAAATGAAAGAATTCTAGGTAATTAATAATATAGCATAATTATAATATTTATTTAAATATAACTTAATAACTTGCATTCTTTTCTTATGAAACATTTGTGGAATAAGTTAGAGAATAAGAGTATGTCATTTAGTAGTCCATCTTTTATCATGGCATGTTTTAAAGAGAAACAGGAATCACAGATGAAATCCTTGTCCCTTATGTTTTTGAAGGAACTAATAGCACCCTTTGGAGTTGCTAATTGGCAAAAAAATCTGCAACCACAGGCTTTTGAGATATAGTTTCCATGGTAAATTTGCTTTGAAGTTGGCACTTGTGAGTATTTGACTTAATTTTCCTTCCAAGTTTAGAGACTGGAAGAAAAACATTGTCATTTTACTTCAGACAAATCGTTTTTGAGAAGACCAATAAATGATTTTCATCAGAATAATTTTTGCTGTATACATGTGCGCATATATATATATATATATATATTTCCTAGATAAAGGGGAATTTTAAACTCATTATTTACTGTAATGGTAGGTCAAACAAAATGATGCATATACAACTGAAGTGAAAATATTAAATAATCTTGATAAAAAAGCATGGTATTTATTAAAGTTTTATGAATAGTTAACATTTGCCAAAGTTTATAACCATGTAATAACATTTATTTGAACACACTAATATTGTGCTTTCCAAAAGTATCATGTTTTTATGAATAAAGTAAATGTTAGAGTGATTAAACTTTGATCTTTTAGATGTATATTTAGAAGGTAATGTCAGAGTTTCTTTTATGAACTTGACTTTCAAGGGTAAATTATATGAAATATATGAACAACAAGCAGATTCAAATAATCTGATGTACATTTGGCTAGGCAGACATAAAGAGAAGTATGAAAAAAAGAGTAATTTTAAAATGGTGTAAAGCAAACTGTACAATTTTTTAATACAATAACTCTAAAGCAATTTAGTTAAGAAGCACACTGAAATTGAAAGACATTTATGTTTGCTACTTTCTCTTTTCATTGTCAAACATAAATAAACATAAAATAATTATTTGGAACATTTTTAACTATGCAAAAGGGCATAATCAATCATTATAAAAGTACTGATAAATGTGAAAATTGTTTATTAAAGCATATTATATTTTTGTTAATACAAAAAAATAAACTTAAGTATATCAATGTAATTGATTTAATTTCTCTTGTTGCTGTGGGGGCACACTAAGAGATGCTCAGGGTTTATACCTGGCTCTATGCTCAGGAATTATTTGAAAGACCGTATGGGATGCCAAGGTAGTGCTTGAAAGACCGTATGGGATGCCAAGGTAGTGCTTGAAAGAACGTATGGGATGCCAAGGATAGAACTAGGATCAGCTGCATGCAAGCCAAACACCTACGGGGTACTCTCTCTTTTGTCTCATGATTTTAAGATGTACTGTATCTGTAGATTAAAACATACATTGTATAATTTTTATAATTTCCTTGGGTGGTTTATATCTACTTTCTAAATAAAATTTAAATCATTTTGCTTTTATTTTCTTTTCTGTTTTTCCTTGACCAAACTATATAAAGACAAATTAGCACTTGTAGATCCTAATAGATATGATATTGATTATTATAGCTAAGTTTCAGAAAGCAAAAATAAAATCATTTCCTTTCATTTTATTATTAATAATTATTACTATTAATCCTTTCTATATTTTGTTTGATGATTTCAAATACTATTAATCCTTTTTATATTTTGTTTGATGATTTCAAATACTTTTTCAAATAACATTTGTCTTTATACGCTTTATATATATTATTTAAAAATATTTTAGATAGTTGAATTAAGAGGGTCTGGAGCGATAGCACAGCGGTTGGGCTTTCGACTTTCACGCGGCCAACCCATGTTTGATTCCTCTGCCCCTCTTGGAGAGCCCGGCAAGCTACTGAGAGTATGGAGCCCACACGGCAGAGCCTGGCAAGCTACCGGTGTGTATTAAATATGCCAAAAACAGTAACAATAAGTCTCTCAATGAGAGACGTTACTGGTGTCCGCTCAAACAAATCGATGAGCAACGGGATGACAGTGCCAGTGACAGTGAATTAAGAGATCAAATGATATTTGTTGTTTATATTTCTCATCATTAATATTTCATTCATAACTTTCTCAGATTTTAATTATAAATAAAGTGGATTAGAAAATCAAATAAAATTAGACAAGTGGTTTGCAAATAGTGCATAAAAAACAGTAAAGTTACAATGCAAGTAATTGCATAAAAGTACTCCAAAATTCATAATAAACCAACAAATTATTCAGAATAAAGATGATAGTGAAAATAACTAACATAACTTTGCATACCTTTTGTAAGAATAGACAATTTATTGCTCATCTAATTTATTGTTGAGAAGATCTTTGCGCTATGCCTAGCAGTACTCAGGGTTTACTGCTGGCTTTGTGTTCAGGGGTCACTCTGAGCAGTGTACAAAGGAATTATCAATATACAGTTCTGGGATCTAAATAATGTGGGTCATGTGCAAGATAAGTAAGTGCCTTACCCCAGTACTATCCACCACTACTTTTACACTATAAATGTACTCTAGTGCCTTCTTAATAAAATTTCAGTAATAACTTTGATAAAAATAATTTATAAGCAATGGTATTGATTTCAGACTTGTTTTTAAAAAACAAACAAAAGTATTTTTAGAGTAGTTAAGTTAATACAACTTGAGAATTATTATTGAGAAATAACTTCCTGCTCCAGTGAAATTATTATTTAAAATATGTGAGATTGAAACTGGATATTATTGCCACCTAAATAAAATCAGCCACATATGTATATTCTGCACTTTCAGTGGATTTAGCTTTCTCATCTATAATTTGAAAAAACAAATTTATACTTAAAAACATGTTGTTAGAATGTTTTTAAATTTTAATCCTAAATCTTAATTTAAATATTCAGCTATGCATATATTAAAATTAATAATAAAATAAAGCATGTGTTATCTACTATATGCATAAACATATGTAGGGATATAAAATAAATGTTTGTGTAACTGTTCTAAGAAAAATAATTTGCTAAAACCGTTCAAAGTGCTTTTCGCATTAGTTTGTTATTAAAGTACCATTGCCTGATGTTGACTCACCCACAGGCCCTGCTCCACTGATTCATGGTTAAATCTCCAAGGAGCTGCAAACCAAACAGCTAAAGTTCATAGAAACTTTCAATCCCTTTGACTGAAAACTTCCGGATGCCACTGGGAGCCTGGAGGGTGGAGGATCTGCCTTATTGAAGCTCCAGATGCCTACTGCTTGAGTCATGCTGAGTCATGACAAATGCTTGACCACCACTTCACTAACATATTCTGCAGAGATGCCAATCTTTGAATAGTTTCAGGAACCCTGGTGTTCAGGCTGAGAATGCTTGTGTATTCTCAGAGTCAAAGTGGACAGCCTCTCCTACACACTGCATAGTTCCAGAAGCCACACTTGTAGTCAGGTCCACCTCTCATATCTACTGCCTTGTCAATTCTTTGGCCCAGATCATAGATCCTGAAGTCTCTGGACCAGTGGCTACAGAGACTCTAATCAGAGCACTCTAAATTATATGGAAAAAGGAAAAAAAAAATAACTAGCAACACACAGCTTAGTGAATCCTTAGACATGGACTTAACCCCAAAATGAGATACTACAGTTTTCACATAATAAATTTTTTTAATACATTTTAATTTTAGTATTGGAGCTTTGTTATCTAATAAATTTCAACTCTAGAATTCTATCAACATGTGTGGAGTTTGTCTATATCACAATAAATTAGAAAAATTAAAATAAAGCAATATTGCTCTATATTATATCAGTTTTAGCAACAATACAAATATTACTATTAGTAAAATTATTGCATCATTTTAAGTTTTCACAGGAGTCCTGAAATAAACATAAAAGATTATTGTACTTAATCTTTTAAAGATTAATTAATTAATAGTTAAAGCAATTAAACATGATACCCAAACTTACATATCCTAAGAACCAAAAATAGCTTGAGAATTTAGATTTTTAATTTGCATTGTTTATATTTCATAATTATCACAGTGAAATTAACAAGAAGTTACAATGTTTTGTCAATAAATACCACCTGTAATGGAAACCATGATGCTATAGTATATGTCACTTAATCTTGTCCTACAGCATTATTTCAGTGTTATTTTGGTGTAGTTAATATGGAGGACATTTCTTGAATGATAAAAATCTTGCAATACTAAAATTGAACATTTAAATTCAATAATTCTTAAATAAGGTATGTGAAGCTCTAAATTAATTGAACGGTCATCATCATCATCATCATCATCATCATCATCATCATCATCATCATCATCATCATCATCCTGTTGATTGTCGAATTTCTCCAGCAATCTCAGTAATGTCTCCATTTGTCCTAGCCCTGAAATTTTAGAAGCCTCTCTCTACTCATCCTTCCCAAAGATGCTGCATTGGAGGCTCTTTCAGGGTCAGGGGAATGAGACCCAGCTTGTTACTGATTTTGGCATATGAATGGGGAGTTTTTGAGGCTCTCCTATGTGGCCAGGAAACTCTCGGTAGCTTGCCAGTTTCTCCCAGCAGGAGAAGCAGGCTATAAGATATCAAACCTGAACCGAAATCAGTCAATGAATAAGCTCTTAGCACAGACAACTGTGGCCCCAAACAAATAACACCCAATTACACTAGGTAAAAAAACACAATTATTTTACTTTACTTTCATCATTTTGATCTGTTTATTAACTTTAATTTCTTAAAAATATTATAATTCTTTTATTTGGATCTCTTTGACAACCATGTCCACCTGCCCACGTACCAAATTCTGCAGGATGGATATGTTGTTCCCATCATATCTGAATCTCATTACATGGCAATATGTTGTCCTCCCTTCTAAAATCCGACATGCCATTTTGTTGGTAAAAGACACATACAGCACCCGATTTAGACAAGGTCAGACCAGAACACCTGAAGTGTCTGCTGCTAGTAATTGTCAATACACTGGCTCGGCTCTTCACACGCTACCTGTCTGAATGCAAGGTTCCGTCCCAATGGAAAACCAGCAGGACCGTTCCGTTGTACGAGAAGGGAGACATCCATGACATCGGCAACTATCGCCCAATCTGCCTGCTGTCTTTTGTGTACAAGTTGTTCACTCGTGTTATCCTGAATAGAATAGGCAGAACACTAGATGAAGGGCAACCATGTGAGCAAGCCTGGTTCTGAAAACGATTTACCAGGATCGAACTCCACATATTGACCAAACTTACTGAAGTTTCGAGAGAGTTCAAGATGCTGCTCTGTCTAACATTCATCGATTTAACGAAGGCCTTCGATTCTGTTGAGACTGAAGCGGTCATCGAAGCCCTGCCAAACAGGATGTTCAAACTCAGTACATCAAGATCCTCCAAGAGCTGTATTGTGGATTCACCACCAGGATCTCACCATTCTACAAGGATCATTGACACAGGATGTTCAAACTCAGTACATCAAGATCCTCCAAGAGCTGTATTGTGGATTCACCACCAGGATCTCACCATTCTACAAGGATCATTGACGTAAAGAGACGGGTGCAGCAGGGTGATACCATTTCACCGAAACTCTTCAGTGCCACCCTCGAGAACGTCATGCAATGACTAGAATGAGAAGGAGTGGGAGTGAAGATAGACGGTCGGCAACTACACCACCTCCACTTCACTGATGACATCGTTCTCATAACGTCAAACATTAGCCAAGCAGCACAAATTCTGGCCGACTTCGACCACGAGTGTGGAAAGGTCGGACTGCAGCTGAACCTCAACAAGACCATGTTCATGAAAAACAAACTAGTCCCTGACGCTCCATTTGCTCTCAATGGAATGAACATCTCTGAATGCAATAGCTATGTGTGCCTGAGTTGAGAACTCAACATGAGGAACAACTTGGGGCCAGAAGTGCTCAGGGAGAAGAGAGCAGCGTGGAATGTCTTCTAGAGCATTGAAGAAGTGGTTAAGAGGATAAAGGACCTCCAAATCCGGGCACATCGTTTCGATTCCACCATTCTTCCTGCACTAACGTATGCCTCAGAGACCTGGGCCCTGTGCAAACAGTATGAGAACGCAATTTTAACTCCCAAAGAGGAATTAAAAGAGCTATGCTAGGAATATCACATCTCACTCAAGTGAGAAAAGGAATCTGGAGTTCCAACCTTCATAGACGATCAATAAACAAAAATCAGATGGGCCAGCCATGTAATGCAATTCAGAGATGACCGCTGGACTAGAGCAGTTACTGACTGGATTCCACGGGACGTCAAGATTGTATGGCCGCCCACCAATGAGATGGTCAGATTTCTTCATCAATACCCTGAATGAACCATTTGAGGCTGTTCCTGTTCCTGGAGCGAGCAGATATCATTGGGCTACAGTAGCACCTGACAGGGACAAATGGAGACTTTACTGGCGCCTTCTTGTGCAAATCGAAGACCAATGAGAAGACAAGTGGAACAAGTGATTTTAATTGAGCTCTATCAGATTACTGTTAAAGTATCTCTAATTTGCATTTGAATGCTTTAGTGATTGTACTAAGAAACATATTGGCCCTACAATGCAGTTTTACTAATATATACAATAGAAACTTTCAGAAAAGCAGTTTATATCATGACAAGTTGAAACAGGTTATTTAACACAAAGACGATATTTATTATTGCAGGGATTTGTTGTTGGGGACTGTTTAGGACCCTGAACAAAAGGGAGCCCCTCAACCTTTACTCTGTACAAACCGGAAAATTCCATTACCAATGTTTGCATAACCTGAGGCACAGGTGCCCTTGTGACAAAGGAAATAGCTAACCTCAAGAAGTAAAAGTAGCCCAGGACAATTAACCACGAGATCCTAAGGGCCCGTAGAGAAGAATACCTTCCTTTACAGTAAAAGCCATACCCTAGTTTATGAAACCTTGTATGTTCCACCTGACAGATGTTCCTGCCAGATAAACCCTTGTCTATGTGACCGCTCCTTACTATTTCTCAACCGACTCTTAGAGAATGTTGTAGCCCACCAAAGAACACCCCGAACTTTTCCTTATTTGGTCTGAGAAGACACTTCCCTGATTATTGACAACTCATGTACCAACCCCCTGCTAAGAAATGTATAAAACCAGCATGACTGGTAATAAATATGCTCTTGATCAGCATATGTTGTCTTGAGCCTCCTTCTTTCTAACCTCACCAGTTTTGTTCTCAGGTCGGGACCTCTCACAAAACCCACTCAACTAGGAGCGCTTTCCACTGTTGCCTCTCCGAGGGCCGGACAGATTTCAGGGAACGCGCAATTTGTGTTTGAAGTATTTGCCATGAATGTCTCTGATTTCGTTCTGGAGAACACGAACATAATTGGTGAGCTAGCCTTGCCTCCTGTGTTGGAAGCTAGTGAGCTCAACAAGCCATGTGCCTTTTTTCTGTTATCCTTAATAACTGCATTTAATAGCATCTCTGGTTCAGCCATTCTTTTGAAATAAAGATGAATAAGATTTTTAGTTAAACTACAATATATTTCTACATTTGTATGTGGCATTTAAAATACATTAGAGTACACAAAGTAAGATTAGTAATGTTTTGTTTTATCAGAAAAACTTTTCATTACTTTACAAAGATTAATATTTCAAATTGATTATGTGTATACTTATAAAAATTATTGGTTTTCCCTTATCCTATGATTCAAAGGATAGAAGTTGAGTTCAAAATTTTATTGTATTATCAAAAATTTAATATTATGTTTATCATGTGCAAAAGAAGACCAGCAATTGTATTGTTTGAATGCTATTGGACTGGTTATAGAAAGATTAAATAGTATCATCAGTAATTTTGTACTAAAGGCTTTGGTGATAGTGGAATGGAATATAAATTTAATTTTAAGCCATAAAAAGTCAGATATTTCAAACAAAATTTTCAGCTGTTCCAGCAATGTCAAATGAAATTTAGCTATTTTAGATAATTATATTTTGAAAAAAAATATGAGAATTAACCATGTTTTCCACCATTAATCGGAAAAATATTGGAGAAATTTTTATTTGGCATTAAAGAGAAGCAAAGTTTTCAATAATAAGAGTATGTAAGAAGAAAAATCACCTTTTATTTCTTTATTTTGCAAAACAACAGTTGAAGTTGTCCTGGCAAAATGAGCTAAATTGAGATCAATTTAGGATACTTGACAAAAGAAAGATAACTGTCAGCTGATAAACTGGCCACTTGATATCTTATGTCACATAGTAATGTGTTTTTCTCTGATATATCAGAGAGTTATATGAAAAAAATAAATTCAAGTTCTGCTGAATTTTAGATGTATTAGTTCTGTTAAGCATCATCACACTTATCTAGTATATTGGGCATTATTATATAATTGTTGTACTTCAGATCAGTCACCTTTGTAGACAGGAAGCTTAATTTCCCTGTACAGAGTTCAAACTAAAAGTCTCAATGGGAAAAAAATAGTGAACTTCAATCTAGTTTTTCTTAATCCAATTCCATGATGCCTTAAGTCATGTTTTAATCCATGGTCTCCAGAAAAAAATCAAGATTTCATCTTTCTATAGATGAATGACTGCTATGAGGCCCAAGAGTCCTCCATTCGTAGTTTTTCGAAGGATCATTTAGGTTGCTGTCTCATTTGTCATAGACAAAGTACTCTACTTTTCTCTCGGTGGAACTCTTGCTAGCATGTAATGATTGGCAATCATTTGGATTAAAGGCACACATTTTCTCCCATGCATTTAACTCTAAGCTTCCTGGCATATTTTCCATCTGATCACATCATGATTTTTACCCTACTGTTATCTGTTGATGTGGTGAGAAATCTGACACTAATTCTCACTAAACTCTCACTATGGGAAAATGAAAACTGCTTGGTTTTGTAACCTTCAAATAAGAACCCTAATAAACGTTTGAATCTATTAATAGCTTTCATTCATTTTCCCTTCCAAAAAGCCATCCTTCACCTTCCCACACAAATATTCAACCATTCTTACTTATTGAGGATTCTACACACTTTTGCTCTCAAATTAATTACATTATTAAAATTGTATTTTTTGACTATTTAATTATCTGTTTCCTCAATGTCAGTGCTCTTTCATGACCTCTCCCTGGCTTAGGTGATCTCTGTTGTTCCTATATACTTTCAAAGCTGTCATAAAGTTTTGTAACATGTCGATAATTTGGAGCAATAGCACAGCCGGTAGAGTGTTTACCTTGCATGTGGCCCACCCAGATTTGGTTCTTCAGTCCCTCTCGGAGAACCTGGCAAGCTACCCGTGATGCATTCAATATGCCAAAAACAGTTACCAGTCTCACAATGGAGACATTACTGGTGCCCGCTCGAGCAAATCTATGAGCAGTGGGGGTGACAGTGCTACATTGCTATAGCTACATGCTACAGTCAATAATTTAGATATTCTAAAGCCAGAAAAATAGTCCAGGGATTAAGGTGCATGTCTTGTGTTAAGCATAACTAATTGAAACCCTGGCACCCTATGATCCCCTACATATCACCAGTTATATATCCATAGGCCCCAGAACACTGTGAAGTTGTTCTGGTAAACCCCAATATTGAAGAGCTCAAACAGCACCTCTTGCTCAGACTCTGCATTTAACCACTCCTCAGGTTGCTCAAGACGACCTGGAATGGTCCTTGTGCCCCATCAGCAACACTTGGGAGACTACATTCACTCAAAGCAAGAATTTGGGTTATTCCTCGTGTCCAACACCAGAGGAGTAAAGTGAAATTTATCAGTTACACAGGCGGGGTGGGGGGCTGGGGAGGTGGGGGGGTGTGGGGGAGGTATACTGTGATTCTTGGTGGTGGAATATGTGCACTGGTGAAGGGATGGGTGTTTGAGCATTGTATAACTGTGACTTAAACCTGACAGCTTTTTAACTTTCCACATGGTGATTCAATAAAAGAATAAATTAAAAAAAATAAAATCTTCTTGTTTAACTTCTATGTTGAATATACTTTTATGAGTACATAGAAGCATTTCATCACATATTGATTATTAGAGAAATATGGCTGGAGAGATAGCACAGCGAGTAGGGTATTTGCCTTACACGTGACTGACTCTGGTTCCATTCCTCTATCCCTCTCAGAGAGCTCGGCAAGCTACCGAGAGTATCCCACCCACACAGCAGAGCCTGACAAGCTACCCGTGGCATATTGGCGTATTCGACATGCCCAAAACAGTAAGAACAAGTCCCACAACAGAGATGTTACTGATGCCTTTTGGCTGGGGAGGGTTTTCACCTGCTCCCCTTCATGGTACCCCAAATTTAACAGCCTGGCACAGGATCCAGTGGCATGAATATGGTGTGTGTCATCTTATGCTCCCTTTTGGGAGAGAAGGACCTAGTTACAGTATTTTAATCCTGTTCTAGACATGCTGTTTTTTTTTTCAGAATAATGTAACAATAATTTTAATGACACATGGCGAATCTTGATGATGTTAATATTTTATTAATAAACTAAAAATGGCATATCAATGCCTATTGATTTACATGAAAATTTACTCATTTTGAATGTGAATAACATTTATAACATTTCTCCTTCACCTTTAATTCTAAACAACATGTGTTTTTTTGCACTTAAGAGTATTTTCAAATGAATATCAGAGTAATTATGGAAATATGACAGATGCTTAAGATTTATATGTCATTTATATGTTTATCTGCATCAGTCTTGATCTTTTTATGTGATTCACTGTGCTAAAGTTAGTCGTCTTGAAATACCACTACTCACTCTTACGATTATTAAGTTGGCAGGTGCGTAGCTTTTTTTTTTTAAACCAAGAATACTTATTAATATTCCTTTATGTGATGACATTAAAATATGATAACTAAGGTAAGTTTGAGGAAGAATACAAAGACACTTTGAGAGGTTGTGATCTATGACAATCCTGAGCTGTAGAGTTGGTTTAATTGAATTAGTTTTTCCTCAGAAGAATCTGAGAACATAGAACACAATGACTGAACGTTTTCATGGAAAAAATTTGACCTTTTCAATATTAGTGCATTGATTGGCAGATTATTCTATTACTATCACTACAAAAGAATTTTACAAGGGAAAGATAGAGATAATATTTTAAAAGACAGGAAATTTATCTTAATAAAGGGGAATTCCATTTATGAGAGAAATCATGAAGAATTAATAGCATAAGAATCTTTTTCAACTTATAATGATAAAATGTTTAATATATGTGCACCTTTGCGACCTTAAGCATATTAATTATATTATAGTATCAATTATAAAGCAGATTTTCATTAAGACATCCGAGAAGAGTTTTGTTTAATATAGTAATGTCACTGGTCTAAAAGTTTATTTTCTGGTAATTTCATTTAATTGTTTTATAAAGTTCTAATTTTATAAATAACCTTAATCTTTATCTTCTACAGACATACATGACATAAAAAAATACTCAGAGAAAAGATTCATTCAGGTTGAGTAGCAGGTAAAGTCAACTAAGAGAGGTGACAATCAGCTTAATTGGAGTTTTTTGTAATTTAAAAAACTTACCTTTTTTTTACCTTCCTGTCAACAGAATTTTCTAGACCTAGGAATTTTTAACATATAGTGTCTACATTTCCATAAAATTCATGTTAAATTTCCAAAAGTTACCTTGGCAATATTTTTCAAATAAATATGTAATATCTAATAATATCTATAATACAAAAATAACATTGCTATTATAACAGTTATTATTATAACAACATCCTTTTCGGTTTTATATTATCATTTGTACAGAGTTACTGCAAATTGAAATTGCTATAGGAGAAATATTTTACATGCTTACTTTCATGACTGCGTGACCTCTTTTTTTGAGCATGGTTACTCTTAAGCCTCTAGTTCTGGTGAAAAAGAAAGAAAGAGAGAATGAAAGAAAGAGAGAATGAAAGAAAGAAAGAAAGAAAGAAAGAAAGAAAGAAAGAAAGAAAGAAAGAAAGAAAGAAAGAAAGAAAGAAAGAAAGAAAGAAAGAAAGAAAGAAAGAAAGAAAGAGGGAGAAAAAGAGAGAGAAAGAGAGAAAGGAATGAAGAAATAAAGAGAGAGAAAGAAAGAAATAAAAAGGAAGGAAGAAATAAAGAAACAAAGAAAGAAAAAAATGGGAAAGGGAAGGGAAGGGAAGGGAAGGGAAGGGAGGGGAAGGGAAGGGGAGGGGAGGGAGGGGAGGGGAAGGGAGGGGAGGGGAGGGAAGGGGAGGGAAACAGGTTGTCAATTAAAATTTAAGAAAGCTTTTTAATATCATTTTATCTGTTTATAATGTCTATGGTATAAATCAGATTTACTTTTTAAAAACCCAAAGCATTAAATATCTAAGTTATGTGTAGTGATTTGGATCAGCAATATTAAAATGTTATCATAGCATTGGTTGTTAGATTTAACGAATCCCCTACTGGGTAAACCCGTTCATTGTTAAAACACAAAACAGTAAGGACATAATAATGAATTCTTCAAGAAGAATCCCAAAATTAATATGACTACCAATGGATCTCAAATGCGAACTGCATGTAAATCTTGATTTACAAATGACAATAAAGACAGTAACTACAATGATCAGTAAAAATCATCAAACATTTGCCATTTCCCAGAAACGTTGATTTTTAGTTGTTAGTTATCAGAAGTAATTATAAAACATGAGACATTATGACTTTCAACTTTACTATATGTAATAAATTTTAATAGTCATTATCATCATCATCATCATCATGTTGTTCTTCAATTTTCTTGAGTGATCTCAGTAACATCCTCATTCATCCTAGCCCTGAGTTTTTAGAAGCCTCTTCTTACTAGTCCTTCCCAATGGTGCTGCATTGGAAGTTCTTTCACGGTCAGGAGAACGAGACCCATCATTGTTACTGGTTATGGCATATGAACACACCATGGGGAGCTTGCCAGGCTCTCCCATGTGGACAGGAAACTCTTGGTAGCTTGCCAGATTTTTCAAGAGGGAGAAATGGGCTATACAATACTGATTGCGGGAGCTTGGTTTTATAGTCTGTGGGTGTTGGCCATTGATGGGATTACACAATGCTGGGGGCAGTTTCTGGGTGTGACCATCTAGCTACTGGAAAATGGAGGATCTGGGTGGAAGAAGCCCAGTCCTGATCCAAAGGTCCCGCACACCTGAGTTCTTCTAAATCTTAATAGTCAGATGTCAATAAAAAGCAGTTAAATAAAAATTGTGGATTATTCCTGGTTGATTTAGGAAACCATATGTGTGGGAATTGAACATTGGTAGGCAACATGGAAAGTATCCTGTCTGCAGTATTATCTCTCCAGTTCTTGAAATTAATATTGATTCATAGTTAAAGTTTGAACTATAGGATACATTATACTTTATTTTTCCTCAAATTATTCTTTGGCACTTGAGTTTATTGTTCTTGGCAACTCTTCTAGTTTGTAATTTTGGAACCACAAACAACTTTTTTTTTTAAATAGACATATTTTATAAAATTGTAAATATTTTTAGCAGGCAGAAAGAAATAATTTGGTTAAAATATGTCATTCTCTCCTCATGCTATTTATTGATAGAATTTACTCCCATCTCTTCTTCCTCTAAATTTCTTATTTGTAGCTATTATTAGCCCCAAGTTTGCACGGGTACGAAATCTCCCCAAGGGACCATTTGGAACACTATCCAAAAAAGTAAGCTTTTATGTTAGTGCCATTTATCCATCCATAACCTGAAACACTTAGTTCAGATGTGTCATAGCCATGATGTTCAAAGTTGAGACACTCAAAAGTGGGGCTGAAACAACACTTCCTAACATTCTCATTGTATCATGAAAGGGATATAAAAGTGACATAAAATAATTGACTAACTCAACACACAGTCATCAATCTCCTTTCATTATCCCAGATATTGCCTAATGCTAACAACAGAAATGAAGGCTCTTTTTTTAATGTTTTTATTGAATCACTGTGAGATAGACAATTACAAAGCTGTTCATGATTAGATTTCAGTCACACAGTATTCCAACAGCCATCCCTCCACCTGTGTACATTTCCGAGTACAAGTGTCCCCAGATTCCCTCCCATCACACCCCACAATCCACCCCCTGCCTGACTATATGGCTACTGCTTCTGCTTCTTCTTTCCTTTTTGTTCCGTGTTCTTTCTTCCCTCTTCCTTCCTCCTCCTCCTCCTCCTCCTCCTCCTTCTTCTTCTTCTTCTTCTTCTTCTTCTTCTTCTTCTTCTTCTTCTTCTTCTTCTTCTTCTTCTTCTTCTTCTTCTTCTTCTTCTTCTTCTTCTTCTTCTTCTTCTTCTTCTTCTTCTTCTTCTTCTTCTTCTTCTTCTTCTTCTTCTTCTTCTTCTTCTTCTTCTTCTTCTTCTTCTTCTTCTTCTTCTTCTTCTTCTTCCTCTTCTTCTTCCTCTTCTTCTTCTTCTGCTCCTCCTCCTCCTCCTTCTGCTCCTTCTTCTGCTTCTGCATATCTTTCTCCTCCTCTTCCTTTTCCTCATCCTCTTCCTCCTCCTCCTCCTCCTCCTCCTTCCTCTCTCTATCTCATTTTATCTCCTTTTAGACACTATGGTTTGCAATATTGATACTGAAAGTTTATCAAGAATATCCCTGCACCTACTTTTAATACTCAGATCTTGTTCACATGATCATTCCCTGCTATTATTTTATACTGGTCTCTTCTCTATCTTATCTACCCTCAGCCCCCCTCCCCACTTGTGGCTAGATTCAACCATTGACCTGTCCTCTTAGCCTCTGTTTTCTCTGGATATATACATATATATATATATATACATGTATATATATGTACATATATATTCACAAACAATTTCTTGCCACAATACAGTTATGTGTAAGCACCTCAACTAAAGGATGCAATCAAGTTGAGTACCTAAAATAAGGACATTGGTTTGGAGAGCAACTACCATACAGCACACAATGAGCACCTACAAAGCAGGAGTCTAGATAGTAAGAGAGTAAGGATTTGTAGACACGACCACAAAATAAGCTTGAGTCCAAATAACACAAGATCAGGTGATTAACACAAATAATCACCACAATCTCATATGCAGCCCTTGTCAAGCAACACAACAAAACATGAAATTTCCATAATCAAGTGTATGTCCCACCTCACAATGGTATCACGGTAGGGATAGGAAGGAGAGAAAATAATGAATATATACAAATTAAAGTAAATCAAATCAATTATTTTAGTTAAATTTAGCCTCAAAAAATTCAAATTGAATTCCTATATCATAGCAATATTGATTAACATGGAGTCCAGAATTATTCACTTTTAGACATTCGAGTATCTGTTACAAAATAAAACCACATTTATTTAGGACAGCATTATTTGATTTGAATCAAAAGTTCTTTAGGACCTTAAATAGGTTAAACCAGGAGAAACTAGAATAGCAGTATTTTATGTAAAAAATGCAAAAATAGATAAAAGAAGGTAGCTATTTTACTAATTGTATAATATCAGATAATGTGCTTAGTATTAAAATAGAATGTTGAGACAAATGAAATATAATGTAAACTATACTATGATATTATGTTATAATGTTTGCAAATATATTTGAAGATATGCACATTTTGCAGGTAAATATACAGATGATATAATAAATAAAGAGGGGTTCACACATTTTATTGATTTCAAATTATGCATTTTGCAAGGTTTTTTATATATTGGAATTGGGGCTAATTCCAGGAGGGCTCAGAGCTTAATTTACTTCGGGGTCTTGGGAGAGCACAGGAAAAATATAAGGTTCCTAGGATTGAACTGGATCAGCAATGTACAAGGCTAATGTCTTAATCTCTTATCTCTCAGGTCCCAAGGTTATAATTTTTATCATTATCACTTTAAAATTGGAGAATTCATCTAATTATTCCCCAAACTGCCAAATTTGTTCATGGTATAATTTAATGAAGTCAGTGAATTTTATCTTTAAATGTATCTTAAATCAGTCTACATATCTAGAAAATGAACTAGAAACACAAGTTTTTTTTTACATTGTTGACATCCATGTTCCTTGAGAATTAAAAATACAGAGAAGATTTTTTGAATACATGTAGAATGTGTCTGTTGAGCAGGTTAATTGCTTTCTTTTTGTATTTAGGTTACTAATGACAATTGAGCCATTGTTAGACTAAAGTAAAATAAACCAAAAAATATACCTTATCTTAAATGAATTTTAAAATACTTGATATATCAGCTATGGGTACTAATTTAATCAAACTTCTTGCTTTTATCTAACTATACTCCTAAAAATATTAGTCTAGGTATCAGACCAGATTGGAATTGGATGATGCTTTTGAACAGGCTTTTCACTAGTAACCTTCACATTATAAAAGAATCTGTATCTTCTGCCAGAAAGATGAATTCTGCTGTGCTTCATGAATATTAATTAGTTAACTATGACAGGATTTCAGCACTTCACCAGCATTAACCCTTTTATAATATCTCACATCCAAATTAAAATGCAATTTCTCATATTCACATTTCAAACAGAAATAGGGAAGCAGTGAAAATTTTGCCATGTTTAGATTACAAGTCCAAAATCAATTAAAATTTACTGTTATAACATTTTACATTATTTTTCTTCTTATTCTTTGAATTCCAATGTGTATTTTGTACTTAGAGCCTATCTCAACTAAGATCATACATTTCTTAGATAATATTTCATAAAACATAGATGAAAAAGTGTTTGTACAACCTCAAGATATTTCAGACTTACCTAAAAGTCTTTTACCATTTTTATAGAATATTGGTTTAAAATTTCAGTGACACTATTTAAAATTAAATATAATTCAGTATTAATAGTCATATTTAAATACTCAGTCATTACATATAGCTAATGGATGTAATATCCTTACATATGTATGTTAATGGAAAACAATGGAAGTGGAAAACTGGGTTTATTTTTTAATGTGAATTAATAAATGAACTTTAACTTTTTAAACACTGCTTGTCAGTAAAACTAAATATTTTTTCTTGTGTGCCCTCTCATTAACTCTAATTATACCATTTTTAAAACAATAGCAAGTTTCACTCACCTGGTTTATTCAACTAAAATTTCAATTTTGCACCAGTAATATATATATTATAGATATACATAGATATGTATCATAATGACCATTGTGTTACTCATTTTACTCCTATGCAAGTATATTTTTAAAATAACTCCCACCAGAAAGAGACTGATTAATGCAAGAGTCATTTTATGCTTTAGTTTGTGTAGTAATAAGCAGTATAAAATTAATTATTTTGTGCCTGTCCTGGGGACTGGCTTGATAGGCAGGTGGGAAATTGTGGACATTGGTGGAGGGACGGTCACACTGGTGGCGGGATTGGTGCTGGAACGTGCAATGCCTGAAACAACTATCTTATGAATGACTTTGTAAATCATGATGTTTAAATGAAGTTTAAAAAATAGATAGTGTTTTAAACTTTACAGTGTCATAAAGTCTTTGTGAACTTTGCAGGGAGGACAGCGGGCAAGATAACTACTTACATATGTATTATTATAAAACTAACATGTTTCACTAGAAATTGTAGATACAAAGTCTGTTTTAATTAAAAATTGCCTGTCTGCAATGCATTAGTAGCAAATATTGTAAAAATTCATAGACATGAAAAAGCAGGCACATTCTTTAACCTTTCAAAAAGAAAACTGATGAAAGTTACTCTTTACAGCTCAATTAAATTATATTGGTTTTAACTTTGCCATTATTGATTATTGTGTTCATGGTTGTTTTGAATCCAGTATTTTTTGCAAGGTTTGAAGTTTGACACTAAGCCAAGTTTGATCTCATTCTTCCTGAGTTTGCCTGATTACATCTTAGAGATAGAAACTCTTATTTTTATTTTATCTCCATACAATGAGAAATTTTAAATGAGGAAATGCATGGTGTCTATTAATAAGCACAGGCTGAAATTATAAAAAGATTTTAAAACTTAAAATTTGATGAATTTGTTCAAAGATTGCCATCTTTTTTCGTGTGTGTGAAATGAAAAACAGTCTCCGGTTCAGCTAGGTGATTCAGCTAGGGCAATTTACCGAAAGATGATTGTTGACTTATTCACAATTTTCCTCATTCTTAGACTAGTGAAATTCCAAAGGCAATACAACTACTCATAAGTCTGTGTACCTTCTGACATTTCTAAAATAATTTTAAAAAAAGAAACTCTGCCTCTAGATTGCATTAATATCCAATAATGTCGCTTTCACTTTTTATAAAAATCTAAGTGAGATTTTAAATATAATTATAGCTATCAGGTAGGACAAAAGGAAAATAGAATCTGTGTTGTCAATAGGTAGGTATTTATGCTATAAGTATAAGTACCTATAGGTCATGCTATAGGTACAATAATAAAAATCCCTCTTAAAAAACTATAGTAGGGGCTGAAACGATAGCAAGGCAGCGGGCAGGGTGTTTGCCTTGCACAAGGCCAACCCGAGTTCGATTTCCAGCATCCCATATGGTCCTCTGAGCATCTCCACGGGTAATTCTGGGTTGCGGAGCCAGGAGTGACCCCTGTGCATCGCCGGGTATGACCCAAAAAGAAAAAAAAAACAAAAAACAAACAAAAAAATCTATAACAGTTTACTTTTGTGATTTTTTTTAACTGAATCGCCATGAGATACAGAGTTACAAAGCTGTTCATGGTCGGGTTTCAGTCATACAATGTGCCAACACCTATCCATCCAGTGCACATTTTGCACCCCCAGTCACCCCAATCATCCTCCCGCCACCATCCCCTCAATCTATGGCAGGCACTCCCCTCAATCTTCTTTTCTTTTGGGAATTAAGGTTTTTCAATACAGAACCTGAGAGGTACTCATATTTGTTCCTTTATCTATTTTCAGCACACAGTTTTAATCCAGAGTGATCATTTCCAACTAGTTTTATATAATGGTCCCTTCTCTATTTCAACTTTCTTATCCCTCAGCACTTGGGGCAACTGTGACCCAACCCCTCTTGTTTCTACTGTCCTTTAGAATTAGGGTCATATCACTTTTCTTTTATATCACACAAATATTTTCAATTATTCCATGTCTATTCCTCGCCTTCAGATTAATTTCAATTAACATGATACTCTCCATGCCCATCCATTTATAAGTTATGTTATAACGTTTTTCCCCTAACATCTGCATAGTATTCCATTCGTAAATGTACAATATTTTTTTAACCAGTAATCTGTTCTTGAACACTCAGATTGTTTTCAGATTTCCTGATTCTGACTATTGTGAATAGTGCTGCAATGAACATAGACATTCAGGTAGAACATCTGTTGTGTGTTTGGGGACCCCTGAGTTATATTACCAGAAGTGGTATTGGTGGGTCATGTGGAAACTAAATTTCTAACTTTTTAAAGAATGCCCTTGTTGTTTTCGAAATGACCAAATCAGTCAGCATTTCCAACCAACATTGAAGAAGAATCTCTATCTCTCTGCATCCATGCCAGCATTGTTTGTTCTCATTCTTTTTGATGTGTGCCAATATCTGTGATGTGAAATGATACCTCAGTGTTGTTTTGAATTGCATCTCCCAATGATTAGAGATGTGTAGTGCTTTCCATGTGTCTTTATTCCATTTGTATTTCTTCTTTAGAAAGTCTCTGTTCATCCTTATCCCTATATATTTAATTGGATTGGATTTTTTTCTCACAAAGTTCTACCACTGCCTTACATATGTTAAATATTAATATTTTATTAGAGGTCTACTGCATAAATAGGGTTTTATTCCTCAATTTTGGGGCCATCATTATATCTTGGTCAGAATTTCTTTTGAGGTGCAGAAACTTCTTAGTTTAATGCAGTCCCATTTTTTAAATTGATTTTACCTTTGCTTATTTGTTAATTTTTATTTATTTTATTTTATTATTGCATTCCCATTTGTTTAATGTTACTTCCATTTGCTTGGTCAGTGGTGTGTCATCCTTGAAGATTCCTTTAACTTCAATGTCATTGAGAGTTCTGCCTACATTTCCTCTATAAATTTTTAGATTCAGCTAATATTGAGCTCTTTAATCTATTTTGATCTGATACCTGTGCCTATTGTTAGAAAGAACTGAGTTTATTTTTCTGCATGTACCTGTCCAGTTTTCCCAACACCACTTGTTGAAGAGGCTATCCTTGCTCTACTTCATATTTCTTGCTGCTTTATCAAATTAGGTGATCATATGTCTGAGGATCTGTGTCAGAATATTTGACTCTATTCCATTGGTATGTGGATCTATATTTATTCTATTACTCTGATGTTTTGATTACTGTTTTGTAATCTCATCAACAGCCAAGTTCCAGAGACTATAAAACAAAGTTCCTGGAAGAGAGTGCAGCAGAATCTCCTGCCAGGCTGTCTTCAGTGGGACCCCCTGTGAAGCAAACAGGTTGAGTTTCCCTCCCAGCCCCAAGAAGAGTCCTGGCATATGAAAACCTCCAGAACCCAGCCACAACCATGCTCAAGGCCACTCTCCACATTCTTCGATGCGCCTCATGAAGGAACTGGAAGAGAAACCAAGGTACATGGGACCCGTAGCTGAGATCTCCCAACCTGCTTGGATCAGGACTAGGCCTCCTCTACACAGATCCCCAATTTTCCAGTAGCTTGACAGTCCCACCCAACCCCCCCCCAACTCTCTTTGCCAAGTAATCGCATCAGTGCCAAGATCTTGAGACTACGCAACAAAGCTCCTGAAAGAGAGCAAAGCAATTTTTTTTGGAGTGCTTTGCCGCATTTACAGCCATGTAACCTGTTTATTTTTATTTTATTTTATTTATTTTTCCCCCTCAGGCAGAGCCTGGCAAGCTACCCATGACGTATTTGATATGCAAAAAACAGTAACAATAATGTGCTCTCATGCTCTTTGTGTTCCTGGAGTGAGCAGACATGCTTCTGCTACAGTAACGTGACAGGGAAAATGAAGACATTACTGGCGCCTACTCAATCAAATCGATGAACAACAGGATGACAGTGATACTATGATGTTTTGTTTACTACTATTATGTAGTAGATTTTGGAGTTGGGAAAGGTGATACCACTCCTCTTCTTTTTCCCAAGGATTGCTTTAGCTATGCGTGGGGTTTATTGTTCTGTATGAATACCAAGAGGTTTTAACTTATTTCTTTGAAAAATGTCATGGTTATACTTATAAAGAGAGCATTATATTTGTATAATGTTTTGAGAATATTGCCATTTTGACAATTTTAATCCTCATAATTAATGAGAGAGTGGATGCTTTTCCATTTCCTTGTGTCCTCTTTTATTTCTTGAAGTAGTGTTTTGTATTTTTGTTTGTATATGTCCTTTAGCTCTATAGCTCACTGGTTCAGAGGTACTTGATGTTCTCAGGTCTGATTGTGAGTGGGATTGTTTTCTGCTATCTCTTTCTTCTCTTTCATAATTTAATATAGGAAAGCCATGAATTTTGTGTGTGATTCACTTCTATTTTCAGTGCATCACGGTCTGAAAAGATTGTTGATACAATATCTTTTTATATTTTTGGCATTGATTTTTCTGACCTTCTATTTCAATGAACAAAGCTACTGTTTCCAGGAAATTTTTGTGGATTCTTTAGGATATTCTAAGTATAGTATCATGTCATCTGCAAATATTAAAAGCTTAAATTCTTATTTTTTTTAATCTGGATGATCATGATATCTTTTTCTTGCCTAACTGCTATAGCAAATACTTCCAGTATTATATTAAATAGGAGTGACAGGAGTGTATAACCTTGTCTTGTGCCTGACTTTAGGGGAAAAATCTTTAGCTTTTCCCCATTGAGAACAATGTTTGCTATAGTGTTGTGGTAGACAGCTTTGACTATATTGAGGAATGTTCTTCAATTTCCATTTCTTTTTGAGAATTTTTATCATGAATCGATACTGTATTTTGTCAAATGCTTTCTCTGTATCTGTTGATATGATCATTTGGTCTTTATCTTTTCTTTTATTGATATGGTGTATTATGTTGATCCACTTCTTAATATTAGACCATCTTTGCATCCATGGAATGAATCCTACTTGGTTTTTGTGTATGATTTTTTGATGAGTTGTTGGATTCAATTTACTAGTATTTTATTGAGGATCTTTGCATCTGCATTCATCAAGGTTATCAGTCTGTAAACTCCTTTTTTTGTGTGGTATCAAATATTCTTAGTTCAGTCTTGGGAGGCTAAAAGAATCCAGGAATTTATCCATTTCTTCAAGGTTCTTTTGATTCATGGAATAAATATTTTCAACAATTTATGATTGTATGGATTTCTACATTTTTTCTTGTGATGTCCTCCTTTGCATTTCTGATTATGTTTACTAGGTTTCACTCCTCTGTTTTCTTTCTGTGTGTGTGTGTTTGTGTGTGTAAATCTCGGTAGTGGTTTATTGATCTTCTTTATTTTCTCAAAAATCAACTCTTGGTTTTGTTGATCTTTTGGATTGTTTTTTGGGATTCCTACTCATTGATTTCTGCTCTAAGTTTTATTATTTCCTTCCTCCTCCTTGGTTTGTGCTCATTTTGTTACTTATTTTCCAAGATCTTAAGCTGTGAGATTAAGTTATTTATGTGGGTACTTTCTTCCTTCCAAATTAATGTTTGCAGAGCTGTAAACTTACCTCTCAACACAGGTTTTACTACATCCCACAAGCTCTGGTAGCTATTGCCCTCATTCTCATTGCTTCCCAAGAAACTGTTGATTTCCGCATTGATTTCCTCTCTAACCCACTGGTTCTTTAGAACTGAGCTGTTTAATTTCCAGGTGTTTGATTGGATTCTCCAATTTTGTTACTCACTTGTATTTTCAGTGTACCACGATCTGAAAAGATTGTTGACACAATTTCTATTCTCTTAATTTTATGGACACACACACATTCATATACTAACCCCTATCTTTTTTTTTCTTCCCTCAAATAAAGTATTTACTTGCTGAGCTTAAGTTTGGTTGATCTACCTATTGAGACATGACAAAACAGTGTTGAAATCTCCAACTACTGTTGGGTGCTTATCAATGTCCTTAAGTATATTAGCAGTCATTATAAGTATTTTGCTTGTTCTTTGTTAGGTGCATATACGTTTAGGGTTAAGATCTCTTCTTGATTTACAAATTTACGATTTGATCTATGATTACTAAGAAATGGCCTTACTGTTATTATGTTGTTTTGGGATTTTTTTTTTCTTTTTGGGTCAGGTGTTACCCCTGGCTCTACATCTCAGGAATTACTCCCGGCAGTGCTCAGGGGACCATATGGGGTTGTGGGTATCGAACCCGGGTCGGCCACATGAAAGGCAAACACCCTACCCACTGTGCTATTTCTCCAGTCCCCTTACTGTTATTATGAACCTCTTCATCGTGAAATATATGTAATCTATACCAGCATTATACCCCAGCTTGTTAACGTGGTTGTTTGCTTGGAGAACTGTTTTCCAACATTTGAATTTTATTATGTGATGCTTTGACTGTTACAAATGTGTTTCCAGAAGGAAGAAGAGGTGTTGGGTTCAATTTTCTAATCCATTTTGCCATTCTATGACTCTTGATTGGTGTATTTAGTCCACTGGCATTGAAAATGATTATTGTGATGGAGATAGATTTGTGTCGTCTTTTTATTTTCTTTTTAGGTCACCCCTTTATGCACAGGGGCTACTTCTGGATGCACTCAGAAATTGCTCCTGGCAGTGCTTGTGGGACAGTATGGGATTATGGGAATCGAACCTGGGTCAGCTTTGTGCAAGGAAAATGCCCTACCTGCTGTGTTATCGCTCCAGCCCCTGATTTGTGTCATCTTTATGTAGGAGTTTGATGTAACTGTGAGGTTTGCCTTATCTAAATGTAGCCAGTTTATTGCTTTTAACAATGGTTTGAATCTAGAAATTTTCTGAGTTGTTGTTCATCTGTCGAGTTATGTATTGTTCTTTCAAATCTGAATGAGGATCTGGCTGGGTAAAGTATTCTTGATGAGGCATTCATTTCACTGAGTTTTTACATTCTAATTCACATTCTATAAGTCTTTAGGCCCAGAGGTTTTCATCCGTTGTGAATCGAAAAGATGCTCCTTTGTAATAAATACTCTTCTTTAATCTTGCTGCTTTGAGTATTCTATCTCTATCTATGATTTCTTCATTCTGAGTAAGGTATTTTCATTTGTATTTCTTTTAGCTGGTACCTGTAGGGCCTCCTGGAATTTTGTGCATGCACTCTTCTGCTCCTGGAACTTCTGAGCAATGATAGCTTTGACAGTTGTTTTTCTGACATATAGGTTTCTTCCTGCCCTCTCGTACTCCAGTGATTCTTATGTTGTTACTTCTGTGGCCATAACTTGGCTTATTTTGATGGTCTTTTCCATCTTATGCTCTTGTCTGGAGATTCTCTGTACTTCATCTTGAAACTCACTAATTCTGCCCTTAGAAGCTTTTATTCTACTGCTGAGGCTTACTAGTGGGTTGTTCTTTTCACCTACACATTTTTCAGACATGTCATTTCTGCTTGTATTATTGTTTTTATTTTTCTTTTGTATTTTATGTTTTTCTCATTTCTGCTCTCATATCATCCAGTATGTTATTGGCAATGCATTCCCTTGTTTCTTTGAGATCTTTTTGTATGTTCCATTCTAAGTTCCTTATCAGATAGATTATATAGATCATTATTATTGGTTGGGTCAACTGGGCGAGTTTCTTCACTCACTTAGCCTGGTGAGTCTCTGCATTGCTTTACCATTGTGAACTTTGTAGTTTGGAGTTGTTTCTAAGTGCTTCTGTGTGGATGGGAGCCTAAGATAGAATGTCTTTGTATTTTTAGGATGACTTGTGGAGTGGTGAAGAAAGGCACTGCCACAAGTGAAGTGGAGCAAAGCTACACAGGAGTGAAGTTCTTTGAAGTTCCATTTCAGGGCACATGTTAGAGGAGAATATCTCCCCTGGGACCAAAAAGCCTTCCCTGATGCCATGCTGATCTAATCTAGTCCCCTCACTGTTATTAATTTTGGTCCCTGATTCTTTAATTTTTAACCTTCTGTAGATCAAAGATTTTTCTTTTTAAATTTTAAAAGTACTTAAAATGTGAGGAGAGGGGGTAATTAGGAGCAGGACACTGTCTGTAATAAAAATCTGCACTATTTTTATTAAGAGAAAGTTCATGTACGAAAAGTAATTAAATAAGGATGCCACAAACAAAGGAAGTTCCAAGTATAAGACCAGATACTTACACAACTCAGACTATGTCTGTAAATGTCTTGAAGTCAAAATAATAAAACAAGAACAACCACTGAGATTAAACAAAGATGCCCAAATTAAGCTCACCATAAGCTATCATCAATCAAACAATTTTCTTCTTTTCTGTCTGCACCATCTTTTAAATAACCTTTCTCTTAGTGTTTGCAGGGTTTGTTTCTAAACATTTGCCTCAGTGTTGCCCAACTGGAGTGGATTTTTGTTCAAATAAACTCAAATTGGTGTGTGTGGGTGGAGGGGGGCGGGGATGGAGGGCATGTGTGTGGGGGGGTGGGTCCTGGGGACATCTCCCAAGCAGTGTTCAGTGATTCTGGAAACATGCCCCAGGTAATTGGCAGAAGTTCAAAGTCCAAAATTTGTGGTTCTATTCCATCCTGTAGAGTCAGATTGCCATTCCCTTCTTTCCCGAGTTATTCTTGGGCTCCAAAACCCTGGCAATGGTCAAGACCCTCCAGTCTTTCACCCTGCAGTGGGGTTTCAGGTGGTGTCATGTAGTACCAGGTATTGAACTAGGGTCAAAGGCATGTAGATCATGCACATTGACCCCTGTACCAACCCCTTAATTTTTACTTTATTTTTTGATACTTTAATATGTATTTTAACATGGTACTCAGATCAAGATAGTAATGAATTATACTTAAGTTAGCCAACTTAAGATAGAGAAACATCATATCATTTCACTATCTAAAGGAAAAAGAGAAAAGAGATCAACTGAATAAAATAATGTCGCAACACTAGTCTATTTCATAGTTATTAATAATACAAAGTTGTACAGGTAAAGGGATAAGAGCAGTATATAAAACAAAAAAAGTGCAAAGATATATACTGGAAATGAGAATGTACTTAATGTAGTTAAGATGAACTTAATGTAGCATATAATTGTTTGTTGGTTAAAGATAAAACTAATATATATATAATGTTGTAAAACAATTTTAATTTAATAAAAATAATATGATTGTGTATTTATTCCATGCTGAAAAGGAACTTCTTATATAATTTGATGCATGAATAAAATATTAAATTAAGTTATTTGAATTGAATGTATTGTCAACAAAAATAAGATTTTATGACAAGACTTTAAGTGAGATATTATAGCAAACTTAGAGTCTCCTGCCCCTGTGCCTGGCTGTTTTGACTGGGGCCCCTTGGAGGGGGGCGGGTTGAATTTCCCTCCCCATCCTGAGCAGAGCCCCACCAGCTAAAGATCTCTGGAGCCCAGCCACAACCATGCTCAAGGCCACTCTCCACACACTCAGAAGAGACTCACACATGAAGAAATCAGCAGAGGAACCCAGGTGTGTGGGACCTGGGGCTGAGATCTCCAAGCCTGCTCGTATTGGGACTGGACCTCCTCCACCAAGATGCCCCATCTTCCAGTTTCTTGGCAGTCATACCCACAAACTACCCCCGGTGCCAGACAATCCCATCAATGGCCAAGATCCAGAGACTATAAAACAAAGCTCCTGGAAGCGCACAGCTGCATTCATAGTTGTGCAATTACATACTGTCTAGTTCTCTCCTCAGAGAACCCGGCAAGCTACCAAAAGTATTTTGCCCTCACAGCAGAGCCTGGCAAGCTCCCCGGGACATATTTGATATGCCAAAGGCAGTAACAATGATGGGTCTCATTCCTCAGACCCTGAAAGAGCCTCCAATGGGGCACCGTTGGTAAGAATAAGTAAAGAGACGCTGCTAAAAATCTCAGGACTAGGACTAATCGATGAACAACTCAGGTTCTATCCCTGGAACCACATATGGTCTCCAGAGCTCTACCAGGAGTGATCCCTGAGTACACAGTCAGAAGTAAGCTCTAACTCCATGTCTACCCCCCAAGACAAAACAAAACAAAATTAATTAAAAACACTTGAGGTTGCTCCGTGGTTGGAAGCCTGCCTCATGAGCTGGGGGAGAAGGCAGCCTGGACAGAGAAGGTATAACTAAGTCAATGATAGTTTGAGGGATATCTTGGAATGGGAGATGAGTCCTGAAAGTAGAAAATAGACAAGATGGCCTCTCTGTATCTGTACTCCAAAACGTAATGCCCCAAAGGAGAGAGAGAAAGAGAGAGAGAGAAAGTAGGAAATTGTCTGCCATAGACGCAGGGGAAGAGGGTAGGAGGGATACTTAAGACATTGGTGGTGGAAAATGTATACTGGTGGAGGGATGGGTGTTTATCATTGTATGACTGAAACTCAAACATGAAAGCTTGTAACTGTCTCACAGTGATTCAAATAAAAAAAATAGAAAAAAATTTTTAAAAAATTAAAAAGTGAAAAAGGAAAGAAAAAAAACTTGAAAGTTCATGTATGTTATACATTTATATAGAGTATATTTTCATATTTATTATGTATATTTACTTTGGATATATATAAGTATTGATTATGTAAACATATTTTGTGTTGTGATGTTTTTTCGTGGTATGTAGATAAAATTATTGAGTAGCTTTCTTAGAATATGATCAGAAAAAACAAAATCATCTACTATACATGCAGCATTTGGTGATAAAAAATAACAAAGTATACATATGTATAAAATATTAATGATAATAATTTATGGTTTTGATAATAGATTATTTTCATTTTATTAGCGCATCCTTATGTCACATGTTGTCAATCTTTTAAGGAACATAGGATATGCTGAATTAGAGGATACATTATGTAATTTATTTTGATAACTGTGTCCTATACATAGCACTGTAGCACTGTCATCCCTTTGTTCATCAATTTGCTCCAGAGGGCACCAGTTACGTCTCCATTGTGAGACTTGTTTTTACTGTTTTTGGCATATCAAATACGCCAAGGGTAACTTGCCAGGCTCTACTGGTATTTATATGCATACATAGTAAATACAAAATAGTCTAGGCCATTTTGTTTTATCAATTCTGTATCATAAAAATCTGATTCCAACTCAGATAATTTCCTATTGTGTAGCAATATTCTCCTAGTCCACTAATATTGTTAAATATCTTCTAGTCTGATTAGAAAAAAAACATACCTCCTTCTGTTTACTAACCTCAATGTTAATCTCTCCAATCTTGTATTATTTTCTTCATTACTTATCCTCTATAAATTTTATCATTTAAAATTGCTAGATCAATTCTAGCACAATTAAGTGCAAGGCAGAATATTGAAAACACAATTTTAAAGGTATATTTAAAGCTAGTATTTGTTGGGATTTATTTGTTATCTACTAAATATCAAAAATAGGTTTAAACAGTTGCGAAAAGTTGTTGATGTCTAATTACAAATATTTTTGCTAGATGTCACAATTACAAGCTAAACTACTGGAATGTGAAAAATTATTTTTTGGGTTTTTTAAAAATGTTTTTCTTTGACTGGAGTAATTGTATAGTGGATAAGGCATTTATCTTGCACGAGGCAGACCCAGGTTCAATCCTGAGCATCCTGGATGGTCCCTTGGACACCATCAGGTGTGACCCAAAAAAGCCAAAGAAGAATTAATTAATTAAATCAAAATGAGAAAAGATGTTTCCTAAGATTTGTCACAACAAAGCTCTGTATTAGCTGGTGCTGCTCATAATCATCTCAGTGCCTTTCCCTACCCTGGACAAAAATATCAACTAAAATTTGAAAAGAAAGAAATTTTTTTTCTAAAATAAAAATCATGAAAAGTGAAACCACTTTGGTTTGACAAAGACTAATTTGAGACCCTGTCTCCTTTCATTGCAGCATCAGCAAAGGTCTGATCGTCATTGTGTGGTACGGCAAGCATTCTATCTGTCCTTAGAGAGCTTTTTGGACTCTGCCGGTTGGAAACAAATTTGTTCATTTCATCTCTTACATGACTTATTGATTTAGAATAATTAAAGTTTTTTTTTGGGGGGGGCCACACCTGGCGATGCACAGGGGTTACTCCTGGCTCTGCACTCAGGAATTACCCCTGGCAGTGCTCAGGGGACCATATGGGATGCTGGGAATTGAACTGGGTCGGCCGTATGCAAGGCAAACGCCCTACCCACTGTGCTATCACTACAGCCCCAGAATAATTAAATTTAACGTAAGAAATAATAGCTTCTGGAGCTGGGTCAGAGCAGAGAGGACCATACTTGCACATTTAATCATTAGCACCCAAGGCCGCCAGAAGTGATGTTTGAGAGCCAAGTGAGGAGTAGACTTGAGTATCACTGCTAGTCTATGGCCACCACACACAACAATAAAAGAAAAGAATAGCTGTGATTCTATTTCAAAATAACAGCGACAAGGCAATAATACTGCAATTCTGTTTAACCATTGATGGGGAATTTAAAAAACTAGCTGCTCACAAATGTTAAAATCTCTAAGAATCAATCAGGAGATCATTTTCTGAGTAGAAAATTGTCTTAGCATCTAAGTTTATGTGACTTGCATTTTTCTCTTTAACACTAAATTAGCAAGAACAAACTTTGTATTAAATTTACAAATATTTTTTGCTTTTAGTCACATTTTTAGGACTTTCTACATTTTATTTCCACTTCCATTTTCATTCTCTTAGATGTCACGATGTTTAAGTTTTTAATCACTGCCAAAATATTTAGATGAAAAACTCATTATTAGCAATATTACCATAAAACCTAAGAGCCCATTAATAACTTCAAGATTCACATACTATTATCACAAATTATTAAGTGAGAAAAATAGTTTTGTATGTTTAAGAAGTCATAATTTGAACTTGTTCTTAATAACCATTATATTTAATGGCCTATCATCACTTCATTGTTAATCGAGCAAATTAGGTGAATAACTCATTTTAATCATCCTCAAGTTAAATCTTATTACACTGATCATAAACTATATTTAAGATCATTCTCTCTCTCAAAAAATATTGCATGCCTTCTCCAATTTAAAAGGAACTCGCCAGGCTACTATCACTGCACATGTGGTTTCAAAAGCTCTTCCAGCAGTTATCCCTGAGAACAGATCCAAGAGTAACCCTGATCACAGCCTTTTGTAGCCTCAAAACAAAAGAAAACAAAAGTAAATGTAATAAATTATAAATAAGTTTCCAATAAAGTTACTCATAGTAACTTAATGATTTTCTAAAATTTCAAAGCACAAGTAAAAAAAAATTACATGCTTAATTCAATGCTTAGCAAATTAAGTTTGTTATAAAATTTAAATGAGTGTGAGATGTCTCTTTTCATAAAATTTTTCGATATGCCTGTTATAACAAATATGCCTGTATTCCTTGAGAAGGTATTAAGTTGCGGAAGTTATGCAGCATTAATGTCAATTAAGAAGTAAACAAAATTAAGTACTCAGAATCATAAAGAAAATACTTGATTTTTAGTGTAAAATATACATTGAAACATGACAAAGAATCACTGATATTCATAGAAATATTAGCAGGTTGATTTAGAATGCAGATGTATTTAACAAAGTGATTTTAATTTTATGAACTGTGATATGACGGTTTTTTATATAAAGTTTCATTTGTTTTATAGTAAATAATTGTAAGAAGTATTTTCAAAGACAATATTGTAAACACGTAAAATATAATTTTATCATGACACATGAACTAATATTAAAACAGAGAAAGGTGGCAAGTTCAAACAATTTTCTCTTCTTGTTCAGATGTGTGTATGCCATGCACACACTTCTTTAAATAGCATCTATTTGATTCTACACAGTGTTATAGCTTATGTCAGTCCTCCACCAAGGTTTTAAATTGGTACAGAATTATAAGGGACATATTTAAACCATAACCATGTTTTCAAGAATTGATACATGATACTATGCTCAACATTATTTCATTACATAAATTCATGGATGAATGCATTTAAAAATAATTTTATCAACTACATCAATATCAAGGAATTAATATTAACTACTAGCAATTCTCTCACTCTCCTTTTATTTAGATGCTTTCCTACCCTGTCCTTTGTGTTGTTATTTTGATTTATTTGACATTTGGGAAGTGACTCCAGCTATGCCCAGGCACATTTAATGGGTGACTGACTGCATTTAAGTGGAGACATCTTTATTTTCAAAGTTTACATTCTGGTTTGTAACTCTTGTTCACTCTATTCAACACAATGTCACATCCTTTTCATTCTATGTGAAATATCTCCATTATTAGATTTCTCTCCGTATTCATAACACCAGTGACAATCAAGCACTTGGATCCCTGACTTAAATTTCTGGGATAGATTTCTCATCACTATTCATTTCCCTAGAATATTCTTGCTTTTTATCAAACTAAAAATCATTTTTATAACATCTATATGTGGCCATTATTCTCTATGCAAAGGCTTCTGGTAGCTTTTAGTCACTGTATATAGATCCTTATCTAAGATATATTCTCAAATTACAATTTCTCTCCTAATTCTAAAGATGCTCACAATCCAATTTAGTTTATCATATTTCCTGCCCCTTTCTCATGAGTTTTCTCCTCACATATCCTGTATCTGAATTTATTGCTTCTGATTGCAGCTTCAGTAATATTATGACTTATGGTCCTATTGGTCAATGTGGATAGCAACATAGATTAAACTATTGTATACGCTTTTAAAATATTATAATTTGTGGATTGGCTAAGAAACTCAATAGGATGAGCAAATTATTTGCATGCTGGAGGCTGGCGTTCAATCCTAGGTATTGTGTATGGTCCTCCAAATTCTGCTGAGAATAACTCCTCAGCACAGATCTGGAAGCCATCCCCTGAGTACCTCATGGTACCCCCATAACTTATTTCACATGACAAACTATTCTGATTTGTTTTTTATCCCCACAGAATTCCTGCTGTTAATCTTAAGTAAAAACTCTAAGATATATGAGCCTTCTTAGAGGTATGGCCAAATATCTGAAGTCTGGATAATTTCTAACTCAATCAATAATATAAAAGCCCAAGGTGTCTTTTCCAAGAAATGTTTATCTCTTTGAATTTTCCCCTAATAAAAAGAATCATTGTAAATGATCTAAGTTGTGATAAAATTTAGAAATTATACTAACTTAATTTGAACATATGGGGACCAAATTGCCAATTTACCAATGAAGACTCAATTTAACAGTCTAATCTATGTGTTCAGCAAAGGAAAAATAAATATTAAGAGTACTTTATAGCTACTAAACTATACAAAACTCACTACACACACCCCCAACACACACTGACATACAACACTCACTCAGGTCTCTGATATCAGAAGGTATGTTATAAATAAAGGAAAATGTATGTTCTGAAATAAGCAAAGAGAATTGTTGCTGCTAGTAGTAACACATAGTAAGATAAAAGAATTAAGAAAGCATATTCAATGTATATCCTACTTATCAATCAGGTATCATTCAAAATAATCTGGGCAAAAGGATGTCAGAGATGACAGTTACATCTCGTGACTTAGTTTTTGGGGGTTCTCTGCAACAGTAGTCTGGGTCACCAGCAGTACTGGGGATCATAGAGGAATACTCCCCTTGGTGTTCAGGGAGCTATAGGTGAGCACTGAGAGTTAAACATGGGGCTTATGCTTATCTGGTATACACCACCCCTGCATTGGTTTATCTCCCCTTCCTACTCACACTATTTAATCTCTCTTTATATAGAAATAAAAATTATAAATAGTTGGGAGCTTGAGAGATAGTACAGGGGTTATGACACTTGTTTTGTACTTGGGTGACCATGATTTGTATCTCCAGTACCACCTATGGTCCCCATGCTGTACAGAGAGTTATCCTTGAGCACAGACCAAGAAGTAAACCAGGGAAATGCCTCCAAAACAAAATTAAAAGTATGGAAATAAAAAAAATAGAAAAGAAAGAAGAAGAAGTTATACCCCCCCATTCATTCTCAGCTCAGTTGTTTTTGTTTAGAAATATTTAGTCATCAAATAAGGGGTGTGTGACACATAGTATCTGTGAAGGTAATTTTGCACCCATGTTCAAAAATGAAAAATATTTGAATTAAATGAAAGTTTAGTACCCAGGACTACAATAAACCCATTTGTCCATTTCTAATTATGAATTATGAATTAATCCTTTTAATCAGGTGGATTTTTTGTTTGTTTATTTTTTGGGTCACACCTAGCTATGCACAGGGGATACTCCTGGCTGTACATGCAGGAATTACTCCTGGTTGTTCTCAGAGGACCGTCGGGGATGCTGGGAATTGAACCCAGGTTGGCCACGTGCAAGGCAAATGCCCTACCCGCTGTGCTATTGCTCCAACTCCTTGATCAGTTTTTTCAAAAAATCTGATAAAGTGTATAAATTGTCATGGCAAATCAAGATCTCTACTATAAATTTTCAAAAAATTGCAAGTTCAAATATCAAATAATTGACATTTTAGCTACATTCAAAAAACAAAATGGCGTTATCTATTCACTTAAGAGAAACAGCAGAGAAAATCCATGTTCTATTGTGAAAACATAGCAAGAAGGCAGCAGTTCATAAACCACAGTATGAGCTCTTACTAGAAAATTGTTCTAAACAACCATCTCTAAAAGTGGGAAATTTGCTATTTATAAGCCAACCAGTCAATGGTAGATTGTTAGAGCAGCCCGAATGGATTAAGGCATTAATTGCTTTAAGAGCAACATCTGTTCACATTTACAGCTGCCAGAAGTCATATTTTCTCTAGGACTTCTGTGCCATGCTTCTCTAGTCAGTTCTTTCCATACTACTTTGCAGGCAGTGGTAAATATTTTTGGATATTATAATTTGCAAAAAAGTGGCCGCATGACACATCATCATAAAAGAATATATATATATATATATATACGCATATATACCTCTCGAAGAGCCTTGCAAGCTACCGAGAATATCCTGCCTGCAAAGAAGAGCCTGACAAGCTCCTCATGGTGTATTCAATATTCCAAATACAGTAACAATAACAGTCTCTTTCCCCTGACCCTGAAAAGAGCCACCAATCGTGGGAAAAATGAGTCAGGAGAGGCTGCTAAAATCTCAGGGCTGGGACAAATGGAGACGTTACCGGTGCCTGCTAGAATAAATTGATGAACAATGGGATGACATTGATACAGTGATATTTCACTTATTGTATGCATGGTATTCTTTTTTGCACATTTTCAACCTTCTATCTGAGACTGAGAATCTCCTGTCCCCACTGTCTTCACCAGGACCCCCTCAGAGGGCATGTTGAGTTTCCCTCCCTGCCCCAAGCAGAGCCCTGGTAGCCAAAAACCTCCAGAACCCAGCCACAGCCATGCTCAAGACCACTCTCCACACAATTGGATGAGCCTCATCCATGAAGGTACACACAGAGGAACCCAGGTATGCAGGACCCGTGGCTGAGATCTCCAAGTCTACTCAAATGGAGACTGGGCCTCCTACTCCCAGATCCCCAGTTTTCCAGCAGCTTGGCAGTCACATCCACAAACTGCCCCCTGCGCCATGTAATCTCATCAAAGGCCAAGATCCAGAGACTATAAAACAAAGCTCCTGGAAGAGAGCGATGCAGAATCTCGCCTGGCAGAGCCTGGCAAGCTACCCGTGGCATATTCGATATGTCAAAAACAGTAACAATAACAAGCCTCATTCCCCTGACCCTGAGCATGACAGGGACAAATGGAAACATTACTGGTGCCTGCTCGAGTGAATCGATGAGCGATGGGATAACAGTGATACAGTGATCTGAGATTAGCCATTCCCATCTAATTTATTTACTTATTTAGTTATTTTTGGTTTGGGGGCTATACTCGGTGGTGCTCAGAGGTGAGTACTGGCTCTGGGCTAAGGAATCACTTCAGGTGGATTCCAAGGACCATATGGATTTCCAGGGATTGCTACATGCACTGCAAGTGCCCTGCCTTCTGTACTATCACTCCTCCCCCACCATCATTGATTTATGTGTCAGAAAGCAAAGAATGGATAATTCACCCAATAACCAGGTAAAGTTTACATAGCAGGTCAATAACAAGTGTTTGTGTAATTATCACTAAACAATCGTTGGCAATGTTTAATGTTCAACACAGAAACTGTGATTCAAAGTTGTCAGTTTGCAATTTAATGTCCTTTATGTTTGGATTATGCATCATAATGTTTTTTCTTCTTTTCCTTATTCTTTAAAACTTATCCACGCACATATAATGAATAAAATAAATAGAAGATTTTTGTTAAATAATGTGTTTTAAGATTTCTGTTAAGAGCACCTCATTTAACACATTGTACCCAGTTTCATTGAACTTCTTTTATCTTACCCATTTTTTTCAGATTTTAAATCATTTTATATATTGTTAATGCGAAGATTTTTTAAACCAGTTCAGTTTCCAAAGGCTTTGTTACAAATGTTTAATTTTCTTTTTTTCTTACATTTTCTAAGTTTTTATTTTTGAGATTGCTTCTTTAATGACAAAATGATTTATGAAATTTTCTGTTATTATGAATTTAATAATTCAATAAAAGTCATATCATATAAAAGTTATATAAATTTGAGGACATTTTGTGCATTGTTAGCTGCAATATGCTATATGATTACTGTGTTGTATTAAATATTAATTTTATGTGCATCTAAGATGCAATACATTTTATATAGATATATGTTCAGCATCGAAATAATGTTACTACTATCCAAGGCTTCTCACTTGTTTATTTAGTATCAATGAAAGTGGGTTGTATTATTTCAATGTTTTTTTTTTTTGTTTTTTACTAGTGGGTACACTTAAGGGCCTTTAGGAATTACTCATGTTTCTGAGCTCAGGGATCACTCCTGGTGATCTTAGAAGATCATATTGAGTAAGAGGTTGAACAGGTTGACCAGATGCACAGCAAGCAGCCAGCAGCCATTGTAATGTCATTCTCACCCCTACTTTAACAGTTTTATCATTCTCACCCCTAATTTAAGAGTTTTATCATTAGAACTATCAAAAACAGAAGTGTAGTGTCAATTTAATTTATTGTTTCAATTAATTCTATATAGTTTTATAACTATACGAATAGCTTCTATATAGTTAATAAAATAATGTTCATTATATAAGTAAAAGTCAGGTTCCAGTTTATTAAGAATAGAAAATTTTACTTTGATCTATTTAAGGAGTAAGAAAATAATGAAGTTAATCAAAAGGATGACCATTTCTCTAATGAAAAATGTATAACTATTCTTGGCATAAAATGTAATTAGTATATCAAGACACTTATTATCAAATATATGGAATAAAAATAGTAAAACCGATATTGAATAAACTGTTGCTTAAAACATTAGGAATATTGTAGTGTTTAATTATTTTGAAAAACCTTAGAAAGCAGTTCTAAAATCATTTACCTCCAATATTTAACATGCTTGAGAAGTGGAGCGAAATAAACTATTATACTTACTAATAGTTAATACCTATTATTTGGCTATTACGTTTCAATGATGTGTGGAGACTTAAAAAAATCTTTAATAAGAAGGCTGTATTTCTTTGTTTACTTCCTTGGCAATATATTTATCATTTTCTTGCAACTAATTTCCTCATTTAGTGCTATTAGTTTGTCATAAGCAAGTCTTTCGGCTCCATTATAAGACTTGTTGAGATACCAACAATGTCTGTGTTTCCATTTGCATCTGAATCAGATTTTACAGCTGTCTATTACTGTTTCTTGGTGCACATTTATTTTTGTTGACCAACGTTCTGTTTGATGGAACAATATATCTACATAATATTAATTTGGCTAATTATTGAGAAACATGGTAGCAAGATTTGAGCGTTTTATGCTGTGTGTAAAGAATGAGCAGATTGAGAGAAACGTGAAATATATCTCTCATGATGCACATCTCTTTTGACTGACTTTTGGACTAAAGAGCTTGCATAAATATTTGTGTTTTGTGGTACTATTCACAAGAAACTATGCTGTGTAACAGAAATACATGCCTTATTCTTATGGTCTGGTGTCATTTAAATAAGCCAGTAAGCTATACTGACAGAAATCCATGAAAGTAAAGAATGCATGAATTAAGGTATTTGACCATGAAAGAAGAAATGCAAGTGTTAAGGTTTTAGTAATTTTCCCATAAGCGTGCTCTTTCCAAATAAATCGTTGACTGTTTTCTCTTGACAGATTCACAAAAAGCAATACATTATGTCACACTTCTCGCTGAAAAACACTCCTATTTGCATTACTTAAAATTTGAAATGATTATAGGAGATTACCCATTTCTCCTGGGATCATCCATCTGTTAGTCAAGTGATATTAAGTTCAATTTACTTGAAAAAAACATATTTCAAATTTGTTGATATAATATCATCCATATAATATATTCTCTTGGTCAAGAAAAGCAAATGCATATATTTTTCCCCAACCAATCCATTTAAGTATACTAAAAAGTAAAAATATTGGTTCCAATGAGATACACATTTTTTGGGGGGGCAGGGAGGTCAGTACAATGGGTGATTCTCTGCCTTCCCCCGGCTTTGTACTCGGGAATTACTCTGGAAAGTGCTCTGAGATGTTAGGTGGAAATAGGAATCAAATTGTAGTCAGCTGCTTGAAACACAAGTGCCTTAAATCTTTACTGAAACACATATTTAATTTATTTTTAATTTTTCTTTAAATTTGATTTCACTTAAATATTAATTGGTATTGAGAACAATTTCATATATACCATAACATATCATGTGCATCTATATTATTGTATTTTATTAAATTTTATTAAATTGCATAATATATAACACAGCAGTTAAACTCAAATAGATGTGATCTTTTACAGCAAGAATCCTCTTCTGAATGTACCAATAACTATTTTCTTGGTTGAATTCATTATTAATCTTTTTAGTTTTTGGACTCCATACAGTTTGGGGGCTCTTTCCAACTCAGTGCTCTGGGTCGATCGTGGAAATTCCTGGTAATGTGCAACATTGGAGATAGAGGTGGGGGTTCTCTGACTTAAAAAGCATGCACCCACTGGCCATGTTAAGTCATTTCTACTGCCATAGACAGGATGAATATTTTTATCCAATACATGTCTCCAGAATTATTTTTCCAGTATAATGAATGAGAAAATTCTCCTTCATGCAGGCTAATGCATTCCAAAAATTTATATAAAAATAACAAATTGTGGTGTGATTATTGTTCTCACTTAAATTGTGCCAATGTTTTAGATGTCCTTGTATGTTACTTTCCACAAGAGCTTTGTGAAGTGAAGTATACTTGAAAAACCAAAGAACAAATCTGAAAGTACTATGAGCAATATCTTCACACTAAATGTGTCATTTGAACATCAATGAGCAGATCCCAAGGTTTTAGCATTATGATCTATTGTCAATATTTTATGTATGACAATAATTTGATCCTTTTCTATTCTCAATAAAGCATTCTACTCTACAAAACATATTTTGTCAAATAAAATCAACAGTTTGAAATACAGCAAGGATACTTATTCAGCATCCTCACTAGAATAAATTGTCAAAATTAAATTAATATTTTATTTTACATTAAAATATGACTATTGCTCTATATTATATTATTGTATATACTCTATTTTTTCCACATGTATTATTACCTAAGTTGCATAAAAATCTTACAATTCATAAATTAAACTGCATAAATATTACTACTTAAACTAAAATTAGTAAAATGCATGGTTAATTTAGCTGATTTTAATTAAGTATTAAACATATACTTGAATGTACATTTTCAGGATTCACTGGACTGGTTTCAAAATTGAAAAAAGCAGTGTCTGCTGAATTTTAATAGTAGTCATTCTGTTTGCAAATGCACAACTTGCAGTGTTTTGACCCCTTCTGAATGGAAGCAACTGCTTAGTTATTTTAATTGAATATGGCAATATATAAATATATTTTATTTGTTTTAATAACAATGACATCCTTAAGAATTATTAAATCAAGTAATTGTGTATGAATTATAATTGACTAGAAAAACTGTTGGCTTTAATTTGTCATCTTTACCTATATTAAATAAAATGTACCAAGTTTGTTGAGATATAGGATGTTACAATAAGAAAATAATATAAACCAGGAAGGCAAAATGGTAATAGAAAGAATATTCAGAATGTTGATGAAATTGTAATGTGTCTTGGAATAGATAGTGAATATTTATTCACATAAGAAAAACTTCTCTTATCTTCTAGTAATTCAGCACTCTAATTATATGGCTAGATCTGAATTAATATGTTTACCAAGGATAAGCACTTACATTTTATTTAGTTATATTGTAATTTGATCCAAAATATGAAGGCTCTGTTTTCCTGATTGACACATGAAAATTCCTGCAGTTAACGAATGGAAGAATGGAGTTTGTATTAAAAACTGAACTGGTTTTCAAGTCAAGTGGAGTCCCTATATATAATAATGAAATATTATTATAACTACTACAGAATTACAAGCTAGATTTATATTACAACTCAGGGATGCTTTTGGTTCTCTCATAATTCTGGTACAATTTATGACATATTATGTTTATGTTATTGATTGTATAGAAAAATGTGCCTTTAAATGAGAATATACTTAATTAAATTAAATTAAATCTAATAGATGGCAATAAAATCTAATTTCACTTTACTTGTATCACTTGTCGTCCCATTGATCTTCGATTTGCTCGAGTGGGCGCCAGTAATGTCACCATTTGTCCCTGTCGAGTGCTAGTGCAGCCCAATGATATCTGCTTGCACCAGGAACAAGAAGAGCCTTAAATTGTTCATTCAGGGATTTGATGAAGAAATCTGACCATCTAGTTGGTGAGTGGTCATGCAGTCTTCTGACATCCTGTGGAATCCAGTCGGTAACAGCTCTAGTCCAGCGGTCATCTCTGAATCACATTACATGACCAGCCCATCTGATTTTTGATGCCTTGCCAAACGAGACAGCATCCCTGATTCTTGACAGTCGATGGAGGTCAGAACTCCGGATTCTTTCTCTCACTTGAGTGAGATGTGATACTCCTAGCATAGCTCTTTCGATTCTTCTTTGGGATACCCGAATATCATTCTCATCCTGTTTGCCTAGGGCCCAGGTCTCTGTGGTGTATGTTAGTGCAGGAAGAACGGTGGAATCAAAAACGTGCCCAGAGTCAGATTTTATCAAAATCTAATTTGATAAAGAAAAATAAAATGTCATTATATACAGTAATTTTTCTATTCATATTTTTTATAGATTGTGTCTTATTCAGAGACACAATCTTGTTTAAAATACTAGATAAATTTTATTTGTTGCTCTTTCTTTTTTTTAATTATTTACTTCATTGAATCACCATGTAGAAAGTTACAAAGTTCTCAGGCTTATGTCTCAGTTATACAATGCTCAAACACCCGTCCCTTCTCCAGTGCCCATATTCCACCACCAAAAACCCCAATATACCTCCCACCCCCCCACTCCCCCACCCCCTCCTGCGTAACTGATAAACTTCACCCCATTTTCTCTTTACCTTGATTACATTCCATATTTCAACACAAAACTCACTATTGTTGTTGGAGTTTCCCTGCCCAAAAAACAGCCCTACTGACAAGGAAGCATTTGATAATTAGTTTTCCATTGCTGAGAATGAGATATGAAGATATGAATGAAGAGATATGAACCACGGCCACACGGTTTAGGATTTCTGTATTTTAGTATTTTAGTAATTAAGTTCAGGGAGATTTATGTTAGAAATTGCATCATTTCGCTTCCTGGGGTAGTATGGGGCTATGGCTTAGTTCAGAGTCTAGAGACATGGCTGCAAGCAGTTTCTGGGACCAAAAGTAGTCTAGCTGGCCTCCAGATCGTGGTCAATCAGCAGGAAAGCGGTCGCACCAAAGTGTGGCCGCCTGGTCGAGTCTTGGCAGAGCATGCGCCAGTATCAGCCCCAGCCTGAGACTGCCCAGGCGTCCCGCTGTTCCAAGTTCATAACTCTCTGTCTTTTTTTTTTCTCCTACTTGTGCCACCAAGTTCATTCCTACTTAGAGTCCTCATAATATGGTGGATGCCATGCCACTTCTCCCCGACCTGTTGCTGTTTCTTAAAACATTATTAAAAGTGATTACAGCCAACTCTCTACATTAAATTGAAATTTTCTTATTATTCAAAATTTTTATTAAAGTAAGAAAAGTTTTCTCAAAGATATTCTCTATTAGGTTGTTATTTTATTTGGCCTTCATTCCTTGTGCAGAATAAAAGGCACAAGAGAGTATCCCAAGACATTACCCTTGTATTATTTTTCAGGGTTTTTTTTTTTTTTTTTTTGCCACACTCAGCTGTACTTAGTCAAGGCTTATTCCTGGTTTTGATCTCATGGATCACTCTTGGTGATCCTATTTTTGAGCAGATTATACATTATTATTATTTTTTTTTAATTTTGAAACTGAGTCCCCCTCTGGCTTCTCATTGATGTTGTTACTATTGCTCTCATTCTAAGTTAGTGACATTCTACAGAAGAAGAAACATAGACATAAAATCAGTACTAAAATGCTCTTTTACAGTTGAGAAGCCTTGTCATTCATTTTTGAATGTCAGGATTCACATTTGCCAGACGTTTTATAATGCAAGTACTCATTATATTTTTTGTTTGGATGAATAATAAAATGTCACATTTTACATAACATTGTATAGGGATTGGAAAGATAGTGCAGTAGGAAGGGCACTTAGCTTGCATACAGGTGACCTAGGTTCAATATGAAATATCCCATCTTTTCCTCTGTGCTCTGCCAAGACTGATCCCTCGGTGAAGAGCCAGGAGTAAGCTCTGAGCACTGCTGGGTGAGGCCCCCTAACAAAAGAAGACAAACAAAAAAATAATTAAAATATTCTATAAACTCTGTCATTTTGCAACAAATCTATTACATAAATTGCATCAAAATAATCAAAATGAAGCAACTGATAGTAGGAGTAAATTATATGTATGAAAAGTATATGCAATCATCAAACTAAGACAAAATTAAAGTTTTTATCCCATAGACCTCTCACTAAATTTAACTGCTAAGGGGCAATGTCAATTGCCACTAAAGGTGTCCAAAGTAATAAGATTTATAAATATTCATTGTGGTATTGCAACATCCTACAATCAAGGCAACATTTCTTTATTTTCTTATTTTTCCTTTTAATTTCCAATGAATTTATCTGCGGAAAGCATTATGACTTCTCTGATACTAAATGTCAGAACTTCTACATAGACACACATTTTCTATTAATCAATTAAGTAATTCAGTCAAGTGGTTATCATGGTCTCAGGAGATAATTTAAAAATCATGGGTTCAAGCAAAACACATCAGCGTCACATGGACCTGCACAATCAGAGTGTGTAGCCAGTAGGCTCGTGATCAACTCTTAGTGTGACCTCATGCCTATGAGAAATGTCCCTCTCTGTGTAGGTATTATGGTTTTACAGTTATATCTGAGAGCTACGGTTTGAGCTCTGAGGGGTCATGAGTGGCTGGAGGATGTACTTATAGCAACAGAGATGAAGTAAGTGCACATCCTTGCTGCTTTCTGATTTCATAATTTCCAAATAATTTTCAAACATATATTTGCTGCATCATATCTATATATTAAAACTGTTTCTGTTAATTAAACTAACTTCTCATTGTAGCATTTTCTAAGTTTTATTTGCTCATCATAATAAAATTTCTGTCTTAATTTATCTTTCCTATTTCACTGGTCAGTATACGCAAGTCTCAGACCATTCTATTGTTGCAAATGGCAGAATTTCATTGTTTTATTTTTTCAGTATATGTCAGCAATATTCAGTTTTCCATATATATTTTCTGTATCCAATCATCTGTCAATAGGTTTTAAGTTTTTTACAATTTGTGTTTATTAGAAATAATGTTACTATAAGTATTGCAGTGAACCATTATGTTCAAATTGATGTTTTTCTTTTGCAGAGATATATACCCAGACATTATAAAATTATAATATGGAATTATTTTTTAAAACTTTATCTGAGCATCACCATTTATAAAGGTACTCATAGTTGAGTTTTAGACATATAATATTGCAGCACTGATTCCACCCCATGCAATTTCTATACTCAACTTTTCATGCATGTGCAGTGCCTCGGTTAAATCCGTTTAACCATGAGAATCCATTTCAATAAAGGGCCTGTTTTACTGTCTCTCAGCCCAAAATATTTAAACGTTTGAGTAATCTGCAAACTGCTTCATATAGACTAAGTTAATTAATAATCCCACCAAAAGTTTACAGTATTTCCCTTCTCATTACATTATTATAATTGTTTTCATCTGTTTCTTTAACATTATAATGTGTTGAATTATAAACACCACCCTAATATTCTAGTATCTCAGAAAATGACATTTTTAGAGTCTGACTCTTTAAAAAAGATAATGAAAGATAATGATTTAACATTAAATCATTAAGGTGGGCCTTAATCTATTCCACTGGTGTCAATACATAGGGGGTGCCCTTTAACTTTTTAAAGGTTGATGAGTTATACATTCTAATAGTACAAAGAAACTGGTCTTAGCACAGGAATCTCTAAGTAAAGGAAAACTGTAGTTATTATTCTATTTAAAATTCTTGTTAGACTTGCCTTTCGTTCAAGTACTCAATAGGACTAAGTGATAACTAGCCTAATAAAAATGAAAGGATCAAAAGACTAAAATCTCTTTACAAAATAAGACAAAACAATCCACTAGTAGACTCTCACATGGCAGAGAAGGTTGTCCAGCAAACTAGAGGGGTGATTGCAATTAAACAGTAAGCCTGAACTAGAACAACAATAACAACAATAAAAAGTCCAAATTGCACACAGGTACTACAAAGTCAAAATAAGAGAACAGTTCTAAACAATGACAAACCACTGGCATTGGAATATAAAACCACAATGATCTAAGAGTGGGATGATTGGAGGAGGTAGTACAGAGGGAAGGCCACTTAGGAATTGTGTTGGAGGTCAGTGGGCACATTGTTGTTTTGAGGTTGTAGTAGTTTTGCATATTGATACCATTAACTTTGGCACTCATTTACTACCTAACAAAACTAAAAATATTAATATAAGACACATGGAAACAAGTTGTTTTATAGCACAGTGGGGAGGGCATTTGCCTTGCATGCGGCCAACCCGGGTTTGATTCCTCCCTCCCTCTCAGAGAGTCCAGAAAGCTACCGAGAATATCCCACCCGAATGGCAGAGCATGGCAAGCTAACCGGAGCATATTCAACATGCCAAAAACAGTAACAACAAGTCTCACAATGGAGATGTTTCTGGTGCCCACTCGAGTAAATAGATGAACAATGGGATGACAGTGCTATTAGTTCATTGAATTGTTTCATGGTATGTTTGATGTTTATGAAATGGTGGCACTATTGCTAAAGTTAATTTCTAATAATTTCCAAGTTTACTATATACTAGAAATTGCTTCCTACAAAACATGCTTTAAATATCAAGGATGGAGAGAAAATACAGTGGGTAAGGTGCCTGCCTTACACACAGTGACAAGGCTTTGATTCCAGCATCCCATATGGTCACCTGAGCGACACCAGTTGTGAATCCTGAGTGCAGACCTGGAAGTAACTCCTAAGCATCGCCAGGTATGGCCAAAACCCCAAAACTTTTTAAAAAGTGCTTAAGATATTTAAGTAAAGATGACAACTTCTCTATGTCGGGACTTGAAATATATCTCACTACTAGTAGGAGCCAGTTAGAAAGTTTCAGCTACATTATTAACGGTATGACTCTATAGGAGTATCTAAAGTTTAGACATTTTGCATGTCATTAACTTCACAAAGACTTTAAAATAAATTATAAATTCAAACTCAAAGGAAAAAAATATTCCTTTGCAATTAAAAAGTTTAGGGAAGTATCAATTCCCCTACAATGGATTTTGCAACTCTAATGACATTTTAATCTTGGATTCCCTTTTGGATAAAATCCCTATCTTGCCAGAGTCTGGTTTACATTGAGCCATCATAACATGTTTATACAAGTAACATAATTATATCCTGAACTCAGCTGCCAGATGATTACATTTTCATTCATAACCCATCCCAACTGCTGTGCTCATTATTCTAGGTTAAAAAGACTTTAGATAAAGAAAATCTTCATTTAACTACATGAAATTAGATCTGAGTTTTGCATTCTAACCTCCATTAACCCATTCTTAAGCTTGCCTAATACTGACACATAAAATGATTTTAAACTTATTGATACCCATTCTATTCAAAAGGAAAATACATGCATAAAAGAGCTTAAGGCTTTAATACGACATTACATGATAATAGTATTTTTTGTTCTTGTTTGTCTGGCCATACCTAGCAATGTTCAGGATTTACTCCTGACTCTGTGCTCAGGGATGACTTTTGACAGGGACTGGAGACCAAAGGAGGTACCAGGATCAAACCCAAGTTGGTTGTATGAAAGGCAAGTGCCCTGTGGTACTATTTATCTAATCCTAGATAATAATATTATTATCTAATCCTAGATAAAAATATTATTATCTAATCCTAGATAATAATAATTTTAGATAACACATCTATTTTTTTGCAGGGATACGTTTATATGGCACAAAAAACACTTTATGCATATTTTACTACCTGTCCGTTTCCTTTCTTTCCCTTTTTTATACACTGAAATCTATTTAGTTTTTATATTTTTCTAGTTTATTTTAATTGACTCACTATGAGATACATAGTTATAAAGCTGTTCTTGATCAGGTTTCAGTCATACAATGATCCAACATCCATTCCTCTACCAGTACACACTTCCCACCACAATGACCTTAATTTCCACCCCCCCCCCAGTCCGCCTCTATGACAGGCACTTCCTTTCTTCCTCTCCCTCTATCTCTTTCAACAGAATTTTTGTGTCATTAATGTGACTAATTATAGCCTATTTTACCAATATTTAGTAGTTTCTGGTTAATAATTCTTGTTTTTTTCTTTTTGGGTCACACCTGGCGATGCACAGGGGTTACTCCTGGCTCTGCACTCAGGAATTACTCCTGGCAGTGCTCAGGGGAGCATATGGGATGCTGGGAATTGAACCCGGGTCGGCCACATGCAAGGCAAAATCCCTACCTGCTGTGCTATTGCTCCAGCCCCTCTGGTTAATAATTCTTGTCTCAAAGAAATATTACAAGAAAAATAGGTAATCTGTTTCTCCTTTCTTTATATGTTGCTCACATAAAATTTTAATTTGTACTATGAATGCATAACAATGCCAATTTGATTCATTAATACAGAATAAGGTCAACATTTTCATTAATCTTTAGGATTTGACTAAAAATCCAACTTACAAAACTATTATTTGCCCATGTAAATCACCTATTTAATTAAACTGAAATATAGGCCCCACTTCATAACCAAAATTATTGTGTTTTAAATTAGAATGCTTTACTAATCATCTCATATACTTCTCATTGTACGGTTTTATTAATTTATTTCTAAATCAGAATTGATAAATTGGAAAACAAAGCAATATTTGACACAACAACTTTGCATAATGTTCCTATGAAAAGAAAAATAATTTTTAAATCCGTAACAATGTGCAATGGACGAAGAAATCTGTCATCCATATACTTTAATTATGAGATTTCTCACCTAAATTATGAGAATTATTTTTCAAAATTATTATGTCTTCTACTGTTTACAACAATTACATAATAATAAAAGTGATTTTCTCCCCCACTGGGTTAGTATTCGGGCTAATTTCTTTTACTTTCTTTACCTATTGCCTCAAATCATGCTTACATAAGAAATTCTATTTTATCCCCTCTCAGAATGCCTTGCACAAGTACCCTGCAGTCTTCTTTTTCATGGACCACAGACTCTAGATCAGGGACCAACCCTGTTTGACATCAGCTCTAATTCTCAAACCCAAAATCGTACAGAGATTATTATTGAACTCACTCTTCATATTGAAATCAGTAGATGCAACAATGATATTTCCCTAATCTGATGAAATCATATATCCCAGTCACCTAAATAGACTGACATATTTAAAAGCCTCTTGTCATAAACTAATAACACTACAAAGTAAAGGAAAAAACTGATAACGGATGCAATTATTATTCTAATTCTAAGACCTCTACCCTAAACTACTGAACACATCAGTTCTTAGTTAAACTGGGAAGCTAAACCTCAAACATTAACCCACATAAAACTCAAAAAAACAATGAGAAAACTAAGAAACTAAAGTTGCATGTCAGGCAGAGATAGAAACCCAGGCACATTCTCACGTCCATTTAAGCTCTCGAGCCTGATTGATGAGACCTAACATCAACACTTTCTCACTGGCAATTGAAATTAATCAAACATGTACCAGTTACATTAAGACATAAATACATGAGAAACCTGACCAACTCAAAGAAGAACTGATTCAGAGGATGAATGATACTATACACAGCAAACTGAGGAATTAAATAATACAATAGGAAACCATAATAGCAGGATTGCACAGGTAGAGAACCATAGAGATAAACTTGAAAACAAAATACAAAATAACATTAGATAGGAAACTGACAAAAGAGATGAAAACACTAGAATGAAAGAGAATATATGGCACTTAAATGGATAACAGAAGATAAATAATCTCTGAATCACAGGGATCCCAGGAGAGGAAAATAGGAAAGCAGAACAAGAAAAAGTGGTGGGAGAGATCATATCTGAGAAGTTCTCCACTCTGGTAGGAAGCAGATACACAGTTTCAAGAGGCTTGAATATTACCAAGCAAAATATAACCAAGCAGAATAATGTCAAGACATATAGTAATCATAATGGCAAAACCCAAAGGGAGAAACAGACTTCATAAATCTTTTAGACAGAAGGGAAACCTTAACTATAAGGAAACAATGAGAGCCCCATTAAATCTTAACTACAAGTGAAACAATATAAGAGTCACATTAAATTGCTCATTTGAAATATACGGACAAGAATAGAGTTGAAAAACATTTGAATTACTCACTGAAAAATACTCCTTTTTTAAATTATATTGAATCACTGTAAGATACAAACTTTCATGTTTGAGTTGCAATCACACAATGATGAAACACCCGTTCCTCCACCAGTGCACATTCTCCACCATCAATCTCCCTAGTATACCCCCCCTTTCCCACACTCCCCCAGCCTCCATGGCAGACAATATTCCCCATACTCTCTCTCTCAACTTTGGGGCATTATGGTTTGGAATACAGATACTGAGAGGTTATTATGTTTAGTCCATTATCTACTTTCAGCACACATCTCCCATCCTGACTGATTGCTCCAGCCATCATATTCTTAGTGATCTCTTCTCTATTCCAGCTGCCTTCTCCCCTCTGCTCATGAGGCAGGCTTCCAGCTATGGAGCAATCCTCCTGGCCCTTCTGGAAACAACACTAGAACAGAAGTGCCCTAGAACAGATGACTAGTTAGAGAAACTTTGGTACAGCTATGTAGAAAAATACTCTTTATTCTAAAGTTCACTACCCAACAGAGCTCTCATTCAGATCGGAGGAAAGGATAAAAACATTTGCAGACAAACAAGAAGTTTCAGCATTTGACATAATTGAACCAGCCCTGAATGAAATACTGAAAGACCATTTACATTAAAATAAAAATCCAGTTCTCAATTCTTCATGTTGTTTGCTATAGTAAAATCATCGTCCTCATCATTCTCATCATCATCTTCATCATCATCATCATCCCATTGATCGTCAAATTTCTTGAACGGTCTCAGTAACATCTCCATTCGTCCAAGTCCTGAGATTTTAGAAGCCTCTCTCTACTCATCCTTCCAACGATGCCATACTGGAGGCTCTTTCAGGGCCAGAGGAATGAGACCCAACTTGTTACTGGTTTTGGCATATTAATACACCATAGGGACATTGTCAGGCTCTCCCATGTGGGCAGGAAACTCCCAGTAGTTTTCCAGGTTCTCCCAGAGGGAGAAGTAGGCTATAATATACCGAGCGGCCGCTTCCGGGAGCTTGCTTTTAAGTCTCTGGATCCTGGCCATTGACAGGAATACATGGTGCTGGGGGATGTCCCTGGGTGTGACCGCCTAGCTACTGGGAAATGGAAAATCTGGGCGGAGGTGGCCCAGTCCCAATCCGAGCAGCCTTGGAGGTCTCAGCCCCAGTCCCACACACCTGGGTTCCTCTGCTGGTTCCTTCGTGCATGAGGGTCGTCTGAACGTGTGGAGACGGGCCTTGAGCGTTTCTGTGGCTAGGCTCTGGAGGTCTTCAGCTGCCAGGAGCTCTGCTCAGGGTGGGGAGGGAAGCTGGAGCCCATCCCCTCTGAGGAGGCTCCGGGGAAGACAGCCATGCGCGAGGGCAAGAGACTCTCGTATAACAAAATGGCAAATACAATTGTCAAAAAATAGACCAATAAAAATCAAAAGTGGAGGCTGGAGCAATAACACAGCAGGTAAGGTGTTTGCCTTGCACGCGGCTGACCTGAGTTCAATTCCCAGCATCCCATATAGTCCCCTGAGCACTGCCAGGAGTAATTTCTGAGTGTACAGCCAGGAGTGACATCCCGGGTGTGACCCCCCCCCAAAAAAAAGCAAAAAATATCAACATGTGATTTTTCTTATATCTCACAATGCAGTTACAAAAGTGATTATCTGAGAATTTACTGAGTTGTCTGAAGTTTCTGTTATTCTTTTCAGTTATTGAGTTTGATGGTCTTCAACTTGACCGTCAAAATTTCTGCGCTCCTACTGGGCTATTAGTACTGTGAAATTTGGAGGTAGTATCTTACTGAAACATAAGTACTGCAGTGCCTGGCCTATTTATGTGTTGGAGGAGATCAAATATGATGGCTGCTGGGCCTAGCAAGAGGGGAGGACAATCTGCCCACCCTCTTCTGAGAAGGTCACAAAGTTCAAAACTCAGGGATTTATCTACTGGGATGATTTGGAGGCTTGTCGAAATGCAATTTTGGGGTGTGGCTCTCTGTGTGTAGGAGGAAATCTAGGTGTCAGTTTCTAGGTCCAGCATGAAGGGGCGGGAATCTACACACCCATATTCTGAGAAGGCAACAGAGTTCTCTACCTGGAGATCACAATTCCTGAGGATTATTTGTTGTTTTGGATCCCAGTTTATTTCTTTCTCCTTTTTCTTTTTAAAATGTTTCTTCACTTGGACCTAGGCTGACTCCTTGCACCGCTTGAGGACCATATGTGGTGCTGGGGGTCAACTGAATTTCCCAATAGAGTTGGAAGAATGAATGGAAACTCTAAACGTTTGCATGTTATGCCCCTTAACATTGTCTCTACCTGTTCTTAACTTATTTGGGAAGAATTATTCCTCTTTGGGCACAGGTCAAGAGATTTAAATCTCATCAAGAGATCAGAAATACAAAATTGCCTACCTGAGGTGAAAAGCAACATCATTCTTGCATCATCATCATTATGCATTGATATAGATCAGTTCTGGAGTGCCAGGGATGGGGTTCAGCAGTAAATCACATGTCTCATGAGTTTCGGCCCTGACACATTGTGATTCCTTTCTTCCGAAGAAGTGTGGCTCAGGGACACTCTGGTCTGGAGGAGTCACCGGGGAAAGCTCTCATGTTTGTTCTCATCAGATAAATGAGAACACACTATCACATACAGTCCATAGAAATAGCATCGAAGAGCAAGTACGAAGACGTGGAGCTTTCTGCCCAATAAGTCAGTCCAGATTTGTTTTTCCATGAGTGCTCACATGTCCAACAGATACTCCAAAACTTCCTCTGTCCCTTCAAATCTGGGTTGGGTTTGGCAGGCAGGTTATGCAGACAGTGTACTCAATCCCCAAGATTTAAAGTTTTAAATTAAAGCCCTTGGGGTGGGTGATGAGAACTAGCTGTTGAATAACTGTACCTGGCCCAGGAAGGGGAAGGTACTAGGAAAGTGAGGAACTCGGGGTATCAGGAAGGCCAGAAGGGATTTGCTAATATTATTCAAAGTGATGGAGCTTCAATATCCCTCAGTGAGGCTGGAATAAATATTTGAATGTACAAAAGAAAGAATCTGTGAAAAAAATTCCAGTAAGATATTGTAACATGTGCATGTTGCTTTTGTTAAGTGTACCTTTGTTCAGTATGATTCTTCCTTTTTATTGACCTTTCCCCCCATTGGGACAGCTCAATCTACTTTACTTTCATTTATCTATATGCAATTAATTTTTCCAATCTTCAGGCAACTTATGCGAAGTAATGGAGTCACAGTACTGATTAAGATAATCAGAGTTAATTATTAAATTGTTAATATTAAAGACTTGCTTCTTACTGCTAAAGCAAGATTAATCAGAAAACAATACTTTCATAGTATAATTGTTTTACAGAAAAGGTGAAAGAAAGGATTCAAGAATAAATTTGTAAGAATGAATATTATCAAAGCCAAATGATAAAATTGGGGTGAAATTGCATGAGATTTTGATTTTTGGTAGCAATTTTAAGCTTATTCAGGGAAATGAGATCACTATTACTGCTTATAACCAGGTTTCCATTACGTAGTACTTGATTGCAGAATCCAGGATAGGTAGTATGTACTTAAACACTTTCAGCAGAATACTGGGCATTTATTCACTTTGTCAAGTTGAACATAAAATTACCGAAATATCCAATAATCATTTCTAAAAACTCCATGTAATTGTTCTGTTTTTACTGCAGTAGTTTAAGTTCTCTCAATTGTTGCTTGCTTCAAATTTGATAGTGTTATGCTTACCCTAAAGCATTTGTTAGAGTAAATTATTCATTACATGAATATAAAATATTATTCATTCCAGCATTTGTTAAATAAACAAAATAAAAAATATATAGGTAAAGCAAATCTACTGTACAAGTGTGTTAGACATTAATTGAAATATGATTTAAGCATGATAGTAGATCTAGAACCCACACACATATGCCATATTGTTTCCATTTTCTGTACATCTTCTGTCTTTGTTCCTATCAATTTTTTAATGTCAGACTTTCCATATATCTATTTCTATGCTCATTATTAGTTTGTTTTATTTTTGGGTCACACCCGGCAATACACAGGAATTATTCCTGACTCTGCACTCAGGAATTACCCCTGGCGGTGCTCAGGGGATCATATGGGATGCTGGGAATCGAACCCGGGTGGCCCTGTGCAAGGCAAATGCCCTACCTGCTGTGCTATTGCTCCAGCCCCATATGCTCATTATTCTTGTATAGTCTCTTACTGGATTTAAATTAAAAGGAATCCGTATTGACATTAGAACAGAAAAAGAAAGGTATCATTTTATTTTTGATATTCACAGAGCTTTTCAAAAAGTGAGAACATGCCAAACTTGGAGAGGAGAGATGACACAGAGAATTTTATAACACAATAAAAGTGTTCATTTTTGACTCTGTTACTAACTCTACCTTTCAAAGAAATGTCAGCAAAGGTGTAGAACATCAAATAGAAACTTTTCTTCACAAAGGGAAAATTAAAATGTGCATTTTGAGGTTCTATTATGTTCCTTTATTTGGTAAAGAAGCAATTAAGCAGGTGAGAGACAACCCTATGGAAACACAAAAAAATGGAGAAAATCTGTCCCAAACATCTGTTAAAAAATTCTAAAGTCAAGAGATTAGAGGTTGATATAGAAGAATATTCATTGCAATAGAGTTAACACCTGCTCGCTGAATCCCTTAATGTCCTTGTACTGTGTGGTACTCTTCTATTCTCTAATACGTTTGTCAATCAAAAAAAATCTCTTAGATGAGGCCAAAATACTGTGGTAAAAAACAAATTGAAACAAAACAAACAAACAAACAAAACCCCAGCAGCAATAAAACCTGCAAGGACAAAGAAACCCTGAATAAGGAACACTGAGTGTATAAAGCAAAGAAACATGTACATGTGACAGTTTGTAGCCTTTATTCAAATATTTCTTGCTTGCTAATTTACTCTCAACTGAAGAGAAAGACTTCACTTTTCCCTTGAGACTCCTTTTATTTTCCTTTTGACCTTTTACTGAGATTTATGCCCAGGTTCATAAACAGATACTATAAAACATTTCCACTTCAGGTCATGACTATTTTAAATTCTCTTGGGATTCTGGTCTGTTGGTTCACTGTAACTGTATTTGAAACACACTGTATGGTTATAAGAGAAAAAAACAGCTTCAAGATTACTCTGTAGTTTTAAAAGGTCAATTGACTGGCAGAGGATGAAGTTAGAATTTAGTAATAAACACAATAAAATAGATACAGATTTATAATTACCTACATCTAAAGTTATAGTAAAATAATGCTTATTCCAGATTATTTAGATTTTTAAGAATTAAGAAAACAAAATTAACATCATCCCATGATTTTTTAAAATTTTTTATTTTATTCAATCACCATGTGGAAAGTTAAAAAGCTTTCAGGCTTAAGTCTCAGTTACACAATGCTCAAACACCCATCCCTTCACCAGTGCACATATTCCACCACCAAGAACCACAGTAAACCTCCCACACACACCCCCACCCCCCAACCCCCCACCCCGCCTGTGTAGCTGATAAATTTCACTTTAATTTCTCTTTACTTTGATTACATTCAATATTTCAACCAAAAACTCACTATTATTGTTTGGAGTCCCCCCCCGCCCCCAAAGTCAGACCTGCTGGAAAAGAAGCATTTGATAATTTGTTTTCCGTTGCTGAGAATGAAGATATTTGAGGTCGTGTGGCCATACTAGCAGCCGCGAGATTTTGGATTTCTGTATTTTAGTATTTTAGTAACTAAGTCCAGAGAAATTTCTGCCAGAACTTGCATCATTGCAAGCTCGTACCTCTCTGCTACTTTATATTCCACATATGAGTGCAATCTTTCTATGTCTGTCTCTTTCTGATTCATTTCACTGAGCATGATACTTTCCATGTTGATCCACTTATATGCAAATTTCATGACTTCATCTTTTCTAACAGCTGCATAGTATTCCATTGTGTAGATGTGCCAAAGTTTCTTTAACCAGTCATCTGTTTTTGGGCATTCTGTTTTTTTCCAGATTGTGGTTATTGTGAACAGTGCTGCGATGAACATAGAAATGCAGATGTCATTTCTACTATACCTTTTTGCCTCTTCGGGATATATTCCAATCCCATGAATTTTGAAGACAACTTTAAATAAGTACAATTTAGAGTGGGAAACCCTTCATCTCAATAATATTTTTTTAAAAGAGCTCTTCATGAAGTCATATTAAAAAATTGTTCATCATCGCTCAGGATTAGTAAAATGCATATTAAACATTGAGGTATCATTTCACACCAGTGATAATGACACATAACAAAATATCTCCAGGTTGTGTTGGTAGGGTTGTTGTTGAACAGCAACACTTAATCCATATTGTTGTGTGGAGAGCCTCCACAGGACCGCATGCTTCCTAAACAACACCTATTCTTGTTAATTTCACCGTGCTTTGAAAACAGGATGTCCTGTCACACCCACAAGGTGTAAGAAAACAGGATGTCCTGTCACGCCCACAAGGTGTAACTAGCCTATCAGCTGCAGACACTTGGGCGTAAATAAGCAGCGAGAGGTATATAAGGAGGGAAGCTGCCTAGCTAGTGGGTTCCCCCCGGTTCCTCTTCCTTCATCCATCCTTCGTTCGTCCTCTTTTCTGTTTGCATGAGAAGGTTTCTTAATAAATCGCTGGAAGAAGAATCTCCAGGTGGCGTGTTATTTTACATTGTTGCAATTGTCTTCTGCTATACTCTCCATAAAAAGCTATATGGTGATCAACTTAAAAAAATTATAATTGGACCTTATTTGTTCCAGTGATATCACTTCTTGGTAACTATCCCCCAAACATGAAAACACTAATAATTCAAAAGAACACATACACACCTATTTTCATCACAGCACTTATTACAGTATCCAAAATAAAGAAGCAAGTGAAATTTCCTTCTATGGATGAATGATCAGGACGTTATGGTATATATAATCAATGGAATAGTATACAGCATTAAGAAAGATCAAAAAACATCCAATTTGCTGTGACATGGATGGAATTAGAGGATATCTTGCTGAAAACAATCAGTCAGAAGGAAAATGATAGATACCGAATATTCTGTGTTATGTGTGGGACCTACACATGCACCGCAAGGCAACAACAAAAGACAAAAGATAATGTGAAAAGTTATCCACACAACTGACATGGTGGTAGGAGATAGAAGGAGGGATATCAGGTACTCGGGGGAGTGAGGTAGGCACACTAGTTATGGGTGTGGTGTGAGAATTATGTGTATGAATGAACATCATTAACAATATTGTGCATCACAGAACCTCAATAAAGATGTTTAAAAAATCACAAACTATTCATGTAAACCCATCTCCAACTGTGACTATTTATTTTTATTTTATATAGATGACTAAACTGTACCATTTTAAAGAAAGCACCTTTTAACCAAAGATATATTCAGAATTGTGTATGAATATTCTCTAACCTGAAACTTTTTCAAACCTTGTAACTGTTTTAACAATTTTAACTCTGTCTGGATAACATTTTTTTCTTTCTGTTACTGTTAGTAAATGGTATGCATGCAATAATACAAAAATTCAGGTTTAATCTATTGCACTTAAAAAATAAGCTTTTGAAGTTCAGTTTTATATATTAATATTTAATTTGATCAACATTTCACAATTACATTTGCATTAAAAATTTTAAATTGATAATTTAGTCATTTATATATCAAATATAAAAGTATGCAACATGAGACAGCAAAATGAATGTTCTTCAGTATAAATTATTTCTAGTTGTCATAGCTTTTTGTTGCTGGAACAACAAAACATTTTCATCTTATAGTTTTATTTTAAATAAATGTCAGTCTCTGAAAAGTTTCCAAATATTTTATAAGTAGCAAATTTTTAAAACTTAACTCTAGGCAAAAAGAACTATGTTTCAATCAATTGAACACTTCTGTGGAATATGTCTTCAAGAGCAAACTGTTTCCAACTCAGTAAACATTGAATCAGATCAGCCTGTCCAGGTCATGCCTCTGCCATTTCATCTCTCTAAATTCTATTTCCTACACTGCAAAAGTGAAGGATTAATGTTGAGTTTGGTTTTATACCAAGTCAATATTATGTGTATTTACTTCTCTCAAGTTGCTCTTTCCAGACCATGTTCTATCATGTGTGTTCAGAATGAGTCCACCGATAATAAACAAATGCTATGTTGTCCTACTAAATTATAAAGAAATCAGAATCACAGTATGTCAGAAACTCTCAGTTTTTTGAAGCTTAGATCAATCAAGAATAGGACCAAACTTTATGCCTAAATTTGATAGTAGCAGACAAATCTTCAATACTTCTCGGTGGTATGCCTACTTGATTTTATGAGTACAGTAGATTGGTTTCACCTCTATTCTCTTTTCATCTTAATTTCTAATTAAGAAATGTTAGGATCTGCTTTCTGTCTCACTATTATTAATTTTTGCAGATATTATTCATCAGGTTTTTTTTTTTTTGATAATTGAAGTCACTTTATTTTATGTACAAAGATCTGCATGTGTTCCAGCTGCCAGGTAGATGTTTCTGATGACCAACGCCAGAAGTTCACTTAGTCCAACTTGATGAAGCCGATGTCCTTCGCGTACTGGCGGAAACACTGGCGGCACATATTCAGGCCGTATTTCCGGATCAGGCCGTGCCGGTTGGAGCAGACGCGGCAAGAGCGCGACCCCTGGCCGAATTTTCTCGGATGGCTCCAGTAGAGCTGCTGGTGACCCATCTTGCTCGCTCAGAGGCAACGACGCAAAAGCTATTCATCAGGTTTTGATGTAAAACTGTTCATCAGGTAGTTAAGGAGGAAATATATCTCATTTCCCATAAGGCATCTCGATCTGAAATAATCAATGATAAATATTTTCCCATTTATTTCAATATTAATTCTATCGACTACCTAGGATATTACCTTGTGGATAACTTTTTATGTGGAATTTTATGACTTGCTTACACTTGTTTTCATTTCATTTTATACTCACATCAATACTATGAGATTTTATGTGGAAAAGGGGAGTTTGAGCCACAACTGGTGATACTCAGGGCTTACTCTTGACTCTGGTCAGAATTAACTCCTGACAGTAGTCAGGGGACCCTATTCAGATCCTGGATATCTGAATTCAGCTCAGTCACATGCAAAACAAGAATGTAATTCTGTTTTATTTATTTGGCCCTAGGACAAGATTTTGATGAAGGTAATCTTTCTTGAGTCAGATCCAGTAGGAAACATTTGTAAAACCAGGACTATCTCTCTGATTCACAAAACATAACTTGATTAAACTTTCACCAATTTTTCTCACCCGACCTCTGGCATCTGCTTTCCAACCTTTTACTTTCATGCCTTTATTTTTCTTTTCTATAAAGTATTTTTCTATATAAAACTACACAACTATGATCAAATATTATTCAGCTTGAATATCTCATCCTCCAGATGCACTTAAAAAACTAGATTATCAGCATAAATGCTTTCTCATAAAATTATGTCTTATTTGTCTCAAGTGTCAAAAGATTTAACAAAGAAATGTATTTAAATATATCCTTACATTTCTGTCAGCCTATTTCAATACCATGTCTTAGTTTGTTTCTTAGATGTAGGATACATTGGAAATATGTATTTTTTTAATTTTATTAAGACATCATGATTTACAAAGTAGTTAATAATGGTGTAGTTTCAGGCATACAATGTTCCAACACCAATCCCACCACCAATATCCCTTTCAAGGAAATATTCTTTATAATTAAATAGAATAATTATGATAGAATAAAATAGTATTATATTTGAAATGGCAGAGATAGAAATAATCAGAAACACTTGAAGAAGGGACTTGCATAAACAGATTAAATGCAATCCCAATGCAAATACCTATGCCACTTTTTTTTTTAAGGCATACTGCCGAAATTTATATGAAAAAAGTAAACCTCTGAATACTCAAATAAATTTTAAGGGAATAAAAATGCACAGAGTCTTTTTGTTTCTCAACTCGAAATTATATTACAAAGCCATAATAATAAAGAGAGTCTGGAACTAGAATTGATTTGCAGACTAGTGGAATAGAATTAAAAACCCAGAAATTGTTTTCAAGTATATGAACAGCTAATCTTTTTTATTTTTGTTTTATTGAATCATGTGAGAAACAAAATTGCTCACGATTGGGTTTCAGTTATAAAATGTTCCAACACCCATCCCATAACCAGTGTGTATATATCCCACCACCAGTATTCCCAGTTTCTTTCCTCATGCTTCCCCTCACCCCGTCTCTATGACAAACACTCTTCTTCTATCTCTATATCCTTTGGCTCTCTTTCCCTCTCTTTCTTTCTCTCTCTTTCCTTTGGGCACCCTGGTTTGCAAATACTATTATTAAAATATTATCATATACATCACTTTACCTCCTTCCAGCATTCAGTCCTTGCCCAGATTGATCATTTCCAAAAATCATTGTAATTTTTGTCCCTTCTCTATCCTAACTGTTAATTTTTGACAAAAAAAAAAAAACAACGAAGAAAATTTAGTGGGGTAAGTAAAGACACCAACAAACTGTAGTGGCAATGGTACTGGGGTTGGGTATCAATCATCATTTGTTACTGTCACTGTCATCCCGTTGCTCATCTATTTGTTCGAGCAGGCACCAGTAATGTCTCTCATGGAGAGACTTATTGTTACTGTTTTTATCATATTCAATACGCACGGGTAGTTTGCCAGGCTCTGCCGTGTGGGCTCCATACTCTTGGTAGCTTGCCGGGCTGTCCGAGAGGGTATCAATCATATGTGAAAAAATATTAATTCAGTTCTGTATCTCACACCATGCACAAAGTAAATTCAAAATGGATTAAAGACTTCAATATAAGCCCTGAATTCATAAATTATATTGAAAAAATATTCTGAGCTCTTCATAACAATACATTTTGAGTAATCTTTAATGACTCAATGTCACTGACCCAGAATATGAAAGCTTAAGATAAAAATAATGTACTTTGTTAAATTAAGAAGCTTCTTTACCATAAAGGTAACTATAATCAGGGTGAAAAAAAACACTCATAAGACTAACATATTTGCTCACAAATCAAATCACAAATTGTTAATATAGAAGATATATGAACCACTTGTAAAACCCAACAACTGAAAAAAGAACAACCCACCACAAATGAACAATGAATAGAATTTTTTTCAAAGAAAATACACAGATGACCAATAATACAGGGACATAATCAATCATGTAAGCATACAAACAGAAAGTCCTCCCCCTCATTTGTCATCATGAAAACGCAAAGTAAATAAACAGTGAGGTATCACTTTACATAACCCAGAGGGACAAGCATCAAAAAGAACAAAACCAAATAGTATTGACATGGTTCTGAGGAAAAGGGAATCCTTCTCTATTGCTGCTTGGAATGTTGACTCATCAAGCCTTTTTGAAAACAATATGGACACATCAAAAAACATGAACTGAGCTTTCATATGATCCAGTACCTACCACAGGGACCTAAAATCTCTATTCAGAAAAGACTCATTTTATAATTCTTAGGACTGCCTTAACAACCCACTGCATACTAAGTGCATTTAAAAGAGAAATTTATTTTCTTACTTTTCTGAAAAACAAAATTTTTACATTCAAATATCATTAGTGCCAAACTGTCTAAAGTCTCGAGGGAGCTCATATTTGGTGTCATCGTTAGATTGCATCTACCAGTATTCTTTTCCAAGTAAGTTGATTCATTGTTCATGAGATTTATGGCATGGGAATATCATGTGTGGGTCTTTATAACAACTTGGTATGATTTTCATCATAAGCTAGCTGAGATCATAAATTGTAGCGTCGGTGCCCAACCAGAACTGTTAAGATGAACTGGTGAAGACTAACCGGCAATTGGGTAGAAACACAGGCCCCATGAAAATGGGCGAGCCTGGGTGTCCAGAGTGGTTTGAAAAGGGTTAACATCTCTTCTTGTGGCTGCCTTTTAGCTCTTACTATTACACAGAAGCAATTACACCTTTCTCACAGATTCCTACCCCGGTTCATCTTTGGAATACTGATGTTCCCTCACATCCCCTTATCTCTCCAAGTACAAGGGGCTCCTGGTGCCAGGCTGCTTGGCCTTGCATTCCTCTCTGGAGTCTGTGACCATTGGGCTTACAGAACCATGGAGCTTTAATGTCTCGATGTCCCTCCTGTAACTCCTTTTCCCCGTTAATGCTTTCTTTTGTACTGAGCGCATTAGATGTGTGTACGTAGGCTAGACAATAAAAGAGCCCATAGAATACTTTGTTGCTGCCCAGGAAGAGTAAGCTAGCAGCCCTCCAGCCGTTTAAAAATTCTTCTCGCGGTTCTATCTCTGCGCGCCCGACAGAAAGAATATTCACACAATATCTAGAGTTGAGAAATCAAAGGTCTAGAAATCAAGGATTAACATCCTGCAGGAATTAGTTTCTTCTGTAGTCTCTTTCCTCAGCTAATAAACGGGCATGCTCTGCTGTGGCTTCGCCCTACTTTCTCGATCCCTAAATTTCTTCTTATTATAAAAATACTGGATGAAACCTTAGTCATATGATCACGTTTTTAAATTGTTTTGCCTTTTATAAAGACTCTGAGACACTTGCAACTAGGACTTTAGTATATGAATTCGGAGGAAATACTCTGATCCTTCAACAATGATAATTTATAAAAATGTAAAGTTCTCTGGACATGGAAACTATGCCTTGCCTTATCACTTTAATAATATTTATATCGGTATGTTAATATTTTTGCCTTTGTAAAAGAAAATGTTACATCTGTTAAGATCTAGAGAAACATTAAATGTATATTTTGAAGTCATTCTTTAAGGATTAAAAATGATACATAAGATACATGAGACTTTTTGAGAATAGAGAAGCATGTGATCAAAAGTTTATTTCTCCAAAAAAATTTTTAGGTATTATACAACTGTAAATATTTGTTAAAGATTCAATGAAATATGCACTTAATAGAAGCATATGTATGATGGATAAAAGTGAATTACATGGTGTAATCAAACATTATTTCTTTATGTACACTCCTTGACATTTTAGGGCTATGAGAAAAATACATTGCACTGATTAAGAAATATGACACTCTCTTAGTGACATTCTTTGTACATATTTGATTAGAGATCCATTTGGAGTTACAACTCTTCTTGCGTTACATATTTCTTTAAGATGGTTCAAAGTATTGTTTACTTATATTTGTCTCAACATCATTATAAAGTGAATAGAAATATGGGTTCAGCTTCAGTGAAAGTATAAAGAGAGCAGGAAGAAAACAAGCAAGAAAAATGAATGTGTTATCTCTTCGCCCTCTATTTCTTTCACTCCATTATTAGAAATACCTTATTTTTTCCTCTACAACTAATCTATACATAGTATGTCTAGAAAATCACATAATACTTATCAACAAATCATTTAATACTATTTCCATATAAAAAATAAAGTAATAAAGACTGACACTTTTCATAAAGGGACTTGTATTGTTAGTGAATGTTCAGGTGTAACAGGATGATGTGTATTTCAAAGAATAAAGTAGGATAGGTACTTTCGGTCTGTACTTTGAATTGAATATTGGGACTGTTGGAACTAGATCAGTAAGACTTACTAGTCTTTTTGGATGGAAGCCTTTCTGATTACATATAAATATTGTTATTTATCTGAATATAAAGAAGAAAAATGGCATCACTTGGCATTTGCAAAACATTCTGAAATAAGTCCATCTTTTGTTGCAAACATATAATCAGCATTAATATGCATAGGAAAATATGCCATTGATAAATAGAACAACTTAGCCTCCACAAGTATGACTTTGCAGTAAAGAAATATAGTCCATGTTATTATACTTGGTTATTCCACATGAAAGACGTGTTTCATTCTCTTTCTTGTGAATAAACTCCATTATCATAGAAACACACGGCAGAGCCTGGCAAGCTACCCGTGGCATATCTGATATGCCAAAAACAGTAACAATAAGGCTCACAATGGAGATGTTACTGGTACTGGCTCGAGCAAATCGATGAGCAATGGGATGACAGTGATACAGTGATTATAGAAACATGGGAATTTCATCCACTAAATTTAGGAGGTATGTCAGTATTCTCAGTAGATAAAGCTATAAATATGAAATTCATGGGTTCAAAGAAACCAAGGAATTCAGTCTTTATTTGTTTTTCTTTGGGTGTGTCTGTGTGGGGGGAACTTCATGCCCAGTGGTACTCAGGACTTACTCCTGATCTATCCCCAGGAACCACTCCTTCTGGTCCTCAGGGAACCATATGCAGTGTCAGGAATCAAACCTGTGTTGGCCACTTGCAAGGCAAATACCTGACCAGCTGCACTATCTCTCCATCCCCAAGGGTACTTCCTTTATGGCTACCTTTCTGAGCAAGGAGGAAGGAATTCTAGTAGCTCTGCACAATTGAATGAACAGTGAATTCTGCTGGGAACTATTTGTGTTACTTCCAAATTAAGAACACAGGGGGACATTTTTTTATGAATCAGAGCACAATGTGTCCTGTCTTATGGGCAATTGGAAATTGTTATGCTTAGCTTCATTTTATTTAGTTATTTACTATACTTTTGTGGATTTATTAAGACCAAAGCTGACTACTCCTCATCTTTCCCCAGCCCACACACAAACATCAAACTCTGAGGAGAAGTAAATATTTGCAACTATTTTACTCCCTTGATCATAATATTAATTTTATTTTCCTTAGGATATTTTCATTATCTTAATCCTATTTTCCTAGAAATAAAGATAATGTCTAAAATTTCTATGTTTTAGATGCTAAGACATTCAAGAGAAGTAAAAATACATTACCTTTCACCAATGAAAAGAAATCATTCAGGGACAAAAATAAACAAACAAAAATTAGTAAGGAAATAATTTCTACTAAGCATAGTGGCAAACATTTAACAATTGATGCAGAACTTTTATATACTATGTGCAAAGTAATTGTAAAGTGCCTTAAAGTGTAAAATAATTGGTGCAGAACCATGAGGGCCTTAGCTAAAAGCAACCTCATCAGAGAGAACTCCTCTGAGGACTGGATTTAAATAGGTCCCACTCCGTGATTCTTTATTTCACTTCACTGCTGGATTCTTTTATTGTGCTTCACATTTTATAATTACTGCTCATTTCTCTCTGGTATGCCTTCCCCACTAGATTAAAACTTCTTCAAGGCAGGATTTTGCTTTGTTCTCAACTGGCCACCTACAGTCCAACAAAATACTTAGGGCAAAAAAAGGCTTGTTAAGTGATTAAACACATATATAGAATTTGAAAATTCACAGGATTTTCTCCCTTCTTCATACTTGTTTGTTATGCTTGCTTAATATTCTTCTATTGAAGTTTCTGATTTTTTTTTGTAATCCTATGTGTAAAGAAAAACAACTTAGTCTCAGCAGGATCTAAAAGTCATCATTTAGCCATTGTTCACTCATTAAGCTTCCAAAAATATAAAAGGTTCTATTTCTGATTTTAGATGAATAATATTGAACTTTTTGTGGAATGGTCCATAGTTACATGCAAATAGTTATCAAAACAATACCATCACAATTTTGATAAAATTTGGTTTGTTAAAACAAAGAGGATACTCTTTTTTATGGGCGAGAACAAGAGAAAAGCTAAAAATAAAACACATGTTTCACAGGGTGACCTTTAGCTTTGATCGTTAATGTTCACAACAAACTTTTTACCAGGGGAAGAGAGAGGGCACTCTAAGTAGAGAAAGAAGATTGAAAGGGCACAGAAGGCTCAGGAATACTAAAAAATTTGTTGCAGTTTTCACAAACATGCATGATATTGTGACAGAAATAAATGAGAGGGAAACAATGATTTATCCTGATGTATGTAGAAACTGGTTATCTAATGTTCCTATTTTTTTTACCAAAATAAATAAAGTATAAACCATTTGAGAGGAAATAAATGAGCTTTGGAATCAAAATTTTAATGAAGATTTTAGAGTTTGCTTTATTCATAGTATTAAAGAATAGTGCAGTCAATGTTTTCTCTATAATATAAATTATAGAATTTGTTCTAGAATTACTTTTTAGTATAAATTTAAAAAATTATAATTACTTCAGGGTCATTTCTTTCCTTTTAATATTAAGGTGTCAAATGAATAACTGCAATTGATGATGTGAAAAATTTGGGAATTGTTAATTTTGAAAACTTGAATTCTGCTTTTGCTTTTTTGTAGTTTACATTTATATGAAATCTTACAATTTATTAACTTGAGCCCATAAGTAAATTTTATTCAAAATGATAATCCATATGGATAGTTTTGTTTGTTTGCCTTTTTGGAAGGGTGTTGCTTTATTTTGGGATCACACCTGGTTTTGCTCAGAGCTTACCAGGCTCAGGGATCACTCCTGCAGAGACCTAGATCATGCGTGTCTCAAATTGTGATCAACTCCTTGCACAGCAAGGCAGCTACCAGCTGTACTATCCCTCCAGGCCTTGCTTATTTGGTTTTGGTTCCCACAGGTACCTTACTGGCTCTACTGTGTCTCTGGCTCCTAAATGTTGATATCTTTTTTTTTTAACCTTTTTTTTGTCTTTCACTAGCTTGTTATTTATTTATTTTTTAAATTTATTTTTTAATAAGTGAGTCACCGTGAGGGTACAGTTACAAATTTACCCATCTTCGTCCTTGTGTTTCCCTCATACAATGTTCGAGAACCCACCCCTCCACCAGTGTCCATTCTCCACCACCAATGAACCCAGTATCCCTCCCACCCTCCACTCCTGTCCCCCCCCACCGCACCCCGCCTCTGTGGCAGGGCATTCCATTTTGTTCTCTCTCCTTTTGGGTATTGTGGTTTTCAATAGGGGTACTGAGCATGCATCGTGTTCAGTCTCTAGTCTACTTTCAGTACACTTCTCTCTTCTCGCGCGGGGTGCCCAGCCACATTTTACTTGGTGTTCCCTAATCTATCCGGACTGCCTTTCCCCTGGCATGGGAGGCCAGCTTCCAAGCCATGGAGCCAAATTCCTGGTATTATATATTGCTATTCTTTGGTGCTATTCTCCTACTCTGTTATTTTATATTCCACAGATGAGTGCAATCTTTCTATGTCTGCCCCCCTCTTTCTGACTCATTTCACTTAGCATGATACTTTCCATGTTGATCCACTTATATGCAAAGTTCATGACTTCATCTTTTCTTACAGCTGCATTGATATCTTATCTGCTCTTCCCTCGTTGAAGAATACGAAGAGAAGCAACACCGCAGGAAGGAGTAGTCAGGACAGTAGAAAATGCTTTCCCTTTCCTTCCTGATTCACGTGCACCTTGCCACTGAATTAAGTGTCTTTCTCTTCACCTGCTTAGGATGATTAGGAGTGATAAAGTTTGCACGCTGTCCTGTTGGACCTGCAAGTTAAAGCCCCGTCTGCCTCTCCAAGAGAGCCAGCAAATCACCTCTGATTCTCTACAGTGTCGATACCGGGCTCTCCCTCGTATTTGGAGGGGGCTTTATTTTCATGCTGAGGGGTGGCTATGCCCTTTTTTTTTTTTTCCTTTACAGGAAAAGTTAGATCCCAGGCTATTTTATCTGAGAGGGATTTTAGAAGATGATAGTGAACTTGAAAGGTTTTTATTTAGAGAATTTGAGAGAAGAGAAAGAGACAGAATCTTATAACATGATGGAAATGTTAATACCTGGGATGTGGTCAGCACCAAAATAGAGTTGCACTATGAAATGAAGAACTTAACACTCACCAAATAGAGAGATGATGGTTGCTTTGGAATTAAAGGATACTTTGCAAGGCAGAGTATTTAGCATTTCCAAGCTGTTTGAGGTTCCCAGTGCAGTTAAGAAAACCATTGCTTGGATATTGTCAAGAAAAAAAGAAACAGACTCTGGAGGTCTTTATTCACTCCTTCTGAAGACTTTCTCTAGCAGATTGTCTCTTAATGTCTTTTGATAACTCTTGTCTCAAGCATTCAATCTCTTTGATCATTTGCTCTGTATAGAGCAGAATACTTCCCTAACAATTCTTAGATTTTATGACTTCCAGAAATGTATTGCAAAGGGAATCTCTGGTGTACATATTTTACTTTTCTACACTCTAAGTAAAAAGCACTAAAATTTTGGAGTCAAATTCAACTGCTTCACTAATTCCTTGAAAGATATCATGCTGCTATTTCTGTAAACATTTTTAATTTATTCTGATTTCAAGATAATTAATAATTCATATTTGCAATTAATCTTTAACTTTACTCCAAATAAAGATCACCCCAAAGATCATTGACAAATCCACAACATAAACCACATTAGAGAAAATATGCAGAGTAAAAAATAGTATATTTAATAACCCTGGGTTTGGCTCTAACTTGGTAACAATAGTGTCATGCAGGGAAACCAGGCCTGCAGAGCCTGTGCTACAGATACACAGTTCAAGAACCTGGACATAATCCAGCAATTAAGGCACTTACCTTGCACAGGGCTGAACTGGGTTTGGTCCTCAGCACCTCATATAGGCCTTGAGTTCTGTCAGGAGTGATTTCAGAAAGTAAAACCCTGAGCACAGCCAGATATTATCTCCTCCCCCACCCCCACCCCGGAAAAAAGACTCAGTTCATTTGATGCAACCTAGAAGTGTACTCTATAGGGCAAAGCTCTTATTTCACTAAGGAAACTAAAAATCTCTTTTGCAACTCATGTTCTGTATTATCAATATGGAAATTTTTATTGTATGCTAGTTATTGTTATATCCTGTGTCCTTATGACTACACACAGACAGATGCACAGAAAATCCTTTTAATTTCCATTACATCTCTCAACTCCTCATCGCAAAATTTTTCAAAAGATTCTGTTTCCTTCACAGAAAACCATCAAAATAAGAAGTATGTAGGTTTCTTTTAGACTTCTATGAGCCCGCAGCCGCTCTTGAGGCTGTGTGACTCCCTATGCTATTCATAACAAGCGATACAAAATAAATTATCTGGCATCTACTTTTTCAGCAGGTTTAAGTGGTGGCAGGACATTTCAAAATAATGGGGGTGGGAAGTTGTAATGGTTGTGGGGCTGCTGTTGGAATATTGAATGTAATCCATGATTACGAACAACCTTATGAAAATAAAAAACAAAAGAAGTATATTGACTTCTTAACTTCCTCCACCCCAATGCTGCAATGTTCTGATATTTGCCTGTAAAACAAAGATTTTTCAAACTGAAAATCTATACATTCCATGGTTTCATAGCTCTTTATTAATTTCACTCCTAGTACTCTCTTCCATTTTCTCTATATTCCTTTGAACTTCCAATTAAGTTCCTTACTTTTATGTTCTTCAGATAAATCATTGCACAAATACAAAATCTAGCTAACTAGCTAGATTTCTCCAAATATTTTCTATCTCCTCGTGGAAAATGCCTAATGGGTGCTTTGGAGGCTCAAGTCTAAGCTTTTATAATTCTGTAGTCCTATTATAAACATTTATTAGCAAAATATAATCAAAATAACTTCACAGTAGAATTACACTCAATACCAGCTACATTGTCTCTTATTTTCTCTATGATGACTATTGCACAAACAAAAGTCCCCCAATAGAAAACTCAAAAAGAGAAACTCTGTAGAAACATTTACACCTAATGAGGACAATATGTTAACCACGGTCTACTTTAGAGCATATGCTTTGTAGTCTGTGTATTTGTTTAGCAGAAGATATTTATAGAGTAGTGTACTTACTCTGGGATAAACATGAGAATTGTGGGCACACTACAAAGATAAAACAAGAACCTAATCAAATCAACATAAATAAAGGGCTACTAGAGCAGAATTAAGTGATACTAAAAGAGTGACTGAGAAGAGTGATTTACTAGACTTTTTATAGGATGTCAGAGTTTTAGGAAGGAACACAGATTGTAACTATTTGATATTTTTCAGTGCTAAAATAACAGTACCATATTTTTGAATGTTTGGTTGAAGACAAATATGTCTATCTTTTCTTCTCTTGTTGACTAGTTATATACTTCTACTATCAAAATGTCAAGCAGCAGGCCTATACGCTGCTGCACAAGCACGATCCCCGAGGCCAACTGAATTACTTTGGAAACGAGCAGCTCGCATAAATGGCTCCAGACTGTGAACTGAGCCACTGCCAGATGTGGCACCAGTGGGGAAGGGTTTCTCTCTCTCAACCCTTCCTTCCTGGGCACAGCACAGCAATCGATGCTTTTTGAGCACAAAATGGAGGTATGAGCCCGGCTGCGGCAGGACGTGCGGGAGATCCCAGAGGGCAGGGGTACCGGCCCCGCCCTCTGCCAATATTTAAGCATGGTGGCCTCACGTGTATGGCCTTTATGCTGCTGTATGAGCACAATCCCAGAGGCCAACTGAACTACTTTGGACATGAGCAGCTCGCCTGCAGACTGTGAACTGAGCCACTGCCCCATGCGGCGCCAGCGGGGAAGGGTTTCTCTCTCCAGGCTTTTCCATCTTATGAGCACCACAAAAGGGAAGTAAAAGCTTGTAGTGATGCAATTTCTGGCAGAATTTTCCCTGGACTTTATACAGAAATCCAAAATGTAATATCTCTTCATTGTCAGTAATGTGAAAAGGTTTCATTTTAGCAGGTCTGACTTTGGTGGGGGGGGAAACTCCAAACAATAATAGTGAGTATTTTTGTTGAAATATTGAAGGTAATCAAAGTAGCAGCCATTTCTCTAGATTGTGAACTAAGGCATAGCCCCATGCCAGCCGAGGACAGGAAATATCCTTCTTTCTCAGTTCTTTTTCCTTTTCTGGAGAAACGAGGTGCGACATCCACCATATTATGAGGTCTATTAAGCAGGCCCGAGCTTGGTGGTGTGGGAAGGGAAAAAAAAAATTATGTACTTGGAACAGCGGGACGCTTGGGCAGTCTCAGGCTGGGCCAGTACCAGTGCACGCTCCACGGAGATTCGACCCAGGTAGCCACACTTTTGTGCTCCCGCTTTGCTGCTGATCGACCAGGATCTGAAGGCCAACTAGACTACTTTTGGTTCCAGAAACTGCTTGCAGCCATATCTCTAGACTGTGAACTAAGCCATAGCCCCACACCGGCCGAGGACAGGAAATATCCTTCTTTCTCATTTTTCCCCCCTTGTTGGGCAGCATGGTGTCAGCCATATTATGAGGACTATTACGCATGCACAAACTTGGTGGTGAGGGAAGGAGGAAAAAAAAAGAGTTATGTAGTTGGAACAGTGGGACTTCATATCTCTTCATTCTCAGCAATGAAAACTAATTATCAAATGCTTCTTTGGCAGTAGGGCTGTCATTTTTTGGGGGAAACTCCAACAACAATAGTGAGTTTTTTGTTGAAATATGGAATGTAATCAAGGTAAAGATAAAATGAAGTGAAATTTATTAGTTACGCACTTGGGGGTGGGGGCGTGGGGGTGGGAGGTATATTGGGGTTTTTGGTGGTGGAATATGGGCACTGGTGAAGGGATGGGTGTTTGAGTATTGCATAACTGTGACATAAGCCTGAGAACTTTGTAACTTTCCACATGGTGAGTCAATAAAATAAATTTTAAAAAAAGTACATACACATGATGATTCTGATGATACAGACCTAAAACCTATAGGTTCTATTTGATATTCTCAATGATGAAATATTTTAAATAGATTAAAATTTCATTTAAAAATAAAAAAAAATGTCAAGCAACAGAAAAGCAAGAATTGATGGAGAAATAGGTTGTCAGCATTTCATTATGAGATGATAATATTCCAACAACGTGTTTCTTAGTATAAAATATGCAGAGGCAAAAATAATATGTGAATTTAAACTTCACTTGCTTGAGAACAAAGTTTATATGGCCAATTGATATTAAAGATAGAGAAGTGAGAATCTCTGCTGTTTGGTATTTCTGATTTTACCATTTTCCTCAGGAAAGGTTTCTATTTCAAGCAATGTGAATTCCCAGTAACTAGGCAAGTGCCAAAGTATATGAATTAATAACATTTAAAAAATAATCTTAGATGTATTAAAAGACATTTTAAATATAATCTGGCTCCACATATTTTATTTTTCATGGTAAGTTGTAGTCTCACCTTTTGAAAAGCAGCAATTTTGAAACAAGCTTTTTTAAACCTAAATATATTACTTATATTAAGTTTTGTGTGCATGGGGGTTGTTTAGGGTCACACACACACACACAGAAATCTTCAGGCCTTATCCCTGACTATGTGCTCAGTTATTAGTGCAAAGAGATTTCAGGGGAGAGTATATGTGTCAGAGGAGATTGAAGCAGAGTTTGCTATGTGTAAGGGAGGTGCTTCCTCCTGTACTATCTCTAAGATCTTAATTTGTTTATTTTTTTCCTAAACTCCTTTTCACCAATTTGACCAGTCTGGTGAATCACCCTTAATCCTTAGTCTTATCACTTACATTTTTTAAAAAATAGGGTGTAGCTAACAAGTTCTAAAATAGTCAATAAATGCTGATATATTATTTCATATGTACATGTTATCTTATATGTATTGCACTATGCAATGACTATAACATACTGGGATTATATTTCATTGGTAAACAACTCCATTAGAAGGTAGATTTTAATATAACATCCATATATAATTATTTCTAAAAGTCAGTACAAAATTCATCTTATAGTATTTTTGAGTATCAAATAAATGGTGAGTTTTAATTGGAGGATAAATATGCAATAAAATGTTTTCTGCTAATAAGTTTAAAATAAATTAGAAATAAAATGTCTGGAAAGCAACACATGAAATAGTTTAATACAAGCTCTCTAAAAATGGTGCCTAGCTTAATTCCCGTTTCTAAAACACCTCACAGGATGATGGTCCCAGAGTCTCTTAAATCACAGTAGACTCAGATGTAATGTCCTTGATAACATAGTCAGCTGTGACCAGAGGAGGCTCCACTACCACTTACTTCTACCCCTCAATTCTTAGAACTGTCCCAGCCACTGTCTTTCTAGGATAAACTCAAGTTATTTTATATACATCTAGCCCCCCTTCTCATGATTGTATCAGAACATTTTATATACAAATTCTTCCTCTCTCAGAAATGGCTACCTGTCTCCTGCTCACCCACATTTAAGAATTAACTAGGTCTATTGACAGAAAGAACTTCCCATATAAGCAGCACAGAGACACATAATCAAAGAGTCACCAAGACTCTGCTATGCAAGTCTTTTCTTTCGAGGCCTGCACAGCATCAATCTGGCCTGTGCACTCTGCTCTAATAAACTTAATTTGCCCTCACTTAAAATTCTCTTAGACTCCTGGCAAATTCTTAACCAGTGTACTATGTGGGCCCAGCAGGCTTGGGTTTGATTTCTTCTTTATTTGGTTGTGCTGCTTCAATTTCTTAAGGACATTAAGCCTGATTTTAAACCATCAAAATGCCTATTATTAAAAGGAGAGTATTTTCTTTCATTCAATTTTTATTTAGGATGAGCATATTTTCATTAGATAGTTAAGTGAGGGCAAGATAATATTTTTCTTTAGTTAAAAATTAACTGGATAAGCCACAAAAAATGTACATTATGGTAAATGGCTCTTACTATCTATTGGGCAATCACTAGATCATTGTCATCTTGTTGTTCATCGATTAACTCGAGCGGGCACCAGTAATATCTCTATTACACTCAGCCTTGGGATTTTAGGAACCTCTTCTTACTCGTCTTTCCCAATGATTGGAGGCTCTTTTAGGGTCAGGGGAATGAGACATATTGTTATCTTTTTGGCATATCGAATATCCCATGGGTAGCTTTCCAGGCTCTGCCATGCAGGCGGGATAATTGGGAAATAGTATAGCATAATTGTATTTTAAGTTCCTAATGAACATTACCTGGATGGTATTAAATGTCATTTTTATTTCATTAAATAAATATTAATTAGGTGTTATGAGTAAAATAAAAATGAATAACGGAACAGATTGCTGTTAAAGAGGTATTATAAGAATAAGGAAGGCTGTAGGATTGGAGACAATCAAATAGATAAGGATGAATTAATATTTTTCTTTTTCCTTTTTATTGAATCACCATGAAATACAGTTACAAAGCTTTCATGTTTGAGATTCAGCCATACAATGATCAAACACCCATCCCTCCACCAATGCACATTTTCTACCATCAATTTTCCAGGTATTCTCCCTGCCTCTATGGCAGACAATTTCCCCAATACTCTCTATTTTGGGGGATTATATTTTGCTTGAATTTTATCACCATCATTCAAACCTGCCTGCCAGGACAGATGTTAGATAACCTTTTTTCCATTGCTCATTTTGAATAACACAAGAGCTTCTGGAATTCTAGATTATAAATGGTTGGGTTTCAGAGACCTCTCTGTAATGCACTAATCCATTTCGGGATTCAGTTGGGAGTCTCTGGACCGGGGAAGTTGATGGGCTCAGATGGTGCAAGGAGGCAGATTGTGGGTGTGACAGTCAGTCTGCTGAGTAGGAGGGGAGCCAGGGAGGGACAGCCTGACTTACTCCTCTGCAGCCATGTAGCCTGGAGACTTAGTCCTGAAATCCACATACCCAGGCCTTGTTCCAAAAACTGTTGGTGTTCAGGGTTCCATCTGGAATAGGCGGAGAGACTGCACCTGCTCCACCTGGGGTGCTCTGGTGAAATTGACTCAGTATGGGGCCGGGAGAGGTCTCCAGTGCTGTGGTGTCTTCTGGGACTTGTTGCTGTGTTCAGAATGCATTCATTTGGGGTGAGGGAGGGTGGGGTTTGGGCCATATCTGGCAGTACTCAGAGGTTACTTCTGGCTTTGCATTCAGGAATAACTCCTGTTGGTCCTCAGGGGCCCATCTGGGATTCCAGAGATCAAACTTGGAGGACTTGTGCAAGGTAAGCTCCCTAGACACAGTAGTATTTCTCAGAATCAGTAAGGATACATTAACAATGACAACAAGCAAGTAACTTAGAACATGGGACAAGACATAGATGAGTAATGCATAAAAAAATTCTGCTTGGTTCTGATATTTGGTTTAGGAATTAACTTAATAACATGAGAAATATTAACATGTAATTCAGATATATTTGCTAAAAATATTTAAAAAATTACATATTCTCTACTACTGAGAGCAATCTTTTTTGCAAGAGGTAAAAATGCTAAATGATTTTAGATATTGCATATTACATCTGCTTTTCTATAACAATTATATTTGAGATAAAATTTTACCTAAATACTTTTAGAATTACACTGCTATTTTTCAAATGTTAAGGCAGAAGGGTGGTAAGCTACTAATTGCTTTAACTGAAGATATTTATATTGCTAATCATAGTTATAGCATGCCTTCACTGCACTCACCCATCTTTTATCCCTTTTATCAAGTGATCATAACCTAAGGCAATGATTACACAATTAACAACTCATTTATTTGTCTCTCAGGACACCTCAACTCTCCATGTACCAGAGGAATTGGGGATTTTTTTGTTTGTTTTGTTTAATTAAATATCAGATTTTAATTCCCCTTTTCTCTCCATCATATAAGATAATGAAAAAAATAGAATTTCTGACAGATATTATTTCATCAGTTCAAAGTTATTTTTATTTGCTGTTTTCTCATTAAGCAATAAATATAGTTAGAGTCAACTGGAGCCATAATAATATAATGGAGCCATAATAGTATTTCTTATTCAGAAACAATGTCAGTATTTATAAGAAGGAAGTTTTGACGTCCATTTAAGATTGTATTAATCCATAACATTAATCATTATGCATGTCAGCCACATGTCAGTCACTCGTCATTTTTCTTATGAACTATTTTATTTTACTGAGTAATTGCCAAAAATTGCTCAATTTGCTTAAAACTAGAATTAAACCTATGGTTTTATTCTAAAACTTATTTTGTGCTGTAATTTGTAGATCCTGGACACAATGAGAAGTGGAGAAGGAAACAGACAGGAGAGAGGCTGCATATAAAATTAATGGAGGAAAATTGAAAATTGACTTAATCTTACATTGAAAAACTACCCAATGTTGTGAACTTATGATTATCACCAATGAGTTACTACTTTCACAGATATTAGAATAATTCTGCTGAAGAAAATATCAACTTCATTGGTCTGGCAATGTCAGTAAGAATCTTTGTTCCTTGTATGACTTGTATGCATGAGAACTGGGGTTTAATATCTGATCCTAAAAATAAAATGAATGTTTTCATTGCTAATGGTTTAAAAGAATCACTCATTGTGTGTGTATGTGTGTGTGTGTGTGTGTGTGTGTGTGTGTGTGTGTGTAGGGGAGATTGGAGGCACACTGGATCTGTGCTCAGGGATCACTCTTTGCAGGGCTCTAGGGCCCTTATGAAGTTGTAGGGGTGAAATGTACATCATTCATGAGCAAGGCAGATATCCTACCTGCCCAAAAGGCATTATTTTTAAATAAATTCCCTAAGTCTCAGGCATAATAAAAGCATAACTGCATTCTAGTTTGAGAATAAGCTGAAGTTTAAAAGTGTACTTGGCATTTTAAGTTTAAAAAAATATATGCTCTCTATAGATGTATATATTATATCATTCATATTATATATAAAAATAATAAAACACATGTAGGCAACACTGTGAAGGAGAGGAAAACTGATTCCTTTATGGGAATGTAATTTGATGCAGCTTTTATGAAAAAATGAAATATTGTGATCTTTCAAAAACTTCAAAATGGAAGGGTTATATGATCTAATAGTTCTATGTCTTGGTATTTTCAAAACTGTTCAAATCTATATCTTGCAAAGGTACCTGAACTTGTGTATTAACTGGAGAAATAAATTCAACAAACCACACATAAAGCAAATTAAACATTCACAAAACATTCATCACTAAAGTTATTAAAGAAGCTTGGACAAATTCATACAATCAAGTATTATTCAGCTTTAAACAGAGGAAGTTCTGTCATTTGAAATACCAGGTAGGGGCCTAGAAGAGATTTTCCAGGAAGTCAATGAGCCAGAAGATACTCTTTTATGTATTAAATCTAGAATAATAACATGCATAGCAGCAAAGAGTAGAATGATGATGGCAAATGGGGTGTAGGAGGGATAAATGAAATGGTGATTTTCAAGGGCTTGTTGATTGCTTATTTCAGTAGCAAGATTCATTCTAGACATATAAACATACTGTCTATAATAAAACTGTTTTCTAAACGTAAAATGATATATTCTACACTAAAATGATAGGCGATATATTGCTTCTTTTTTATTTTTTAAATTTAGGAGTCCAGCCAATTATGCTTACTTGCTTCTTACTCTTTGCTCAGATTTCACTCCTAAAAGGGCTCGGGAGATTATATCAAGGTGCCATGGATTGAACCCTAGTCAGCCATGTGCAAAACAAGCGCCCTCTTCACTATCTCTCTAGCCTCCAGATCTTAATGTACTCTCTCACACACAAAAATAACAGTTTGAGGAAAAATTTGAGTGATGCTATATATATAATTGTATGCATATATTTATTATATTTATGATATATGTGCATATTTTACTATATATGTACATATATATGATTGGTGCATAGGTATATACTTATTCCTAATTGAGTTTATGAATAAATTATGTTCAGATATTTTAATTTTAAAATGTCTTAAAGAGCAGAATCTTTCATACAATTACGGAAGCCAAAAGTGTGGAATCAGGTTGCATAGGGTGTTCTGGTGAGGAGTCTTCCTGGATTGAGGGTCAATGTCAGGCAATCCTCTGATTCTTTTCCTTGCCATTCCTCTGTGCTTATTTTCTTTAAAGGCCATTAATGCCCTCATGAGGGTCCCACATTCACAATCTGATCAGTACATAACTGACCTGGCAAAGATTTCATTCCCGAATTCTATTTCATGCATTTTAAGACTTCAATGTACTATATTTGCAACTTTCAGTTCACAATCTACATCTTCAAGAAAACCAAGTAGCTATCTTCCTTCTCAGTGGTAGTAGACACTCTCCGTTTTACTCAATAAAACGATTGAGTACTCCATATCTTTTCTGTTTTATTTTTTGTTACTTTCAATACTAAATGTATTTTCAGCAACCTATATTGTTGCTGTATGTTGGAGGACATATGTCAAAGATCAGCAAAATGGCTAAATAGGGACAGGAGGAAAAGAGGCAGGGTGGGGTTAGAGAGAAATTCCTTAGAATGGGCCAGGATATTCATCTATGATATACAGACTATGTATAACTCTTTCAGACATCCTGCTTCTTCTCTAGCCCTTTTATCTTTCCATCTTGCATGTCTTAAGGCCAGGAGTATTGACCATCTTCTAGAGAAGACAATACAGAAACAGAAGGTTTTCTAATTTTTCTTTAGTTTCTACTTAAGGATGCCTCATCTCCCAGCTTCACTGGCATCTCCTTCCTTTTTTTCCAAATAAAGTTTCTATGGACTGGAGCAATAGCACAGGAGGTAGGGTGTTTGCCTTGCATGTGGCCAACCCCAGGATTGATTCCTCTCAGAGAGCCTGGCAAGCTACCCAGAGTATCCTGCCTGCACAGCAGAGCCTGGCAAGCTACCCATGGAGTACTTTATATGCCAAAAACAGTAGTAAGTCTCACAATGGAGACGTTACTGGTGCCTGCTCAAGCAAATCGATGAACAAAGGAACGACAGTGCTACACTGCTACACTGCTAAAGTTTCTATTGAATCCACCATCTTCTCTCTGACCTCCACACTCAATCTTGACAGCCTGAGCAGGAGAACCTGAGAGTTCTGAGATTCTTGTCATCAGGCTGACATAGTTCATAGGCTTTGTGTGTACACTAAGGTTGGCCAACTCACTAAGTAGCCCCCTAATTTCACCTGAAACCTATTTAATCTGCATGGCAATGAAATATATCTCTGCACCTAGAGTTTTAAGGTTCTCAGATTCCTAGACAAAGTTATGCTCTTTGCAGGAAAAGGAGAATTCAGCTCCAACCTCCACTTGATGTACAGACTCATGTCATTCATCACAAACAACACAAAACATAATATAGCCAAGTATAAAATTTTGTTGTAGAATAATACATGTTTAACGTACATTATGAGTTTCCCATAGAGATGATAAAAACTAAAAAAGGAAGATTAACTAATAAAAAGGTAAAAGAAAGTAAAAATAAAAGAACCACATTAAGTCCACTCTGTTGTATTTAACTTATAATCTATGATTATTGTAGCCTAAATCTTTTATTATATCATGTATATATCATGTAACTTCATTGGTTTAGCTACTGTATAGATTAAGGGAAATATTCAGTGCATTGATTTTACTCGTAAAGTAAGAGAAAGTGATTATATAAACAAAGAAAGTTCTGAGCATTCCCAACTATGAGGTTCACTCTGTTACTTGGAAGGTTAAATTGTTTAAGGGTCTTTCTGTCCTGCCTCAGTTTAGGTAATTTGTAAAGATAAGAATTCTTGCTAGAGTATTATCAAGGAAAAGGATTTTCAATCTTGTGTTCTTTTAATTCTAGGTATAATCAAGGCTTTTGAATTATCTCCAGAAGAGATCAGACCTTTGGTGATAGGATGATTTCTTTTCATATTCTATCTTACCTCTCAGGCATTCCTTAGTTTTATCTATATGGTAGTTTAGAATAATGGGATTGTATCAAATGGAGAGAATAAAATCAAAGATTTACTCTATAATAGTCCTAAACTATAAGGTATGTGTGAAAGAGGTTACTTATGAAAATTATTTATCTAAGGGGATCACTTTTCAAATAGTATAAAAAGTCCAAACATATGAAAGAAGTTTAAGGGAGGAAATAAGATGAGGGTAATATACCCACATAAGAATATTTTCTTGAAAATTACAATTTACAGGGATATAGCCCAACATTCTAGTTCATTGGCAATCATCTCCGGATAAGCATTACTTTGCTGATTTCTTGCCAGGAGTATTTTCTTAACATATGACTCACCTTCAGACACTAGTGTCTTGAACCTTTACTTCTAAAGACTAGGAATGTTACTTTTCATTCACCTTTGCGTGGTTTACTTTAATAAGTCTCTCATATTCAATCTCAGTGTTGCTCTTATGTAAACTCCTCTGATATTGTCTATTATCTAATAAATGACCCTTTTGTATGATTTTTTGTTGTGTTTTGCCTATCATATTTTATTATGGTGATACCATATCTAACTCTACCTCTTCAACAAAAGTCTTTAAGGTTTGGGTTCACTGTTTGTAACAGTAACTCTTACATGAGTAACACAGTACTTGACACTCAGAAGTATTTAATAAATACATATTAAGGAAGGAAAAAAAGTTAAAATATGCCTTGTCTTTGCAAATATCCCTTAATGAACTTCATTTATTTCTATTGTATTTCTGAGATTGTACGTGGTTCAATTCTTTTTATTTTATATTGTATATTATACACACATTAAAAACTAAAAACAAATATCAATAACTAAAATATATATAAATAAATGAGCACTAAAACCAAAATATTCAAAAGTACTTTATGCATATACATACACATATGCATGTACATATGCATATTTATGCAATATGCATAATAGATTTATATGCCTCATGAATTGTCTTTATAATACATTTCTTATAAGTCACGCTATAAAATAATGTACAAAATTTCTTAAAATTGCACAACACTATTAATTTTTTGCCTCATCCATATTTATTGACTTGCATATTTTATTCTCATTGCAATAAGAATAGCAAAGTAGTTTTATTTTAGTTTAGTTAATATGGTGTTCATTCTCTTCCATTCCATGATCTAAAATGATTTAAAACAGAAAAAAAATTGATAAATGTATAATAGCTAACTTCATTAAGTGATATACCAATAACACTGAAGAAGATTAATTAATGATGCTAAGTATAATTTCAGCCTCAAAGAAACTCACAGATTAACATTAATATAAAATAAGTGAAAAATGAAAAATGCAAATTTTAATATAAGCTGTGGTGTATTGATGTTCCTACTACTAAAAATTGTAGAAGAATAGTACTTCCATTTCTACCAACTTATACAACTCACAGTAGATAATTGGTTAGTGATAAGAAGGAAGGACATTCTAATAGCAACAAATTGGTGCTAAATTTCCCAGTATCCTTATTTATCTTTTCTTTTTGAAATTTTACTTAAAAAATTTAATGTTACAATAATAGTAATGCAACATAACCAATATTAAACTTGAATATGTAGAATGGTAGCCAATGATAACATTTCTGTGTCTCTGAGAGTTATTTTTTTTTTCTGTTTGGCTACAAGCTCTACCAGGGATTGAAATGGGGACACCTGCATGCAAAGGATGCTGTTCTAGCCTGTTTAGTTAAATCTCCACCAAACAATGACAATGTTTTTTTCACACACGGACTTTATCCCCAAAACTCTGACTTCAAAGAAATCAAAGTTACACACAAAAACTTTTAAGAAAATTTACTTTTAAAAGCAGCTATTAAAGGTTTATATTGTGGTCTGATGTTGAGGTCTTTAATCCATTTTGATCTGACTTTTGTGCATGGTGTCAGGTCGAGTTCTAAGCCCATTTTTTTGCATGTGATTGTCCAGTTGTGCCAGCACCATTTGTTAAAGAGACTTTCCTTGCTCCACTTCACATCTCTTGCTCCTTTATCAAAGATTAGATGATCATACATTTGAGGTTGTGTGTGGGGATATTCCACCCTGTTCCATTGGTCTGCAGCTCTGCCTTTGTTCCAGTACCATGCCGTTTTAATTGTTACCGCTTTATAGTAGAGTTTAAGGTTGGGGAGGGTGATGCCTCCCATCATCTTTTTCCCAAGAATTGTTTTAGCTATCCGTGGGCGTTTATTGTTCCATATAAATTTCAGGATTGCTTGCTCCGCTTCTTTGAAGAATGCCATGGGTATCCCTATAGGGATCGCGTTAAATCTGTATAATGCTTTTGGGAGTATTGCCATTTTGACAATGTTTATTCTCCCTATCCATGAGCAGGGGATATGTTTCCATTTCCTCATGTCCTCTTTTATTTCATGGAGTAGAGTTATATAGTTTTCTTTGTAGAGGTCCTTTACTTCTTTAGTTAAGCTGATTCCAAGATATTTGATTTTCTGGGGCACAATTGTGAATGGGATTGCTTTTTTCATGTCCCTTTCCTCTGTCTCATTGTTTGCATATAGGAAGGCCATGGACTTTTGGGTATTGATTTTATAGCCTGCGACTTTACTGTATAGGTCAATTGTTTCTAAGAGTTTCTTACTAGAGCTTTTAGGTTTCTCTAGGTATAGCATCATATCGTCTGCGAATAGTGAGAGCTTGATTTCTTCCTTTCCGATCTGAATCCCCTTAATATCTTTTTCTTGCCTGATGGCTATTGCTAATACTTCCAATACTATATTAAAGAGAAGTGGTGAGAGTGGGCATCATTGTCTTGTCCCCGATCTTAGAGGAAAAGCCCTTAGTTTTTCTCCATTGATGATAATGCTTGCCCTAGGTTCGTGGTAGATGGCTTTGACTATCTTGAGAAAAGTTCCTCCAAAACCCATTTTGGTGAGAGTTTTTATCATGAATGGGTGCTGGATCTTGTCAAATGCTTTCTCTGCATCTATTGATATGATCATATGGTTTTTATCTTTACTTTTGTTGATGTGATGGATTATGTTGATTGATTTCCGAATGTTAAACCATCCTTGCATCCCCGGGATGAATCCCACTTGGTCATGGTGTATGATCTTTTTGATGAGTTGTTGGATTCTATTTGCTAGTATTTTGTTGAGGATCTTCACATCGGTGTTCATCAAGGATATTGGTCTATAGTTTTCTTTGTTAGAGGTGTCTTTGTTTGCTTTTGGTATTAGGGAGATATGTGCCTCGTAGAAACTGTTCGGAAGGGTTCCTGTCTTTTCAATTTCCTGGAAAAGCTTGAGAAGAACTGGCAATAGGTCCTCTTTAAATGTTTGGAAGAATTCGCCAGTGAATCCGTCTGGAGCTGGGCTTTTGTTTTTGGGGAGACTTTTGATTACAGTTTGATTTCCTTGATATTTATGGGCCTATTGAGGTATTTCACGTCTTCTTGGCTCAGTCTTGGGAGATTGAAGACAAGGTTGGCAAAATCCTCCAGGATATTGAAGATAAAGGTATCTTCAAAGATGACACGGAACTAAGCAATCTAGTAAAAACAGAGATCAACAAATGGGACTACCTTAAACTAAAAAGCTTCTGCACCGCAAAAGATACAGTGACCAGAATACAAAGACTATCTACAGAATGGGAAAGGATATTTACACAATACCCATCAGATAAGGGGTTGATATCAAGGGTATATAAAGCACTGGTTGAACTCTACAAGAAGAAAACATCCAACCCCATCAAAAAATGGGGCGAAGAAATGAACAGAAACTTTACCAAGGAAGAGATACGAATGGCCAAAAGGCACATGAAAAAGTGCTCTACATCACTAGTCGTCAGAGAGATGCAGATCAAAAAAACCATGAGATACCACCTCACACCACAGAGACTAGCACACATCCAAAAGAACAAAAGCAACCGCTGTTGGAGAGGATGTGGGGAGAAAGGGACCCTTCTACACTGCTGGTGGGAATGCCGGCTAGTTCAGCCCTTTTGGAAAACAGTATGGACGATTCTCAAAAAACTAGAGGTTGAGCTCCCATTTGACCCAGCAATACCACTGCTGGGAATATATCCCAGAAAAGCCAAAAAGTATAGTCGAAGTGACATATGCACTTATATGTTCACCGCAGCACTGTTTACAATAGCCAGAATCTGGAAAAAACCCGAGTGCCCTAGAGCAGATGACTGGTTGAAGAAACTCTGGTACATCTATACAATGGAATACTATGCAGCTGTTAGAAAAAATGAGGTCATGACGTTTGCATATAAGTGGATCAACATGGAAAGTGTCATGCTAAGTGAAATGAGTCAGAAAGAGAGAGACAGACATAGAAAGATTGCACTCATCTGTGGAATATAGAATAATAGACTATAAGACTAACACCCAAGAATAGTAGAAATAAGTACCAGGAGATTGTTTCCATGGCTTGGAGGCTGGTCTCTCATTCTGGGTAACTCAGAGAAGGGAACACCAAATAAAATGTGGTTGGAGGTCATGTGGGGGAAGGGTGAGGCGGGCGGAATATAGACTAGAGACTGAACACAATGGCCACTCAACACCTTTATTGCAAACCACAACACCTAAACAGAGAGAGAGAACAAAAGGGAATTCCCTGCCATAGTGGCAGGGTGGGGTGGGGGGAGACAGGACTGGGGAGGGGGGGAGGGATGTTTGGTTTACGGGTGGTGGAGAATGGGCACTGGTGAAGGGATGGGTTATTGAACTTTGTATGGGGGAAGCATGAGCACAAAGATGTATGGATCTGTAACTGTACCCTCACGATGACTCTCTAATTAAAAATAAACTAATAAAAAAATTAAAAAAATTAAAAAAGGTTTATATTTTCATAGATGTCACATTGTACCCATAACTATATACATATAGGTATGCATGGTATTATAAATCAATATAACCTCAATAAAGTGAAGAAAATTAAACTTAATGAAGCCCCCACACAACTAAAAAGAAATAAACACTTAAATTTTCATAGTGGTTTCTGCCAGATTGCAAATTATCCAACATTTAAGAGAGTTCCAGTTAGTGCATCTTTAATTTTATATGTTTTTATACTTTAAACCAAGCTATTTAATCATAAAGTGTAAAGGAATTTTTTGTTGCTTTTGAAGCAAAAAAGATTTTACTGAAAGAAATGTAGACTGATATATGTGTGGGAGAGACAAAGAAAGAGTAAGAAAGAGAGAGAGAGCCGTTTAAGAGAAAACATTGGCTTGAAAAATGCAAGCCAAAGAAAATTAATTTTTGAACAATTTTTTTAAAATGGAAGGGTATTTAAAAGTATTATCAGTGAAATGCAAATTAAAATCATAATGATATGACATTTTATGCCTATAAAATGACTAAAATAAAGTATTGGTAGGCAGTTGGATGAAGGGAATCCTTGAAAACTGTTATTAAGATTGTAAATTGGTGCTTAAGTAATATACTTGAACAAAATCTATGTCTAGAATGAATACCGGAATAATTTTTATTAATTTGAATATTTAAAAATAGAATAATTTTATTTCAGCATTTAAAAAGAAATGTTGCCCATAGATGCATCTATGGGAATCAGTATAAAATTTCCTCCTAAAATAGTTGCCATATAAGTCGTTAATTCTACTTATATCCAAAGAATATAAAATATTAACTAGGAGCAATGGTACATCAGGTAGGGCATTTCCCTTGCACATGGCCCACAGGTCTTGTATTTCCGGCAACCCACACAGTTCCTTGAGCCTACCAGGAGTGAGCCCTGAGTCCGGAATATGCTCTGAGCAATGCCAAGTTTGGACCCTAGACAAAGCAAAACAAAAATTAACTAAAAAAGTTACATGAATCCACCTTCTCATCGCAGCATTTTAATAATGGACAGGGTACTCAAAAAAAAAAACCTGCTTCCAGATAATCTTATGAATAGGACTTTAAAAAGGTGCATGGGCACTCATATACACTTATAAACTCTCTGACTACTTCTCTGTCCTAAAACGAGAGATAAAACCTGCTTTATGCAATGCATGTGTTGCCACTGGAGGTCCCCAGTTAGGGCTTAGGTTGAAGTGGGGAGGAGAGAGGCTGCTGCCTCCAGAAAGCTTTCCACTGCTTTCCTCCCTACCCACCTCTGTCAGGAAGGAAAGAGCCTGGGAGATTCTGAACTGATGCAAGTCTGCCATGCGCCCTACACAGTTCTGATGCCCAACACCTTCATCTCCACCCCAAGCCTTCACGCTGCTACTGAAATTCACTGTTTGCAGAATTGGGAAAGCATGGACTCACACTGGAGTGAGGAGCTGCCCTTTGCAGAAACAAAAGTTGATCCTAACCCTAGCTAAGACTTTTGGGTTCCTTGCCTTTGACAGGAAGAATTGTGGGAGGAATAGGTAAGTATAACAAGTTTACTGAGGAAATGACAAGAGAGGAGAGTTAGCGCAGTGTGTACGGGGCTTGCCTTTGCACACAGCCAACCTGGGTTCCATTCCCATATACTATATGGTTTCCCGGAGCCAGCCAGGAGCGATCCCTGAGCACAGAGCCAGGAGTAAGCCCTGAGAGTAATTGGTGTAGCCCTCAAACAGACAAACAAACATCAATAAGAAAACTGAGACCTGATCTTCAGTTGGAATTTTACTACTCCCAGTGGAAGGAGGCTGGTGGGACAGGATTGGACAGTACTTGGGCATGGTGGAGGGTAGTGGACACTCTGGTAGAGGATTTGCTGGTGGAATGTTTTATAAATAAAAACCTACTGGTAACAGTGTTGTTAACTGCTGTGCCTAAAATATTTTAAGTCAATCAGTTTTGCAACAGAACTGTATAATATTTTAGAAACAAATGTGATTAAAAATGTTAACAATTATTCTATTCAAATATCTTTAACATAGAAGGTGTTTATATCTAAACAACGTCTTCAAAGCAATACATTATGTGAATTTTTCTTAGTATCCTGCTATCAATCGCTAAAAGAATTAAGAATATTTATGACTCGTAATAATCATTTTGTTAGGAAAAATATATAGTTTTACATTTTATAGAAAATACTTGAATTTTCAAATACAATTTTATATTATCTTTTAATAAATATTGCACGTTCATAAAGAAACTAATATCATAAAAACAATAACATGGATTATATGAGGATAAACAATCTTGAAACACTTTGTTTCATATCAAATTTCACTACACGCATTTGTGGCATCACTATTGAATGCAAAATCGTGTTTCTAGGTTATAAAATTTCTACACACAAAAACATGACACTACAGAAAAATCAGTATGAATTTACAACATAATTTACATAAAAGTTGACAAAATATTCAGCACTTGAGTGGAGGGATTGCTTGAATCTATATAGACTAAAAGCACCATATAATGCAATCTTCGAATTATTTTTTGCTGAAGAACTAACCATTTTGACTTCATTTATCTTATTATAAATTATAAATTCTGTTTATATGATTTTTACCTTAATTTCATGCCCACAGAATCAAAAATACAACTTTCCGTGATCATGATCTTATATCTTACTTCCTAAAGTAGGTAGTAATAGTAAATACATAAAATATAATTGGAAAATAAAAGAGTAACTGTTACCACAATAATAAGGAAAGCAAAATAAATAATGTTTGTGAGGAGCAGAATAGTCACTATGCTGCTGAAATAGCACATAAAAGCTCGCAGTAAAATGGGCTGCAGTGTGTGCGTGCTTTGCATTCAGGAAGCCCAGGGTCAATCTCCAGCACTGCAGGATGCTTTGATTCACTGCCAGGAGTGACTCTAGAGCACAGAGCCAGGAGTAGTCTCTGAGCACTGCCAGATGTGGCATCAAAACATAATTACAAAAGAGAGCAAACAAAAGTGAACACTGAATGACATCATTGAAAATGGAAGGTTCAGGTATGGGCTCCTATCCCTCCACTGAATCAGCTAACCAGCTAGGGATTTTTTTCTAAAACCATATTCTGCATTTTGGCAGTGGCATTGTTAACCAAGCTGCATCACTGTATCACTGTATCTCATTGTTCATCGATTTGCTTGAGTGGGTGCCAGTAACATCTCCATTCCTTCCTGTCTCATGCTAGTGTAGCCCAATGGTATATTGGGGGCTTTTTCAGGATCAGGGAAATGAGGACTGTCATCATTGTTACTGGTTTTGCATATCAAGTATGCGACGGGTAGCTTGCCAGGCTCTGCCATGTGAGCACTATTAATAGTCACAACAAATAGTAGTGTTAAGGTGAAATTAAAAATGAAGTGCCATATTATGGAGTAAGAACATTCCACCACTCAAAATTCCTTCATACCTTTTCCTTATTACCAGGTGTGCATCCACATTGATGAAGATTGTGTGTGAAAATATCTTATGAAAAATGTGGTTGTGTGCTAAATGCCTGGAAGATCCCCAAAAGAATGGAGATGGGGCTAATATCAATTTCACTCAAGATGGAACATTCCCAAATAGGGAAATTAAAAATAACTATTTTAGAGTAAATATCTCATTATAATTATCCAAAATAAATTAGCATAAAGCAATGGCTTTCCCAAATAATTTTTACAAATCTTCAAGAATTCATACTAATTCTGCTGGATGATTTATGAAAGTTAAGGTAAACATACTCTAATAATTTTTGGTTCTCAGTTGTTAACTTTTAAATTTTATTTCTTTTATTTTCCTTTTTTAAAAAAATTATTTATTGAATCACTGTGTGAAAGTTTACAAATCTTTCGGGTTTTAGGTTCAGTCATACAATGATAAAACACCCATCCCTTCACCAGTACACATTTTCCACCATCAAAAAGCCCAGTATGCCCCCATTCCACACCCTTCCCCTACCTGTGTGGCAGATGATGTCCATATTACTCTCTCTCTACTTTGATTACATTCAATATTTTGACATCCGACCCACCATTGTTATTTGAGATTTTTCCCCAACACTTAGATCAGCCGAAAAGGCAACATTAGACACTTTGTTTTCTATTGCTGATTATGAATAGCATGTGATGCCACAAGGCCACTATTGCAGCCACGCAATTTTGTAATTCTGAAATTTTAATAATTAAATTTGGAGGGATTTCTGCCAAAAGCTGCCGGGTTCTGAGATTTTTTTGAGTCTCTGGGGTCCTGGCCATTTATGTAGCTTGATCAGGAGCGAGAGAGGCCATTCATGGGCAGTGATTCCGGGTCTCGTTGGGGCTGGGGAGGAAAGGGCCAGTTCCACCTCCATTCCATGAGGCCCCAAGTGTCTGATCACTGTGGGTCCAAACTTGTCTGTCCATTGACCTCTGGAAGATGGGAGCCCCTGAGCCTCCAGAGGGGAAAAGGCAGTGAATTGGCACCTTATCCCACCTGGGGTGTCCTGGGGCTGAAAACCTAATGCAAGTCCGGATGTATTTCTGCCAAAAGCTGCTGATTTCCAAGATTTGTTTCTGAGTCTCTGGGATCATAACCATTAAATTTTATTTTTGATTGAAGTAACAGTTGTTTACAGGGGTGCAAATCTTTAAGCCTTAGGAGTAAAATGTTAATGACTCAGCCATCACTGAAGGTGTCAATGTTTCTCCCAGAATTCATTGGATCTCATGTCTATCCTTTCTACATACATGGAAATATCATTTTTGTGAGAACAGTAGAAGTACCTTCATTGGAAATTATCCATTACCTTCCTTTATTTCTTTATACCACAAGTATTAGGGAAATTAGTTGATACTACTTTTCTCCTGAATTATTTAGTTAGATTGATATCCTCTACTTCCACCATGATGCAAAAGACAAGATTTTATATTTTCTTACAACTAAGTGGTAGCCTATGTATGCCAAAAATTATTTACTTAACTCGCTGCACTTATATTATTCTAGACTTTTTAGGGAAATTTTCAATAGGATTGCAATTAACATCAGCATGCCTACATATAGATTATACTAAGTAATACTATATAACTATGAATGTGATATGTATACATATATCAGGAATGTGATATGTGATGTGTGTATGACTGTGTTAATCACATTCCTAATTTTGTTTGTTGTTCTTTGGATAATATCTGAACATGCAATTGCTGAATCAAATAGTAAGTTATATGTTTAATTTTTTGAGAAACATCCATACTGTTTTCTAAAGAGAAGCTCCCAATGAATAGGCCATGATCAGTGAAAGATCATTTTTCCATGCTTCCCCCAATACTAGCTATTCCTGTTTTTTTTATACAGTATATTTCCACTAGTGTGAGCTAATATTTTGTTGGTGGTTTGTTTTAAATTTCCCTAACATTAAGCAGTGATATTGAGGATTTTTCTCATTCATCATTTAATTTACATGTTGATCATCTGTTGTCTTTTTAAAGAAATGTCTGTTCAGCCTTTTTCACTACTTTATGTGATTACTTCTTTTTTGTTCTTGTTGAATTTTGCATGTCCTAATTATAATTTTATATAAAGCAGAAGTATAACATGTGAATATTTTCCGCTTTCACTATGACTTTTTAAATTTCAGCAATAGTTTAATTCACAGCATGAATGAGTTTTAGTTTTATGTGTCCCATTTGTTTTTCTGTTTTTCTTGCCAATGGAGTTGAATCAATGAAGACACCTCTGCAGCCAATATCACAGAATGTTTGCTTATATTTTCTTTGATGTGTTTTAAGGGCTTATGTTAAACAGCTTAGTAATAAATTTTGAGTTAACTTTTATGCTTTCTGTGAGAGTTATCTGCTTCCATTATTTTGCATGCAAGGTGTACATTTTGCCAATACCTTTAGTTAAATATAATTTTATTTTTGTTATGTTATGTTATGTTCTTTGTTCCTTTACCATATGACATACAGTTTAATTCCATTCCAGGCAGAGATAATTGTCTACTTTTTTCCAACACTAAACTTCTCGATGATTTATCTTTATAATAATGAGATTGTAACATCAGAGATTGCAATATCTCTCATACTTTATCCCATAGTAATTGCACTAAATTAGGAAGGTTTTCAATTTTTACAAAATTTGGACCTGATCTATTGTATGAGTGGAGACTTTTGATCACTGTTCCAATTTCCTTCTTTATAGCTGCCTTGTTTAGATTTTGCATTTCTTTCTGATCCAGCCTTAGAGAGTTAGAGGATTCTTGATTTTTTTTCTAGTTTCTAAACTTAATGTCACAAGTTTGTTTAAGGAAGTTACATATAATCCTTTGTATTGCTATGGCATCTATTTTAACATCTGTCCTTTCATTACTGATTTTATTTGCTAGGATTTGATCTCAATTTTTTATTTAGTCTTAGTAAAGTTTGCTAATCATGTTTATCAGTGGAAAAGTTAACTGTGTTTCATTGATCTTTTTATTGTCTTTTTATTTACCATTTTATTTATTTATATCATAAAATTTATTGTTTCCTTCTTTCTACTGACTGGATTTCATTTCTTTTGATTTTTCTTCTTTGTTGATATATGACATTATATTGTATAGTTGAACTCATTTTATGATAATGTTTGTGTTGCTATGATATTCTCTATTACTGTTGATTTTGCTCTGCCATATGTTCTATTTTCTCATAACTTCATTCTTGTTTATCTCCAGGATACGTTTTCCGATTTTTTGGTTTCCACAATAACCCCAATAGTTTCTCACTACTCCTTTGTCTTGTCACCAGATGTTTTAATTCTTCCTTCTTTGTTTATAGTTAATTTACACAGTTATGTCCTTCAGAAAAGATTATAATGCAATTTCAAATTTGTTGATTTTGTTGCTAATCAATTTGGATCCTAATATGAGATTTAACCTCTAAAATGTTTTATGTATGGTAGAGAAAAGTAGATTTTCAGATTTTTTTGTATGTATAAGAAAACCTTATACATTTCCACAACTCTTGCAACTTTTTATTTAAGGCTACCCTACTGTTTCCTTTTATATTTTCTGTCTGGTTAATCTGCCCAGTGGTGAGAAACTGTATGAGTGTGTTTACTAGGATTTCACTCTTAATGTTTTTCTTTTTAGTCTTGTTAACAGTTGCTTTATACATTTTTTTGTTCTTAACTTGTGCATATGTTAAAGAATATTAAGTCCCCTTAATGTTTTAAGCCCATAGTTATTACATAATATTTATCCTTTTCACGTATTACCTTTTTTTAGTTTAAAATTTATTTTTTTGTGTGCTTTTGTGCTCACGGATTGCTCCTGGCTGTGCACAAGGACCATATATGGAGTCAGAGATCAAACAGTGGGTTTTCCAAGGTAAAGGACATTGTACCATCTCTCCAAACCCCTGGAACTCTAATATCGCAGTGTAGATTTAAATCTGTCTTCTCTATCCTTAGAATTGTAGATTTATCTTATGTTATTTTCCATTCAGTGAAACATTCAGTATTCAATGAAATGGAAACTGTTCCTAAGTAGCATTATACCTGTATCAATTTCCTGGTACATTCAAAGATGACATGAAAAGATAAAGACAAACCAAATGGAATACTCCTTATAATCAAGATAATAAAACTAATTCTGAATTCGCGAGGAAATTGTAGAGGCTAAAGCTTCCATGAAATTCTGAAACACTGTAAGAAAGCTTAGCATTGCCAAAAGCTCCTAGCACAATGAATTTGTTTGTGAAAATATCAGGGAGGGAGGGACGAAGTTCATTGGTAATCAATTTGATAGCACGTCAATAAGTCTTTATTTGTTATTAGCAATTTATCATGTGGTCATGGAGATTATATGTACATCCACCTATCTATCTATAGTATATAATTAAATTATATATTTATTGGGCTGGAGCAATAGCATAGTGGTAGGATGTTCGCCTTTCAGGCGGCCAACCTGTGTTTGATTCCTCCGCCCCTCTTGGAGAGCCCAGCGAGCATCGAGCCCACACAGCAGATCCTGGCAAGCTACCCGTGGCATATTCGATATGCCAAAAACAATAACAATAAGTCTTACAATGAGAGACGTTACTGGTGCCCACTCGAGCAATGGGGTAACAGTAACTTATTGGGCTGGAGCAATAGCACAGTGGTAGGGCGTTTGCCTTGGACAGGGCCTGCCCAAGTTCGATTCTTCTGCCCCTCTTGGAGAGCCTGGCAAAGTATCGAGAGTATCTTGCCCACATGGCAGAGCCTGGCAAGCTACCAGTGGCGTAGTCAATATGCCAAAAACAATAACGAGTCTCAAAAAAAATGGAGACATTACTGGTGCCCGCTAGTTCAAATTGATGAGCAATGAGATAACAGTGACAATGATATATTTATTAGAATAAATCTAAGCATAATTTGGAGCCTATAATGCTATTGTTCTTTCTTTTTTGATATTTAACTGACACTTTTATGGTAATGAAAATATTATCTCTTCATATTTTTACCCCAGGATACATTCTGGTCCCTTTGATAGTACTGTCTGATCATACTCACATGGCATCCCACAGATGATGCAAATTCATTTCGTTGATGAGATAATGCAAGCTTCTATGTAAGAGGAAATAAGAAGCACTTGAAATGCTATACTGAAATATAAATCCGACATAAAATTAGAGATAATCTCCAGGAAACTACAGTAGCTTGACACATTCATTAAGTTGCCAGACTCCAGTGGTTTGTAGTATGTTGCCATATTATTTTTAAAGCAAGACAAGTTGATGAATTTCATACTTCACACCATGAAAAAGAGGTCTTTGTTGGAATTTGATAGCAGTATTTATCACATTTGGAATAACCTATAAGGCTGTCAGATTGAAAAGATGTATTTATAAAGAAAAAAATTCCTGTTTTAGCTTCAGTGGCAGATATTCTTCTACATGTGCTATGAAAAATAATAAACCTAGTAATTTTCAGACATGTTTGTGATAGAACATCTCGTATAGACTCTACAATCACCCCTCAAATGAAAATCCACTGCAAAAACCTATACTTTGGAATTTGTGCTATACTTTCTATTATGAGTATTTACTGTTCGTTTGTTTGAGGGCCATACACTGGGTTATCCAAATGTAAGGCAAGAAACCTACTCACTCTACTCTCTTTCAGACCCTACTTAAATATATACATATATATAAATATACATACATGTATATATATGTATATATATGACCATATGTCCATGTGCAGAACTCGAGGATTCATACATATCATGGCTATGATGTCTCCCTGGATCAATAATTCAATAATTTTCTTTTTTTATTTTTGGGCCACACCCAGTGATGCTCAGGGGCTCAGGATCTGTGCTCAGGAATTACTCCTGGGGGTGCTGGGGAGACCATATGGGATGCCGGGGATTGAACCCTGGTCAGCCACGTGCAAGGCAAATGTCCTACCCACTGTACCATAACTTTGGCCCCAGGATCAATAATTTTTTTTTTTGCTTTTTGGGTCACACCCAGCGATGCTCAGGGCTTACTCCTGGCTTTGCACTCAGGAATTACTCCTGGCGGTGCTTGGGGGACCATATGGGATGCCGGGGATCGAACCCGGGTCGGCTGCGTGCAAGGCGAACGCCCTACCCTCTGTGCTATCGCTCCGACCCCGAGGATCAATAAATTTTTGATTGAAAAACCAGTTTTTAATTTACTTCTAGATTCTAGAAAAATATCTGACTGACAAATACAAAGATGAAATCCCAAGAGAGAATTTTTGAGTGGCTAAAAATTAAGAGTAGATACAATCTTCCACATTGTATTGTAGCATTGAATGAGGCCTAATGAAAACTTTTCCAGAAAGTACCCACAAATTGCACAAATGTTACCTGAAAAAATCATGACTCATTCTACTATTACTTCAACAGCAAATCTATTACATATTGTGTCATTGTGTTGTATTACACAAATAAGGCAACACTCCTCTTAGCACTATCAATTAAGAACTCAGACATTATTTTTCCTCACTGTCCCATAAGGTTCTTCACTACAAGCAGTTTTGGGCCATGACTCTAATAATACTGGATTTTTTACACTCATTCTACCACATTTTATAAAGTAATTGATATTCCTCAACACTTTGGGGTGGTAGGTTTCAATAACTTTGCACAACACAATGACAAGTGTCAATACTATTTTTCCATGTTATCTAAACTAAAATAAAATGAAAAATAAATTGTTATTAGATACTCTTTAAATTGTCAATATTTTCCTTCCTATGTTATATAAACCAACATAATATATTCTCTTTGCAGTAATATTAATGAAATAATTCCACTGTAGTTCTGAATGGACATAGCACTACCTAAAATGTCTCTCAGGGTCGCTGAGCACAACTTGGAAATCTCTCTCTGCACAGAAGATATGGGAGCAAACTCAATTATCATTGATAGGGGAATAGACTCAGTAATATAAGTTAGTATATGTCAGAATATTGTAAATATCCTTTTACACTCATTTTCAAATGTATTTATTTTGACTTGGGGGCACATCATTTGTGTTCAGGGTTGACTCCTGGTTTTGCACTCAAGGATAAATCCTGGTAGTTTAGGAGATAATATGGGTACTGAGGGTTGAACTCAGCTCAGTCTTGTACGAGGGAAACACCCTACTCATTGTAGTATCATTCCAAATTCTTAACTTTATTTTACATCCAGATATCATGCATAATTTATAAGACTGTACATATACATCTCTTCAGATCTGGAAACTCCTTCAATATATTATTTGCAAGTACCATATCAACTGTTCTATCTCATCAGCCTTCCTCTAATAATTTTGAACCCAAAATAAATGAGCCCATTTTTATTGAAACATGTACATATAATATTCAAAACAACTTTATTGTTTGAATATTGTTTGAAAACAACTACATGAACCCATGTATATGCAACATGATGAAAGAAAAATTGGCATGGCCTCAACAATTTAATTCCATTTTCTTTTAGTAGTTTAGTAGACAGTTGCTTTATCTGGACTATCCTAGACTTCATTGCTGAGAACAAATGAAGCTGATTTCAACGTCCCTGACATTTGAGACTATCTCTTGAATAGGCTCACTATAAGGATCATGTCCCTCAATTTAAACAATGTTTGAATTTCTTGCTATTCATAATTCAATAATTATGAATATTTGGGGATATTTTATAATATGGGAATTACTGAATATGAGTAATCATGTTCATGAGTTACTCACAATCATGATTATTCATATTCAATAATTCCCATCCACCTAACCCCTTTAGACTAACCTAGGTGATATGAGATCAGTATATTCATCTTCTCTTACAGCTCCTCTTCACATACCACCTGCTGGCAAGTATTGACAGCCCCTCTCTGCCCAATCTCTGGATCGAGCATGCAGAATATTTCATTTCTTGAAATTGCTGCTGAAAATGAGAGTTCTTGAAACTGCACGAATTTTTCAATGCCTTTTTAAGTTCATTCTCAATAAATCCTAGGAGTTTTGTAACTGTGTTCCAAGCAACTGACCTACAATTGGAATAAATCTCACATACATCATGTTGAACATCAATGACAATAATAACAACAACAAAATACTTAGAAAAACACAAAAATTTTATTCCGTATACATAGCTGTCAACATCAGTACAGGTAAAATATATCATTTGATATCAAGATATGTATGCCTTAAGGCAGGAGCAGGAACGATTGATTGATAGCAAGCATCAGGGGAATTCTCAGTACTAATAATGTCCTATTTCTTGATCTGTAGGGGTTATATGTGTAGTTGATGTGTGATGATCATTTATCAATGTATTTGTGTTCTGTGCTACTAACCACAGTATCAAATGATGCTGCTTAACTTTGATACATTAAGAACGTTTATAAAAAACTATTTAATATTGAAAACACGTTGAAGTGACAATTTGTGCTCACAAACTATCCCCTGCTTTCCCAGCTTCCCTTATTAAAATTTGGGGGACTTATGATTGCAAAAGACAATGAGCATAAATTGCATGTGCCACTACTGGGCTAGGGCACTTAAGTGCTAGTGTTTTCTTCCATCTTTCTTTTCTGTTACCATGGTGTCCTTAGGGGCCACGTGTTCCAGATGGTGTCACTACCAGATGGAAAAAAGGCCTCCCAACTCCCATCAATCTTTATGCTTGTGAGAAATAAACCTGCATTGCAGTAAACAGAGTACTTTTATTTAAAAGAAACTAGATAATTAGTTTCTTTGCAAAGGAAACTAATTATCCTAATACCAAATGTCAACATCATGCATAATGAATACATCAATAACAATTGGTGGCAAACAAAATCTACTTTAAAAAATAGATCCTTTTATTTATCTACGAAGGTAATCAGCAAACTATGTTAAAGAAATAACACATGTGCACTGTTATATTCAAAAGTTGTCATTGGATAAACACTTCCTTTAATTTATTGCCAGATCCACATGCAAACAAAGCAAAGAAGGTTGCTATGCATGCCTAAATTGTATTTAAAGAACATACAAGACAATGTTAACATTGTCTCCTAAGAAAAAAACATGTGAATGCATTTTTTTGCATAGGCTATAAAGAAGGATTATTTATTTAAAAAGTTATAATTCATCTCAATAAAAAAGAAACGTTGTGTGAGATTTCACTTATCATTTAGGAGATGATTTTTAATTGCTGTTAGATTTCCTCATTAAAAATGTCTGTCTCTTGTTTTTTCTCAAATGGCCTTAGAAATTTTGTGTAGTTCACAGAAAATGACACGCAATATCTGACTTATTTTAAGAAGTGATTTAAGAAGTTGCTGCTGACCTCAGCAACTAATACTTGGATTTACTCAATGTTTAAGATACAGTAGGGGGGGAAATACGGTAATTAAAACTTAGCACTTTAATCCCCCTTTATAGATTATTGTGTTTTAAAGTGTTGAATATATAAATATTTCTGTTAGATTTAAAAAACAAAAGATGACTATTTCATCATTTTGATTATTATTTTCTCCAGGTAAAACTTAATTATAATCCTGATTCTAGAGACAGAAAGGAATAAATAAAATATAAGCAGAAAATTTTATGAATAAAAAGTATTTTGACCCTGTATCATCAGTAAAGCGAAAAAGGTCTTTAGTACTTGTCTCTACCCAAGACTCACATTCTAAATGTGTTTTTACATATGCATCATTTAGTAGTTGATAAGTGCATTTTATTTTTAATATGGCAGAAGTTGAAGAATATATTGTCTTCAAAACTTTGTGACTTTACATAAACTTTTGACTCTAGAGAAAGTTAAATCTAAGTCATATTAGGATCAGATGATTTAGTTTAAAATCATATGAAAGCTGTTTCATCCCTTTCATCATTCAGGGTACCCTTTCCTGACCCTTCTCAACTCCATTATATCTGTCTGATGATATGGTGTTATTTCAGAACTTGATTGAGGGCTTTATTGATTCTAGCCACTAATCTCTAATATATATAAATAGGTCTGAAACTGAGAGGGTTTAAATTTGGTAATGAAAGAGAAAGCTTTTCTCATACAGTCACAACATTTCTTTGATGATTTTTTTCTGATGAGCTGTCAAAAGAGGGTCACACCCAAGAAATCTCAAAACGTGACCTAGAAAATAACTGCTAGTAAACTACAGAGGTAAAGTTCCAGTAATCTTATAACTGAGGAACAGAATGCTCTTTTTCAGAGATGGTATTTTTATTTCTTCTATAGAAATGCAAATGTTTGAGAGAAAAAAACACCAAAGAGTTGTACATGAACATTTTCATATATAATTTTTCACTAAAAATTTAACCCAGTATGAAAGTTTATGGATTGATCATTTATTCAAAGTGATCAAAAGAAGCAGAAGCAAATATAAGATGCATCCTGAAAAGATGCAGACCCCGCATTTTCCAGTAGCTTGGCAGCCACACCTACAAACTGCCCCCGGCACCTTGTAATCCCACAAATGGTCAACATCCAGAGACTATAAAACCAAGCTCCCAGAAGAGAGTGATGCAGAGTCTTGTCACCTGCGCCTGGCTATCTTCACCAGGGCCCTCAGAGGGAATGGGTTGCCCATCCCTCCCCACCCCAAGCAGAGCCTTGATAGTTGAAGACCTCCAGATCCCAACCACAGCCATGCTCAAGGCCTCTCTCCACACATTTGGATGAGCCTCAAGCATGAAGGGACCAGCAGAGGAACCCAGGTGTGAGGGATCCGGGACTGAGATATCTAAGCCTGCTTGGATTGGGACTGAGCCTTCTCCACCCAGACCCCCCATTTCCCAGTAGCTTGGCAGCCACACCCACAAATTGCCCTGGTGCCGTGTAATCCCACCAAAGGCCAACATCTAGAGACTATAGGACCAAACTTCTGGAAGCTTGGTTTTATAGTCTTTTTAGAAGACATCTAATAGCCTTGTCCTCCCTCTTGGAGAACCTGACAAACTACCAAGTGTCTATTGCCCACATGGGAGAGCTTGCAAGCTCCCCATGGTATATTCATATCCCAAATACAGTAAAAGATATATACATATCTCTTGGGGAATCCAGCAAGCAACCGAGAGAATCTCCCCCACATGGCAGAGCCTGGCAAGCTACCCATGGGATATTGGATATGCCAAAAACAGTAACTATAGGTCTCATTCCCCTGATCCTTAAAGAGCGTCCAATTGATGGGAAAGACGAGTAAGGAGAGGCTGCTAAAATCTCAGAGCTGAGTGTAATAAAGATGTTACTGGAGCCCGCTCGAGTAAATTGACAAACAACAGGATGACATGACAGTGATACAGTGATCCTGAAAAGGAAAGAAAGCAAAATAAAGGATGTACTACTTATAAATTTCAATCGGACACTTAGAAAAAGTTTGATAGCATTTTACCAGTTGTTATAATTATTAATAGCCTATAATTATATATTACAAATTTTCATATCATCTTGCATACATAACTGAAAAAAATTAAAATTATGTTACTTTATATATATATATATATATATACTCAATACACACATATATCACCTGTATCACCTGTCATCCCGTTAATCATCGATTTGATCAAGTGGGCTCCAGTAATGTCTCCACTCGTCCCTGTCGTGTGCTTTTATCAGCATCTCCTTACTCGTCCTTCCCAGCGCTGCCATACTGGGGGCTCTTTCAGGGTCAGCGGAATGAGGCCCATTATTGTTACTGTTTTGGGCATATCAAATACCCCGCAGGTAGCTTACCAGGCTGTGCCATGAGGGAGGGATACCCTCTGTAGCTTGCCGGAATCTCCGAGAGGGACAAAGGCTTTGGGGACGGCTTCTAATTGCCCTTACAGGTGCTCCCAGTCTACCAAATGCAAGCATTTTATCAACTGGCATGTTGCAATGATCTGCACACTGACAAAGACACACCTACCTGTGTCTTTGGGCAGCACCTGTTAGTTCACTTTTCACTGGTTGGCACTGTTGCAACTCCCCACCATGATGAGGCAGTGAATGTACCCGCTATTTTCGTGGGATATCAAAATAACACGTGACTGCCCAACTAGGAGATAGTCACATTTCTTCGTCAAGAAGCTGAACAAATGGTTTGAGGCTCTTTGTGTTCCTGGAGCGAGCAGATGCCACTGGGCTACACTAGCCTGTGACAGGGACAAATGGAGACATTACTGGCGTCAGCTAGAGCAAATCAATGAGCAACCATGTGACAAGTGATACAAGTGATATATGCATAATAAATTAAAATAAAAATAATAATTCAGCTCAAGGTAGCATAGTACATTTTCTACTATATAGCTTTTTTAAAATAAAATGGAGTAGTAATATAGTAAATTATTAGAGGAAGAATATTAATATGTTCATTATTATTAAACAACATTTACTTATATACCCTGTTTATTTTTTTAATTTTTCTCATAAAATTTAGGAATGGAGCGATGCACAGCAGGTAGGGCATTCATCTTGCACAATGCCATCCTGGGTTCTATTCATCCATCCCTCTTGGAGAGCCCAGCAAGGTATCGAGAGTATACCCCCCACACAGCAGAGTCTGGCAAGCTACCCATGGGTATTTGATATGCCAAAAATAGTAACTACAATTTTCACAATGGAGACATTACTGGTGCCCGCTCTAACAAATCCCCACCATGAATGTTCCCTAAGTACAGAGTCTGTTAGCACTAAACACTGCCAGGTATGGCAAAAATGAATTAAAATAAAATATAATTAATTAGTTAATTAAAAAATTCAGTACTCATGTCTTTTGTTTTGTTTAATTTGCCATGGTTTTGGAGTCACAATGACTATACTCAGAGTTTACACTGAGCATAAGGGAATCTGTGGTTGGGTTCTCAGAGGTCTTCGGCTGCTGGGGCTTTGCTTGGGGTGGGGAGAAAGACTCAACCCACCCACCCCCGGGGCCCTGGTGAAGCCACCGAGGTGTGGGGGAAGACACACTGCATAGCTCTCTCCTGGGAGCTTGGATTTATAGTCTCTGGATGTTGGCCATTGATGGGATTACAAGGCACTGGGGGCAGTTTCAGGGCATGACTGCCTAGCTACTGGGAAATGAATCTGGATGGAAGAGGCCCAGTCCTGATCCGAGCAGGCTTGGAGATCTCAGGCTTGGACGAGCCTCACACATGAAGGAGCTGGCAGAGGAACCCAGGTGTGCGGGATCTGGGGCTGAGATCTCCAAGCCTGCTCGGATCAGGACTGGGCCTCTTCCACCCAGATCCCCCCATTTTCCAGTAGCAAGGCAGTCACACCCACAAACTGCTCATGGCACCAGTGTAATCTCATCAATGGCCAACATCCAGAGACTAGAAAACTAAACTCCTGGAAGCGTGTGGCCACGTGATATCTTATAGCCTAGTTCTCCCTCTCAGAGAAACTGGCAAGCTACCGAGAGCTTCCTGCTCACACAGGAGAGCCTGGCAAGCTCCCTGTGGCGTATTCTTATGCCAAATACAATAACAATGATGGGTCTCATATTCCTGACCCTGAAAGAGCCTCTAATGCTGCAATGTTCAGAAGGATGAGTAAAGAGAAGCTGCTAAAATCTCAGGGCTCTGATGAATGGAGATGTTACTGGGCCTGCTTGAGCAAATCAGCAATCAATGAGATAATAGTGATGGTGATAGTGATAAAGGAATCACTGTTGCAATATCTTTTGGAACCATATAGGATGCAAAAAATGAAGCCCTGATCCTCCATATGCAATATAGGTGCCTTAACTATTGTATTATCTTGCTGTCTCCAAATTACTCTATAGTTAACACATCTTTCCCTTCCTATACTTTATAGATCATATGATACCTCACAACTACAACACAATCCTTACATTCTTAGTTGTCTTTCATAAGCCACCAGATACTACCATAACATTACTTTTCTACAAAAAGGATTTGGTTTGATTTCATTTTCCTTTATTTGAAACATTAGCCACTTATTATTCTTATTCAGTATTTCTTAAAAGCAAGACACCATATCACTAAAAAGAAATTATGCCTTAATTTATATACAAGTATGGTATTCCTGATACTATTATTATAGTACTCTGTTTTTGGTTTACTTTTGTTTATATTCATTAAACTTATGCTGTGATACTGATTAAAATGAATTATCTATAGTAATGTCATTAAATAAATTATAAATTAAAGCAATAAGTAAATAGTTATATTATTAATTTAGTAAGTAAACTTATAATCAAAACTTAAACTTATAATCATAAGTTGAATAAATAATTGTGCGCTCTAAAATGGTAAGAAAGCAATATTCATTCAGACTTTTGAAAAGCAGTACTATTTTATTTTTTATTAGCAAGTGTCTTGCAGTAATTAAGAACTAAAAAACATGGTCAGTTTAGTTTGGTTTTAATTTTTTAAACTATCAAAACAAATATGCTGATAAGCAAAAGCAAATCTATGAAAAGGACTAAATCCTGCAGGCATTATGTGAAATCAGTGTTAAAAATAAAGCACTGTATCTTCAAGCAATAGTGACCATTTTCAGTGCAGATGGTTTAGTTTTCTGAAAAGTTTAGCTCTCAGATTAAAATAGTAATGAGCTCACATTCATTTTTAGAATTAAATGCCTTATTTAATGATAAGTGGATATTTCACAGAAAAAAAATCTAGATATGTGTTAGCCGTGCAATATACATTTTCATTCTGGGGCTGCTGTACCCTAAAAATAAAATTGTCCCTTTCTTGTCTTTTGCATACTTGCCATCAAACAGTATGTTCAATGTCTAAGATCATCCTGGTGGCTACATGCCAAATTAGCAATATTGCAAACCTGAGTCTATCTGCTTGAGGTAGTATCGCTGGCATGATCCTCTATAGCATTTAATTTAATTAGTTGAAGCTTCCATTGTTGAAACTGCTGAGCACAGTATTTTTGACTGAGCCAAGGAAGAATCTAATTTATTAGACCTTTGAAACTGTACTGTAGAAGTGTTATTGTGGTGTCTCAAAGCAATCGCAATGTTTTGAATATAAATTCTGAATCCCAAGGAAAGCAGTATTTCAGGGATCTATTTTGTCTTTTTTTGCTGATGTGCAAGGCATTGTTGCTTTGGAGCTATGCACCCTAGTATGATTGTGGTTATTGTTGGCTCACAACTTAGAATGCAGTTTCCTCTTATTATTCCACAAAGAAATTTGGTCATGATGGGAACAGTGAGCTGGGATTAAGGCAACCCACATTTTATTTCATCTTTGTTTTATTGTGCGATATTGAACCTGCCATTTCATTCCAGCTGGCTTATATACAAGAAAAAGAACAGACATTTTTCTAAAAGCAAGAGCTGCTGCAAAGCTTACAAAATAAATTCTAAAGAAGATTTGATGTATAGGGGAAATGAAATTATTTTTTATTGAGCAATTTCTGCGTTCTTTCTATAAAATGGCAAATTATCAAGCAAATCAAACAACAACAAAAAACTTTGGACCTTTATTTCCACAAAAGAGTCAATTTAATGAACCAAAAATTATCAATATGCCTGCTAGAAATATATCTGACTTTTAAGTATAAAATTAATTGACAGATTGTATTCTACTTTGATCAATACAGAAGTAAATAAATTTTAGGCTAAAAGCAAAGAAGGAAAAATTCAGCTACATTTTACTCTGCATTAAGTATTTTAAGAAAGAAACATATATTTACTCTTTTAAAGATTTGAGGGGTTTGAGAGAAAGCACAGCAGGTAATGAAATAGCTTTGCACATAATCAAGCCAGGTTAGACCCTGACACCACTTAGTCCCTTAGCACTACTAGGAGTTATCCCTAGTCACAGAATCAGGAGTAACCCCTGAACAAATAAAGGGTGACCCAATATTAAAAACAAAAAAAAGAAACATACACAATTTAGTTTGGGTGACAAAATTATAGTATTGCAGCACATTTTAAGTATAAGAACCTGGGTTGAATGCCCTCCATTAAAAAAATTAATTGATAGGGGAAAATACAATTGAAAGTATTTACTTGTGAAAATGAATGTTCTTTTCACAATCTAGTGGGTACACATGTTACAGTATTTAAAATAATTGGATACTTATAGTGCTTCTAGTATTTTAAAAAATTGGATAAGAATCACACAGAAGTTGTATTTACATTTATGGAGACATATTTATCATTCACATCTTATGTACTTTGCAAAATTCTGTATCACAAAGAAGCCACATGTAATAAAATACAAAGTCTTTGTTCTAAATTATTATTGGTATTCTTATATACCAGAAATATTCACACAAAAACCAAATATCAGGTTTTATATTATACAGGGTATTATGATACAGTATAGTCTCGAGTACCTTCTTCCAAATTCCAGGGAAATATTACACAAAGTCAGGCTTTTGTCTTCTACACAGTAAGCCTTGGTTTGGTCCTTGCCAAAGTATACGGTCTACTGAGCCAGTAAGATTGGTCCCTGATCACAGAGCCAGGAGTAATCCCAAGTACCTCTTAGTATGTTCCAAAAGTAAGACTTACCAATGGAAACAGACTGTCAAATGCTAGATGAATAGGAATGAGTTATATGAGATTATTTTTCTCCGTACTTCTCAAAACCCAATCAACATAACCAAAAAGAAAAAAAGAGATTAATCAAGGGAGAGGGAGAGAGAGAGAGAGAGAGAAAGAGGCAGAGAGAGATAGAGAGACAGAGAGACAGGAGAGAGACAGAGACAGAGAGATAGAGATACAGAGAGACAGAGAGAGACAGAGAATTAAATTTCAGTTCATCAGGTATGAAAAATGTTAATTTTATTGCAGATGCTATGACAACTTCTTTCTATGCTGACCATTAGATGATTAAACATAAATAGGTGTATTTATTATTAAACATAAATAGGTGTATTCTGAATCAACTTATAGTTGATTCAGAAATTTTATTAAAAGTTTATCCCATTAGTTAAGGTATATTTTAGAGTGTGTTTATGTAACAGTGTTGTTTAACAATTATTCTCATGATTATCTTGAGATCATTTAAAATTTATGCTATGCACTTACAAGAAAGTTATCTGGATCCAGGTCTATGTGAAAATTGCTAACATTCACTGATGAATAATGTATAGATTCAATCTACAACTCTATTTGGTTTCACCTGCACTTGACTGATATTTTCATTAATATTCTTGGAGCTGCAGAATCTCCTGCCCAAGCTCCAGGCTGTCTTCACCAGGGTCCCCTCGGAGTGGGGGTGGGTTGAGTTTCACTCCTTGCCCCAAGCAGGGCCCCGGCAGCCAAAGACCTCCAGAACCCAGCCATGGCCATACTCAAGGCCACTCTCCACATGCTCAGATGAGCCTCACCCATGAAGGAACCTGCAGAGGAAACCAGGTATGCTGGACCAGTGGCTGAGATCTCCAAGTCTATTCAGATCAGGACTGGGCCTCCTCGACTGAGATCTCCATTTTTCCGGCGCCATGTAATCTCATCAAACAACAGTGCTACAGTGGGACAGACAGGGCTACATGCTCTATAATAATCAACCTGTTTTGATGCAACTGATAGTTTATTTGTACAGTATTCACTGGCTGTTAATCTTTTTCAAGAATAAAATTTATCTGATTAGTTCTATGTTCAAAGATGTTCATTAAAATTCTATTAGGATTTTCTTGTGGTTTAGTTTTTAATAATAACTATTACAAATTATTTGTAGGTTCGAACTAAAGACATTGTTTGGTATCTATTTTCCACATTCAGATAATGTTGGCATCAGTATAAAACTGGGAAACTCAATTTACTTTATGTAAATAGCCAAATGTATAAAAAATTCCTAACATTGCTTTTTAATGCCAACCCCAACACCCCCCCCCCAAAAAAAAAAGAAATTCTGAAAAATTCACCAGGCTTCAATCACTATGACCTATTTAGGAAATATCATTTTGCCACACACTGCTTGATTGTAGCCTCCTACTACATACTATAGTAGGTTTCATTTTTTTTTTCTGTAGCACTGTAGAACTGTTGTCCCATTGTTCATCGATTTGTTCAAGTGGGCACCAATAACATCTCCATTGTGAGACTTGTTGTTACTGTTTTTGCCATATTAAATATGCCATGGGTAGCTTGCCAGGCACAGCTGTGCGGGCAGGTTATTCTCAGTAGCTTGCCGAGCTCTCCAAGAGGTACAGAAAGATCGAATCCTGGTCAGCTGCATGCAAGTCAAATGCCCTACCCACTGTGCTATCACTGCAGTGAATTTTTTTCTAAACATGTTATATTGTTTTCATGATATACTATTTCTAAGGGGATACATTTGTAAGTGATAAGAGTTACTGCTAACTCTTCTTTCATTTTTCTATAGCAGGTTTTTAGAGGAAAATTTATACTTTAATTTTTCTTGTGATAATGATATTACTCATACTGATATTGGGCATGTGACACTATTGTACCTGTGGTCACACTTCATAAGTGTCAGAGATTGCACTCAAGGCTCCAGACATATGAAGTGCCATGCTCTACCTCCGAGCCATATTCCTGGACCCATAAGCGACATAGTTTCTATTTTTGTTTGTTTTGAATTTTGTTTTCCAAGACTCACCCAATGTTGCTCAGATTTGCTAAAGGAGCCAAAGGTAATCACATTGGGTGCTGGAATTGAATCTGGGTCTGAAGCATGTTCTGCTATCTCTCCAGCCCTACCCATCACATACTTTTAAAATTCCATGAGAGCATGATTACTTTTCAGAAAATATGTTCTTGTTTTGCATACTAATCCATCTTTTCTGCTTATTGAAATTCCTCACAAAATGAGTGTCCTTTAGTTACAACTTAACTGTTCAGGACTCAGACATATGAACCTCATGTCTAACCTGCAGATCCTCCTAAAGTCTCCAATGTAACTTAGCTTGAAATGTTGCCCTTGAAATTTACGACTTGGATGTTTTAATTTTGCCAAGAAGGCTGGTAGAATTTTAACTTGAATCTTTTCTGTCTTTATGGTATATGTTTCTATATAATTTTTCCTGAAAAAATACAGCTAATAAAAATGTGTGACTTGGGCCTGGAGTGATAGCACAGCGGGTAGGTCATTTGTCTTGAACGAGGCTGACCCGGGTTCAATTCCTAGCATCCGATATGGTCCCCTGAGAACTGCCAGGAGTAATTCCTGAGCATAGAGCACAGGAGTGACCCCTTTGCATAACTGGGTGTGACCCAAAAAAGCAAAAAGAAGTGTGACTCATTAGGTTGCTATGAATATTAAATGAGTTATTAGTTGTGACTGCTTAAAAAGTGACTATAACTATAGAAGCACTGTATAATTCTTTCAAAATGTAACTGTCCATCTAAACAAAATGGAATTTTTATTTATCTTATTTTGTTTTGATTTTTAGATGATATTTAAATTTATCCTAACACTACTTCCCACTACCAATACCTCTATGGACATATTTCTTTATATAAACACTAGGATTTATAACTAAAACCTTTCATTATTTTTTTGCAAGGCTAGATCATTGCTTTGTTTGTTCCTATTTTCAAATTGCTGAGGCTTGCATGAGTTATTTATTAAAATTTTTCATGCATACGATATCTCTCTTATACTTATTTCAAGGACAAAATGTATGGTTAACTCACAGCAGAGTGTTGAGCATTCTTATAATAATTCTTAGCGTGACATCCTATCTACCATGGCTATGTGAATGAAAAGTCTCAGCTAGTCTTAATACAAAGCAATGCTTATTCTTGACAAATACAAATATAACAATTTGGGACACTATGATCTATGTATGATTACAATATTTCTGACACCCAATGCACAGATTCCGTCTACTCAGAAATTCTTCATTTATCTAGAAATATCACTTGGATGTTGCAAACTTTAACATAATCTCTATATTCATGTCTCCAAGGTAGCACAAATGCCCATAAATAAAGGAATAAATCTCAATACTATTTTCACTTTGGGAGAAAAGCAAGTGCCTGAGATCTCCCAAGCTTTTAATAATTTGCTAGAATAGTTAATATTGGCATATTATAATGGTCGCTGAAAAGAATACATTTGAACGACCAGATGAAGAGGTTAGTAGGAAGTGTTTCAGAAGAACCTTGTCAATGAGCGTCTCTTCCTCTGGTGTGTGCTGTCTCTAAAAAGCGGCCCAACCCTCATAGCCAAGGGTTCCAATGGACGTTGTTAGTTCTGAATGATCATTAACTCAGTTTCTAGCTTCTCTTCTCCCTACGTGTCACAGATTAGCGTTGAAAATTCCTGTACTCTATAATCAATATCTAGTTCTCCTGGCAACCAACCCCCACTTCGAAGCTATCTAGGGAACTGTTGAGAGTCACTTCATTATCATTAAGTCAGATATGATTGAAAGACCTTTTAAACAATTAAAAGAAAATACTACTCTTTTATAACTCAAGGTATTTCAAGAGCTTAAGGAGTTATTTTTGAGGAACCAGCGGCAACAAAGAACAAATATGCGTTTCTTATTATATCATAATATTATAGGATGTAAATTAATTGATTATCAGTGTCTAGTTTCTGGCTTTTTTTTTACTGGTAAATTTCACTTTACTTTCACTTTACTTTGATTACATTCAATATTTCAATAAAAAAAATCACTATTATTGATTTGGAGTTTCTCCCCCCTAAAGTCGATCTGCTGAAAAGAAAGCATTTGGTAATTTGTTTTCCATTGCTGAGAATGAAGAGATATGAGGTCAGGAGGCCGCACTAGCAGCAGCATAGTTTTGGATTTCTGTATTTTAGTAACTAAGTCTAGTGAAATGTCTGCCAGGAATCACAACATTGTAAGCTTGTTCCTTTCAGCTACTTTATATTCCACATATGAGTGCAATCTTTCTATGTCTGTCTCTTTCTTTCTGACTCATTTCACTCAGCATGATACTTTCCATGTTGATCCACTTATATGCAAATTTCATGACTTCATGTTTTCTGACAGCTACATAGTATTCCATTGTGTAAATATACCACAGTTTCTTTAGCCAATCATCTGTTTTCGGGCACTCTGTTTTTTTCCATATTGTGGCTATTGTGAACAGAGCAGCAATGAACATGGAAATGCAGATGTCATCTCTACTATACCTTTTTGCCTCTCCGGGATATATTCCCAGGAGTGGTATTGCTGGGTCAAATGGGAGCTCAATTTCTAACTTTTTGAGAATCGTCCATATTGTTTTCCAAAAGGTCTGAACCAGTCGGCATTCCCACCAGCAGTGAAGGAGAGTCCCTTTCTCCCCACATCCACGCCAACACCGGTTGCTTTTGTTTTTGGGGATGTGGGCCAGTCTCTGTGGTGTGAGATGATATCTCATTGTTGTTTTGATCTGCATCTCCCTGATGATTAGTGATGTTGAACATTTTCTCATGTGCCTCTTAGCCATTCGGATTTCTTCTTTGGAAAAGTTTCTGTTCATTTCATCACCCCATTTTTTGATTGGGTTCGCAGTTTTCTTCTTGTGGAGTTCAACCAGTGCATTGTATATCCTTGTTATCAACCCTTTATCGGATGGGTACTGCATAAATATCCTTTCCCATTCTGTAGACTGTCTTTGTATTTTGGTCACTGTTTCTTTTGAGTTGCAGAAGCTTCTTAGTTTGAGATAGTCCCATTTATTTATCTTTGTTTTCACTAGCTTGGCCAGTGGCGTGTCAGCTTTGAAGATACCTTTGGCTTCAATGTTGTGGAGGGTTTTGCCGACCTTATCTTCAATGTACCTTAGGGATTCTGGTCTGATGTTGAGGTCTTTAATCCATTTTGATCTGATTTTTGTACATGGTGATAGATGGAGGTCTAAGCCCATTTTTTTGCATGTAGCCGTCCAGTTTTGCCAGCACAATTTGTTAAACATGCTTTCCTTGCTCCACTTCACATTTCTTGCTCCCTTATCAAAGATTAGATGATCATATATTTGGGGGTGTATGTAGTTTCTGGCTTTTTGAGGATGCGTTCTGGGTTCTTGGAATGCTGAGTAAGAATAAGATGCCAATCACAGGTTGTTTTTAGTGTTATAAGTCTATGTACAGCTCATAGAGATCAACAGTAACCTCCGTTTAGGACAGGGTGCCTAAGAATTTCCTTTCAGGAATGCTCATCAACAGCAACACCTTCAGTAACTTCCAGAAACAATAGCTTCTTTCCAGCAGCTCTCCATTCTTAGCGTCTCACCAGCAAAAACGTGCTTCTCTTCCAGGCGTACAGTTAACAACAAATGGCTGTTGCTTATACATTTTATGTATCCTCACCCTTATTGTCTAATACGTTGGGCATGATATTAACAAGGGTGTGAAAACCTATCCCTCTGATTGGTCACACACACATTCACCAGACCAATCAGATCGCCTCTTATTATGTACACCATTTGGCTTGCCACCACCAGTTAGCTCTCCTTTAACATTGAATGTGATAAACATGTTTCATTCTGGAACTTGTATTTGTTCGGGATTGATTGCCTACTAGTTCTCAGACTCTTAATCTGTGGATCATAAAATAATTGGCAATAACGAAAGTTTTATTAATGTTCAACGTCCTAAAACCAGAAGTGGATCCAAAGGAATTTCTGGCAATGATATCTCTTGTTACATTTCTTGGGTTAAAATCAAGGGAATTGGGACTGTGAAATATTAATTCATAAAAAACTACATAATTGAAAATGTATGAGCAAAAGTCTGTCTGCACTCCAAAGTATGTCTTTGGCAAAAGTTTAATTTCATATGGTAGGATCTGAAGCAGAATGGAGATTGCTTTTGGAAACATTTATTCCTACTCTATCCCTTATTGATAATCTCCAGATTTTCTCATTTTCTCAATGCTCTCTGTAATAGCTAAGCTGCTTAAAGATGATGTCTAAAACCAGAGCTGAGTAACTTAGCTTTTCTGGTTCAGTCTAATACATTTGAAGTATTTCTGACATTAGTAAACATTTGCCTTACTCTTTGTTATGACCCAGTCTCTCTGAGCATTGTCCATTTCATTAGAAGCCAGATGCTTTGTCTGACTTCTAATGAAGCCAGAGGGATACATGTAGAATGATTTCTTTGCATCCTAAAAAAAATAGTTGAACAAGATGAAATGAATTGTCTTTATACTAAGTATATTTCAGTAATAAAAATTACCCCATTGTCTCTGCATATAAAGCCTATGTACCATGATTTATGTGTGAAATAAAATATACTATTTAACACCAATTTGAATTCATAGTATGCATCATAACTTTGTTTTAAGATGTTTTATAAATTCCAATACTTATTTAAAAAGACATACTGCAATTCTTTTGTGAATTATGTATTACCTGATACATAGTCAGAACAGGAACCAGGAGAGAATTCACTCATGCACTGTTAATTGAATGACTCTCAGGCATAGTAATACTTCAGTGTTGAGAAAATTACAGCACAATGTATGAGGGACAAAATCTCAATGAAAAATTAAAGCTCTAGCCTGATAACATTCCATAATTTAGTGTGACACCATTTAAAATTAGCTATATGAATTTGCACATACCATTATGCTATAATAACTGAAACATTGATATCTATATCAAATCGGTATAAGAAATGATATGTAAAAATGATATAAAATTATTCATATAAAATATCTCAGTCACAAACTTATAGAAACTAATTTTGGGGGTACTTTTATTAATAAAAATTAGCTTAAATCCCTGGTCTATATTTTTATTAGTTTATAGTAAATTTGCTTAATCATTCCTTAAATAAATATTTGTCAAGCAGTTTATATGTATTTGGTTTGCTTCTTATTATAATATGCTACTTGCCTTGGATTGAGTCTTTTGTATATGGTTTGCTTCTTGCCTTTGAAGGTTCACTTAATATTGTTTTATGTAAAGATATAATTACTTGGCTTCCTAAATGAACAAAATGGGATATTAAAATGTGTGATGATATATATGTTGTTATTGTCTGACAATAAGTAAGACTATCAAAATTAAAATATTATAGATGCTGTAAAAGTATACTGATCCTTGGAAAATTGCAATGGACATTGTCATTCTCATTAAAGCATATTTTTTAGTAATATTTTTGTTATCAATGAGTAATCTCTCCGTACCCTATGAATGTTAACTGCAATGCAAACTATAAGGAAAGATGTCATCTTTTATATACTTTTATACAAATATATAAATATAGTAATTTAAAATTTTATCCATAAAATAAAGTCAGTGGAACTTCCCTTTTACTAGCAATCTTAATAATAGTAAGAGTTCTAATAAAAGAAATTTAATTGATTTTGATATTCCATTGAAAAAGTAGTGTGATGCTTATAAAAATAAGCCTAAAAGTATTAAAATCTTTAGAAGGAGTTATTACTTCACATAAAAAATAATTTACTAACTGAAAAAATAGTTTGTGGTTGCCATTATTGATTTCCCACCTGAGAGAATCAACAAAGTTTATTCATTATCATTCCAGATTCTATCATTTTGCTACTTAGTGCATTTACTGACAAAAAACTTTCAATACTTCAAGTTACATTTCATAGTCTGCTTTCCAAGCAACTTTAGAAGTAGTACTCATTTTTAATTATTTGATTAGTAAATTTATAAGCTACTATATCAAAAATAAACATAGTATTTGGTGTATGCTATTTTCTAAAAGCCAAATTATTATTTATCTTTTTCTGAAAGTTGATATTTTTCTTCCCAACTATGATTTATTCAAAATCTGAATTAATTTGAGAAAAATCATCATTATCATCATCATCATCATCATCATCATCATTATTATCATCATCATCCCATTGATGGTCGATTTTCTTGAGCCATTGTAGTAAAGTCTCCATTTGTCTTAGCTCTGAGATTTTAGAAGCCTCTGTTTATTCGTCCTTACCAAAGTGCCCCATTGGAGGCTCTTTCAGGTCTGCTGGTTCCTTTATGGGTGAGGCTCGTCCAAAGCATATGGAGATGGGCCTTGAGCATGGCTGTGGCTGAGTTCCAGAGGTCTTTGGCTGCCAGGGCTCTGCTCGGGGCGAGGAGGGAAACTCAACTAACCCCCTCCGAGGGGCCCCTGTGAAGACAGCCAGGCGCGGGGACAAGAGACTATTTGAGAAAAATAGTTTAGGAAAATAGAAGAGAAGATATACCATATACCAAGCTTTCAGATGCTTTTTTAAAGTATTAAATATTAAATATTTTGTTTGCCATGATCTAATTGCACTTTTTAAATTTTATTTATTTATTTACTTAAAAAATTTTTTTATCAGTGAATCACCATGAGGTAGTTACAGACTTACAAACTTTTGTGTGTGTGTTTCAGTTTTACAGTGGTCGAGTGCCCATCCCTTCATTTTTATTAGTGAATCACCATGAGAAACAGTTACAAACTTATGAACTTTCATGCTTGCATCTCAGTCATACAGTGATCATTTAAATCCCTCCACTAGTGCCCATTCCCCTCCACCAATGTCCCCAGTATCCCTCCCCCCACCGCCACCCCAACCCCCACCACCCCACACTGCCTCTGAAGCATGGCATTATCTTTTGTTCTCTCTCCTTTTGGGTGTTGTAATTTCCAATAGAGGTATTGAGTTGCTACCATGTTCAGTCTACAGTCTACTTTCGGCACGAATCTTTCAACCCAAGTGGGCCACCAACTCTAATTGCATTTTTAACAAATTACTGTTATAGTCATCAAATCAAGTGGTTATTCATGTAGATATTATCAAATAATGGCAAATATTGACTTCTCTATGTTTATCAAAAATATTTAGTGGTTGTGAATGTTAATGTTTAGTACTAATAGCACTGTAGCATTGTTGTCCCATTGTTCATCGATTTGCTCAAGCAGGCATCAGTACCGTCTCCATTGTGAGACTTGTTACTGTTTTTGGCATATCAAATACCCCATGGGGAACTTGCCAGGCTCTGCCATGCGGGCGGGATGCTCTTGGTAGCTTGCCCGGCTCTCCGAGAGGGATGGAGGAATTGAACTTGGGTCAGCTGCATGCAAGGCAAATGCCCTACTCACTGTGCTAATAATAAGTAAAATTTGAAAAGGATAGGGAAATTAAGTAAAGGTAAACCACAAAAAAAATATATGGCCTTTCTTCTTTTTGGAGGGGGGTTATTTAAGGCTTACTCCTGACTCTACACTCAAGGATCACTCCCAGTGGCCTCAGGAAACCATGTTGGGTGTTGGAGATTAAACCTCAATTTGCCTCATGGAAGGTAAATGTCCTATCCATTATGTTACCATTGAAACCCCAAATATTTATTTTATTTTTATAGATGATATAGCAAGGACCTGACAAGGACAATTAAATATGTTAGCAAGAAACAGAATAGAGGAAACTTAATTCTATAAAATAATAACAGAAAATGAAAAGTAGATTTATATGTTTAGTTATTTCAAAAATTTGAAAGAAGCTATAACATTCCAATTATAAATCATGTAGATGTAATTCATAACAATTGGAACATTGTCTTAAAAATTGGGATTTCAATTTCGTCTTACAATAAAATGACCTCTAAAACTGCCTTGGAATTTTTAATTATATTTTAAAACTTAATGTAAATTAACAACGGTTGAATAATCTAGCAAATTTCTTCTTTTTAAATTTGTTGCATATATGCTGTATAAGAAAACTACAATAATAAAAATGGAAAATAAGCAGCACTTTATTATTCTCAGAGACAGATTTAGTTGTGTTGCATCAAAATCAACAAGCATAAAATAAATGGAGAAACAGCTTGGTTATCTGACATATTTTGAATTACTCAAGTGTATTGAATTATTTAGTGTTTAATGAAACGTATATGCTAACATGATAAAATCTTATGGTTCTTAAACCAATACACCTAGGATGTTATTTTTTGACATTTAATATTTTATAATTTTACTATACCTATTTTTTTCAAGGGCCTTGATTCATGCTATCAAGGATCCATCAACTCCATGTTCAGATTCATAATTTTATCTACTTAAACATTAACTCAGCAACAGTGATCAAACAGATATATAGATATGTATAATATTTATATATTGTTCAAGTAGTGAGAATATTTACAATTTGAAAATAAATTTTAAAGCACAGATATTAAGTTCACTGTCACTGTCATCCCGTTGCTCATGGATTTGTTCGAGCAGGCACCAGTAACGTCTCTCATTGAGAGACTTATTGTTACTGTTTTTGGCATATCCAATACACACGGGTAGCTTGCCAGGCTCTGCTGTGCGGGGGCAATACTCTCAGTAGCTTGCTGGGCTCTCAGAGAGGGACGGAGGAATCGAACATGGGTCGGCCGCGTGAAAGGCGAATGCCCAACCACTGTGCTAAACTTGAAAGTTTATATAAATTCATTAAGCAAATATGTTTGCAGTATCTATTAACTAATACTCAAAGCATCTTTTATAAATTGAACATTTTTGCAGTAGACAGGAAAATACAGATTTATACAATATTAGTAAAACTCTTGAGAATTCATTTGTTATGATTAAAATTTGATTTAGTGATATAGTTTGTTAATGAATTTTTGTAAGTTATTTTTACATCTTACTTTAATTTTCATATAAAATAAAGGCTGTCATCCAAAACATTTTTTTGTATTTTGGCAAATAATTTAGTCTAAATAGCCATGGAAAGCGTAAGCAACAAGATTGTATATCTTCTGGAAATTTCAATATCAGAATATTAAAGGCAGGTTTAATTTTTAATTAAATCACCATGAATTTTACAAATTTATTCATGATTTGGTTTCAGTCATACAATGTTCTAATATCAATTATTCACCAGTGACCACTACCCTCCACCAATGTTCTGTTTTCCTCCCTCCCCCAACCAACCTCTATTCAGACTCTCTATGTAATCTTTCAGTTTTCCATCTATTTCAGAGTGACCACTTTGCTCCACTAATATCCAATGAAGTATTCTACCCTTCCTTGACCTAACCTTCCTACACCCTCTCAGTGACCAGCTTCTCACTATAAACTGGTTCTCTTGTTTCTTATTTTTGTTGCCTTGGAGCATTTGTTATTCCTCAATTATTTATCTTTATGTCCTGCATATGAGAGAGAAACAATTGACGTGTATAGTAAACTAACAGGCTACAAAATAAATGTACAAACATTCATGACTTACTATATACAAATAATAAAGTGGAAGAGAAAGAGAGATAGAGGGATGGAGGGAGGGGAAGAGGGAGGGAGAGAGAGAGAGAGGAAGAGAGAGAGAGAGAGAAAACTATCCCTATCCCATTCATTGTTGTGTCTGAGAATATCAAATTACTAGGAATCAATTTAACAAAAGAGATGAGAAGAACATACAAAGAAAACTACAAAACTACAAAGCACTACTAAAAGATATCAAAGAAGACATGATGAAATGGAAACATATCTCTACTCATGGATTAGGAGGATTAACATTATTAAAATGTCAGTAGTCACTAAATATTATGTCCTCATAAGGACATTCTTGACATACTTCAAATAGATCAGACACTCCTGAAATTCATATGGAACAATAAACTCCACTAAATAGTAAAAAAATCCACTGTAAAAAGAAGATGGGAGGCATTGCTTTCCTCAACTTCAAACTAATACAAAGCAGCAGTAGTTAAAGCGGCATGGCACTGAAATAAAAACAAACCATAAGATCAATGGAATGATACTGAAAAGCAAAGATGACTCTGAAATATATGAGCAGATTATCTTCAATAAGTGAGAGAAGCATGTAAAATGGAGCAAGGAAAGCCTTTTTTAGCAAGTAGTGCAGGAAAAACAGGTCAGATACTTGCAAAAATAAAAACACCTCAAATAACTTTATAATGCCATGCACAAAAGTCAAATAAAGATTAACTAAGACAATGATATAAGACCTAAATCTATAAGATACATAAGAGAAAGCACAGAAATAACTCTCACTGAAGTTTAAGGTATCTTTAATGATCCAACAGCTTTGGTTAAGCAAGTGTAAGCAATGATAAATAAAAGAGACTACATTAAATTAAGAAAACAATGATCAAACTACCAGTACATCCCACATGCTGGGAAAAAGGATTTGCCCACCATTCACTAGATACAGGGTTAATATCCAAGATGTATAAAGCATTGATAGAACTTAACAAAAATCAAACGACTCTATTAACAATGAGGAACAGAGATGAACAGAAATTCTCTCAAGGATAAAACACAAAAGGGCCAAAAGTACATAAAGGGAGTTTAAGATTATTTCTGTCACTGTCACTGTATCACTGTCATCCTGTTGCTCATCGATTTGCTCGAGCAAGCAGCAGTAACGTCTCCATTGTGAGACTTGTTACTGTATTTTGCATACGAATACACCACGGGCAGCTTGCCAGGCTCTGCCATGCGGGCGGGATACTCTCGGTAGCTTGCCAGGCTCTCCGAGAGGGATGGAATAATCAAACCCGGGTAAGCCTCATGAAAAGCAAATGCCCAAACCCACTGTACTATTGTTTTTGTGGACTGTGCAAATAAAACAGAGGAAAAATGACAGCTTCATATTTGCTTCTGATGTACAAGTACGTATCCTTGGGCAGATGACAAATCAGAGGGTGAGTTTGAGGATGGCTGGAGCTTAGATAATAACAACTGAATTTATACATGTGATAATTTTTTTATGGAGTATCACTATTTTTTGTGTCACTAAATATGCACCTAGATTAAAAAAAACACACAAATATCTCACCTGATCTCCCTAGGTACACCCTACAACTATGCATCTATACACCTCTCACAGCCCAGGGGTCTCCAGGGCACCTACCTCCTTTCCTCTTCCTCCCCTACCCTGACTCTGTGTCTCAGAGAGAAGCTGAGATTCCTGAAGCTACATCTCCTGCCAGAAAGGTCTCATGCAGTAACTCTAGAGAGACTGTCTAGCTAACTCCCATGAGGCCCTGCAGCACTCCAAAGCAACGACCCACCAAGTGATTCAGCCAGGGGCAGGTCACTGGTCAGCTGTGAGCACTGTTTCACTTTCTGTTTAACCTTTGAATTACTCAGCATCTTATTTACTTACTTATTTATTCATTCATTTTACTTTACTTGTTTTATTTTATTTTTATTTTTATTTACTTATTTATTTCTAGAAATAAAATTATTTCTATCACACACAATCCCGCCCCACTCTCAAGATTCATGGAAGGGAAATCAGCTCCATTAATCTTTTAAAACAAACCAAGAGGACTTGAGCAATAGCAAGCGGGTAGGGCATTTGCCTTGCACGCAGCCAACCTGGATTCAATTCCCAGCATCCCATATCATACCCTGAGCACCACCAGGGGTAATTCCTGAGTGCAGAGCCAGGAGTAACCCCTGTGCATCGCCAGATGTGACCAGAAAAGCAAAAAAAGAAAAACTAAAAATGCTGCTTTTCAGTCAGGATAATGAGCATATGAGTTGGGAGAATGAGTTTTATGGTCTTTTAGTGGGAAGTATGGGCAATGAGAACATAAAAGGGATGTTTGTAGTGTGTACTAGTAATGGCACTAAATAACTAAATATATGGCTGCATTTGTAGATTTGAGGGCGCAAGTACAAATAAGGGAGCAGATGGGGTCAAACACCTGAAACCTCTAACATGCCTGATGTTTACTCTGGATGAGACACAAGTCATGAGTTTGTTTAAAGCAGAGAAATGATTCAACTTGATTTCTAAAAAGGATAATTTTGACTTGATTAGAAGTATTATTAGCACTAAATAGGAAAATTGGAAATGAAACTACTATAAATACTATCCAAATCATTTGATACTCAAGTCTTTACAAGAAGCATCAAAAGGAAATAAGGCAGTGATGCAGTCCAGGATATTTATAACCCAGTGATTGAATTAGATTCTCAGACAGTGTAATGTATAGATGGTAAAGTAATGACAACAGAAAATTGAGTCTAGACACACTGTAGAGACTGGAAAATGTGGAATGATGAACAACTTAGCTATACAGGGACATTTAAAAGGAAGGAAAGAAAAATGTTACCTTTTAAAAGAAATGTAAAAGACTTGATTTACATTTAAATGCAATTATTAATACAGGTACAATGAGGAATTAAAACAGATTATTAGCTAAAATAGCATAGATACTTTTGTTGAAATTCTCTAGAGCTATTTCAGTTAATAGAAAGAAAAGGTGTATATATTAAGAAATAGTAAAAGTTGAATTCAAAATCTATTTATAGCTTCTTAATAGCTTGATATAAAGAAAATAAAATATTGTCTAAAGATGCTTTTACAGTTAAGAAAATTTCTCTAAATATATATGTGATCAGGGCTGGAGCGATAGCAGAGAGGTTGGGCGTTCGCCTTTCATGCGGCCAACCTGAGTTCGATTCCTCCGCCCCTCTCAGAGAGCCCGGCAAGCTACCAAGAGTATCAAGTCTTCTCGGCAGAGCCTGGTAAGCTACCGGTGTGTATTGGATATGCCCAAAACAGTAACAATAAGTCTGTCAATGAGAGACGTTATGAGTGCCCGCTCAAACAAATCTATGAGCAACGGGATAACAGTGACAGTGATGCACTAAAGAAGGAAATTAATAATATTTAAGTAGAAGATAGGGATAAGATCAAAGTGAGAGAGCCCCATAGGATTTATAAATGCAAAATATTACTCTTTAGTTGTAATTGGACAGTTAATTTAGTTTTTTTTTGCTGAAGTAGAGGTTTAGAAATTGCCCTAACCCACTTTACTAAAATGTTTTGATTTTAATATTTTAATATTTGAAATAAATTAATGTAAATAATGATGCTTAATTGATGGTCCTATCATACATTCTAGGTGATTATTGAATGAAGAGGATTAAGAAGTCATAAACAATAACATAAAGTAGAGTATTTTAGATCACCCTGCCTATTTCTTCAATAGTTGATGGAATAGTTAAAAGACAAAAGTTAAAGGATAGTATTAGTGTGAGTATTGCTAGAACTGCCCAAATGCCCCACTCCCTAGGCTGCCACCCAAAATAATAGCTAAGAGAAATATGAACAAGAGTGGATCAAAGGAGGAAGGTGGTACAGAAATTAGAAAATTCTTTCTCACTGTTCTTGTCACAGAACTCAAATCACTTGCACATCTCTATAAAGCCACTAATATGGTATGCAATTGGATGGTAGAATTCTTAGCAAAATTACCGGTGATTTCATAGAATCTATATAAGTGATGATTTCTAAAATTAAATCTTGGGAAAAAATAAAATCAGGGAAATAGGGAAAACTTTTTTACTGTTATCTAATGGAATATATTTACATATTACACATTTAATTTTTATCCAAATTTTAATAGAAAGTAATCAAAATAAAGATATACTCATTTATTAACATATTTAGTGTATTCTTATGAACTATCTAGTATGTTCTACATTGGATCCTTAATACTAAGGAAAATAAAGTAAAAAAAAGATTTAATGCCTGTTTTTAAGAAATAGTTTGTGGGGGATGGAGTGATAGCACATGGGTAGGGTATTTTGCCTGCATGCAGCCAACCTGGGTTTGATCCCCGTTATCCCATATGGTAACCTGAGAACTGTCAGAAGTAATTCCTGAGTGCAGAGCCAGGATTAACTCCTGAGCATTGCTGGGTGTTTCCCAAAAATAAAAAAAAATAGATTGTGAAAGGTTAAAAAAATGCTAATAGAAATATAAATTTTAATGTTATTGTTAGAACTATGGTAATTGTAAATTAGCCATTTAATTCTTTTTTTTTCTTTTCGGGTCACACCAGACAATGCATAGAGGTTAGTCCTGGTTCATTGGCTCATGCTCTCAGGAATTATTCCTGGTAGTGCTCAGAGAACCATATGGGATGCTGGGAATCGAACCCGGGTAGACCGCATGCAAGGCAAATGCCCTACCTTGCTGTGCTATCTCTCCAGCCCCAGCTATTTAATTCTTAAGTATATAGGTATGAATGTAATTATGAAGAGGGAATAATAGCAACTAAAGGGAAATAACAAAGTATAATGTGACATTGAGTTGTGAGTCTTGAGTCATTATTTTTTTTGAATTTTGGGTCTTGAGCCTTGTGTAATCCCAGCATTTAATAACTTCCTTTAGAAGCAGAGCGACAGAGGCAATGGGGTCTAGAGAAGTAGCATATCATTTGAGCCATAGAAAAAGTTTCAAAGAAGAAGGGCATATTCAAGCATGTTGAAAAGTAATTGTAAGGTGATGGTAAACAAGTACTTCTTATTTGAATAGTAATTGGGTTCATGGGACTCAGCAGCACCCTCTGCTATACTGATATAATGAGATGATCTAAAGACAGTCTGAGATTATAGGATGCTAAAAACACACTAAAATTGTATCACTATATAAGGACATATTTTATAAGATGTCTCTATCAGATGGTAAGTAAAGAATCTGTGATCGTAGCTGAAATTGATCACATCAAATTTTAAGTTTTATTTTAATGCAGAGTAATTTATTTATTTTTTCTCTGTTTACTTTTTTTAATTTTTTAATTTTTAAATTTTTAATTTTACTTTTATTTATTTATTTTTTTATTGAGTCACCATGTGGAAAGCTACAAAGTTTTCAGGTTTAAGTCTCAGTTATACAATGCTCGAACACCCATCCCTTCACCAGTGCACATATTCCACCACCAAGAATCACAGTATAGCTCCACCCTGCACCCCTACACCCCTAGCCCTGCCCACACCCCTGCCCCCCACGCCTGTGTAACTAATAAATTTCACTTTGCTTTCACTTTGATTGCATTCATTAATTCAACAAAACTCACTATTACTGTTTGGAGAGTCTCTCCCCTAAAGTCGGACTTGCTGAAAAGGAAGCACTAGATAATTTGTTTTCCATTGCTGAGAATGAAGAGGTATGAAGTCCAGTGACCGCACTTAGTGGCCTCATGGTTTTGGGTTTCTGTATTTTAGTAACTAAGTCCAGAGAAATATCTGCCAGAAGTTGCATCATTGCCAACTTGTACTTCTCAGTTACATTATATTCCACATATGAGTGCAATCTTTCTATGTCTGTCTCTTTCTTTCTAACTCATTTCACTCAACATGATACTTTCCATGTTGATCCATTTATACGCAAATTTCATGACTTCATGTTTTCTGACAGCTACATAGTATTCCATTGTGTAGATGTACTAGAGTTTCTTTAACCAGTCATCTGTTTTGGGGCACTCTGTTTTTATCCAGATTCTGGCTATTGTAAACAGTGCTGCAATGAACATAGAAATGCAGATGCCATCTCTTCTATACCTTTTTGCCTCTCCAGGATATATTCCCTAGAGAGTAATTTAACATGTCTTAAAATCAAATACAGAAATTATTTTATAGGTCATTATTAAACAATCATATATAATCAAAAGGCTAAGTAATATATTTAATTTTCAAAAGGGCCTGCACTGACTAATATGAAAGGGAATATAATGGCTTTAGAGTGTGAAATTGGGAGTAAAAGATCTTTATAGCCAGATCAGAACAATGGAACATGGGTTATTGATGCTTTTGTATTTGAACTGTAAACAGTAAGAATGTCAAATATTTCGTTGTTACTTATGGAAAAATAGATGAGTGTATCTATTGGATGAATAAGGAAGGAAAGGAGAAGTTAAGCATTTAAGAAGACAAGAAGCATTAATTGCACACTTGGAAAAAGTGAATGAGTCAGAAGCATAATAAAAGTCACTGCAAGGCTGGAGCAATAGCACACCACATAGGGCTTTTGCCTTGCATGCGGTCGACCCAGGTTCGATTCCCAGCATCCCATATGGTCCACTGAGCACCGCCAGGGGTAATTCCTAAGTGCAGAGCCAGGAGTAACCCCTGTGCATCACCGGGTGTGACACAAAAAGCCAAAAAAGATAAAATAAAAATAAAAAATAAAAGTCACTGCAATATTAAAGGCTGATTTAAAAGTGCTGTATGGTTTTTAATTGTGTCAACCTTTCTTTCGTGCTATCTTACTCTAGTGATTTTCGGGAGCTCACATAGTTGTTACAAGTATAAACATTAAAAATATTTTGTTGTGACAGATTTAGTCTGGAAGTCCAACTGTCTAAAGATCCACATATGTACACCTTCTCCAGAAGACACTGAGCAGCAACTAACACGGCTCCAGGATTCGGGACTGGGACACATCCGAGCCGCGGGGGGGCACTGGAGTGGGGCGGCGCCAGCCCAAAACTCCAAGTGGTCCAGGCCGCTGGAAGTCACGCCCTCGACCCACCCTCGGCGCCATCTTGCTGACACAATCCACAGAGAAGCGGCAGGCATTCTGGTGAGCAATGCAACCCGGACAATGCTCCGGACCCGAATCGGGGCCAGCAACACCGGTGGGCTGGAAGGAGGAGGTGCTGCCAGCACACCTTCTCCAGATGGAACCCTGGCGACACTGAGCAGCAACTAACACGGCTCCAGGATTCGGGACTGGGACACATCCGAGCCGCGCGGCCGCTAATGCGGCCACGCGACCTTTTCTAATACCTGAAAACATACCATGTTTTAATGGAAAACTAATTATCAATGCCTCCTTATTAGGGTTATCTTGTTTGGGGATATAACTCCCACAACAATAGTGAGTTTTGTGTTGAAATATGGATCGTAATCAAGGTGAAGAGAAAATAAAGTGAAATTCATCAGTTATACAGTTGGGGTGGGGGGCGGGGGATATACCGGGGATTTTGGTGGTGGAATATGGGCACAGGTGAAGGGATGGTGTTTGAATACGGTATAACTGAGACATAAACCTGAGAACTCTGTAACTTTCCACATGGTGATAAAATTTTTAAAAAAATAAAAATTAAAAAAAAAATAAAGATCCACATATGTAACATAAATGGAATTCAAATTTTATATTCACAATTTAAACAAATGAATGAACACAAACATGCTCATTAAAACATGAGTCTTAATGCTACCAAGAGTGAATCCTGAGTGCAGAGCTAGCAGTAAACAATGAGCACTACCTGATATGGGTCAAAACCAAAACAAATGAATAAACACAGGTTATAATTTTAACCTGTGTCTCAGGACAGAGTTCAGTCTTGCATGTGTGAGGCTCTGAATGTGATCTAGATTATATCAGAAGTAAATTCACTAAAAATTAGATGTGTGGATAAAGATGAATGAGTACACACATTAAAATATTTCATATTCAAAATTCTACATTCTTTTAATAATTCTATTACTGTTAAGTATAGACTTCTGTTAATATTAAGACATTTCCATTTATTTTTTAAATTTCTTTCTCTTTTGTAGGGAGGGTTTGTAACCGCATCTGGGAACACTCAGGGGTTACTCCTGGCTCTGCAGTCAGTAATCATTCCTAGCAGTGCCTTGGGGATCATATGGGATTCCAGAGGTGAAACCTAGGTTGGTGGTGTGCAAACACCCTACCTACTGTTTTATATCCCTGGCTCTTTTCAATATCATAATGTCGGATAGCTCCTCTTATACTAAATTTAAAAACAAATTATTTTAGTTATAAAACAGTATCACTGTATCAGTCATCCCATTGCTCATCGATTTGCTCCAGCGGGAACCAGTAACGTCTCCATTGTGAGACTTGCTGTTACTATTTTTGGCACATCGAATACACCATGGGTAGCTTTCCAGGCTCTGCCATATTTATTTTAAAAATATAATAAGAAAAAAATAGAATTATAGTCAAAGATGTTAACATTGGTTACATTATAATCTCCTGTCCAAACACTGGGCTTTTGATTTATCTAAAATAATTTTTCATTTAGTCACATTAAAACTAGTTTGCATACTTTGGCTTTCTTTAATTTGCAATATCTATGCATATTTTTTAATAACATGTTTAACAAGTCCTAGTTCTTATAATAATAAATAGCACAGTGGGTAGGGCATTTGCCTTGCGTGCGGCTGACCCGGGTTTGATTACTCTGTCCATCTGGGAGAATCCGGCAAGCTACCAAGAGTATCTTGCCCGCACGACAGAGCATGGCAAGCTGTCTGTGGAGTATTCGATATGCCAAAAACAGTAACAACAAGTCTCGTAATGGAGATGTTATTCGAGCAAATTGATGAAAAATGGGAAGACAGTGCTACTGTGCTACAGTTTAAACCTGTCACTGACACATTATTGACTAATAATGTATTTATGTGGTTAAATTATTTTATAATATGCATGCATATTACATATATCTTTTGCATTTTTCAATATTATATTTTAAAATATAATACATGGAAAGGTCAAAACATTATTGTGTATATGAAAGGCAAACTTATGATGGATATAATTTCTCAGCTTTGCACTATTATTGCTTCTAAAATATTATTTGGATAACATGGTCAAGTCATTTGAAAGTTCAAATTTTATTACTTGTAATAGCTATTTCCACTTATATGACACTGTGACAGATTCATTGACAATAAACACAGGTAAGCCAAAGAAATTCCCTAGAGATTTTGAAATTAGAATCAATATAAAAAGGAAAATATTTTATACTATTAATATTTTCAAAGTATTGCAAACATACTTAGAAACCTTAGGGAAGAATTTTGGTTACTGAAAACCATTTCCATTAGAACTAAGCTAACATATTTAAGTGTTCCATTTTTCTTTGTATAAAACTTAAATATAAATTCTAAAATGTTTCATCCTGATAATTTTTTAAAACAGAATTTAAATTGGGATAGTCTCTTTGATAGGTGTGTTTAGAGGAAAATATAGTTTTAATACAAATCTTGCTTGATAATTTTTAAATAACTTGTAACTTATTATTGAAAGTGTATATGATCCCATAGCAAACTAGAAGTAAATATACCTTTTATAATCTAATGTGGGCAACCATATATACCATTGGAAATGCCCTACTTAAGGCCAAATGTTAAGAAGTTTGCCCATCATAAAAGACAGGTTTTAAAAGCTTTTTATGATTCTTGAAAATCTGGTTAAAGATTATAGTCCTCTAACTGTTGCCTGCCCATGAAGCTCTGATTGGTGACTTCAAATTAGAATGATAATTTTGTAGGATAGTGTGTTCATGAGGTGTTCATTTCTCTGACATTTTCTACTATACCTCTCCATTCTCTTTCGATTCATTGAATCTCATTTGATAGACTTCCGTAAATCATACAGGCTTTTCCTTGTATATAAGTTCCTTCTCAGATATTCCTTCTTTCAATATTCTTTATTTATCATTTTGAATAGGAAGTGTCTTGGAGTTTTCCTAGTTGGCTCCATTTTTTGCAGGGACATTTTGGGCCTCTTAGATCTTGATGCTTGTATGCCTTAACTCTGAGAAATTCTTATCAATGATTTCTCGAACTATTGTTTTTTTTTTATCAAATTTGCCTTCCTATTCTTCAGAAACTCTAATGATTCTGATGTCTACCCTCTTGATTTCATCCCCTAGTTCTCTGGCAAATTGTTCATTTTTTTGGAGACTGTTTTCCACCTTCTGTTGTTTCAAAGTGATTTTTTTCCTTCTCGTGTGGGGTTTCTTGATATTTCGCTCAGCTATGTTATTCTGCTATTCAAAACATCTGTTAAATTTTTATATCACCTACCATGCTATTCTTCCTGTCATTTATGATTGTAATAGTTTTCTCAATTTGACTCATAATTTCCTGTGCTTTACAGAATACTTGTGCCATCATTTCCTTGAGTTCATTAAACTTCATCATCATGATGTCACTAAAGTCGTTGTCTGAGTGCTTACTGAGTTGGTTGGTGTTGTTTCATATTCAGTGATACTATTTTTATTCAGTGAACATAGTGGATTTCTATGTGTTTTCCACAATGGTTTTCTAGTATTCTTGTGAGGTTTTGTTTTCAGACTCCTGAAAGATGCTGAAGGATTAGAGTGTGGGGACATTCTCTTTCTCTCTTGCTGTCTTCCCTGAACCACAGGAACTATAACTGTGATTAGTGAGTGATTTTCTGAGTGGACATGCAGATACGCTTATGTGGCAGTGCACTATAGGAACTGTAATGTGGGCCCGCTAATATGGCATGGTTTAGGGGTGGAGACTCTTGGGACTTAGGTAGAAAAAGAGCCACTTAATAATTTTTAAATTCAATTATAGATTTCACTGTTATTTTATGGAAACAGCAGATGTTTAAATATACTGAAAATACTATAGCATCTTATGTGTGTCAATTAGATTAAACAAAGTTTGTAAAATGCTAAATAAATATAATAAAATTAGTTCTACTCAAATATAAGACATCTTTCATTTTTCTCTCCACTTTTGACTTCAAGTCATCATGTTTATGCTCTCTAGTCCCATATTCTCTGAATTATCATTTATGAAAATTGAAGAATCGAGTTCATTACTTTATCTTTACTTCTGATGGTTTAGTTATTAAATAACCTCTGTATTTGTCTTCTAAATATTTTTTGCAGTATACTGTAGTTACTATTCAAACTTAGAATGAAGATAATTATAGCAATCACTGATATTATTGTCTGGTTAAAAATACATGATTAAGATAGTTCTTTTTTTTTTACTTTCCCTTTCAAAATTATATGTATCACTGATCTCTTCCTGCTGACAAAGTTGTCTACTATAGTGCTACTTATGTCCCAGGAAACTCAAACTAGAATATGGGAAACTGGCATTATAGAACTAAATGTGCTAATTGAAGAATTGTACAGTATAAGTGTTATTTTATCAGTCTGAGGGTTGAGTTCTTTTGTAAAGAATAAGAATTACAATATGAAAAAAACCCAAAACATTTCTTTACTTTTAAAGGGAGAAATATAAATGCCTGCATACGTGCCAGACTACATTTTGTTAATCTATTGATGTTTTATGTTAGAGTATAATTTAAAGTTGCCATAATATTATATTTAAATAGTTTTTATTGGGATAACAGTGGTTTGCACTACTGTATATGTCTTAGGGTATTTTCAAATTGTTATTTTGTTTGTTTGTTTAGGGGCTTCACCCAGAGATTCTCAGAACTTGTTCCTGGTTCTATGTTCAGTGATCAGTCCTCGTGACCTCAAAAGATTGTACAAGGAGCCATGAATCAAACTGAGTTTGGTTCCATGCATTACAGGTGAGATATCTTCTGTGCTATTTATATTGTTCCAGTCCCTAAAACTGTTAATTTAAAATTAGAGAAAAACACAATTCAATTTTGCTACCTTTCACAATCCATCTTTCTTTCTGTTTTTTCTTTCTTCCCATTTATGATAAATTTACTTTCCATAGTATAAAAATAATCAAATGCTTATAAAATATTAAGATGAAGTGTATTCTCTCTTATTACAACAAAAGAATAAACACCATCTCCAAAATCCAACAAATAAGATGGTTATTTTAAAAAGCTTCAGCTCTCATTTGGTTTTCAAATATTTAAAGTTATTTTCATAGCTTACATTCTTTTTCATACCTTTTCAACTAGTTTCACATGTTCTCTGTAAATATGTACTGGTATTTCTACAATTATTCCAAATTAAATATTTTTCTTATATTTTCTGCATATCCATTGTGTTCCTGAAGTTTCATGTTTATTCAAGGGCAAACCCAATTATCACAAACATTTAGGTAAACTCCTTTTATTAATTGTTTTCTAGATTGTATTCTTCAAAGCATTTAGAGGTCCTACTATTCCTTTTGAAACTTTTAGTTCATTAGATAATAATAAACATGAATATCTTCTTTCTGAGCTCTGACATATTTGCACCCAGAAACTTTACAGCAAAATTTTAATACTTGTTATGCATGTGTGAAGAATTAGAAAAAAATTATTGAATGAGAGTTCCTCCATTTTCTAGGGACATCTGTAGGCTTTGATATCAAAATCAGAATATTTCTCTGTTAGGGGTTTAATGGCAGAGAATCTCTTGCCCACACACCTGGCTTATGTGGCAGTGGGCCCCTCGGAGGAGATGGGCTCCAGATTCCCTCCTCGCCTCGAGCAGAGCTCCTGGCGGCTGGAGACCTCCAGAACCTAGCCACAGCCATGCTCAAGGCCCCTCTCCACATGTTTGGACAAGCCTCATGTATGAAGGTACCGGCAGAGGAACCCAGGTGTGTGTAATCCCATCAATGGCCAACAACCAGGGACTTAAAAGCAAGCTCCCAGAAGCACTCAGCCACAGATTAGGATATTTTATAACCTACTTCACTGTCTGGGAGAAAGTAGCAAACTACTGAGAGTTTCCTGCCCACATGGGAGAGCCTTGATAGCTTCCCATGGTGTATTCATATGCCAAAGCCAGTAACAAGCTGGATCTCATTCCCCTGACCCTGAAAGAGCCTCCAATACGGCATCAGCATCGTTGGGAAGGCCAAGTAGAGAGAGGCTTCTAAAAATCTCAGGGATAAGATGAATAGAGATGTTACTGAGACTGCTCGAGATATTCGGCGATCAATGGGATTTCGTGATTCATGATTCATGAGGGGTTTACTATGCAAATAAACAAGTTGATTTTAACTATCTAAACTGAACAATCAATACAGGGGATATGTTGTAGTGATAAAATGCATGCTTTGCATGTATGAGAGCTGGATTCAATTCCCTATACTACAAAAAAACTAAAAATTGTACATTAAAATTCTAGTAATGTATATACAAATTAGTATGATCTGTTCTGAAAGAGAAATTTATTAAGCAGTAGAAAATCATTAAAAAATGTGATGTTTCAGCAGTTTTATACATCATGTTTCAGACATAAAACTGTTCATTATAAATAAAATATTTGGCATTGTTTATATTGCAGAATATTTCTAGATGATTATCTTGAGGACTTATGGAGCTAAAGCTTATTTATTTCATATCTTCTGAGAATGATCATATTTTGGTTGATAAGGTCTAATACTTTGAATATCTTTCTTTTATACAGTTATAATTCTTGCAGTTATTTCAAGTGTAAGGGCAAAACTCTGTTTCAATATCTTGGCTAGTAACTGAAGCCTATTTAGCAATTTTTCTCTTTATAGGTAATGATTACTTTTTCTAGACTGAAAATGTTCTCATTAGGATTTCAATAGTCTTTCAATGATGTGCTTATGTATTTTTTTATCTATACCTAATTTGTATTCTCTGCATTTCTTGCATCTAAAATTCACTATTTACACTATTTTCTAAATATTACCTAAGCATCTATTCTCCTAAAGTAAATATTGTATATACAAGACATTGTATTTCTGTCTCTGAATTTTTTTAATCAGATTTTGTATTTGTTTGGTCTGATTTTTTGATAGTTTTGCTTCTTATTTTCTCATTGTGGTTCATTTTCAATGATATCTACTGGCCTATCCTTAATATAATTTATTTTCTCTGGTATGTCCAGTATATTGATAATACCATTGAAGCAATTCATTACCTGCTTTTTAAAGTAAGATCTAAAGTAACAGTTTTTCTCAGTGTTTCTGTTATATAGTAAGTTTTCAGCTACTCCTACATAGCAAATCTTTACAAACCAAGTAACTCTTCAAGAACTTCACTGATTCAATCCAAAATAGAGTCACCTTTGGAGAGCTTATACCAGCAATAGACAGAATTATCCCTCAAATGCTTGTGATATTAGAAGATTTCCTTCTTCTCAGTTGCATTTAACCACTATGTACTTGTGTGGGGACCTGGAGCACCATTGGACACAGTGTAAATAACTTGCTACAATGTCAACAGGCTCAGTCTCATAATCATGTGACAGTCCATGAACAGTTGGTAAGTTGATTTTGCTCCTAGGCAAGCCACTGCCTATTCTGTTCCTAGACAGGCCACTAATTCAGAACTCAAGTTTTTCAATACTTGCTCTTTGAAAACACACTGAATGATATTTCCATCACTCCCATTTTTAGTTTGTGGGATACTCCTGGAGATGCTCAAGGATAATTCTTGACTCTGTGCTCCAGGATCAGTCTTGCACAGTACTCTGGGATTCCATAGTTTGAACATGTGTTGACCGTGCATAAGGAAAGCAAGTACCCTAGCTGCTGTAATCTCTATTTGTCCCTGTATTTTCTTTTTATTCACTATTTTATTTTATTTTATTTTTTTGTGAATCCTGAATACAGAGTCAAGAATTATCCCCGAGTATCTCCAGGCATGGCCCACAAACCAAAATTGGGAGTGATGAAAGTATCATTCAGTGTGTTTATAAGGAGCAATTCACTATTCTATTTTCAGAACTGATGGCTGCTTCTCCCGGAAGGGAGCATAAATTGAGGCTCCCATAACCATGCCGCTGACCTCTGCGCTAGGGGCTGTTTCCACTTGGGGCGCCCCAGAGAGGGACTGATGAGAGTCCTCCTTGCCCCATAGGACTGAGCCCTGGCAGCCAATTTCCACCACCCAACCGCTGCTACTCTCCAGCCCACTTTCCACACGCTCAGGCCGAGCCTCATGCGTGAGTGAACATATTCCTGGACCACGCAGCCACAAAGCGTCTGTGCAACATTTTATCATAGAGGGAAATAATTGTATATGCCTCTTGGAGAGCCCAGCAAGCTACCAAGAGTATCCCTCCCCCCACACACACACACACAGCAGAGCCTGCAACCTACCCGTGGCATATTCGATATGCCTAAAACAGTAACAATAACAGGTCTTGTTCCCCTGACCTTGAAAGAGCCTCCAATCGTTGGGAAAGATGAGTAAGAAGAGGCTGCTAAAACCTCAGGGCAGGGAGGAATAAAGATGTTTCTGGTGCCCGCTCAAGTAAATCGATGAACAACGGGATGACAGTGATACAGTGATTTTATATTTACTGTCACTTTCTTATTCTATGATTTAAAGAAATTAAAAGTTTTTGTCTCTAGTGACCTCAGAATGACTCTTTACATTGGAAATTTGGTTCATCAATTGCCATGCGACTTCAATATCTCTCGAGTCCAAGCATAATTTTATAGATTGGATTTTTTTTTCATTTTTAGGGTGACCTTCTCTGGAAACTCTCCACATTATAAGTGAAGGCAAAGTTAAATATCTAGTAACATTTGCAAGTGGATAAAAAAATTCATACTTTACATGATTGAGTATTACTAATAATACTTTACATGATTGATATTATTACATCTATTTAAAGAGTACCAAAAGTAATATTTTTTCTCAAACGTGTTTTTCTTTCAAGTTACTTTTTTAAAAATGAGATATTTGTCAAATATTTGAATCTTTGTTTCATTTCAATTTTTATTTACTTATTCATTCATTTTATTTTGGGGCCATACCCACCAGTGCTCAGAGCTTACTGTTGGTTCTGCACTCAGGTTCACTCCTATTGATACTCTGGCAATAACATGGGGTGTCAAGGATTGAACCTCAGTTGACCATTATCCTTAGTAAGTATCCTACCAACTGAGCTATCTCTCCTGCCCTGTAAGGCTCATTGATAAGCTATAAAGGTGTGAGTTAAGGCACACTTCCTTCAGGATTAACTCAAATTCACCAAAGAATGATCTTTAGTGTGTGTTCACTAAATATATGATATTCCCAGGGAATTTTCTACCTGGAATGTCTCCAAATTCAGAATCAGTTCTGGGAATTGTTTACTTGCAACGTTTTACTTATTATTTGTATATTTCAGTGAAGTTTTATCCTAAATATTTACAGTGAAGTAATTGTAAATCTGAGAAGAAACTTATAGAACCTCTAGGTATATTTTTCTATATATATTGGAATTTCCTTTTTCAACTAAAATTTTACAGGTGTGTCTGCTTTTTCACTTCTCTTCTGATTAAAATTGATTATTTTGTAGTATAATTTGAAAAATATTTACTGACGGAGAAGTTAAGAAGATGTTAGCATCGTCAGATAACATGACTATTATAGACTATAGTCACCTGCATTGTTTTCTTTTTTCTGGGGGGGGTCACATCCAGCAATGCTCAGGGGTTTCTCCTGGCTCTGCACTCAGGAGCTCTGCACTTAGTCCCCTAGTGGTGCTCTGGGGACTATATGGGATGCAGGAAATTGAACTCAAGTCTGCTGCATGCAAGGCAAATAACCTCCCTGCTCCCTCCCTGCTGGACTATCACTCTGGCCTCACTTATATTGTTTTAAGATTGCAATAGATCGAGCTTTTCCATATGTATACATAGAGTTTCAATTTATAGTTTTGCACAGGTGAATATATGTATAATGCCAATAACTTCAGTGTCCATAAAAGGAAGTAATTTAGATGCCACAATACTTAAAAGTTTGCCTATTTTGGAATTTTCTTTAAAAATATACAGATGATGGTACTGGAGCAATAGCACAGTGGATAGGGCATTTGTCTTGCACGAAGCTGACCTGGGTTCAATTCTCAGCATCCCCTATGGTACCTCGAGCACCGCCAGGAGTAATTCCTGAGTGCATGAGCCAGGAGTACCCCTGCAACGCTGGGTGTGATACAAAAAAGCAGTAAATAAATAAATAAATAAATAAATAAATAAATAAATAAATAAATAAAATAAAAAGATACAGATGCTTTGTGAGGCTTTGTTTAACCTTGAAGCTGAGCTTAGATTTTAAAAACTAACCTACTGCACATAAGTGAAGTGGCCATTACCCATGCTTGGGTTTATCAGGAATCTTCAAATTCAAATAAAAAGTAAATGGCAAGTGAACGTTGTGTTATATAAACTTTTGCTTGTGAAATATTAATTGATTTTTACTTAACACTTAGCTTAATCAATGTTGCCACTTTAATTTTATAGAATATCAAACTTTTTATAATTTCAATGTTATTGTCCCTTTATAACTATGCAACATTCATTCAGTATTTATCTTTTAGCATTGACCTATACACATGAATATTTTTTTTATCCTGCGTAGGCTTACATAACCATCATTCGGTAAGATAATGTAATGGAAACAACTCATCATTTAACAAGTGAAGTCTGACTCAGGCTGGTAGTGCACTTACCATATTAAAATGGTCCTTTAAGGCATTACTTAATCAAAAAAATTGAACATACAGAAAAAACAAATCTCCATCACTTTAATTTAATTGTTACAGAAAATACTATATTAGCTGCTGATCCTTTGAGAAATTCAGAACAGAGAAAATATTGCCTCTCCATAAAAGCATTGGCAACTTCCCATTGAGTTTGGAAAAGCAGTATACTTACACATCAAACAAGCATTAATTTATTGGATCATTAGGTAAAAGGCAATAGTTATTTGAAAAGAGTGGTACTTTATTTAGTTCAATTCAAAACAAGCCATACCATAATAAATTAAAAGGGAAAATTCACATAATTGATATATACTTAAAAAGTTTTGTATTTTAAAATATGCCATTCAAGTAAAATAAAGTATGACATCAGTACATTGCTTGGTGAATTAAATCAGAATAGCTATGCACTATGCATAGCAGAGTACCAAGGATGCATTCTTTCATGATACAGCATGCTTTCTTCATAGGTTTTATTTAGAGTCAATGTGATAGGACTGTTTTTAGTTAATGCTTCTAGATACTTTTGAAAAATTATTTTAAGTCATACAAATACAAGTAATATGAAATGAGTTATTTATATACTATTGAAGTCTTTATGTATGCCTCTATCTAATGCTTTAGTAAAAATTTAAATAGAATAAAACTCTACACTGTTAAAACTATGAATTCTATTAGGTTTTATTCCAAGAAAAAATAGTAATCCTTTTCTTGAAGTAATTATGAAAGTGTTATATCAGTTATTCATCAGAGCAAATTTTACTATGGGTAAATTATATACATCTTTTGTTAGAAGTGATGAATTAGAAAGCAACAAAAATATATGATGAGAAAACAGCAACAAAATTTATTATTTTAAAATGTTAACAGTTATCTTCAGCCAAATACCAGTGGAACTCTTGTCCCATATATTGTATAATCACAAAAGGGGCAGCAGCACTCTATCTCTCCCACAGCCCACATTCGGTAGTCTTGTGCCATTTCCCCCACCCCGGGGAGGTCGATGGTGATGGGCTAGAGAAGGAAGAAATGAAGGCCAGGCTGGTTGGTCTCAGTTGCAGGTTTTCTGCATTCTCCTCTGAGTCTCCTTCTGCTTCTTCCTCCCCCATGCTACTTCATTCTCCTTCTCGATCCCCCTTTATTCTTCTTCTGCCTTTCTCATTCTCCTTCTCCTCTTGGCTCTGGATCTGGATTCCCCAGCCCACTTTTATAGCCTAGTTTTACAACTCCCCAAGTATTAGGGGTTGGGCCTTACACATAGGTGTGGTCTCAATCAATAGTTAAATTAAAATTAACATACTTCAAAAAAATGTTGGAGTTATAATTTTTCTAAATCATTCATTTTGGGAGATGTGTGTTCAAAGTAGATAAATTACCAAATGTGATAATCTCTTGGTATCTGTATTGCAAACCATAATTCCCAAAAGTAGAGAGTATGGGGTAAATTGTCTGCCATGGAGTCAGGGGGAGGTTTGGAAAAGGGGGTTATATTAGAGACATTGGTGTTGGAGAATGTGCACTGGTGGAGGGATGGGTGTTTGATCACTGTGTGATTAAAATTCAATCATGAACACTTGTAACTGTATCTCATGGTGATTCAATAAAAAAAATAATAATTTAAAAAAAATGACTAAAAGATAGTAACCAAACTGGTCAAAGAAGTTTAAGTGGTAAAACATTTTAAAGTTCATGAAATCTATGATTAAAACCTAGTCTCAGAGGTCTCTACAGAAGGAATATATTTTTTAAATATAAATCTCCAGTTATTGTGAGTATAGTTGATGTATTAAACCCAGACTAAAACGAATAATTCCACTCTCTTATGTTTTAAATATGCTTAATGACATCTTATTTAGAGATAAATTGATAGTGCCAACAATTTAATGTATGCTTACTTAATGCCTCAAACCACTTTTTGTAATTAACAACCCACTGTTAATGAGAAATTATAATCTGTTCTACTATACCTGTGATACATAATTAATAAGCTGAGTCAGTCTATTTAATTTATATTACCATCATGATTATTACTAATTTATAATTATTTCTAATAGATAATTGCACCATATTACTATTACATCAATATTGCTATTTTAAGGATAAACATACACAGAAAATTTTAACTTGAGAAAGATTTGACAGGTAGTGACAGAATGTAATTTATTCCAACAGTAAATATTTTCTTAATTTCAGACTATATTGACTTAGAATATTTAATATTAATGTCAGCAATTCATGTATTAAATTAGTGTGAAGTAACACTGGTACAGAGTAGATGTACAATTTATTTAATTAACTTTTTTATTGATAGCACAGTGGTTAGGGCATTTGCCTTGAATGTGGCCTACCCAGGTTCGATTCCTTCATCCCTCTCAGAGAGCCCAGCAATCTACCAAGAGTGTCTCGCCCACATAGCAGAGCCTGGCAAGCTACCCGTGGCATATTTGATATGCCAAAAAATAGTAGCAACAAGTCTCACAATGGAGATGTTACTGGTGCCCACTTGAGCAAATCGATGAGCAATGGGATAACAGTGATATATGATTGAACAAAAGATTGAACATAGTTACATAGTTGCTCATAATTGGGTTTTAGACATATAATGTCAGCAGTGTATATTATATTTCCCCAGCTAGTGTCCTTATTTCCTTCCTCTCCCTTGCACCCATGGCCTATCTCTCTCTCTCTCTGTATATATATACATATATATATATTCATATATATATGTATATATATATTCAAATTATACATCAAGATATATATATATCTTGATGTATAATTTGAATTTAATATTAACTGTTACACATTCTCTCTTTTCAGATATTGGAAGAATTTACATTTAAAAGTGTTATTATCTGTTTTTAGATTGATAAATATAGATAACACATTTGGACAAATAGTATGACCCATCATGGCAAATTAACTCATTAGTTATTGGAACTAAAATCTAGATTATGCGCTGGTATAATTTTAAATTGAAGTATGAAACTGAGACATAAAGAATTCTTACTTATTATAATTATAATTCTTATATGATATTAACATAGTATTAATGCAATGCTATGTAAATATTTTTATAGTCAAGTATTCTTATTTTAATTAAATAATATCAATACTTTATTTTTCTAAATCAACTGATAGTAATACATTGTGAATAATAGCACACTTAAAATCTCAATAAATAAAGATTTGAAAATATATATCACTGTCACTGTCATCCCATTGGTTGCTCATCGATTTGTTTGAGCGGGTACCAGTAACGTCTCTCATTGAGAGACTTATTGTTACTGTTTTTGGCATATCCAATACATACGGGTAGAGGTCTTGGGGCCAAAAATATATGTTATAAAAAATTCTATACTTATTGATGTATAATACATGTCATTATTTCATTGTTAAATTCAATTTATATATATATATATATGATCATCTCACTGTGATGGTTTAAGTGCATTTTATAATCTCTCTCCTTTTGACCTCTATCTCTTTGTAAATGTGCACACAATTCTGACTTCCATTTTATTTCCTGTTCATATTTTATTCTTTTTAAACTTCCTTATTTATATAAATCACCCGTCTTAGTTTGGGCATAGCCAATTTCATATATATGAGAAGACCTATTTAATGGGTAATGCAACTTTATTTTTGCAAAGTTTAAAAAGACAGGTGTCTTCAAAATCTGTCTGAATGAATTTAAATGATTTTATTTCAAGTGGGATCCAAGGAATCATAGTTCCAATGCATAATAATATTCAGAAAACATGAATATTGATTACCACTCTATAGTATCTCTCAAAGGGACATCTATTAACCTTGATGTCTCCACTACTAATATCTGCAAGATAGAATTTTTAAATAAAATTATATATTATAATTATATACAATTATATCAATAATATAAATAATTAAATTATATACACAGTACCCTTAATATTTTTATGGAAATCAAATTAGTGGAATATGTCAGCAACATTAATGGAAATCTAAAGATAAATCTGTTGATTGCACATTTTATGTTACTGAATAACATTAATGGAAATCTAAACATAAATCTGGCGATTGTAAGTTTAATGTTAGGTTCCCAAGAATACTGAACTCAAACTAAACATTTCTTTAAAAAATCAAACTCATCTCTTTATAGTTTTGTGGTATTTCAGAGTTGGTGATACTCATTTTTGCAGGGAGGCCTTCCAAGCAGTGGTCAGGAGATCCTTAGAGCTGTTTCCAGAGATACTACCAATTTGGTTAGATAGTTCCGTTAGGGACTGAGGATTCAGAGCTTATGAGCTCTGTGATGCCAGGGACTGCCAGAGCCACACTTATTGTGCTAAAGGGCCATTAAGCTGTATTTGGAGCTCTGAGAGACCATATAGTTTCAGATTAAATCTCAAGTTCCACCAATTAGTGGTGGGAAATGTACACTAGTGAAGAGTAGAGTGCTGGAACATTGTGTGACTGAAGTCCAATCAGGAACAACTTCGTAATTATGTATTCGATGGTGATTCAATAAAAAAAATCACTGAATAAAATTCAAAATTATTCAAGTCACATTGCTCACTTAACTCTTTCCCAGGTCCTTAACACATCTTAAAGTAGTTGCTTTGTGATTTAAAAAATTATTAATGATATCTAATATAGAGTCTCTGTGTAGCAATGCCTCCCAGGAAGAGTGATTCTTGAAACCTCTGCAACATTTTTTTTTAACTTTTTATTAGTGAATCACCACAAGGTAACATTTTTAATTTTAATTAAACCACTGCAACATTTTCAGGTGCAAGGATCCACCAAAAAGTCCTATCTCAGAAAGACACTTAGTGAATGAAGTTTTATTGCTATAGATAAAGGTAGAGTGACATCACCTTCAATACTGAGTGTCAGTCCTCCATGATCAGTGCGTCTCACACCCCCACAACTTTATACCCAACAGTTGATAGACAGTTGGGTTTTCTGTAGCTTTCTTGGGCTGCCAAGCATCCCTCTCCTCTAGCAACATGTATATCAGAAAGGCCATGTCATGCTTCTTTGTTCTAAGAAGAACAAAGTTTGAGTTGACATCAAACTCAGAACAGAAGATAGTCTTGAGTAAAGCTATGTGGCCAGAATGGAATATGCTTTTGATTTCTTTCCTATATTCACGTAGAGAAATATTCCAGGTCTTAATGCAAGTTCTTTCATAACCATGGAAGAGTTTGAAAGCTGTGCGTACTTTTCTCTACAGGCTTTCTTTAGATATCTTTAGATATCTAATAATATAAATTTATGCATTTATATTTACATAAACATAATATTATAATTTATATTATGTTTAATATATGTTAGTGTATAAGTATTAATACGAATACATATAATATATCAAGTTTTCACTTACATTAGAATTTATAATTTATGTAAAGTAAAATGAATACTGGTAGTATTTCATCTTAATTTTGCAAAAATATTAGTAAAAAATAGCGAAATACATTGAAACCTGTATTTCCATCTTTATCAAAGTTTGGTAATAGGATTACAGAAGCAATTAAATTTATACTACTGATTTGCAATGTTTCATAAATTCAGAAAAAATATGCCTGCGATGACAGGATAATAAAATTAAAATTAGGGATAATTTTATTTTAGAAACAGATTCATTTTTAGAAAAATTAAATATGACTAAAAAAAGAAGCAAGCTTTATTGAAAAAAGAGAGACAATTAAATAAATTCAGTAGTCCAGTAGTTCAAAACTTAGTATTTTTGTAATATACTAGTAAAATATATATACCAGTATTTTATATATGATTTTATAATTTTTAATATATAATTTTATATATGATATATATACCAGTATTTTTGTAATATAACAGTATAATTTGTAATATACCACACCCATGCTCAAGGCCCCTCTCCACATGTTCAGACAAGCCTCACGCATGAAGGAAGCAGCAGAGGAACCCAGGTGTGTGGGACCCGGGGCTGAGACCTCCAAGGCTGCTCGGATTGGGACTGGGTCTCCTCCGCCCAGATTTCCCATTTCCCAGTAGCTAGGCTGTCACACCCAAGGACTGTCCCCGGCACCGTGTATTCCTGTCAATGGCCAGCATCCAGAGACTTAAAAGCCAGCTCCCCGAAGCACACGGCCGCAAAGCAGCCTCATGATATCTTATAGCCTACTTCTCCCCCTTGGAGAAACTGGCAAACTACTGGGAGTTTCCTGCCCACATGGGAGAGCCTGGCAAGGTCCCCATGGTGTATTAATATGCCAAAACCAGTAACAAGCTGGGTCTCATTCCTCTGACTATGAAAGAGCCTCCAGTATGGCATCGTTGGAAGGATGAGTAGAGAGAGGCTTCTAAAATCTCAGGGCTTGGATGAATGGAGATGATACTGAGACCGCTCAAGAAATTTGATGATCAATGGGATGATGATGATGATGATGATGACCAGAATTAAGTGGAGATACATAAGCTAGCTGAATAATTTATTTTAAAATATTTTAATAGATAAAAATTGTTTGATACATATGTTAAATAAAATGAAAAATATTGAAATACTAAAATTTTCATGCCAGAATTATAAATTAGATATTTTAATATTGCATATAACAAATTTTTAATGTTTCCACATTTACTAACAAATGCATATAAGAAGAATAGAGTAATAGAAACAAATACTAAGGAATATAAGCAAGTACCAGCAAAAAGATTGAAAACAACTCACAAAAGAAAGAAAATATAAAAGTGAAGAGCACAAATTGAAAGTAAGTCTAATACTGAACACTGATACTCCCTCTCTCCTTCCTCTTTCTTTCTTTCTTTCTTTCTTTCTTTCTTTCTTTCTTTCTTTCTTTCTTTCTTTCTTTCTTTCTTTCTTTCTTTCTTTCTTTCTTTCTTTCTTTCTTTCTTTCTTCCTTTCTTCCTTTCTTTCTTTTTCTTTCTTTCTCTCTTTCTTTCTTTTTCTCCCTCTCTTTCTCTCTCTCTATTTCTCTCTTTCGGTCTTTCTTTCTTTCTTTCTTTCTTTCTTTCTTTCTTTCTTTCTTTCTTTCTTTCTTTCTTTCTTTCTTTCTTTCTTCCTTTCTTTCTCTCTTTTTTTCTTTCTCTTTCTTTCTGAACTACTATGTGATACAGTTGCAAAGATTTTATGATTGAGTTTCAGTCACACAATGATTGAACACCATGCTTCCACCAGTGTGCATTTTCTACCACCACATTAATCCTTATTTTCTGTGACTAAATATCAAAAAATATATAAAATATTGTCTTCCACTTAAGAAAATAACACATTTTTAAAAATATAGTGAATGGTTTGATTTAAATTGACCTTGAAAGACAAAATCCAAACTATGAAATCAGCAATGCATAAATACTTTTATAAACATATTATTTTTGAAGAACTAATTATCTTTGGCATATTAGTTTGAGATCTGCAGCAGAGACATTGCTCAAAGGGGAGTACAGGCCCTAAGTTATGTCCCCACAACTCCACCTATCACCAGCAAGCACCATAAGATATTCCCTCAAACTAGACTTTATTATGAACTCTAATATTATTGCCTGGTGGTGATTTTTTCATTTGTCAACTATATCTCCACACAACTGAAAAACTGAAAAGAAAATAACCAAGATATCTCTTCTAACTATGTATAGAAAAAGTTTGAATGGATTCACTAACATGTAAAATTATAAAATAATTATGAAATGAAATATTAATGAAGCGAATGAAAAGAAGGGAATTGGATGTGAAAGATAGCCTCTGTCCCACCACACACACAAACACACAGACACACAAACACACCACACACACACACACACACGAAAGGAATATCTAAGAACACTTTATATGTGGCTGAAGAGATAGTTCAGTGGTTTGGGTGCTTGCAGTGAATGCTACCACAGGACTAACTCCCAGTATTTCACAGGGTCACCGAAGTCCTGCGAGGTATAATCCCTGAGGACAGAACCGGGTGTAAATCCTTCTGTGCCCAGCCCTATGAAAGAAAAATAGAGAAAGAATGCTTTATTTAAAAAAAATATTCTGTCTCTCAAAAATCATATAAACTTTCAAAAATTTATTAGAAATAGATGAACTGACATGGACACAAGAGCTCACATCAACATAATAAATTCAAGTGTACTTCAATTCACTGTAAAAAATGAAAATTAATTTAAATACTAAAACAGAGGCAATATTTAAAATAAAATTGTTTCACTAACTTAGTAAAGTATATACCATATACATTAACATATAAAAGCACTAAGTAAATGCATAAAACTTTCATGTTCAAGGATCAGAAACCGAAAATGTAAATATTAATTAGTTAAGTTTATTAATACATGCAATGCTGTCCTAATCAAAATAAAATGCAGAGAGATATCTCAGTGGGCTAAATCATGTTCTGCCCATAGAAAGCCATGATTTGGTTCCTATACTGCATAATCTGTTTGTAGAACACTGCCAAGAATGTTCATTGAACACAGCATTGTATATGACCCCTGAACACTGCAGGGTACAGTCCTAGTATTCTCGATTCCCCCCTCAAAAAACTGTGTCTAGCAATAAGGATCTATTGCGCTCCCATTTGACCCAGCAATACCACTCCTGGGAATATATCCCAGGGATGCAAAAAAGTATAGTAAAAATGACATCTGCATTTCTATGTTCATTGTAGCACTGTTTACAATAGCCAAAATCTGGAAGAAACCGGAGTGTCCAAAAATAATGACTGGTTAAAGGAACTTTGGTACATCTACAGAATGGAATACTATGCATCAGTTAGAAAAGATGAAGTCATGAAATTTGCATATAAGTGGATCAACATGGAAAGTATCTTGTTGAGTGAAATGAGTCAGAAAGGGACAGACATAGAAAGATTGCACTCATCTGTGGAACATAAAGTAACAGAAAGGGAGACTAACACCCAAGAGTAGCAGAGATAACAACCAGGAAGTCTGCCCCACAGCTTGGAAACTGGCCTCACATGCTGGGGGAAAAGGCAGCTGAGATAGAGAAGGGACACCTAGCAGAGGATGTTGAGAGGACCCATTTGGGTTGAAAGATGTGTGCTGAAAATAGACCATAGACCAAACATGAAGGCCAGTCAATACCTCTATTGCAAACTACAACACCCAAAAGGAGAGAGAACAAAAGGGAATGCGCTGCCCCAGAGGTAAGGTGGGGTGGTGGGGGTTGGGGTGGATGTGGTTGGAGGGATACTGGGAACATTGGTGGAGGAGAATGGGCACTGGTGGAAGGGATGTAAACAATCACTGTATGACTGAAGTGCAAACATGAAAGTTCTTAAGTTTGTAACTGTACCTCATGGTGATTCACTAATAAAAAAATTTAGAAAGAAGAAATAAGGATTCTAGAATAGATATATAATAATAATATATGAATGACTCTTAAATTTCAGTAAAATGCACAAATAAGTGATCTGAGATTGAACAAACCTTTTCAATCTAAATTCACTAAAACATCAATAAAAATACTAGTGAGGATTTTGTATATCTGGAGCACTCATACACTGCTGTTGTAAGAGTGACATTTTTAAAAACATTTGGGTATTTCTTTCTCCTTTGTACTGTGCAGTTCATTACACTTAGCTGTGATTAGTGGACAAAAAGCATACACTGTAATGTAATACTGGGGATCAGTCTGTAGTTCTTTCACATGTAAGGTATGCTTTGCCAATTGAATTATAAACCCTTCCCAGGCTAATTTTATAGCACATATACATAGTGTGCTATATATTTGAATATATTTGATCATATATGTCACAGATAATATGAAACTGAAACACAGTGGCTATGAAATTTCAACTCTAACCACTCAAGTTGTTAAAGATATTTGCTGTTTTAGATATTTGCTGTTTGATATTGCTTTTGTGCTTTGCTTACACTTTCAATATATTTCATGCCAAATGTTTTCCAAATATAATATGCAACATATTTGGATAAATATTTAAAAATATTACTTCAAATGTAAATATAAGAGTAGAGGGACAGAAAAAATTGGCAAGAGGAAGGTTACACATGAAATTTTTTGCAACATATAATGATATCTATAGTTATATAAAACTGAATTAAGAATGCCTTTGTTTCTATCTTAGATCAAGTAATTTTTGGTATATTAATATATGTACTTAAATATAAATGGAGTGATTCCCATAATTTTAATCTATATATACAGTAAGTAAATTTAATGAAATTATTTAAAATAAAAATTTTTAACTACAGAATTCCTGATGTGCTCTTAATACAAGAAAGAAAAATCCTTGCTTGATTTAAAATGAAATTCATTCATCTACCTTTCTTTCATTATTTATTCAAAGTCTACAGTAAAATGTTTTAATAGATGGGCATTTTTTAGTGTAATGATTTCAAATAAAAGCTGAAATAATTAATATCTCTCCATAAGACTCTTTTATATAGATGTGACCGCTAGAGTTTTTCAGTTGTTTTATAGATGCTTTGTCGCCAGTAAAGCAAAAAGATCTTTTTAAAATTATTGAATTAGAATAAGAATTATAACTAACCTTTCAAATAAAAACAGGTTCCCTATACTATTCATAAGATAATTAAATTTTATTCTGTAAGATACAATCTAATTAAAATAAAATGCAATTCTCTACCTGATATATAGTTCTAATATCAAAACATTATTGCCGCTGGTTGTTAATAGGTAAGATAAAAAGTATAATAAATGATATTTTTGAAAAACCTATTCGAAGTAAATTATTTTGTTTGCTGTTGACAGTGATAGAACGATCAATGTTATGTTACAATTTCTGCTCCTTCATTTGTCTTTGTTGTTTAAATGAGGACTGTCAGAGATTGAGAGGGTCGTGCTCATAGCAAATTTAATGTGATTCACTTTATCTCTGTCTGAACAAGGTTTCATGAGATAAAATATTAAATGTACAGGGTACAGGTACATATCCCTTGAATTTAATGAAAAGTTTATAATTCTTCATTTTCTTTTTTAGCACTAACAACATTTTGAAGAAGACACAATCTGAGACAAGAAGTCTATAGTCTTCAACACAAAGTCATAAGTGCCTTTTCTGAATGTCTTAACACTTTAAAACTGTGAAGTATTAATTTGCATTAAGATAGATGTTATGATATATAGAAATGCAATTTTAAAAATTATGAAAGTGTTTTAAAACTATATGAATTTTATTTATATTTTATGCTACTGAGAAAGTGAACAGATGTATGTTAGAAATATATTGGGATTTATTAAAGTGATAAAAAAATTCGTAGCATTTTCTGAATAAATATTCTTATTCACATATTTCCAGTTCCCTTACAATGTCTGACCTAGACATGTATATATGTGTATATGATCTATAGCCTATCACTGCAGCTGGTTCTATAAAATATTTGAAAGTGTAAATTTAATTTTAAAAGTTACAATAGCTTAAGAGTACTTTTATTTATATTATCATCAATATATCTTTATATAATAGCAGGCTTAAATATAATTGTCATTTATTTCACAAAAAGACCTCTAAATATGCATATATGGTAAAATATAATAATAATTCATTTTAACTGCATTTTGTCATTAATCAAGATACATTTTTTCACTAAACAGTTAATGTTTCAAAGGATTAACCTTGTCTTCCTATTATGCAAAATCTTTTAGCTGTATGTAGACTATATATGTTAAAAATCTCTCAAACATGGCAAATATATCAAACCATATAAGCTTTCAGGTTTAAATGACATAAAACCACAAGCAGATAAACTGAAGTTGCAAGGACTAAGGTGTTCACCTTAACTGTGTACACAACACTGATTCAAACTCAGGTCTTTGGCACTGTTTGCCCCACCCCAATATTGCCAGGTTTGATCCCCAAATACAGTACCAAGAGTTGATCCTGAGTACCACTGGGTGTGGCCCAACTGTTCACCCTTAAAAACTAAAAGTTCATTACAAAATAATTCTGAGATGAACAAATTCATAAACATGCTATGTAAAAGTGAAAAAAAACTGATAAAACAATTTTTAAGTAGCTAAAGTTTTTTTTTTTTTTTTTTTTGCTTTTTGCTTTTTGGGTCACACTCGGCAATGCACAGGGGTTACTCCTGGCTCATGCACTCAGGAATTACTCCCGGCGGTGCCCAGGGGACCATATGGAATGCTGGGAATTGAACTCAGGTCGGCTCTGTGCAAGGCAAATGCCCTACCTGCTGTGCTATCGCTCCAGTCACTTATACTCATTAAAAAATAATAAATTCATAAATTTTAATTAGAAAAATAAACATGCGTATGTTCATTGCTGTGCCATGTTTACAATAGCCAAGATAAACAAACAACATAAGTTTCCAATGACAGATGTATGGATAAAAAATGTGCTTTATGTACACAGTGAGATTAACAATAAGGTAAAAGAATATATGAAATCTTGCCTATTGAAATAATTAGAACTTAAGGGTTTGATCCTAATCAAATGAAGTCAGTTGAAAGACAATACTAAATTATCTCATATACAAGCTTTACAGAAGCAAAGCATGGGAACAGAGTAAAAAATAAATGAAAATGAATTTGAACTCAGACCATAGAACTAAGTTTACCAAACTGCAGTGTTCAGAAAGAAGATTAAGTGAGGGAAGTGACAATGGTTTGGGATGGAAGAACATTAGTATATTGTTGATGAACATAGCATGAGAATATCAATATAAAAGATATGTAAACTGGTAGTAAAATATATATAGTCCTATAAATTAATATGACACATTAAAAAGTTAAAAATCTGGGGCAAGACAGAAAGTACAATAAATAGGGTGCTTGCCTGGTATGCTGCTAACCGTGATTAGATCCTGGGAAGATTATGTAGTGTTTTGAGCAATCGCAGGGAGTGATCCCTGAGTGCAGAGCCAGAAATAACTCCTGAGCACTACTGGGTATGGCCCAAAGACTAAAAAATATTTAAAATGTAAATTAAAACACAAAATTTACAAAATATTTTTGAATTAGGGAGGAAACATATATTTTCCAATTAACTTTTAACAGCTAAAACAATGAAAAAAGTACAGCAGAAAATCTCAGACAATTAAGCATTTTCAATTTACTTGTCAGAATCATCAGCAAAATTTTTGCAAATCGAATTATTTTTCTTTTTTACTGTCAACCAACAGTCTGTATTTAATTCATATTATAATTAACACTATATATTACACTGATTTGTCAAATTATTATATATTTGTGTGATTTTATATGCAATTTCTATAATAATATGTATATTAACTTCATGATAACATTTTTGCCTATAACTTTTGTACTTGCAGAAATGCCTGACAATAGAAAGACATAATAAATTATTATCAATTTATATTATCTCTAATTTTCTTCATGGTAATTTAGTACTGAATGATTATGAGTATAAAAGGAAAGAAATTCTAACTTTTAGTACTGCCTATCCAAGAAAAGCAAATGTTTACACACAGTTGAAACTTGTTTTTTTTCTGTTATTATCAACATTAGAATTAAAACTAGTATCAACTTTTCCTACATAATATGACCTAAATTTATTTCATTTCTTCTTTTAAAATGTAAATATATGGATGACATTAACCCTGACTGTCAGTATTGAATCACACCTAGATTCTCCATGTATATTTCTTTACAAAAGTAAAGTAAAATTTTGCAAATGAAATATTCCTCAGGTATAGAATATTTTTCTAAAATATCTTGTTAATTACACTACAAATCATTCTGTAAGCAAATCGCCACAAAAAGTTGCTTCTCAGAAAATATGCATAAAATCAATTTCACACAATGAAATACTTTGAACTTATTTCTTAAAGGGTTAAAAGCTCAATAAATGAAGCTCACTGAAAAAAAACAGTGTATTTTTATTCTTTTGTTCATTATCCTTTAGCATGAGCTTTTGAGAGAGACAAGGATTTTATCCTCCCTTTATGTTTAATACTCTAGATGAATCTATCTGTCATCTCTTTTAATTTAAAAAGGCAACATTGAGGAATCTTAACAATACCTCTGACCCCTGAGAAACAGAATATACAGCACAACATTAATTAGTTGTTTGATGTGAAGGAATATGGCACATAGAATGCCATGGTTCTCTGCTCTGTTGCACAGTATACCACACCACGTTTGTCCATTTATATTTTTGATGACTACCAAAGAGCCAATACCCTTGAGAAACATCATAAGTTAGCAAGTTTGATTGATGTACATTAGGCAGTCAATGGCGTTTCTATTTTTTCTATCTGGAGTATTTCCCTTTTTGAATGAAGGAAAGATGGTCAAAATATGTATCAGACCTTGCATCAAATTAAAGCCCAGAAGATTTCATTGCAATGCTGCTTTTTGTTTCATACATAAATTTACATAAAATTGAGTTACTTAAGATTTCATATCTGTTTCAATTTTCCTTCCATTCTTGACATTCTCAAATGAAAAGCAGTTTCATAGAACACGGCATTAATTGTTGCCGGCGAGTAACACAATCAACTCAGCTATTTTCTAATTTAAGTTCAGGAGACACTATTGTTCTCTGTGAATAGTTCCTCTACTTATAAATTTATAACTTATTCAAATTCATGGAGACTAAAAGAAACACGAACAGAGAGTGTTATCAAGAGGCAGCAAAATGACAACTGGGAGCCAGATCTGGCCTTTAATATTTTGAATGGTTATTTGACCTTCAGTACAGGAATTTTCCCTTTCACAGAAATATTTTTTAAGAATTAATGATAAGACACAGACACAATAAGGAACTACTTATCTCACTTTTATTTTGAATTTTTTTGCTTTATTTTTAAAAAAATTTTTATTAGAGAATCACAGCCTTAACATACAATATTTAGACGTCCTAATCAAGCAACGTTCATATAAATAACATCAATTCTGTTACATGTTCTATGCAGTTTACTATACAAACAGTGCATACATGTAGTTGAAATTTAAAAAGATCAATTTTTAGTGTGTTATTGTGTAAGGAATTCTTGTTTTTATAAATTCCACACAGTTAACTTTAAATTTAATATTAATTGTTGGGCTTATTTCTGTTTAAATTAAACATTATTTAAAGAGTTTTATATATCATCAATTATTTTTTTTACCATAATTCCTTAATTTATTAATAACACCTAGGTATCCAGTTTTCCAATTTGCTTTTATTCTTAAATGTGGTTCATTGTGGGGCTGGAGTGATAGCACAGCATGTAGGGCCTTTGCCTTGCATACGGCTGACCCGAGTTCGATTCCCAGCATCCCATATGGTCCCTTGAGCACCTCCAGGAGTAATTCCTGTGTGCAGAGTCAGGAATAACCCCTGTGCATCGCGAGGTGTTCTCTGTGAATAGTCCCTCTACTTATTCAAAAAACAAAACAAAAAACAAAAACAAAAAAATGTGGTTCATTGAAATAGCAATAGTAAGCATGCATTTTCATTTTCTATAATACTGATACATTTTGATGTTTAGAGACTTCCTAAAAGTTTTTTTTCCTTGATGAGACAGATACTTGTCTTTTCTGTTGAAACATAACCTAAGGGAGCAAGGTACATTTTTTCCCCTATTATTCAAAAAGGTTAGTCTTATGCGCTGCTAGCTCATTATCTGTTTTATTCCATTCTGTCCTTCAGTTGAACTGAATAAAATATATTCAGAAAGATGAATCTTAAAAGCAGAATGTTATCTTCTTAAGCAAATGGAATTCAGCTCACACTTTACTACACATTCTAGAAGATAGTGTAGCATCCTAATTTCAACCTCTTTTTAAAAGATTCTTAAACATGTTAAGAATGAAGAAATATGCAAATGTAGTATAACCTGTTCATGAGCTCAGAAAGGCAATCTAAGTATTTCAATTAGAGGGGAATTGATGAAGCAAGGCTAAAACAAAACTAACTAAATGAATTGCCTGAATGGCTTATATTTGAATAACACAGGATCTAATGTTGAAAATTAGGACCTTTGAATATTCCCACCTCTTTTCTCAATGACTAGTCAAATGTCGGTATTCAATATTCTCAAACATGGTATCTTTCTTTTAGTCTGGGTTTCAATGAATTCTAAAGCTGTTATTTTGCCATACTCATATTTGTTATTCAAGGTTAACACAGTGCCTTGCTCTTTCCATAATGAGGGAAAGAATGAGAAGAAGGAATAGAGGTAGCATGAAAGAAAGTCCAGAGGGGAAAAAAAAGAAGCAAATTGGTTCAATAGCCAATTCTACTTCATAAAGTCAACATGAAGAGAAAATGATAAAAAAGTGTGAAGTTTTAACAACAAAAAAAGGCATCACATTGTATATTTGCATTTATTGGTTTTATGTATAAATTTACTTATACCACACACTATTTAAACTTGAAATAATGTGGACTGAAGAGATAGTACAGCGGGAAAAGTGCTGGCTTTGTAGAAGACAAATTTTAGTTCAATCCTCAGTACCACATACACTAGCTCGCACCATTTAGAGTGATCACTGAGTTAAGAGCCAGGACTAAGTTCTGAGCACTCTTAGGGTGATCGTGGCTGTCAAAATAGACAAATAAAAATTACATAAAAATATAAAATGGAATATAAATAACACATTGATTCTCACAATCTCTTTTTGAAGTTGTTTTTGAAGATTCCCTTTTACAACTGTGGAAATTGAATCCCAGTTAGGAAATGCAGACTTTCTAATGTCATTGAACTCTGAAGTAGCTAAGATTTTCATTCAGTCTAACAGAAAGCATTTTTTATGCTCACTCTAAAACTTATCGGTATTTTGAGTAGCTGGATTGACAGCACAGCTGTAGGGTGATTGCCTTTCACGCAGTAGACCTGAGTTCGATTCCCAGTATCCCATACTGTCCTCTGAGCACCATTAGGGGTAATTCCTGAGTGCATGAGCCAGGAGTAACCCCTGTGCATCACTGGGTGTGACCCAAAAAGAAAAAAAAATAACTGTATAATAAAAGTTATTGGTGTTATATTTGGTTCTCAGAAAATCCTGTATTCAAATCAAGTCAAATGAAATTAAAAAAAAAAAACCTGTCAGGCATTTCCTCAAAGGGCACACATACATGGCCATCAGGCCCAAATGGTCCCATGAAGGAATAAGCCATGAACAAGGTCAGGTATGGTCCAAAACAGACTATCACTGTCATCCTTTTGCTCATCGATTTGCTGGAGCGGGCACTAGTAATGTCTTCATTGTGAGACTTGTTGGTACTGTTTTTGGCATATCAAATGCGCCATGGGGAGCTTGCCAGACTCTGCTGTGTTGGCAAGATACGCTTGGTAGCTTGCCAGGCTCTCCCACAGGGGCAGAAGAATCAACCTGGATTGGGTGCAAGGCAAATGCCCTAGAAGAGAAAATCTTGTGCAACTCTTTTAAATGGCTTTTTAAAAAAATGTTAAGAAGACTTATCTAAGGTTTGAATTAGGGGACACATTCTTATATGAAATACCTGTCAGTGATATTCCAACCAAGTAAAATACTTCAGAACTACTTCTATTTATGTACCTTGTTTCTAATTAAGTATAGTTGTTTTAAATGTGGTCTAAATTGTAATTCGGTTTAATTGTAATGCATGTAATAACTTAAAACATGGATTTTTCTTATATACTGACACTATGTATTTCTCCAGGTTTGATGAACAACTTCTTATATATATCCTACGTTCACTTATAAACCTTGAAATAATAATGTAAAAAGGTAGCACCTACATAAGAAATTTTATAGTGAATCTATAATTTTGTAGTCCAGGAATTGAATTTAAAATTTTCTTTAATATTCAAATACAAAATAGCATTTTAATTGATTAAAGCACAATTCAGATGCTCTTTTACATTTTACATTTTGCCAACTAGTACATGATACTGAGTCTTTATAATAGTTTTTCTTATGAAAGATGACTGTTATACAAAACAGTGTAAGTCTATAGTACCCTATAGTACTCTAAATTGCTTAGAATAAGTTGAAAGAACAACTAACAGTTCACAGCGACCTTTATACGTAAATCATCATCCCGGGCGTGGAGGAGGAGCAGAACGGTGGCCCCTAGAAGGGCAAGAGCTGGGACCCCAGCGTCAGGAAGGGCAAGGCGCTGATGGAGAAGAGTAAGCTGTTCCACGGGAGTGGTCAACATTCCCGCGGCGGAGTGCTTAGATGAATATGAAGATGATGAAATGGGGCAGAATGAGAGAAAACGAGAAGATGCAATTACACAACCGAACACGGTGCAGAATGAAGCTGTGAGTTTACTAGACCCAGGCAGTTCCTATCTTCTCCAGGAGCCATCTGGAACTGTTTCAGGCAGATATAAAAGTGCAACCACTGGTCCTGAAGGAGAGATCCTGAGCACAGACATCCCAGAACAGAAAGAAGTGGGTTCCGCAGATACAACTGAGATGCAAATTTTTCAAGTAATTTGATCTCAAGCAGCTCATTGGAAAAGAAAATTGAAGATCTTGAAAGGGAAGTAGTAAGAGAAAGGCAAGAAAATTTAAGACTTGTAAGACTAATGCAAGATAAAGAGGAAATGATTGGAAAACTCAAGGAAGAAATTGATTTGTTAAATAAAGATCTAGATGACACAGAAAATGAAAATGAAAAACTAAAGCAAGAGAATAAAACTCTTGAAAGTTGTTGAGCAGCTAACAAGGTAGAAGATTGAAGACTCATTATGTAAATATATTTTTAAACTACTGATTGAATGTTTAGTTAATTTTAGGATAATATTCCTGTGCTGCAATACATTGAATTAAGTATGTATATTTATTTTCTAGGAAACAGTGGCTATTTATTTTCAAAATACTTCTTTTTCATTGTTTCAAAAAAGTATCAACTTTTTATTCTTGAATATGTCACCTCTCTCAGTTATCAAAATGATAGACGATGTCTCTTGGTTTTATGTGGCATTCAGATAATATATGGTTTAAAGTCACAAACATTTGAATATATTTTCTCTACGGTAGTGAAGCTTCTCCCTAAAGAAATATTCGTAGTCCAAAAAAGAAACAAACAAAAAATATCTCCCAAATATTATAGATCAGCAAGGCATTTTGAAGCTAGATGGCAGACTTATGTGTGTATTTACTTCAGAGTCTATAAGTTTTATATTAAGTAAGAGCCTTGTTGCAAGTGTTATACCAGAAAAAAACTATAAGAATAACAAATATCAGGATCAAGACATAATACAATGTTTAGGGCAATTGCCCCACTATTGACTGACACAGGTCCAGTCTCAGGCAACTGATGTGGTTCCTCAAGTTTGCCAGGAGTTATTATTGAGCTTAGAGGCAGAAATAAATCCTTACCACAGCCAAATGTGCCTATTCCACTCCCTCAGTTTAGTATAATACAACTATTATACTAAATAAAGTATAGAAGTATCATTAACATGATTTTAAGCAATGCAAATCAAAGCATAATAACAATGAAATGCTACCTTTCACTAGTAATGTATAAATGTATATATATGTGTGTGTGTCTGTGTGTATGTGTGCATGTGTGTACATGTGTGTATGAGGAATATAGTGTGGTAATGATAACTGCACCACTAAAATTAAGCATTTAAAGACTTTAAATTATTACTACATTAATTAAAATATATAAAATTTAAGACGTTGATTTTGTGATACTAAAGGATTTATTGTAATGGAAGGAAATTACCTCACAGGTGACTTAAAAAATACTGAAAGTCAAATCTGGAGTATCCAAAGGCTCATATCAGGCAAGGCAGTAGCCTGGTGTGTACATTATCTGGTAAGTACAGATGCTTGATTAAAAAGGCAGTTATCAACAGGCAGATGAGAATATGTCTTGTTTTGTTTTTTTCGGAATGAGTAATGCTATTGCTTACAAGCACAAAAAACAGATCTTGGTAAAAAATTTATGCTTCTTAATAACTGTGTGATCTACAGAATATCTCTTTTGGTCTTCAGTTTCCATGTTGGGACAATAAAAGTTACAATAGCACTTAGAAATTTTGAGACTTTGAGAGGGACTGTTTATTTCAGGCATAGACATGCTTGGTGAAAACTTAAATAATACTGTATCAATAAAAGGTTATTAATAATATCGCTTATATATTTTGAATTTATTGAGTTAACATTAGCTTACATGAGTAAATACTCATGTATGTTTAAGGCTACAGTATTCCTGCTACTTATATTATTTTCTTTTACAAAATAGTATATGTTTACATTGCTCAGGAATAGCACCAAATAAAAAAAATAAAAACTCTATAAGAGACACAGAACAATGTTGATTATATACCAGTTCATACTTTCAAGGCTCCAGGTTTCCTTTAAAACAGGAAAGAATGAAGCGGGATGCAGTTTGGTGGTAGAGTACTTGCTCCGTGCTTTGTATGTCTGAATCCTGGATGTGATCCATGGCACTGAAAAAAAGAAAAAAATTAAAGTAGAACAAAAAATCGAGCACATATCAACAACACTATTATAATTAACTTTAAGGAGTCTAAAAATTTGAATAGGAAATGTATACGATATATTTTGAATAAATATTGATCATGATTAAATTTACAAGTGATTCAGATAAATACAAATTATATTGCAAGCAGTTTACTTCTATTATTCTTAATAGCATCTTCAACACTGGGAATTTTCTCTAAGACATCTTTCCATTGACAAGTAATATCCTTTTTTATTCAGTAGAAATCCATTGAAATGATTATCTGTCTTCTATGTTTGAGTTCAGTTGCCTATAATAAAGGACATCTATAGAAAACAGCCTAGGGTTATGCTAATAGAACAAATATTTCTTTAATAATGTTATTTGATGTCAATTTGAAAGATGACTTCCTAATATATTCATATTTTGATACTATGTATGATACATACATTCTATCTGATGAAATACCTTTCTGTAGAAAAATCATTAAGTTCACAATCAGATAGGCAAAGAAGTCATCTCTTACATTATTTAATGCATTGACATAGCTGGAATAATTTTGTAATATCTTTTATACTATATTCAGTGCATTAAAGAGAGATTCTATTCCATTCAATATTTTGTTGCAGGAAAGCAGTGTTAATAACCTTGTGCATAAGTTATGCAATTATTCATTTTTACTTTTGTAACATCACAATTTAACAGTTTTAGTATAGAAATATTTTAATGAGTTAAAATTAATAGTATAAATACATATATAAAAGTTATCACAGCAAAGTTTCATAGTTCAAGTAAAATGAATCTGTGCAGAAAACTATTTTTTAAAGTTAGGAAGTGTATTTATTATGTCAATGTTTGAAGATAAGTGAAATTATCATTTTCTGTTAATAAAAAATTCCTGATAACTATAAAGCAATCTTAAATATATTGGCAAATATAATTTATGTTCTGTCTTAAAAATATATACCAAGTACTTGTAATAAATTATTCCTCACAATAATTGAATTGGTTAGGCTTTAGTCAATTATTATTCTTTAGATTTCCATTGAACAGATTTGATATGATTTGAAGCAGATGTTGTACAACTTGTACAATCATTGATTAGCATGTTATTTTTTTGAAACTGAACACTTCTCAACTATCAATCTTTCAACCTAATGCTACCAGCATAGCTATTTTGAGCTTAGTAGTGATTATTTTGTAATGGAACCATATATTAAATCAAGTCACACTTTTGCTAAAACCCACCTCCAAGGCCTATTTACTTGGCACTAAGCTGGCAGGTGTACAGAGTGGGAATTCTCAGCATCATTCTAGGACCTCATGTCTACTTTTACATTTCACTAACTGGGCCTCACTTATTGCTTCCTATTTATGTCCTTTAAATGTCAATCATGCTATCAACTTACAGCATGCACATCTGGCTGGATTTTATTCATTCATCATTTTATTCAGGTCTCTCCACAAATGTATCCATATCTCCACTATCACCATTTTCCATGCCACTTAGCAACTTTATTCATCTTCCTAGCATTCATTACATAAAATTGGTACTTTGTTCTAATTTGTGGGGTCTTCCCTAGGATATGTGTTTGCCTGGTTTTAGAGAAGGGCCATCCCTGGTTGTGTTCCAATGCTACTACCAACACAGAGCTTAGGGAATAATTTGGAATCAAAATGAAACCTGGGACATTGGTGTTCAAAGCATAATATCCGGACTTTTGAATTAGTAGTTCCCTAGTACTACCCATTTAATACTGACTCAGTGAGATCATGGATTTATTTTTAAACTATATTTTATCAGCAATAGAAGCTTCTGATACATAACTAGAAAATATTCAGTTAAATTAGTAAATGATAAAATCAATGGAAATTTTACAAAGAACAGGTATTTGAGCTAAACATGTGAAATAAGATGGAAAATCTCTAGATATCAAATAAAAGATGAAACTTCTGGTGTACTTTATCAATGTGCTTTATTTGATTGTTCATTGGGCCACTCCCAGATGTGGTCATGACTTACCTGTGTTTCTGAGATCAGAAATAATTCCTGGCAGTGCTCCGGGGACAATATGGGAACACATGTGGTATGGAGGAACAAACCTAATGGATGCATGGAAGGCAAGTGCCCACCCATTATCCTATCATTCTGCCCTGAAAACTTAATACTTTAACCAATATAGACAATAAAAATTATACTGGGTAGGAATGCTTCTGAAAATCTGTTAATAAGCATTCTAAATATCTCACCATAGATGATAATTATGCACTTATTCTTTATCAGCGACTTCATCATATATTTATATATATGTTATGATTTCATAGACTTGTATATCAACCTAAAGAATCTTTATTATTTGGTTTATATTATGTGTATGTTGTCGTATTATAAAGTTTAAATCATCTGTCTTTCTATAAACAGGTCACTCAGTGTACTGGGAACATTTCCAAATCATCACTAGAAATTAATGATTCACTGGCAAATATCCAAATCTTGAAGGAATTAGATTAGAAAATACATCCTTTGAAAGTACTGGAATGAATAGGATGACCCACAAATATAAGTCTTTTATTAAAAACTGAAAGGCAACATCGTAAAAGTGATTTATTTTTTGTGATTCTCTGTCTGTCTCTCCTTTGTGTCTCTCTTTGTCCTCACCTCTCTCTCTGTCTCTTTCTCTCTCACACATCATACAAACACACAGATATCCATCTCTATACACCGGCATCAGTATATTGTGAATTTGAGTGATGTCTTTCCAAAAGCAGGAGAAAACCCAACTCAAAAACAGAAACACCATCACGTGGGAGGCCAGAGATACAGGAATAAAGGAAGACATGACGAGAAGTCAAGAGCATAGGAGCAGCCCCAAAGACTTGTGGTATCCTTGTTTACCATCTAAGCCTATTATGGTAGACAAATCAAATTGAGTAAAAGTAAAAGTAAAATGTTAGATGCTATTATTGGCCTAAAACTTTATTTGTATTCTGCAGAAGGGAAACTCTAAGACATAGAAAATCACAATAAATATAATTTCCTTCCTTTTGTTGCACTGATACTGTATAAAATGTAGGAAATTCTCACAATCATTCATGGGGCTTTGTTCTTTCACTTGTGGAAGAGAATGTACATCTTTAATCTTAACTAAACAGGGAAAGAATGAGAACAGAAGTATGAATTTAAAATGACCAATTTTAATATTTTGAGTAACTAGTAATAATTTGCTCCATAACCAGGTGGAATGGATAATGCTTTAAACATTCATAGTCATTAAGTCATGTAATTCTTTTTTAAAGTAATGATTAATATTTAAATTCTCAAATTAACATATATATTACACATATATAGATACATACGTATATGCATACATAGATACATAAATATAGTTTTTTGGTGACACTTGGCAGTGCTCAGGACTGACACCTATCTCTGAGCTCAGTGTTTACTCTGGGTGGGGTTTGGGTATCATATGTGGTACTGGGGATTAAAACTGGGTTGGGCACATGCAAGGCAAGTAACCATTACTTCTGTGGCGTCACAAGAAGCACATTGCATGGAAAGAGAGAAAAAAGGAAATTTTTTTTGGAATAGTAGACTTAACTGACACTTGCTTCTCTAAACCCAACTGACACTTCTTGGAAGACGACTCGTTTGAGCTTATGTACTTTTTTTAATAAAGTGTTTTTAAGGGGGATTATAAACTCTTCATATTTAAATCTGTAAATTTAAATACTGCTTTTCCTTTGGTTTACCATAAATAAGACTTTTTGCTTTAAAAAGTAGGCATACATTATGTGAATCATAGTACATTCCCTTCACAAATTCACAAATATACGCATGGCATTTAATGAGATTTTATGAGTTAAAATGGAAATGTTTATTTTGGGTTTTTACCTATAAATGATTGACTTCTTTAAGTTATAAGGTATCATGGACCATTTTCAGATTTTTTAATTTATCACAGCTAAAAGAAATTTTGTGGATATTTTCTTGAAATGAATCATTAGCTGATATAAGTTGTGTTTGTTTAAATATACATATAGAGTGAGATAAATTGAAGCTTTTAATTTTTCTGCCTGTCATTTTATTTTCCTTATTATTAATATATTACTTCTACAAGCCTTATATTTCTCAGTTATTTTCAACATATCGCTATTATAATGTGGTTGAGTTTTGTAACCCCAAAAGCCCAATTTCACTCTTACTGAGAGAGATGGTGTGGTGTCAAGAAAAAATACCCAGGGATTGCCCTGAATATTCCACATGAATTGAAGGTCAAAATAACAGAAGACACAGCCTAAATTAGAGAGTGAGCCAGAAGAGTAAGAAGACACAGAAATAAAACAGGGACCGAAGGGAACACAGTCAGGAAAAGACTGAGAAACACTGTCTTAGATGATTCTTAACTATCTTTATGTTGTAAATAATCATTATTCTCTCACATATAGAAAATAAGTAATTTTTAAAGAATTTTGTTCAGGTGCTCAGCAGAGTCAGAAGTAAGTCAGTGCTTACTTCTGACTCTGCTCAAGGATAATTCCTGGCAATACTCAAGGGGCAATATTTGGTTCCATGCATTGAACTGTGTGTAAGGAAGGATCCTCACCCCCCTGTCCTATCTGTTCAGTCCCAAGAAATACATATTGATTATTCCTATCTGTCTTGCTACATATTCAAGTCCCTAATTTTCCTAGAGAGAAAATTTTAGGTTGAGCAATAATCCTTTCTCAATACTTTACCATTTTTCTAACAAAAGAAATAATCACTGTTGCCTACACCCCTCTGCCCCACCCCCTCTCTCTGTCTCTGTCTCTGTCTCTGTCTCTCTCTCTCTCTCTCTCTTCTGTCCCAATTCCTTATGGCTCAGAGAATGTCATTGAAAGGAGTGGGTGACTCAGGTACAAGTAGGCGAATGGTAGTTTAACTATAATTCCCTCCCCAGGAGATTGAGTTCAAAACTGGATCTTTAGCTTTTTAATTTATTTTGGTGAAATGGATTATAATTAATTTATGTGCTCAAACAGTCAAGATATATCTCAATTTATATATTGGAGTTGGGTATTGAATCCAGTATATGATTGTGTTCAAGGCAAGCATTCTACTCACTGCCTGCACAGCAGAACCTGGCAAGCTACCCGTAGAGTATTCAATATGCCAAAAACAGTAACAACAAGTCTCGCAATAGAGACATTACTGGTGCTCACTCGAACAAATCAATGAGCAATGGGATGACAGTAATAAAGTGACAGTGATAACTTCTAGTATTATATCACAAGTAAGAGGAAAATATCTATCATTCTCCCTACCAATAATAATTCATAATCATGATGTGCATTTATTAATTGACTAAAAATCAAGGAATATTTGAATAGAAAGGAAAAGCCTCATTGACAAGAAGACAACTTATAAATAGAGAAGCTAGCCTGGCCAGTACAAGATATAGATAAGGTTTCAGAGAGGAAAACTGGGGATCTGGATTTGTGATTAGTAGAGTTACACAGAATTTTCTTTATTACTTAGGAATGTACAAGAAAAATGCATATTTATGAGGATAATATTGGGCATGCCATTTTAGGAACAGACAATGAGCATTTATAATTACCCACAGCAGGTACAAAATAACAAGGAAATATTCTTGCGGATATGTGTGATTTTATGGAAATGAGGAAACAGTTATTAAAGGTTTCTGTTCTGCATAGAGGCCTGAGGTTCTGACCAGCACAAAGGTATTCGTTTGATTTTGTCTTGATCCATCAATGCAAATAGATTGTAATCTCATGAGCTCCAATTGTGGAGTCATCAAAACATACAAACTGCAAGTACCAGGTCTGGGTTTCTGCTTCCTTAACCCATAAAGCCCATTTCAGTTAAATGGTGTCATGTTTTTTCACAAATTTTATTATTACATACCAGTATCTCATTATATTTGCAGCATTTTAGAGGATTTAACAAATAATAGATTTAATAATCTTCCTCATATATGTGCTAGGTTTTACCATTTTCAAAGTAATAATTTATAGTTTTCTAAATTTCTCATAAACTTCATAAATTTTGCAGGCTATCAAGAGTATCCCACCCGCACGGCAGAGCCTGGCAAGCTACCCATGGCATACTCGATATGCCCAAAACGGTATCAACGATAGTCCTCATGCCCCTGACCCTGAAAGATCTCTCAATATGCCATTGGGCTACACTAGCACATGACAGGGATGAATGGAAATGTTACTGGCTCCTGCTCGAGCAAATCGATGAACAATGGAATGATAGTGATAGTGACTCTAAATTTCTTACTGCATATCTTTTTGCATATACCTATACATATATGTGTGTGACTAGACAAAAATGCATCATCCTTAACTACCTGTCTTGTCTCTAGTATAAAAAAGTATATACAGTATTTTTCCAAAAGAAATGGTAAAGTATATTTTGTGTATATATATATGCATATACATATATATCTTATTTTTGGAATATCTTACTTTCTGGATCTATATCAATCCTATTGTCATAAGTTTTCAGTTATGATTAGATGACCCATTATATAATATTGATAAAACACATGTATTTTGGCACAAGGACGGCACCTGAATAGACTGAGTGCAGTTGACTTGCACATGTGAGGTTCTATGTTCCATTCATGGTACCACATAGTTTCCTGAGCACCACTGAGAGCTAACCTTGAGCACCACCAGCAATTTCTCTCAGAGGATAGCAGGGTGTAAGTCACAAAGAAACAGATTCTATTTTAACCCTGCTCTCAGAATCTAGGAAGATCCTGCTCTCAGATCAGGATTATGAACCCATCACCTTTCTTCACTGTTTTTCTTATTATGAATTTATTTATTTATTTCAGGTTATAAGCATAGATTACATGCTTCACATATTATAGTTTACCTGTTCTACAATGAACTATAGCTTTTTCAGCAATAGCATTAAACATCTTGTGACTGTCACCATTCATGCAAATTTGTCACATTCATATCCAACATAATTAAATGAAAAACTGCTCATTAGGAAATGGCTCAGGGGTCAGGATGATGTCTTTGTGTGTTCCCCACTTCTCACTAGGGGGACCCTGGTGTTTCCCAGTACTGATTGCTCTGGGCAGCAAAGCATCATGGGTCCTAGCATTGAATCACGTGTCTTAATGCCTCAAAATAGGGGGAAATTGCTATAAAGCAGGGAGAGAGATAAGATGGGGGGGAATGGAGACATTGTTGGTGGAAAGTGTGCACTGGTGGAGGAATGGGTGTTTGATCATTGTATGAAAGAAACTCAAACATGAAAGCTTTGTAACTGTATCTAATGGTGAGACGATTAAAAAAAAGAGTGCCATATGTCCTAGTTAACCAAGTATTATATGAACTTGTTCAGATTCTCTGAACACTGCTTGAGAGGGCCTCCATCTCCCCAACCCCAACACACACAAAAATCCCAGACAAACAAAAAGTACTATTTCATGTCAGGTCATAGACTCTTTATCTATAATAAATATTTCTTGACTTACCTCCGGTTTAGTAAAATTTCTCAAGAAGTTTAAAAGAGTTCTCATTTCTCTAGATGTGACACTGAAATGTTTGTCAAGCCAATATATGAAATCATATCTAATTGTTGCTCAGTTTGCACTTCCTTGATTACTATTGTGTTTGGACATAATTTCAGATATTTATAGTTCATTTTCATTTTATTCTCTAAGTGTGCTGAAATGTTCATCCAAGTTTCAGAATGTCTACTAATTCTTATCTGCCAGCTTTTAGCACATATGTATCGTTATAAAGAAAGCATCACATATTAGCTTATACATCAATTCTGTAAATTATTTTACTCTTTATGTACCTAAAATATAACATGTAATGATCACAACATATTCTATTGGTTAATTGTTATTTTTTTGTCCAAGTATATGTGGTATTTAAAAAAAATGAAAGCATGTTATTTTCTGCTACATTGATGGAACTGACTAATTGAAGTCCCCCAGGAGAAGAGAGACCTATTCAGAATTATCATGAATGCATTTTTGATCTTGTCATTTTATTCTCTGTATTTATTGCTATGATCATATGATTTTTTTCATTCTATTTATATGTTTTATTATGTTGATTGAATTCCATATATGAAGCCATCCTTGCATCCTTGGGATAAATGCTTCTTTGCCACAGTGCTTGATCCTTTAAATGGATTTTTGGATTCAGTTTGCTTATATTTTGTTAAGTATCATTTCATCCATATTGATCAGCGTATTGGTCAACAGTTTTCCGTTTTCATTTTAGGAAATGCATTTTTTTTATCAGGATAATGATTTTCTAATGGAAAATATTTGGAGATGTTTCTGTTGAACTTTCTGGAATACCCTGAAAAGAATAGAAGTAGGTCTTCTTTAAAGATTTGGGAAGAAAAATCTGGTAAACGAATAAGGACAACGGCTCTTGCTTTCAGTGAAAATTTTGATTACCTTTTCAATTTACTTTATACTAATTGATTTATTAAGATACTCTGATTTCCCTTGGCTAAGCTGTGGAAGGTTATAGAAGTCCAAAAATATTATTTATTTTTTCTAGGTTCTCAAATTTCAGGGCATAAATATTTTCATAGTAATCCCAGATGTTTTGTGATATCTGTTGTGATATCTCCTCTTTCCTTCCTGATTCTGTTAAATGGGTATTTTATTTCAGTTTTAAGATATGATTATTGTCAATTTTAGTTTCAGAAAATTACCAGCTCTTCATTTATTGATCATTTGATTTTTTTAGCTTCTATTTCATTGATTTCATTTGTAAGTTTTATCATGTATTTTGCCTGTTTGCTTTAGATTCCCTATGTTATTTTCTTTTTTTTTTAGGGGGTTCACACTAGCGATGCTCAAGGGTTACTCCTGGCTTTGCACTCAGGAATTACTCCTGGCAGTGTCAGGGGACCATATGGGATGCCTGAATAAAACCCGGGTCGGCCGAGTGTAAGGCAAACGTCCTACCCACTGTGCCCCTGTTATTGTTTTTCTAGCTGTCTATGCGGTACTATTTTTTTTGCTGTTCATGAGTGATAAACAATGTAATTGTCATAATTGTCTAAGAGAGCATAGATATTGCATTTTAAAAGGCTATAGTTTGAATGGATGATCATTTCTTAATAACTAAGTGATAAATTTTTCATGAAGAACTCACTCTTCTGAATATTTATGCAACTAATAAGGGGCCATCAAAATATCTAAAACAATTGCTAGAAGATCTGAAAAAGATTTTGACAGTAACACAATAGTATTTTAAGACTTTAACACTACTCTATAACTCCCACAGAGATAAAGTAAGCAAAATCTTTGTCAAACACTGGCTTTGAAAAAGAAATGGAAGACATAGGCCTAGGAGACATATATAGGGCCTTCCATTCTCCAAAATATTGAAATTTTTAATATATATACATATATAAATATATATCCAGTATTCATGGACATTTTTCAAGATAGTCTAATGTTGGTCATAAAAATCGCTTTTTATGAATCGCATAGAAATTGTATCAATTATCCTCTCAAATCATGCTGTGCCCAAAACAAAATTATAGTTATAAACAGACATGGGGAATAAACTCAAAACTTTTGTAAGTTAAACAACTCATTGCTAGTAACCAATGAGTGAAAGAGGAAATCAAAAAAATAAGCATAAACATTTCTACAAAGGAGAATGAAGCCTTGAGTTACCAGAACAAATGAGATGCAGTAAAAGTAGTGTTAAAAAGGAAGTTCATAGCAAGGTACAACTTCAGAGTAAGGTAAGGCTTCATAAGTAAGCAAGAAAGTGCCCAAGGAAGTAATTGAAGAAAATTTATGTAAAACTGCAGATTTTATAAGAGAATTTGTTTATTCAGTCAAACAAAATGTCTGGCAGATAGTTAAAATTAAATATATAGATATATTTTATTATTATATTCTTATATATGAAAATATATGGAAGTAATATAAATGCATAATTAGCTTGTTTATTGATTGATCAAAATTTATTTATTTATTAATTTATTATTATTATTTTTTGTTTTTTAGATCACACCTGGCTATGCAAAGGGTTTCCTCTTGGCTCATGCACTCAGGAATTACTCCTGGCAGTGCACTGGGGACCATATGGTATGCTGGGAATCGAACCTGGGTCGGCTGCATGCAAGGCAAACACCCTCCCCGCTGTGCTATCGCTACAGCTCCCGAAAATTTATTTTTGCTGAACTTCTAGCTCTTATTCATAAAACTATACTCTGAATTTCTACTCAAAAATTAGCAGACAGACTATTAGCATGTCCAATTCAAAAAATACATTACTTACATCTTGTACCATTTTAGCAACATATTGAGAACTAATCTAACTCAAAGTGACTATTTCTCTTTAAACAATTAAAATAATTAATATTAATATACTCATTTTACCTCAGTAATAATGGGGTATAATTTTAAAGAATCGTCTATAGAGTTATTCTCATTATAACCTAACTAATTTTGGCAAGCATATAAACAGTCCCAAGATGAGTTGACACTTTGCAGATAACAATTTTTCCTTAGGTAGAAAGCTAAAATGTTCGCTTTTATTTTTCACATCAGGAAAGGAGAAAGGTGTTGTAGGAAATATAAAAGATAATGGTGTTTACAAAAATACTAAAAGAAAGAGGTTTCTTTAAAAAATAGCCTGAAATCCTAGCAAAAGATCAAAATACTCCTCTATAAAGCACATCTGAATAATGTGTGATCTGAAGAGTGTTGTACTACCAAATCTCTCTGCTAATAGAGTTTTTACAAATAGTGCTCATTCTTTTTATTTATTTTTTAATGCACTAACTTCAGTACAAATAAAAAGGGATCACATTCCATTGTGTGGGGAAAGAATAAAATAGTAAACAGCTTGGCATTATTTGATTAAATTGACTTATAATATAAATAGAAGTTTCTTATTCTTCATCTAGGTCAAAAAATGTCACAATTAAACATGTTTGAATTCATAATCAACTGGGCTACAGCCACCAGATACACATGTACTACTACAGAAACAACTTTTGCTTAATAGGAAAATAAGCCTCATGGAAAAAATGAGGTTATTCTGCATAGATAACCTAGACTGGAAAGAGAGCTAAAATCAACTCTTTATTATGCATCTCACATTTCCCTCTCAGAACAGCTGAATAGCCTATACATGCCTTCAAGGTGATGCCAAAAATCACAAAGAAAAATCTACAAATATAGAAAGTCCCAGAAATCTACATAGAACTGACATAACCTTATTTCTGCTCAGTCTTTAGGGAAAAAATACTGTCTTGATGTGATTTGTAATAAAACAAACATTTATTCATTGACAGCACCAAAAGAAACACTTTAAAAAAAATTGGTCTTGTACAGAATCTTCAACATATAGCTCACCATACCCCTGAAATTTCTAAGTATAGAGAATGTTGGGAGTGTCTTTGAGAAGATAAAGTGATTTTGGAAATCTCCTAAAGATGGGTTGGTTTCAGAAGATCAACAGGTAAAGGTTTGCAACACTATTTTTGTTTGTTTGGGGGCCACATATAGCACAGCTCATGGGTTAGTTGGCTCTTTACTCAGGAATTACACCTGGCAGTAACTTGGGGACCATATAGGATGCTAGGCCACATGCAAGGCAAACTTGCTACCTGCTGTGCTATTCCTTAAGCCCCAAACGTTTACAACTTTTATTCTCATGCATCTGACCCCAGGGAAGGGCAAATGGCTAAAGGTTTTATGAGATAACAATTGCCAATGATTTCATAAATTTCAAAATTGTGGCTATATAATAGAACATAAGGAACAACAACAATGACAAAAACAGTGTTTATAGAACTGTTGAGCTAGTGATCACTAGATCTAGCAATAATTTCAAGTCTAGAAAGGGTTTAGATATTCTGGGCTCTTTTCCACCTACCCTACCCAATTAATCACTTCCATCTTAATTATATCCTTTTTTGATAAACCAATAATTCAGTAACATTAAGTAAAATGTCCATCTGTGTTCTGCATATCATTCTAGAGAATCAATTTAATCTAAACATGAGTTGTAGATTCCTCTGATATATAGAAAAACATCCAGAAATATTGATAGCAGCCTAGACTTCTATTGGGAGGTAGTCTTATAGAATTGAACTCTTAACCTGTGAAATTCCATGCTTTATATGGACAGAAAGTATGACAATTGTTTTGAATTTGGGAATTCATGCTAGTGTTCAGAAAATTACTTGTCAAATATGTGGGAGTCATGTTCCCAGAGTTAAAATGGATACCAGAACTTCTTTATGCATATATGTTCAAATTTTATTCATAAAATTCTGAATATTATACTCAGAAAGAGGATTATTCTATTTGCTAGGCAAAAATAATGTTCAGATAGTCTCAGAATATTAAATAATTAAGTTTATTAATACTTCAACAACTTTTTTTCTGAAAATATTGCTAGTAATATAATCATATTTTATAATGCTAACATAATTTTGGTCAAAGAGCATATTACAGCTTAGTTCCTTACTCCCAAATGCACAAACCTTGATACCTAGGTAAGAATGATAACTCCCTTTAAGTTCTGAATTTTTTGTCCCTGCCAAATTCCTGTGCTAAAATCCTAACATCGAATGAGAAGGTGCTAGGACATTGAATCTTTGGGAAATATCTAGGTTATTAAAGTGTGACCCTCATGAATGATCTTAATTATTTTATAATAAAGCATCTATGCACATGTACAGAATATAAACTATAAATATAATACATTCAGTGCTGTCATTATATAAGCTCTACTCAGTTATATTTTGTCTGTCTAGTTTTTGACCCTACTGAATCCAATATCATGGGTTCATTTTCTTTCTGTCCCAATCCTTATTTATCTTTAATCTATTTTGCATACATGATTCTTAAAGGGATAGCAATTATTTTTATTTGAGGGGTGGATGAATTAATTAATACATAACAAATAATAGGCTGGGTTAAAATAGAGCAGCTATGACGCATACCTCATAGTCCTAGATCTATATGGTTCCCTCAGATTTTCTATGCAGCCTTGGAAAGCTTCAGGCACACCAGGTTGTGAACTCAGTGCCACACTTCAGACCTCACATGGAACAATTGACATAGTCCTCTAATAATATCTCAATACCTAAAATACACACACTCATATGTGGAGATATATATATGTATATATATATCACTATATCACTGTCATCCCCTTGTTCATCTATTTATTCAAGTGGGCACCAATAATAAATGTCACCATTTCTCCCAGTCCTGAGATTTTAGCAGCCTCTCCTTACTCATCTTTCCCAATGATCTAAGGCTCTTTCAAGATCAGGGGAATGAGACCTGTCATTGTTACTGTATTTGGCATATCAAATATATCAAATATGCCACAGGGAGCTTGCCAGGCTCTTCCTTGTGGTATATATATACATATATACATATATTATATATACATATATTATATATACATACATATATATGGTATTATTTACCAAGTAACTTCCCAAATATCACATTTTCAAATCACAAATTTTATGTCTCTAGTAAGAAGTGTCTGTGATTCCTGACACTTGAGGAACCATGCAGTATTTAAGTGGAGGGTCAACATATTCTTTTTTTTCTCCTGGTTTATAACCTTACTAAGAAATAATTCTACAACATTTTTTTAAATAATTTAGTTGTTATAAAATGGAGAAGGCTGAAATAATAAAGAGGTTAAGGAGCTTATTGTATCTCCAGAACTATATATGAACCCTTTAGCACTGCCAGGAGTGAGTCGTGTGCAGAGAGCCAAGATTAAGCCCTGAGCCCCACAAGGTGTGGTTCCCAAAGCAAAATATAATTTAAAAATGATAAATAAAAATGTTAACTAAAATAACATACATAAGTTCATGCCAGGACCATTTATAAGCTGCAGTTTAATATTTTTGTATCTGAAAGCTGTCAGTTTAATTATCTAAAAATAAGGAAAATATATTTAAGTATTAAAAGAATTGACTAAAGAAATTTTATAAAAGGCATCCAAAATTGTAATGAATTTCTTTTTATCTCTCCATATATACATATATATATATATATATTACTGTATCACACTGTAACACTGTCATCCCATTGCTCATCAATTTGCTCAAGGGGGCACCAGTAACATCTCTGTGTGAGACTTGTCATTAATTGTTTTTGGCATATTGAATATGTCATGGGTAGCTTGCCAGGCTCTGCTGTGCAGGTGAGACACACTCAGTAGCTTTCCGGACTCTTCAAGAGGGATGAAGGAATAAAACCCAGGTAGGCTGCATGCAAGGCAAGCACCCTACCCACTGTGCTATTGCTCCAACCAAGATTGATAGACTACTTGGTAATGTATAATTGTATGTTCACCAACTATATGATGGGGCTCATAAGTAATGGGCAAAGAGAGGACTAAAATATGCAGTTATGGTCCTTGACATATCCAATAAGATTTTGTCATCAAGTGAACACCCACAAAGATTGATTATTTAGTATAAAGAACAGTGTTATGAACAATGGGCCTAAGACCTAAGAAAGTCAATGGCCTATATTTCCAGTTAATTTTTATATCATAAAGGATTGGTGTTCTGTTCAAGTAATCAGGCAGGCAATTTCTCTTACTAGGAAGACAATTGGTCTTTTGTTCCATATCATGTTTTCAGCTAACAGAAAGAAGCTAAACTATATCCACATAGACAGCGATCTGCTTCTCTCCATCAGTTAAATGTCAAACTCCTTCAAACAATTCCTGAGTAATGACCGACACAATATGTTGTCACCGAGTCGTCCAATCAAGTTGACATATACAATTTACTCTACCATCAACTATCTAGATTTTGTTGTAATGATACAACTTTCTTCATATGTTTCCCATAGCACTGCATAAGTCTCATTCTCAGGACTATCATATATACATTTTTCAGAATTCTTCTATTCTATTTATGGTATGTCTATTTTGGCAAATATATATTTTGATATTTTGATAGTATTTTGATATTTTGATAGTATTCTAATACTAATTTATAATGCTATTTTGATAGTATTATTTACTCTCCATTTGCTACAATATATCAAGTGTGTTTCCTCCTTTAAGAGCAATCAAATAGAAATCATGGTAACAGGTCAAGAATGACGTGCCAGCACGTTGGACAATGGCAACTCATGTTCTCAAAACAACTATCTTCATTGCATCTATAATAGGGGAATTAAAAAAAACAGCACATTAAGGGTGGTCTGCATATTAGTGAGGCCAAATGAAGAATAAAATCCTTTCAAAAACTCGCCTCCTGAGGTACACTCCATCTCATCTATAAACCAACTAGTATAAATGGTTACACTTTGGGGGGGAAGGTTAAACCAAGTTTGACCCTCCATACCTTTAAGCTTGGGGGCAAGGGCAGCTCTCTTTGTCTAATATTGATGTTTGATCAGGTTTCATTATTCTAATAATTTAAATAACTTTGCTTTTTTTGCTGATAGCACAGACCTTCAAGTGGTATAATCAAGGACTTCCCATAGTTAATATTTCAAGTGTTTGAGGCTAATATCATCAGCACAGAAATTCTAATCATATATTAAGTGAACTCTTATGTGCTTCAAAACACTCTAAAAAAATTACAGAAATGCAAACAAAAGTTAATCATTGTAATTGTTCCTAGCTTGCAGTGAATACAAAGGAAGATGCTTATAAGAAAGAAAGAAAGAAAGAAAGAAAGAAAGAAAGAAAGAAAGAAAGAAAGAAAGAAAGAAAGAAAGAAAGAAAGAAAGAAAGAAAGAAAGAAAGAAAGAAAGAAAGAAAGAAAGAAAGAAAGAAAGAAACCTTAGATCAGTGCATGTCCAAAAAACAGTTCAGGATAAATGATACGGTCAGTCTCATTTTATCTTTTAGTTGTAGTGCAAGTGATTAACAGAATAATTATTAAAAAGATCAATTTGTAGAATAGATTCTTTGTAACCAAATTAATTCTCTGACCCATTGCTTCGCACACCTTTGTTTCTGTCAAGTTTTTAAAGATAGAATTCACTTAAATAAAAACAAAATATTAAACAGCAGCAAAAAGAGCAATCAAAATAATTCTTATGTTGTTTTAGGGCAAAAGACTCACCCTGTGCCAATTTCAATGTGTATCTTGCAATTATATATTTCTTATCATAATAGAGACTGATTCATAACAATATAGCCAAGTGCAAGTCTAGCTTGTCAGGGTGATATACCATCAAAAGGGGAAACCTTCTTAGGGAGAAGTTGGATAAAGAGCTCTTCAGGCTGACCTTTTGCTGATAAGTTGATGATGTTCTCATTAGCAGCAGCCCCGCTGTTTGCCCTCAATAAAAAGATAACATCCTGCTGTTAACGCAATTTCCATTTTTGTGATTTAATGAAACAAGTATATTAAAGATAGTTTTCAAATGGATTAAGGTTTAAGAGAAGATGAAAAATCTTTTATGATTGTTTTATTGTTTGCCACAAACCATATGCTATTCTTCACATTGAATGAATACATAGAAAAAATCTGGCAGAGATTGACAATATTTAAATAGGATGTTTTGTAGGTTTTTAATAAAGAGAACAATTAGTTGCTAAATTATTCATTGAACATAAATTGATAACTTTTTCTTTTGTTGTATAGTTAAGATTATTTCCCAAAGGAGGATCAGTCTGATTTTGTTCTGCTATGAAAAAATTATTTCTCCTACCTTCTAATTTTTAAGAAATTTAATTTTTTGTAATTAAATTAAATGCAAATGTTTCAGGAAATTTGCAATTATATATATTTTCTTAAATAACACATGTCCTCTTTGTGCAAAAAGGAAAGATTTAAATCTATCAGGTCTATATTCAAGTTTGGCAACAACACATATTAGATATGTGACCTTGAAAAGTTTATTCCCTACTGAAGCAATATTAGGTGTTTTATTAAACTAAGGTTTATAGGTGATAAATATAAAACATGTGGCTCATGATAAGTTTTGTCTAATTATTTGCTTTTTAATTTGGGATTTGAAATGTTTTAATAAAAGCAGATACTAAGGAAGCAAATTCTTTTTTCACTGAGTCTTACTATGACTTTGGAATAGTAATATAATCTGTAAATCATGACACATATTTTTGGATGATTTTAATTTTATTATGATGCTAATTTATGTGTATAAAATGCTATCATGATATTATCTAATTATAGTCAGCAATTTGTGAGTAAATGTGATTAAGTTCAAGCAAAAGGAAAAATATGTAATTATGGAATACAGAAGGGCAAATTGGAGCCCTTTCTACTGATTTTAAAATAAGGAGGAATGCCTTATTGGCTAACCATTCCAGGAAACACACAGGGACTTTCCCATAGATGGTATCTCAAAGAAATAAGAAAGCTGGCAGCTTAGTTGGATAAGGATGTCTCAGTGATAAGGCATGGATCTCACTACACTCCATCAGCTATTACATAGCAAAGAACTATGCTCCCTACAGAGGTCAGTTAGGTAAATTTTGATGGAAAGAGTTCAGGGAATTCTGGTATAAATATATTCTTTTATGCCTCAATACAACAATATATAATCTATTCATGGATGTAATGAGACCAGAATTTGTAGATTCAATATTTTACAGAAAATTAGAGACAAAAAGGGATTAACCTTAGAAGATTTTATTTGAAATGTTGTAACACCATCTTGCTTCCATAACATTTATATGATAGATTCCTGTTATTCTCTGATCAAAGTAGCACAAATTTTATTTCATTCAGACAAAATAATATGTGTAAACAAACTATGATAAATATACTAGAGGCCTGGGGAGATAGTAGAGTGGGCAGGGTGCTTGCCTTGAATGTGGTTGAACCAAATTATATCTCGTCCACCAGATATGGCCCCAAGTATGATAAGATGCAATCCTTAAGCATAGAAAGGACTCTGGGAACTGTATGTGGTGCCTGGGTGAACCTAGCTAAGCCATATTCAAAGTTCACAGAATGACCACTGTTCTATCTCTATCTCTCTGGCCCCATTTTTTTTTTTTTTTTGCTTTTTGAGTCACACCCAGCAATGCACAGGGTTTACTCCTGGTTCTGCACTCAGGAATTACTCCTGGCAGTGCTCAGGGGACCATATGGGATGCTGGGACTTGAATCCAGGTCAACCTCGTGCAAGACTAACACCCTAACCCCTACCCGCTGTGATCTAGCCCCTGGCCCATTTTTCTTAATTGGTATGCATGACCAGTTTTGCTTTAATTATTATTATGTAAACTACAATTTTATATGGTATTTAAATCTGTAATTTAAATTGCTTCATATGCTATCAAGACTATGAGGGAGTCAGATTTCCAGTTTTAGAGTAAAGAAGAATAAACTGCCTATTAAAACAGACAAATTTACACCTCTCGCCAATTTTGTCCCATTTTAATATATGCCTTGAAGAATTTTTACTTAGTTTACTGAGTATCAACTTCGTGCTATTTATTTTTTAGGATGTGTATTTTGTGCATTATTAATACTGTAAACAATATTATTTCAGTCTATAAGTTCTAGTATTTCAGTCTATAAGTTTCCCCCAAAATATGTCATTGCATGTCACTCAAAAGCATGGATGCATACAGACACACACACATACACAAACACATACACATACACACACACACACACCCCACACCAACTCTATTACTCAAATTATCAAAGTATAGCACCGGTTGTTTTTTTGAGGGAACTAATTTCAGTAAATTTACTTTTACATGGAAGATGAGATCATCTGATTGACAACTGACAGAATACATAGTGAAAATACATAGAGAAATACTTAAGTAAAAGCAGAAGAGGAATAGGGCCTAAAGAATTACCAAATGTGATAGAAAGGGAAATTAAAACTTGACCATAAAGATTTCCTACAAAATAAATACAACTAAGCATTGAAAAAATTCTAAATTTCTTATGCAGATCATGATAGTGTTCAACAGTTCAAAGGCTATTCAAATCTTAAAGCTGTATTTCTGTTAACCATAGGACACTGTAAAGGAAAATTATTATAATAAAATAGGATGTACTGTGTTGCAAGATCAATATGTAATTTTGTCAATTGACCCTTTCTCTTCTTCTTCCCCTTAGGTGCATAAAGAGAAATAGTTATGTACTCAGGGATTGCTTTTAGATTTGTATTTTGATGGTAAATCCCTTAATTCAGATCAATGTATATGTAGTTGACAAAAACTAATATAAATATATACACACTTCTAAATTCTCTAAGTCATAAAGAGAAGATAAATAAAAACAATTTTATAAATATTTTAACTTTTTAAGCATATATTGAAATTTCTGACAAATTTAAAAAATCCAGACCAAAGGCAACATTTACTCCTAATAAATCAATATATGATATACACATCCATCTAACATGAATCTTTTTTGTGTGATTTTTCTCTTTTATTTTTTATTCACTATAAGTTATAATAGTTTTAACAAAGTTTCATTTCTACAACATTCCAAGAAAAACCTTGAACAGTATATCAGAAAACTGTTTAAGGCATAACTTAAATTACATGTCCTCAGATTCCTTGATAAATAACAGGAATAAATAGTGATATATATCACTGAAATTAGGAAAGTTATCACTGAAATTAGGAAAAAGTAATAATGAAATGACTTACAAATAAAGCTGCCAAATGGTGGTTTGAGATAGTGTGATTAGAATGATGTAGGATGAATTATCTGCACTGCACTGTCACTGTCACTGTCAAATTGATGTTGCTCATCAATTTGCTCAAGTGGGCACCAGTAACGTCTCCATTGTGAGATTTGTTGTTACTGTTTTTTGCATATCGAACATGCCTTGGAGAGCTTGCCAGGCTCTGCCATGAGGACAAGATAGTTTCGGTAGCTTGCTGGGCTCTCTAAGAGGGGTAGAGGAATTGAATCCGGTTGGCTGTGTGTAAGGCAAACACCCTACCTGCTGTGCTATTGGTCTTTCAGTTATCTGATACAGATGGTAATATGAGTTCAATTTTAAACTGTTGCTGTTATTACTTTAATTGCAAAATCATGCATGATTGGAACAAATTTCAAGGGAGTATAAACACCAATTAGTTTGGATTGTTATTTATTGGTGATTGAGAAAATTAGACTTCATGAGAAAAACTAGAAATTTATTTTTTAATTTAGAATAAATAGGAATTTGATATGACTTTACATGACATATAGAGTTCATGTCCTTTACTTGTCTTCTGATTTAGAGAACGAATTAATGTTTGGCCATTGAATTGTATCAGTATAAATTGCTCAGAAAATAATTTCTAATTTTAAGCCACTAAATATATTCCCATTAAATTTTATTTAAAATTATTTATTTATTTATTTATAATTTAATTTAAAATTTAATGGAAAAACACGGCTGTTGAAACTCATTAAAATTTATCAATGCAATTCTTCAAATAAGTATCATATTTTATTATTAACATAGTGTTATTAAATAACTGTTCTAATGTTGATAAAATTACACCATCATAAAATGATAGCAGAATGGTTAGACAAACTAATATGTACTCTAAAATGTTTTCTATATTAGAAATCAATATTTTAATAATTAAATTAATGTTTTATATTAATATTAAACTAATATTTTTAATAAATGTCATTATCTTTTTCTATTATGCAATAAATGTTAGCATGCATCAATTATGACAATTTTGTATATATGAATTAGAAATTGAATGCAAAACTCAAAATCTATACACAATAAAAACAACAGTTCGAAAGACTCATGCTAAGGAGTGTTGATTATTATTTAAAATTCAGTAGGATAACATAGCTAATGAAACTCTCATTCAAAGTAATGAGTTACTTTTTATTATTTACTTATTACATTTCATTCAAAAAATTGAGTTAAGTATTTGTACTGTTGTCATTTATCATCACATTAGTTATTGTTAAGAATCACATGATTTCTCTCTGATTTACTACATTTTGAAAAAAACACTAACTTTTGTTCTCTTTATTTAAGAGCTGTATTGATAGATAATATTTAAAGTTACCTTGCAGCTGCCCTAATAGTATTGACATATTTGTAATAGAATGATAAAATAATACCATTAAAAGAATCTCATTATTTTAAGTCATAGGTGAAATTGTGCTACTGAGTTTTCATCAATATACCAATGTATAAATTTGCTGTTGATTTGTAAGTTACTCCTTGAATTTGTGAAACCTCTCTAGACATTCATTGTAACTAATTGCCCGCAATTTTATAATATTTGTGTAGAAAGTACATGTAATACTTTGTTTTTATAACTGATTTGAATTATTTGATCAGTGGGACATAAACCTATGCATAGAGTTTTATATAGGGCATAAAAATAAGCTTATCTGTGCATTTACTTAGGTGGAACTGTGATCACTTGACTCTTTTGGTATTTGAATTCCAAACACAAAGTGCAAAGAGCTTCTACCTGAGCATAGACTTACTTGTGCATTGGTATCTCTGATCTTCTTGATTTTCGCTTGTATCCTCTGACTCTCTTCCTAGAAAAATAGCTTGAGCTGTTGAAAATCACATTGAAATTTAAATCATCTGGAAATTGTCTTTAGAACAAAGATACAGTAAAGAATAATCTGAAGAAATTCTTCTGAAAAGCAAAGGGTTATTCTTCCCCAGATTCTAACCTAAGGTTAATTTCTAAATGAATACCCTGCCCACGTTTCTCATTTCACGTGTACTTTTGCAGTTATAGTCTACTAGTTGTTCGATCCTAGACAAAAAATAGCTGAAGATTACTTTGTCAATGAAAATTCACTTGCAGGATGGAATATTTGCATCTTCAAAGACAAGAATTTTGTACTCAAATTATCCCTGTAACAGCTGAGAATATTAGTTGCATAAAAAAGGAGTAAGATAATAATATCAAAATTTTAGTTTCCAACAATTTATTAAAATTCAAAGAAAAATAAGTGCATATCATACATATGAAAACAAATAAGGAATAAAAACTTTCTGTGAGAGGGTAAAATGTTTAATTTAGGAAAAATAGGTAAAGTATTATAAACTATTGTAAACAAGGTCGCGTGACCTCCTATAACCTAGTTTTCCCTCTCAGAGAACCTGGCAAGTTACTGAGAGCATCCTGCCCGCACGGCAGAGCCTGGTAAGTTCTCCGTAGCATACTTGATATGCCAAATACAGTAACAATGATGGGTCACATTCCCCTTACCCTGAAGAGCCTTCAATACGGCACCACTGGGAAAAACAAGTAAAGAGAGGCTGCTAAAATCTCAGGGCTAAGATGAATAGAGACATTACTGGTGCCCACTCAAGCAAATCTATGATCAATGAAATGACAGTGACAGTGACAGTGTTTATAAGCACTGTTAACTATTATAAATAAAATTTTATCACAGTAGATTTAATGTTACACTTTTGGTGAACAAAGTTACTGTTCCAGCACCAACCAAAATGGCCCAAACTCTCACTTCTATTACTAGATACTTTTTGGTTGACTCCAGTTTTTTTCCCTTTCACTTGTCATATTTTGTAACTAACTTCACAACTATTTTTTCCCCCTTTGACCAAGTCAGACTTTAATCCAGACTAAAAGGGGAAGTCACAACAAATACCATAAAAATACAAAGTATCATAAAAGACTTCAGTCAAAACTTACATGTCACTAAATTGGAGAAACTGGAAAATGCTGGGTACATTTTTAGAACTATGCAACTTTTTTTTATTTTATTGAATCACAGTGAGATAGTTACAAGCTTTCGTGTTTGGGTTACAATCACACAATGATCAAACACCCATCCCTCCACTAGTGCACATTACCCCATTCCCCACCACCAAAATTCCCAGTACACCCCCCCCCATTCCCCATCCTCCCCTTGCCTCCACGGCAGACAATATTCCCCATACTCTCTCTCTACTTTTGGGCATTATGATTTGCAATACAGGTACTGAGAGGCTATCATGTTTGGGCCATTATCTACTTTTGGCACACGTCTCCCATCCCGACCGATTCCTCCAGCCATCATTTTCTTAGTGATCCCTTCTCTATTCCAGCTGCCTTCTCCCCTCCGCTCATGAGTCAGGCTTGCAGCTATGGAGCAGTCTTCCTGACCCTTATATCTACTGTCTTTGGGTGTCACTCTCATGTTATGATGTTATGTATCACAACTATTTTCAAAATCTACTTTTATTGTCAGAATTCTGTTTTTATTAAACACTTTTAATTTCCTTTCTTTGTTTATGGACATAACATTTCTTTGTTTCTGCACATAACAAATGTGAAAGATGTTATTCAGCAATTGTCCTTCTCCCTGTGAATTAATTCACTTAAACTGATTTCCTTTCTTTCAAGTTGTAGCCAAAGGAAATATTTCATATTTTCTTATACCTGAGTAGCATTCCATGGTGTATATGCGTACCATGTTTCTTTTTTATATATATACAATCTTCTATTTTTGTGTTTAGGTTGGTTCCAGGTAATTTCCTGTGTAAATATTACTTCCGTGAACATATGTCTGCATGTGCATTTTTAAATAAGACATTCTATTGTGTTTTGTGATAGGTTCAAAGGAATAGAGCCACTGGATCACATGAAATTTCTATTTTTAACAATATTACTGTATAGGGGCTGGAGCGATAACACACTCAGCCAACGTGTGTGTTCGATTCCTCCGCCCCTCTCGGAGAGCCTGGCAAGCTACTGAGAGTATCTCTCCCACACAGCTGAGCCTGGCAAGCTACCGGTGGTGTATTGGATATGCCAAAAACAATAACAAAAAGTCTCTTAATGAGAGACGTTACTGGTGCCCGCTCGAACAAATCGATGAGCAATGGGATGACAGTGACAGTGATTAATGAATAGATAACATTTTAAAGGACCATGCAAAACATCTTTAGTTGAGAGTTGTAATAACTAAATTTCAAAAATAACTATAGAAGCATTGAAACTCTGGTGGTCAATATAGTGAAATAACATTTTGAGTCTGAAAGATAAAAATTAACAATACTGTAATTCATGATACCAAAACAAATTTTGTTGATTAAAACTATTTATATGGACTTAATAGTAATTCTGGACTGGAGCGATAGCACAGCATGTAGGGCATTTGGCTTGCACACGGCCGACCCAAGTTCAATTCCTCCATCCCTCTCGGAGAGCATGGCAAGCTACCTAGAGTATCCCGCCCATATGGCAAAGCCTGGCAAGCTACCTGTGGCATATTCAATATACTAAAAACAGTAACAACAAGTCTCACAATGGAGACATTACTGGTGCCTGCTAGAGCAAATCAATGAGCAATGGGATGACAGTGCTACAATTGTAATTCTTAATCATCAGAACAGGAAGCTGAAGATAACTTAGTTATAAATATATAATGTGATGAGCAGAAAGAAAAAGAATAAGCAAAAATGGACATAGCTTCAAAATATTGTGAACCACTAGACATATATCTCCTCTCCATAGTGGAAAATAATTTGAACAAATAATGACTAAAATATTTTATGAATTTGAAGAAGTGATTTTACTATAAATTGAAAGTTCAATATATTCAAAGTTGTAGGAAAAATGTTGTATAGACCTACATAAGAGTAACAAAAATACTAAAAGAAAAGGGAACTCTTAAAAGCAGGGGCAGAAAAACAACTTGTCATTTAAATTGAACACACTGTAAGCCAATTACCGAGAAACATATGGTGAATATATAGCACTAGCTTTGCATGCAGTTGACACAGTCCATGTTCAATGTGTCACATCACATATAGTTCCCTGAAGTAGCTGAGCAGAGAAATAATAAGCCCTGAGCATCATTGGGTGTGGCAAAATGGCTTTTTTAGGTCACACATGGTGTTGTTCAGGGGTTTCTCCTGGCCTGGCACTCAGAAATTAACTCCTGGCATATAAGATGCTGGGGATCAAACCTGAGTCAGCTGTATGCAAGGCAAATGCCCTACCCACTGTAACATGGCTCGGCAAAACATTCTGTGACTCTTAACCATTTATGATTCACTGATTAGCCCACAAAAGGGATAGGAGCTTCATAATAGTAATATTTTTATATGTCACTAGCATTAAATTACCATAAATCTGAACAATTTCTAAAAAGTGTTTATTGAGTTACATAGAGCATACAAAAATCAAAATTCAAAATATGCTAAAAGTAATTAAAATGAAATTTTAGGGTAGAAAAACAGAATAGTCACCAAAAAACTGTTGCATTACAAAATGTATGATTTGTCTTACAGAGATTTTTCTTTGCTTAAGACTTGGAAGAGTGTACCTGAGCTAGATAGACAAATACTTAGTATAAAATTGCTTTTTAAGATGGGACATAATGTCATAAAATTGTGGTAAGAACTACAATACTATGAGAATTTTTACTAACTTAGTAAACTATAATTTTATTTTATTTTTAATTTTTTTATTGAGTCACCATGTGGAAAGTTACAAAGTTTTCAGGTTTAAGTCTCAGTTATACAATGCTCGAATACCCATCCCTTCACCAGTGCACATATTCCACCACCAGGAATCCCATTATAGCTCCACCCCGCACCCCCACACCCCTAACCTCTCCACGCCCCTAGCCCCCCACCCTTAGCCACCCCCCACCTATGTAACTAATAAATTTCACTTTACTTTCACTTTGATTGCATTCAATATTTCAACAAAACTCACTATTATTATTTGGAGAGTCTCTCCCCTAAAGTCAGACCTGCTGAAAAGGAAGCATTAGATAATTTATTTTCCATTGCTGAGAATGAAGAGGTATGAGGTCGAGAGACCACACTTAGTGGCCTCTTGGTTTTGGGTTTCTGTGTTTTAGTATTTTAGTAACTAAGTCCAGAGAAATATCTGCCAGAAGTGCATCATTGCCAACTTGTACTTCTCAGTTACATTATATTCCACATATGAGTACAATCTTTCTATGTCTGTCTCTTTCTTTCTGACTCATTTCACTCAACATGATACTTTCCATGTTGATCCATTTATATGCAAATTTCATGACTTCATGTTTTCTGACAGCTACATAGTATTCCATTGTGTAGATGTACCAGAGTTTCTTTAACCAGTCATCTGTTTTGGGGCACTCTGGTTTTTTTTCCAGATTCTGGCTATTGTAAACAGTGCTGCAATGAACATAGAAATACAGATTCCATCTCTACTATACCTTTTTGCCTCTCCGGGATATATTCCCAGGAGTGGTATTGCTGGGTCAAATGGAAGCTCAATTTCTAATTTTTTGAGAATCGTCCATATTGTTTTCCAAAAGGGCTGAACCAGTCAGCATTCCCACCAGCAGTGAAGAAGAGTCCCTTTCTCCCTTCATCCACACCAACACCGGTTGTTTTTGTTTTTTGGGATGTGGGCCAGTCTCTGTGGTGTGCGATGATATCTAGTAAACTATAACTTTAGTGGATAAATTTTAGTGTGGATTACATTTTACTAATGCTAAAAGGATTAAAAATATTTTAAAATAAGTATGATTTGCATTTTGCCAGAATAAGTTGTGTGTTTTTCAGAATGCCCATTGTTGTTTCTGGGGGCTACCAGTATTACGGCTGGCACTGCCAGGAGGACCATGTGTTACTAGTGATCATACTCAGAGCATCACCATCATGGTATTTCCTCCACCCTTTGAGCTCTCTTCTTGGACCCATTTTCTAGATACTTATTAAAAAATATCTAACGAAATTATGCAACAAAAACCAGAACAACGTATGCTCATTTAACTACACTATATAAATAAGTAGTTCCAAGAAATGTACACAACAATGGGTAGACTTCAATGTTTATTTTTAGCTTTTACAGTACTTAAGCATAAAACTTTTGAAAATTTTTTAACTTATTTAGTTTAAGGAGATTAATTTATAGTAAATAATGGAGGTCTGCAATCTTAAACCTAAACTAAACCTAAAAGTAAACCTAAAACTTATCTAAAGGCTGTAATAAAATGTTTATGTTTGCAGCTATTCAATCTCTTCTTGAGCCAGTTTTATTTGGGGGAGGAAATAGAAAACAAAGTAATCTAAATTTCCAGACACCTCTCTTCAATTTTGCCATAGTCTAAGTAATTTGGCAAACGGTTTGCTGTTAACAGCATAGAGTTCACAATCTAGTTGCAAATCATCTATATGTAGAGCTCTTTATATGTCCATTGTGCCTAACAAAGTCTGATGCTATTGAAAGATCAAGGAGAAAAGAGTATTTCCAAAAAAGCAACACGGCCAAACGATTTTGACCACATTGTAAGAAATAATGAAGAATGAAATCATTAAATGGTAAGTTATAATCCCCCATAGGACTACTTTTAGAGAAAAAAACAAATAAATGTGCTTTTGTGTATATACATGAGGTTTTTGTCAAAACCCTCACAGAAATAATTTCTTCCATAAATCAGCTATAAGGGACCATAATTCGTAACATAGGATATGAATGAATTTCTGCATATTTTTTCATTTTTACTCTACTTAAAAAACAGACTGAAAATAAGAAAGATTTTAATAATAAAGCCAGTAAATCTAATTGTCTTATTCAACGTAGTTTATTTTCTTTTGCTCAGAATTTCATGTATTTTGAACTAAAAATAACTAGAACTTAACATTGTATGTTAATATTAATCATTGATTGTTTAATTTAATTTTGTATTTAGTGCATTTGCTCCTTTTCCAAAGATTAACTTTTATATTTTATTTCTGTATAATTATTAAAGAATTTATTTAAAAATAGAAAGTATCTATTGTAGCTACAGATGTGTATCACAATTTGCTATCATTAATGTAGAAGGAGATAACTAACTTTAAAATGTTGCTGTGTGTCCATTAAACCAGTCAGCAATTCAATCCAGTGGGGTCCATTTAACACTGCTAACCTAAAGAAAGCTAGGATAAAATTGCACAGCCCTGAAGATGTTGCATTTGTATAAATTTGTCACAAAGACAAAAGAAAACTAACAGGAAAGTACAAAAGAATTTCTTCATCAAGATCAATCACGGAACTATTCCACATTTTCCGAGACAATGGTCCTGATTCATGTCTTTTATGGGTTGCTTTGTTCTCAAGAAAGTAAATGAGAGGGCCAGAGCCATAGCACAGCAGGTAGGGCGTTTGCCTTACACAGGACTGACCCAGGTTCAATCCCCAGCACCCCATATGGTCCCCCAGGCACCTCCAGGAGTAATTCCTGAGTGCAGAGCAAGGAGTAACCCCTAAGCAACGCTGGATGTGACCCAAAAAGAAAAAAAAAAGAAATGAATATGCTATGTCAACATATGGACAATTCACATAATTAAAAACTCTGAGTATAATTTTGAGGACTAAATACAAACTTTAATTATTAACAAATAAAATATACCTATAGTTTTCTTATTACATTTTAAGTTTCAAATTTGAACACCATTTACCCATTAGGAAAGAATTAAGCAACTAGATTAAGCAAATTTCTAACATTAAATTATCTTGATAGACTACAACTTCATAAAATATCCTTTTAATATTTTATAGCCATAACCAGGAAGTAACGTGTCATTTCAAAAACACTGGATTTTCCAAGTCCAAGAAATGATCGATTTCTTTAGCTTTTTGAATTTTATCTGAATTTGAATTCTTTTATCCTTTTCTTTTTCACTTTTCAGTACACATTCAGCAGAGCTCAGGGGATGTTCCCAGTCTAAGGTCATCTGGAGGACCATGCAGTGTCGGGCATTGAACCAGGGTCTCCAGCATGCAAAGCATACACTGCTGTGCATTCAAATAACTCCCTGACCTCTATATCTGGTTTTTTTAAACAATGTTTCAGGCTCATCAACATGGAATTCATGTTTGACATATATATGTATATGTCAAAAAATTTATAATAAAGAGATAACTCATATAATTTTAAGTTTGGTAATTCTAATCTGATTGGGTGAGTGTTGGAGGAAGGGGGGTTGCAGACAGGAGAACTGGGAAGAGCTACAGTTGAATTCGAAGCCAGTTTGTTGGGGATCCAAGAAAAATGTAACATTTGAAGCCAATCCACAGACCAAGCAATGGAAAGAAAGATAAACAAATAGGAGTCCATTAAATTAATAAGCATCTGCACCTCAAAGGAAAAAAAGACCAGAATGAAAATACAGTCCAGTCCACAGACTGGGAGAAATTATTTGCTCACCATTGATCTGATACGCGGTTATATAAAATATATATGAGGCTGGAGTGATAGCACAGCGGGCAGGGCGTTTTCCTTGCACGTGGCCGACCCGGGTTTAATTCCCAGCATTAATTCATTAATTCCAACATCCCTTATCCCTGAGCACTGACAAGAGTTAATTCCTGAGTGTATGAGCCAGGAGTAACCCCTGTGCATCGTGGATGTGACCCAATATATATATATATATATATATATATATATATATATATATACATATATATATGTATATATATGTATTTAATTTTGTATTTAGTGCAAATTCGAGGCCAATATATATATACATATATATATATATATGAGGCAGCGGTACAACTTTGTAAGAAGAAAACATACAACCCATTAAAAATATATAGAGAGAAGAGATGAACAGAAACTTTCTCAAAGAATACATACAAATGGCCAAAGGCACATGAAAAAATGCCCCACACTGCAAATCATGAAGGGGATGCAAATTAAAACCACAATGAGATATCATCTCATACCCCCAGAATCCTTCACTGCTGCTGGGGATATTGACTTGGTTCAGCCTTTTTGGAATGTAATATGTACTGTATAAAAATAAAAAGAAAAGAAGGGGGCGGCGAGGCAAAGGACGGAACGGAGATGGTTGGTCTCTCCACAGTTTATTCTGATCTTCTTTCTCCATTCTCCTCTGATTCTCCTCCTGCTTCTTCCTCCCCCATCCTACTTCATTCTCCCTCTCTGCTACTCTCCCGGCTCTCGGTCTCTCTCTCGATCTGTGATCTGGCCCCCGTGGATCTGGCCCCCCAACCCACTCTTACAGCCTAGTTAAATCTCCCCAGCATGAGGGGGTTGGGGCGTACACATAGGTGTGGTCAGCAATAGAGTAAGTTTCCTTTCACCCAGGGGATGCTTCTCCTAGGACTTAATTCTCTTTCAGCAGGAGGATCTACCCAAGGGCGGAGTCCCATGAATGTGTTTCTCTTCTCCTCAGCCAGCAAACATATAAGAATTCATAATATTAATTATTTTGTATGGACACAATAAGAGATGCATTAAAGCTTATAGAATTGCTCTCCTGGGGCCATCTCAATCTCAGACTACAGTGCTCAGGCCAGATCAGTCTTTCCTATCCCTGGCAGGGTCCCAATCTCATAATTACTATTGGATCATGACAGCATTTGTCTATGATCAAGCTCTTAACTTATAGTTAAGAATTAGGCACTTTGGCCAGGCCCATCTCGATGCCAGGGTAGCACATAACTCACCGCTTGCCCTGGATCCTTCCCGTCCCACGTCGGGGACCCTACTTTGGGGTGCTAGGAACTGAGGGCAACTGAGGCTTACGTGGAGAAAGCAGATGCCCGGGAGGGAATAATATTCGAGGCCAATTAAGTCTTAAGTTATAAAAACATAATATTGTCTTCTTGTGTCTATACAAAAAAGACATAGCTTTAAAGTAAATTATTCAAAAGGCATAAAGAGGAGAAAAAGGCAATGTTATAATATTCAGTGTCCTAGGGAGTTCTGACCTTACCAATTAACAGAGTTTGATTAGAGGAAGAGCAGATAAACTGGTAGAAGTGGTTACAGATAAACAAAGGAATGGGAGTGACTCGGGAGCACGTTGATGGGCGTGACTGATATACCTAAGCTCTTAGTGGCAAGGGGAGAGAGGACAAACCAATGATATCCAACATCGTACAATTCAAAAAATAAATAAAGAAGCATTGAACTTCAGTTTGATCCAAAAATTCCACTTCTTGAAATGATCCCCAAGTGTTCAAAAAACAAAATGGAGAAAAGACATTTGAAAAGCACATTCCTATGTTCCTCGAAGCACTATCCACAGTAGCCAAATCTGTAAACAAGACAAGTACCCAAGAATAGACTGGATAAAGAAACTCTAATACATATATACTATGAAATGTCACTCAGCCATAAGAAGAGACACTATTATGCAATGTGCTGCTACATGGATGAATCTGGAGAATCCCATGCTGAGTGAAGTAAGAGAGGTCTCTCATACGTGAAATATAAAGAAACATAGCGGTGGAATGATTAATGCCCAAATACAATGAAAACAAAACAAACAAACAAACAAACAAACAAAACCCATGAGGATAATTTTTCAGTATGGGACATGCCACTTCTCGGTAGAGGGCTTAGGGGTGAGGAAAAGGAAAGGGGCAAAGACAATGGTGGATTGAAGAATTCAACTGAGGGGTGGTGAAGTGTTATGCCTGAAACCCAATCAGTAAGAGTACTGTAAACCACACTGAAAAAATGTATAAAAATGGACCTCTGAAAAAAGAAATAGGTATGATAGCTGGAGAATTGCTGGAGAATCTGCTGGAAAATTGCTTCTTGATTAGTAAATGTCAGTCTTGTTTGATTCAGGTTCTCAGCTGGCCGGATGAGGCCCATACAGACACTGTCGGACAATGAGCTTTCCTCCACACTGACCACCTTAAGTATACTTGTCATCCAAAAACATTTTCATATAAACAGCCAAAATAATATTCAAACAATTGTACAGACACTGGGCTTCCAAAAAGCTGATAGATAAAATGAACCATGAATTAAAACATTTAACTCAGACTTGGAAAAAAAAAAAGAAAAAGAATAGCAGGGACTTATCAAGCTGTGACTTCACACTATGCACTGGAATAAAGTCAGTGTTGTCTATTGATCTTTTCTTTATTTGAGAAGTCTGCTCTTCCGACACATTTATTTCAAATTTATAAAGATACTTTAAAGAGCAGAAAGTCAAATCTGGTTTCAGATTTGCATAACTTAAAGAGTACACCTTTGTTTCCTGAGCTAAAGGATCATTCTCAATAAAATCTGTACTTTCGACCTCTGCTGTTTAGATTTCTTTCCTAGGTGATAATCCTTTTCTTTTTTTTTTTTTTTTGTAGTGCATTGTCTTTCTTAGAAACAGTTGGAAATGCACGAATTAATTACTTTTCATTCTAGTTCACAATGAGGGTTTTTTAAAAAAATTCTTTTCATAACCTAATGCTAATTTGCCACATCACTGAATGTAACACAAAAATAAAATGGTACTTTTCAAATATATAAAAATAAACTCAGTATTTCTTTTTAACTAAAATATGCAAGTGTTCTATTAAATAGTTTAAATTCTACTGTGTCAGAAATTAAAATTCACAGTAGCCAGCAGTGAAGTTTAATAGGCCTTTATTATTTCAATATATTTTAGGCTACTGTCTCTGTTACATTAATAATTGAACTATATTAAATATGTCACATATATTAAGTGCTAGGTTATCACAGTTTGAATATGACAAGATAAAGTCAGCAGCATAAAAGACCATAATTTCCCTTAAGTGGTTTATAAAGGTGAATTTCTTAGAATAGGCACTTAAGATATACATCCCTCCACCAATAATAATATTGCATATCTATAAACAACATTTCCTTATTCAGAAATGTTACATAAACTCTTACTCAATTAATAAATTTTGAAAAGTCTCAATTTGGATATTAAAGATTTATTATTTATAGGTATTCAGATTGACTGTGCTCAATATTAAATATTTCTTTACTCTAAGATCAATAGATTGAAAATAAAGTTTTGTTCACAATGTTTATTTTTGAACACTGAATCAGAAAGTGCTAAATAATAAGTTTTAGATTTTGTAGTTAACTGTCAATACATTCTTGTATTACCACAGACTATCATTCTATGATTATTAGAACATTGCTTATGATAGTGTAATTTTTTCTTTCTTTTCCAAGTTGAGTCAGATAACAAAGTCACGTTTTATTCTTTAATTTGATTTTACACTAACATCTAGAAAGTGAGCAATATAAATTGGCATAGACTCCATAGCAATATTCTATTAATTCTTGGTAAATTATAAAATAACATTTAAGTGCCATATATACACCTTCTCAAGGACTACAATTTGTTTACTTGTATTAGGAGATAAAAAATTTGCACATTGGACCTCTAAGTTTTGGCCCTAATCTATTAGTGCCCTTTAGGTGTCCAGATCTTGGAAGCCTCATAATTCTAATTGGAGAATATAAAAATTTAAATTTCTTTGTTAACTTGAGAATGTCTGCCAAACAGAGGTGGGAGTTTTTAAACTCTTAAGAGAAAAATGCTAATCTCATTTAATCCACTTTATTTTATAATGTGTATTTGTTTTGCTTAAGATTATGTTTTATTTATTTATTTTATTTATTTATTATTTTGTTATACAAAAGATTATGTTTTATTTATTTATTTTGTTATTTTGTTATAACTTTCCACATGGTATTGAATCACCATGTGGAAAGTTACAAAGCATTCAGGCTTAAGTCTTAGTTATACAAAGATTAAACACCCATCCCTTCACCAGTGCACATATTCCACCCCCCAAGAACCCAGTATGCCTCTTCTCCCACCCCACCCCTCCACCTTTGTAGCTGATAATTTTCACTTCACTTTCTCTTTACTTTGATTACGTTCAATATTTCAAAAAAAATCCTCACTATTATTGTTTGGAGTTTCCTCCCCAAAATAAGACCTGCTAAAAAGGAAGCATTTGATAATTTGTTTCCATTGCTAAAAATGAAGATATGTGGTCTCTGCAATCACGGCCGCACGGTTTTAGATTTCTGTATTTTAGTGTTTTTGCAACTAAGTCCAGGGAAATTTCTGCCAGAAATTGCATCATTGCAAGCTCGTATCTCTCTTTAGTGGTCCTTATAATATGGCGGTTGCCACGTCGCCTTCCCCTCCTCCCGGAAGGGAAAAGCCGAGAGAGAAAAACCTTTCCCCTCCTGGGGTGGCATGGGGCCGTGACTTAGTTTACAGTCTAGAGACATTTCTGTAAGAAGCTGCTGGTACCAGTTTGGCTGGCTTCTGGGATCATGGTCATCCAGCAATGGAGAGGCCACACACGTGCAGCCACTCGGGTCACATCTCGGCTGAAAGCAGCCTATAATGTGCATTTTTAAAGTAAAATAAAACTAAGAAGGCATACCCTAAACATAAATATGAAATAAATTATACTCTAGTAATTATCTGATAATCAGAAAATATAAAATGCTACTGAAGAAATAATGAATGCAATATTATATTATAACCTGTTTGAGTAACATCAAGTATAATAGGAAAAAGTTGCATAAAGACAGTAAAAGTCATTTCTTCAGATAGTATTATTATGGTTGTACTATTCCTTTTTTTCTGTACAATTGATTGCCGGAGTCAGAGAGATGGGATAGGGGTTATGATTGAGACGTGCGTTACCCAGCTTCAATCCCCAAAATCATCTTTTATCTTCTTGGGTACAGACCTGAAGCCCCCAGAATATCTGAAATGCACACATGTTGGTACCTGTCACTGTGAGTCCAAGAAATGCTTTATTTTTATTTTACTTATTTATTCATAAAATCCTGTTGAGATACACAGCCACAAAGCTGTTTATGATCAGATTTCAGTCATATGATGTTCCAACACCCATAACTCCATCAGTATACATTTCTCACTAGCAATGTCCTCATTTTCCCCTTCACAACCCCCCCCCAGGACTGAACCACTTGCCTATTACCAGAAGTGGCCTCCCCAAGCCCCAAAACAAAGCTTGTGAGCACCCAGTTTTAGAAACAGAAAAATTTAAACTGTACCAGATTCAGTATTTGGGAAAAAAACCAAAACTTTCTTTTTCTTTTCTGCTTAGTGAGTCAATAAAGAAGGCATAGTTAGGAAGTGATTTCTTTGATTCAGTTGCTCTCATAAAACTGTCATCAAATTGTTGACCAGGGATGCAGCCATATCCGAACTTGGCTGCAGATGAAGGTTCTGCCTGTTTTCAGATTCATTTCGGTAATAAAGGAGCCCTTACTGACTTCGGGAAAGTTGGAGGTCTCATTGTCCCAAAGAGGCCTTTGACTAGGCAGTCATAGCAATGTTTTACTCAACACTAGTGGTGTGTGTGTTTGTGTGTGTGTGCGTGTGTGTGTGTAAGAAAGAAAAAAAGAGAGAAAGAGAGAGAGAGACAAAGAGATGGAGAGAGACAAAGAAAATGAACAAAGAGAAATAATGTGCTATTGTTATTTATTTTGATGTAACAAAATATAAAATTCCCGAGTTCTTTTATGTTATTGCTACCAACTAATTTAAAAGCTCAGTTCATTCTCCACAGATTAAAAAAATTCACAATAAAATAATCACCAGAAGAGAGGAACATAGGAATATGGGCCATCTTAGCTTCGTAGTCACTCTGGAGAACTGTTTTATAGACTCAAAGGATACATTCTTTTAAAATACAAGTCGCAGATAGCTCCACCCTCTCCTTTTCCTCAAACAGTTAGGGAAAACTCTTTCTTGGGAAGAACATATGGTATCTTTACACAGAATTGCCTCTGGTAAGTTAGATATTTCTTCTTATTTTCCAGAAATGGCTAAAGATGCTAGAGTCCGGAAGAGTGTGATTCCGAATGGTTTCTGGAAATATTAATTTATTTGCAGCTATAGGCTGGTGTCTCTGTTACCTTGTCAGCTATGGGCTGTGATTGCTACCATTGCGAATTCCACCACTCTCAGGTCAGTTATTGTCAGGGCCTCCCATTATTTCAGCAATGGAAAACCTTTTTCACCAGGAATCAATTTCAAACTCTGACTACTTCTGCAATCAACAGGGGAAATTTATCTTCTCCGAATAGGCTGTTACGATTTGTACTGATCACTCAGAAAGCATCCCTTCTTTAAAGTCACAACAGTCATGGTAGTAAACTCTATAATGGCCACAGTCCCTTGGATTATACAGAACTAGTAATCATGGTCAAGAAATCTGAAGGGACATCCTCACATTCTGTCTACTACAGAATTTATAGTTAAGGTAACAATTTATGCAAGAGTCCCAAATTGGTTATCAATAAAACAAAATAAGAACACTGAGCTATATTTCAACAAGTCACGAATATGCTGTAAAGTCCAATAATATGAAGCACTTAAAAAAATATTGCATTCACATTTCATGTTCCTATCACCCCAGAAGGAATTAAATTGCCATTCCATGTTTATTTTACCCAAAAAAAGGAATATTAGGGCATAAAAAAGAAAGGGAAAGTGAAACAAATGCAATACAAAATAGTTGGTAAGAAACTAGGAAGGAATGAAAAGGTCTTTCCTTGGAGACAGAACGTGATGTGATCAGTCTAAATTTATAGATTCACAAGAGAGAATTACTGTCTGAACATTTCCCATAGGAGATAGCTGAGATGACTTGAATGGAAATGGATTTTGTAACTAATAGCAAACTACACAAGCACTTCTTTGGGAAAACATTCTATTTTAGTTATTACTTCTGGTTAATTAACTAGAGTGCATATTCCTAGGGAGTGAGTGTAAAATCACAGAAAACTGTTATCTGAAAGGGATTCATTGCTCCATGATCTACATGTAGTGATGTACAAGTTTAAAATGGCCAGTAAACAGCTAAAGGTGGTTTTTAAAAATGTAACAGTCTAATCTCCATTTTTATGTTTTATTTAGCCATTCGCACTTTTCACTAACTTTTTTAGAAACTAGAGTATCTCCACTTAGTCCAAAACTTTCCTATCTCCTGCACAGTATTTGCACATTCAAATATTCATCCATCTCCTTTTTTTTCTGGAGACCTATTAATAAATTTTGTCATCTGCCATGAAAAAACTAGTAAACTACCATTAGTTTTTTCTAATCACAAAATAAAGTTTTATAATCTCATCACTTCATCTTCAATTTTTAGTAATAGCTTTCTCCTTTTTACAACTGAACCTCTAAAAACAGTCTTCACCTCTTGGTCCTAGAGGTATTAAATGATTAAATATAAAAGATGTTCAGAATTTGCCTCCTCAGTATGTGCTACATTAGCATGAAAAATATTTAAATTTAGTTCAACTGAAATCCTTTGGCAAAGGAAAATTATTACTAATCTGAGAAAACTTTTCTCTCACCTAATTGAAGAGGGAATGATCTTCTTTGAATGAACTATAAGTACAAATATCAGAAGTATTGTATTATTTGTATATAAGAATTACCTCTTTATCTGATAAATATATCACATTATAAAAATATGCTATGAGCTTAAATGTAGGATAAACAAATATCCAGGATAGGACCAATAAGTATTTGGAGAGATCAATTAAAACTATCTAATTGGGAAAATTGTAGAAAAATAGAATTTAATAATAAATAATATCCAAGAAAATATAGGATAATGGCAAATTTTTTAACATTTTCATATTCACAGCACCAAAAAGAAGAAAAAGACTAGGGAAAGAAAGTGTATGCAAGTAATAACATGGATAAGAACTTCATAATATAGTAAAAGACATAAACCTATATATGTGAAAAATTGCACATATCTATAAAAATAACCTGAGGAAATATAGACTAAGAAATATCATAATTAAGTCATTGAAAGTAAAGCAAAAATATCTTTAAAGCAGTCACAGAGACATATCATGCAGAAACAAGTGAGCATATTTTCCAACTATAACAAGAATAAAATATCATTTTCTTTGGCACTTAAAGAAAAGATCAATTACAGATTCTTGAACAGATGAACTATTATGAATAAAGTGAAATTTAAAACATATAAGAATTTTGATTGACATAATTTTATAATGAACATTGATCTTTACTTAGACTTAATTATAAAAAAATACATACATGCATTTTGTCACCCAATGGCAATACGTATTATTTTTTACATTTTTATTCAAAATATGTTTTTTACAAAGTTCCTGAACCAGTTCTCAAAAAATAAAGCTTTTTGTTTGTTAAATATGACAAAGGGATATTTTGTGTTCATATTGTTCTAAGCACTAACTTTGGAGAAATTTCTCAGAATATGGGACATTAGTTTGCAAAAACAAGCAGAAATAAAATGCCCCACTCCCACCCACTCATGTACATTTATTTGAGAGTGACTAGAAGTTCAGTTTAATTATAACTGGCCATAAAGTTCATCGATCATGCCTTGGTAAAAACATCTCTATAAAAATCTCAGTACAAGGAAGTTCTGAGAGTTTTTGATAAGTGAGCATGAAGATTTGTAGGAAAAAATGGCTCACCTGGAGTGAGTGTAAAGTCTGCACCTTTTCTGTAAGCCTTGTCCTATACATATATTTCATCTGGCATTTGATTTATATTTTTTCAGAATGGTCATCTAGTAATTGAACAGGTTTCCTGAGTCCTGTGTGCTGTTATTGAAAATTAATAAAACTTGAGGAGAGGAGTCCTTGGAAATTTTGATTTATAGTCAGTCAGTTAGAAACACACTATTAATCCATATTTGTGACCTCTGATCTTCTGCCAGTAGGTAATAAGCATGGACTCACTTGGAATTTACAGTCAGCATCTGAAGTGGAAGAAATTCTTGGGAAACTGAGTTCTTAAGATGTGGAATCTTGATGCTGATGCAGAATTCGTGACAGCAGATTTCTAAATTTGCTCATGGGTCCTATGTAATAACGATGCTTAGCCACAAGAGAAAGTAGAAAAGTTCTGCAGTCAGAGAAAAATTTATTTTAGGATTTAATTAAGTTTGGCTCACCTTGTGCAACTTTTTTTTTTTCTTTTTGGGTCACACCCAGCGATGCTCAGGGTTTACTCCTGGCTTTGCTCTCAGGAATTACTCCTGGCGGTGCTTGGGGGACCATATGGGATGCCGGGGGTCGAACTCGGGTCGGCCGCGTGCAAGGCAAACGCCCTACCTGCTGTGCTATCGCTCCGGCCCCAACCTTGTGCAACTTTTATGGGAAAACTTTGTTTGGCATGTGAAATGACAGGAATATGTGAGGATTAAAGAGATAGGTAGTCTAGGGGCCAGAGCGATAGCACAGCGGGTAGGGCGTTTGCCTTACACGCGGCCGACCCGTGTTCGATCCTCGGCATCCCATATGGTCCCCCAAGCACTGCCAGGAGTAATTCCTGAGTGCAAAGCCAGGAGTAACCCCTGAGCATCTCTGGGTGTGACCCAAAAAGCAAAATAAAATAGAATAAAATAAAAGGTAGTCTAGCTAGTTTCTGGATTTGGGGGGTATCTATTTGGCCATGTGCCTATTGAGTGGCCATGGCCATGAGCCTTTGAGCCTATTATCTCTTACTCGTGATAAGTCTAATGTCTGGGGAAGAATCTATGATCTTGGGGAATTTTTGACCTCCCACTTATCAGAAGGAGCTCAAAAGTTTGCAGGAATGTTAACAAATTAGGCTATGTACAATCAAAAATGGGATTGCTCACAGCAGCTGGGAATGGAAAACTGAGACTTCATAATTCGTTGCATTCTCCGATTCTGACACTGAAATAATCAGAAAGGAAATGAAGAAGCAATCCATTTAAAATATAATAATAAGATAAAAATACATAAAGATAATGATAAACCCCCACGGACTAAGCATAAAGATCTGTAATTGGAATGTCTAATAAACTAAGAATTGAGGAGATGAAATTTAGCAAAATTAGATAATATTTGTTAACTATGGAAGGCAGGCTTTTATTATCAAAAAGATTTATAAGAGCAGATGTAGATTCACTAAGACATGAAGGTTATGAAAAATTCCAAAGATGCTGCACATGAAGACTACAATGAATGAAATAAATATTTCATAAAAAACATAGAAGTCATTTAATCTAACAATTATACAAATAATAGGGGGAATTGTAAAGATTACTCAAATATGTTAATCAATTTAACAATAACAGTTCCCATATTTACGGATATTTACAGATAACTTGAAGTTAATGGAATCTATCATCTCTAAACCTATTCAACAATATATATCTAAAATAAAATAACTTTTGTTTTATTTGGGGGTCACACCTGCTTTGCTCAAGGCTTACTCCTGGCTCTGCTCTTGGGGTTCACCCTTGGCTCTGGGAACCTAGCCACTCTAATACCTCCCCAGTCCTTAGTTTTTTTCTTCTTGTTTTTGTTGTTTGCAATTCCCTCCTCCTACCCTTTTCCTTCCATTCTGTTATTTCAATGACTTGGTTTTACACATGCTACTGCAGTTCTCACATCTTTTCAGCTGCTGTGCTTACTGGAAGGTGATATATCAGAATTTGATACTGACACACTCAACCATGGCATTTTCCGAAGTTTGTGCATTTTTAGTCCTGAGACTGTAGCACACCTACATATAATGGGTTGCACTCTTATTGTGACTGTTGTACTTTCTTTGCTGTGGTACTTTCCAGGAGTTCCTGCATGTTCACATGCAGATAATCTTGTGTGCAGTGCTTTCTGGGGTCGCAAGCCTTTTTATGTTTGCACACATCTAGTGATAGTACAGCCAGAAATCTCATGCAACAGTGAGTATCACAGCAGAGACATAACTCATTCACATAGCAGAGGTACCAGGATCATGTTAGAGCCTGTACAACATTGGAGAGTTGAACTCACAACCATACATTAGCAAGGCATGTGTGCAAAGTCACTGAACTTTTCTTTCTATCCTAATGGTGTTATTTTACATGAAAGTAAACATCGACAGAAAACAAAACATTTGACGAGAGTGGAAAAAAATAGTGACACATCAGAAACAAACAAAACCGAGAATAACACAAGATAAAAACAGTTTTAATGTAGGAAGAAAATTACAAAAGCGTGTAACTTCAGGCGATCTTGTTAAACAACAACAAAAAAAAGGTCATTAATAAATACTATGTGTCATACGAACTATTTAAATCACTGTGTATCACTGTGATCCCATTGTTCATTGATTTACTCAAGCGGGCAAATGTAATGTAAATTTAATGTCTCCATTATGAGATTTGTTGTTACTGTTTTTGGCATATCAAATATGCCTCGGAGAGCTCTCCAGACTCTGCCACGCAGACGGGATACTCTCCATAGCTTGTGGGGCTGTCAAAGAGGGACAAAGGAATCAAACCCAGGTCAGCCGCGTGCAAGGCAAAAGCCCTACCTGCTGTGCTATTGCTTTAGCCCATAGAAAATAGGCTAAAAAATCACAAGAGTAAATTTTAGTCTATAAAATAAGGTTGTTATTAGAAATGTATACATAGGGGACACAGTGATAAAAGGAAGAGACAGAAGATCAAATGATCGTCAAAATGACACCAGAAGTGTAGTGCTGAGTATTATGAAACATATTCAAATGAAAGTCTGAAATTGTCCTGAGCATCTATGTGAATGTATATAATATTACAAACCAATCATGATTCAACAAAATTTTATTTAAATAAATAAATTATGTGGAGTAATTGGACTGACTACAGTGATAGCACAGTGGGTAGGGCATTTGTCTTGCACACGGTTAACCTGGGATCGATTCCTCCATCCCTCTCTGAGAGCCCCGGAAAGCTACCAAGAGTATCCCGCCCACATGGCCGAGCCTGGCAAGCTACCTGTGGCATATTCGATATGCCAAAAATAGTAACAACAAGTCTCACAATGGAGATGTTACTGGTGCCTGCTCGAGCAAATCGATGAACAACGGGATGACAGGGATGAGAGTGCTACAGTGTTAAATAAATTATGCAACTGTCAAAAGACAAAATTTCTCTAATTATTCTAGTACCCCATAGAAATGTAAGATATAGATAATGACTTTCCAACAAGTTATTAACTAGCACCAAACCATATGGTCTTTAATATATATGTGTATATATGTATATATACACATTTATATATATGTAGTTTATAAATAGTGATACATCCAAACCATATTTAGCAATAAAATGAAACATTCACTGTATCACTGTCATCCTGTTGTTCATCGATTTGCTCAAGCAGGCACCAGTAACGTCTCCATTCATCCCTGTTGCATGCTAATGTAGCCCGATGGCGTATTGGGGGCTCTTTCAGTATCAAGGGAATGAGGACTATTGTTATTACTGTTTTTGGCATATCAAATATGTCACATGTAGCTTGCTAGGCTCTGTCATGTGGGTGGGATACTCTCGGTAGCTTGCCCAGCTCTGGGATCTCTGAGAGGGATGAAGGCTTTGGGGCCAGCCTCTTATCACCTTTACAGGTGATCCCAGTCTACTGAATGTAAGCTTTTGATCGACTGGCATGCTGTAATGATCTGCACACTGACAGACACCTGCTGTGTCTCTGGGTAACACTTGGGACATCTGTGGCCTCAGGTTGATCTCCTTGAGGTTGATGGAGTATGCCTGGAATTTCTTGAGCAGCTGCCAGAGCAGGACCCTATCACGGATGGTCTGTGCCAGGTCAAATATCTGTGCTGAGTCCCAGGTCACTTAGTGGTTGGCTGACAGCACTGACAGTGGATGAGCCACTGCGTGCACTGCCACCATGGATCTATGTCCGACGATGCTGCAACTCGGCCCGGCCGGGGTGGGAGGCTATGCTATGACCACTGCCATGGTTTCTCCACACCATTCTGTCCAAATCTTGCAAAATAGCGGGGGGATGCCCATCAGGCGATGTCAATCACATGTAGAGTTCCAGCAGGGATCACGCATAAATTTCCATGCCTGACCTGGTGAGCCGTGCATTGTCTAAGGGGAGATGGTGAGCCAGGTTCGTAATGAAACATGACATTACAGCAACTTAAATAACTTAAATAAACCACAAAGCATTTTATATTTAAAATGATCATAATGACATTTTAGAAATGGAGAGATTTGTGATTGCAGTATTAGAGATAAGAGAAGGAAAATAGAAATGACTAGAAAAAAAGAGACTCCTGCAGTGAGAAAGCTATTCTATATTTAGATAGCACACAAATCTCTCTCCTTGATATGCTATTTTTGAAGTAGTTTTGAAGGATGATTGAACTAGGGAAAATTAGTAATTCTATTTCTTATAGTTGTTTTATGATAATGCTCTGATATGTATGCATACATATACATATATGAACTTCCTAAAACTACCATATTTTTGCAAGTTTTTAGATCTTAAATTTGTTTTTCTTATATACATCACTATCTCCATTCTCTATGTGTGATATTATTCTGAATTTGTGCATGACACTGCAAAAGTTATTGATTTTCTACTAAGAATTTAAAAATGGCAACCAAAACCACAGTGGAAAAATTGCCTTGTGAACCAAGGGAAATTTTCACTAGCAAAAACATATGGTGAGGGGCTGTAGAAATAGTACCATTTGTAGGGTGTTTGCCTTGCACATGGTCAGCTTGGGTTTGGTCCCTGCTATGCCATATGGTCCCCCCAGCACAATCAGGAGGAAGAGAGCAGCATGGAACGCCTTCAAGAGCATTGTTAAGAGTTGTTAAGTTGTTAAGATGGGCAGGACACATAATGCGATTTGGAGACAACCCCTGGACTAGATCCGTTACCGACTGGATTCCACAGGACATCAAAAGAACGCCTGATTGCCCACCTACGAGATGGTCAGACTTCTTTGTCAAGACCCTGAAGGAACGGTTTGAGGTTCTTCATATTCCTGGAGCAAGCAGACACCATTGGGCTACACTAGCACGTGACAAGGACTAATGAAGACATTACTGGTGCCCACTCAAGCAAATCGATGAGCAACAGGATGACAGGTGATACAGGTGATGTATTTTATACTAAAAACACAATCAATTCAATTATTTGAATAAATATTAACATGCCTAAATTTCTTAATATTTCATATTTGTCCAGCTGATCAGCATCTAACTCTAGCACTATAACCAACCAACAGATAAAGAACGTTTACATTTCTAAAAACGTTAGGCTAACTATACAGCACATGTCTACTGATAGGTTAAAATACCTCAGTGAAAAATGTGTTGCAGAAATTTCTTTCACAATACTTCTCTTCTAAGTTATAATTGGGAAAATAATATATGATTTGACCAACAGATAATATACTTGTGCCGTATTCTTTTCATTATAGTTAATTCTTAGTGACCTGAGATATTTTAATGTTTCATAACCTTAGGGGAAACTGGAATGATCACTAATTTAAAAAAAAGCTGTTGTTTGTTAATGGATTCATTTGTAAAACATATATAAGACTATACTTTCAGGGATCATTTCTATAGTATGTAAAACATGTATTTATTTCCCATCTTCCTGTTTCAGAGTATTGTGTTTTTAAAACAGAAAGATAAAAATTAGACTAACATGCTATGGAACAAGACATAAGATGTTTCTTAAAATCTTTATAGGACTATAGTTATGATTATTGGAAAAAATAAGAAATTATTCTTTCCTTTTTATTTATTTACTTATTTATTTTTTGCTTTTTTGTCACACCCAGTGATGCACAGGGGTTATTCCTGGCTCATACACTCAGAAATTTACTCATGGCTGTGCTCCAGGAACCATATTGGGTGCTGGGAATTAAACCCAGGTTGACCATGAGCAAGACACTACACACTCTGCTATCACTCCAGCCCCAGAAATTATTCTTTTTAATGTGAGGTTTAAATAATGATTGGGAGAGACAAGTTTCATTAAAAAAATTATTCAGTGTAAATCAGGCTCAGATAAATGGGCTATCTTCCGCCCAATATTCATTTGATTTGGGATGAAGCTTAACAAAATTTACCAAATATTTTTCCCTCCTAGATTCTCTAACATAGATTTAAAGGTTTGTGGACTCAAAGATGTAAATGACCTTAAAATATACATATTGTGTACAGACACAGTTCTCTACACATACACTTTTGTAATGTAAGTCAAATGTGCTATACAAATATGTTTGCTATGTAATTCGTAAATAAGTTTAGAATCAAATAAGAATAAGTAAAAATAAAAATATCTAAAGAAAATATTCTGAAAATGCAAAATTTACCATCAGAAAAATATTACATGTCTATATCAGAAACTTATTATATGTCTACATATTCTCTTTATATTTAAGTAAGAAATTAGAACTGAGATATGTAAGAAAGTGATTGAACACTTACTTTGCATATCTGGACTTTGGTTCCTATCACTAGCATAGAAAAAAAAAACAAAGAAAGTAAAATAAAAATTAAGAATTAAAAAGGTATATTATTTTGTCATTAAGTCATAAAAGAGATATAATTTTATCATTGTATAACTTGTTTAAAATTATTTTATCTCCATAATGTCAAGACAGTAATTGGAAGTATGAATATTATATTTATGAATTTTAATTTAAATATATTATGAAAAAACTTAAGCTATATCCATGCATAAAATAAAAATGGTTTTGAATAATTTTTAAGAATATGGTAAAATATACATTATTCCAATAGATACTTGATTTTCCATGATTACATACTAAATTAGTCTTGAAAAAAAAGGTAAAAATAATGTAAAGTTCTTTTGTAATTGAGAAACTTAAAGAGATGCAGCTGTTCTAGCTAGAGTAAATGCTTATAAATTATTAGTGTCAATCAAAGACATGATTTCCATTTCCTGATTAAATCTATAGAAAAGCTCTTCAAACACATAGTTCAGCTGTCAGCAAATGACAAATCAATCAAAAAAGACAATGCGACTGAGTGATTGGGCTGTAGGCAAAAGACAATTGTATGTGGGTGGCATTTTCACTCCCATTCAAAATATGCTATTAATCAGAAATCAGAGTGACCATTATTGCGAATACTTTTATTTTAACATTAAAAGTTTCAAAAAGGACCTTCTGTATCCTACCAACATTGAAACAGCAAAGGGAAAGACTTTAATGATTTTTTTCAAAAGGGTAGGGAGTTTGCCTTACATACGGCTGACCCGGGTTTGATTCCTCCACCCCTCTTGGATTGCCATGCAAGCTACCGAGAGTATCCCACCCGCACAATAGAGCCTGGCAAGATACCCATGGCGTATTTGATATGCCCAAAACAGTAACGACAAGTCTCACAATAGAGATGTTACTGGTGCCCACTCGAGCAAATTGATGAACAACGGGACGACAGTGCTCCAGTGCAAGAAAGAAAAATGTTACAGTTTATTAAAATACATCCAATTAATATGCATGGATAATACTTTGAAATACAAAATTCCTCCAAACTCCAAACAAGATAATTAAATGACTTAAAAGTCATGATTTTCACCCATATTTTAGTTGACTTACATTATAAACAAGTGAGTTTTCTTATTTAATAGAAAGGTTTTTTTTTCTATCACTATAGTTAAAATGCTTTAGGGGCCACAAAATATGAAATAGAAAAAATAAATGGGTAATATTGGATTCATAGCCCTAATGAAAGTTTGATTGTAAGTGTTTAACCACATATTATTTTCATACTTATTAGAAAATTTATAGTCTCTGGCTGTTGGCTGTTGGTGGGATTACATGGTACCTGGGTCAGTCCCTGGGTGTGACTGCCTAGCTACTGGAAAATGGGGAATCTGGATGGAAGAGGCCCAGTCCCAATGCGAGCAGGCTTTGGAAGTCTCAGCCCCAGGTTCCACACACCTGGGTTCCTCTGCCGGTTCCTTCATCATGAGGCTTGTCTGAATGTGTGGAGAGGGACCTTGAGCATGGCTGTGGCTAGGCTCCAGAGGTCTTTGGCTGCTGGGGCTCTGCTCGGGGCAGGGAGGGAAACTGAAGTCCACTATTAAATCAAGCTCCCAGAAGAGAGCAACACAGAATCTCTTGCCCCTGTGCCTGGCTGTCTTCTCCAGGGCCCCTTGGAGGCGGTGGGCTTCAGTTTCTCAGGACTAGGACAAATGGAGACGTTACTGAGATCACTCAAGAAATTTGACAATCAATGGGATGATGATGATGATGATGATGGTGATGGTGATGATGATGATGATTAGAAAATATTTTTGACATAATATTCTTCTGTATTTATCTTAATGATATTAATTCTTAAAAGGAACAAATGTTTAATATCCAGGCCATGATGGTAGAGCAAGGAATTACAGGGATAGTGTGACTCCTAACTAATCACTGTCTCCACATATTGCCACTCCTCAGCACAGAACTAGGAGCCTGAGGCTCATCGGCTGTAGTTCTAGCCTCAAAACAAATGCATCTCACACACACACAACACACACACGCACACACACACACACACCTACCTGAATAATCACCTATCAAAAAATCTTCCACACTAAATATTGTAGGCAAATAAATAGGTGAGCCCAGCTTTCAAGAAATGCTAAAACTGAGGGTACATTTCCGGTTTGCTGAAGTAATCCAAAGGTATGAAGAATACATTCCTTTCAGACAACACTTAGATGCAGAAACTGGAGTATCCAAAAGTCATGGTAAAGATATGGAAGAACTATCAAGACTGCAAGAAGGCTTTCCTTGTGGTGAATCCAGATTAATTTTTATATTCAGAAATTTAGAGAACTCCAGGATAAGACAATTTGGAGAAATTGTATATAAACTCACAAATGACATGATAATGATATTCTCTGCTTTTCACTGCGTCAGAAAATTTGTATTCTCTCTTGAACATGAATCTCTCTCTCTCTCTCTTTCTCTTTCTTTCTTTCTCCCTTCCCACAAGCCCCTTTCTGTCTTCTCACATGTCTCAATAGCAATCATTTTGCTTCAAAAAGAAAGAGAGGAAGGAAGGAAGGAAGGAAGGAAGGAAGGAAGGAAGGAAGGAAGGAAGGAAGGAAGGAAGGAAGGAAGGAAGGAAGGGAGGAAGGAAGGAAGGGAGGGAGGGAGGGAGGGAGGGAGGAAGGGAGGGAGGAAGGAAGGGAGGGAGGAAGGAAGGGAGGGAGGAAGTAAGGGAGGAAGGAAGGAAGGAAGGAAGGAAGGGAGGAAGGAAGGAAGGAAGGAAGGCAGGAAGGAAGGCAGGAAAGAAGGAAGGAAGGAAGGAAGGAAGGAAGGAAGGAAGGAAGGAAGGAAGGAAGGAAGGAAGGAAGGAAGGAAGGCAAGGAAGGGAAGCAAGGGAGGAAGGAAGGAAGGAAGGAAGAAAGGAAGGAAGGAAGGAAGGAAGGAAGGAAGGAAGGAAGGAAGGAAGGAAGGAAGGAAGGAAGGAAGGGAAGCAAGGGAGGAAGGAAGGGAGGAAGGAAGGGAGAAAGGAAGGAAGGAAGGGAAGGAAATATATCTATCACACTAGCTTTAGTATATTAGACCTTATTATCTATATAGCCATTGTATAATTTTAACATTTGACAATTGTAGCACTATAGCACTGTCATCCCCTTGTTCATCGATTTGCTCGAGCGGGCACCAGTAACGTAGCCATTGTGAGACTTCTTGTAACTCTTTTTGGCATATGGAATATGCCACGGGTAACTTGCCAGGCTCTGCCATGTAGGCGGGATACTCTTGGTAGCTTGCTGGGCTCCCCTAGAGGGACAGAGGAATCAAACCCGGGTTGGCTGCATGCAAGACAAACGCCCTACCTGCTGTGCTATTGGTCCAGTCCATGACAATTGTATTATAAAACAAAAATAATGGTTTGGTTTATAATTTCAAGTTTAAAGCATCTTCAGAAAACAATGACAATGCAACAGTATGTACTACCACCTTTCATGGCCCAGGTATGCTCCTTAACTTGCAACTTTTGTCTTACACTGTCTTTTCCAAGATTCTAATGATTACTGCTAAAGGACAGCTTACAAACATAATGGCAACCACTGGACTGGCCCAAGTGTTGTAGCAGGCACAGATATTCAGGTTCTTGCTCTCAGGTTATCAAAATTGAAAACAAGGGCTAGAAAGACTAATGGCAAAATTCCATAAAGAATTTACTTTCAGATACAGACAGGAAGGAAAGGAAGACAGGGAAGCTCCCAGATTAAAGGGGGTGTCTCCTGAATAAGATTGTGAAGAAAAACTGAAGTCCTTCACTTCTTAGACCTTTTTAACTTAGGTCGGTAAGTGAGAATTTGGTTATTTTGCTCCACGAGCCATTAAAACAGGCGAAAGAATGCTGACACTCCTTATGTCTGGATGCAGCCAGCATAGACATTTCACGTGTCAAATAACACCTAGGCCTCCCTCTGACCTTCCATTCTGGCCGAGTCTTAATCCTGCCACATCTCTTTCCCCTTGTCTTGATCACAAGCGCAAAAGTTGGTTATTGAGAGTTTGACAATGGCATGACATACCTCTATGAAACCCTTGACTTCCGGATGAATGATTTAAAGTATTCTTAGCTGACTGAAATTCCTGGGCTCAAATTGTGATTTATTACTTATGTAATATGTATCAGTGTACAAGTTATTAAGCCTTAGTAAAATTAAAGTCTTGTGTGTGAGCTTATATGATAGTGTGTCATGTGTATGTGTGTGTGTGTGTGTGTGTGCATGCACTAAGAATAAATATGACTGACATATATAAAGATGGCTGGAACAAAAAAATAAACTAAAAATATTAGTTCAGTTTATTGACAAATAAGTAAAATGTTTACAATGTTCGGATTAAGTAGTATTAAAAATGAAATGTGATAAATGCAACACCACACTCATTTGGAAAATTGCAGTTCTTGTTTGTGAAAATTGTTTATTATGCATACCATCACCAACTGGGAACTATATGGATTTGCACTCTTATAACTCTCTTGAAAGTAGCAACTGTAGGTCATGAAGAATGAGTAAAGACTTTTAAAGAGATGTATGACAGAAAGACAGGTATACTTAAGAAAATTAACTTTGTTGAAAAAATATAGAAAGAGTCCAGGCAATGATAAAGAGAGACAAGAGATCACAAGATTAGTGAGAAGATAATTCTATTTCCCAAGGTATGTGCATGCAAGCTCTATTGGATTAAAAAATCATAAATGGCTTTAATATAAAAATGTTATCTCTTCATGAATACTCAAAATTACATAAATTAAATATTTTATATTAAAGAAAGTTCTATGAAGATTCACAATGGGCATTATAAGATAATATTATAAAAAAAAACTGTTAACATGAAACTAAGCTGAAACTCTTGTCACATATGCCACTGTAGTCCTATATCGCTGAAGTTTAGAGGTACTATGTAGCCCGTGTTTGACTAGTGACATAAACAATGACAGGGAATTAAATATAAAGAAATATGTATTAACTGATTCCTGATATTTTTAATCTACATTGCTATCTAAATCACTGCAATATTGTTTATATGCAAATGATATTTAAAATGCAGAGTGCATATGCCAGGCCTTAATCACTTAAAGTTATCATTTGCTGTAGGACCATATTCTGTGCAGTTTTGTTTGATTCTGTATGGATTTATGCTGAACTACACTATAACATAAGAGTATAGAACAAGAGAACAGGTTGAAATTCAAAGGAAATCTTATTAAATGAGACTTAGATAAATAATGTAAAGGATGTAACAATGTCTCAGAGTAGAAACATGATGTCTATTGCAGTATTGCTAAATCCCAGGTTTGTTAATTACTAGATAAAGCAATCTATTTTAATTGCATCTAATTAAGATAATTTCATCTCCAGGGTATTTGATTTTGAAAAAAATGAAAACTACAAATTAAGAATAATATTCAGTAAAGTGGGTATTTTTTATATGTAGTTACTTTTTGTGCTTTAATATTTAGACACTTATTAAAACTAATAATTTAAATTTGGTTGAATAATTAAAATAAAATTACAAAATATTAGGAAGAATTACAAGTCTATCCTAAATGCTTGTTCTGAAAAGTTGCTACACATATTCAATTGCACTTTGTTAAAATGTATTAATAACACATAAAATGTACTAATGATTACTCTGCCAAAATAACAGTCTGCTGGAAATGCATTTTACCTAAGTGAAATGTAGGTCGGTTTATTTGCTTAGGCTTGTTCTTAGATATAAGACATGATTTTTATTGAATTACCTAAGTTAGAGGAGAAGATTATATGGGAGCACCTAATAAACATGCTGTATTTCTGAGAAGAAGAAATTCTCATAGTATAATTAGGAATTGATTAAAATGAAGATGGTCTGGACTATCAGGCAATATTCATTTTCAATATTTCTCTTCTTAATCATATACTAATGGTGCTATTTCATAAATGATTTTGTGTGTGTCCAGTTCTGTCATATGTTGTACACATGATACTATTAGATAGTTAATAGTTTTTTAATAGGTACATCCTGTTTGATGATGGGACCCAAGTTCAAACTCCGGCACTTTAGTATTCCACCAGCACTTTAGGGTGTGACCTTCTCTGCCCCAAGAACTGCTGTGTGGCCTTGACAGTCCCCAGAACCATGGTGTTGAAACAGCCCAGTTTATTCTCATTGTACCATTGATGAGTTTGCAGCTCCACTAACCCAAACTTTAGAAGGCATGGCATGCATCTTGGGAGCATTCTTTCTCACCCCAAACTTGGAAAAAAGTAATAATTGTTAATTCTTAAAGCATGAGGCATCAACATTTTAATTTTACTATATTTTTTGGAGGGAGTTACAAGAAAATTTTGAGGCAGATTATTTTGCTGAGGAAGTTCAGTTTAGTAAAATTTTCTGTCAGGATTTTAAGTGGTAAAATGTGTATATTAACAGAAGATAGATATTCATACTTGCTTTCATTTCACTTCAGCGAAGAAACAATAGAACTGGGTTCTTTGGTTTTTGCATTATAAAGCAATGAAATCTTCCAGAATATTGATGTGGTTCCTTTATTTCCAGGCATAAAAGAATGAGAAAAAAATATGTTGTGTGAGCTTATCAGAAAGGTGCTTTCATACGTTTTAATCATTCAAACATGTAAATGAAAAAATGTATTTGATATCTTTCTAACATATTAAATTCACACATACACACAAAGGAAGTATCTTTAATTTCCAAACAAAGAATATAAATGATGTAAAGTACCAGAGATTAAAACTATTTTTGCATATTTTTAATCATATTCATTCACAAATGGTTATTCATCACATATATTGTTCCAGACACTGAGCCAAGCATTAAGTGTATGTTATCATTTTCATGCCTCACAACGATCCTGTGTGGTAGTTAGTTTTCTAATTTCATAGATGAGGAAACTAAGTCGCAGGCATTTTTTCAATCGCCAGTGTCATAAGCTGATTTGGGGTAGAGCCAAGATTGACTGTGATGCCTATTTCCCAAATGATTTACATTCCATCATAACTTGCTATTCCTCCCAACTACTGGAAGAGCTGAGAGAAATTTATAAAATATAACTTGTGGTCATATTTCATAGGCACTTACTTAGTAAGCTCAAAATTGTAAAAGCTGATATAACACATGCAGAGACCACACTGTAGGAAATTAATGCTGTGAACCTGGAGACTGAGCAATAGATGTTTAAGGTGATTTGGGAGAAAATTGATAAAGTAGTCATTTACTCTTATTGCCTTTTTGCTCAAGTCTGTATATCAAAAATGTTTCTCACTTGTAAGCCTTGTTTATAGATTTTATTGCACAAAGTTCATTGACTTTAACTATCTAAAATAAACCGGGTAATTGTAATGTCTCTAAAGCATCTCATGGTCTTTTAGTCTTTAATTGAGAATCTTCTTTCTCTTCCATTCTGCACTTCATATCCCTATCACAGCACAGAGATATGATGTAATACAGAGAAGTAATCAATAAACCTCAAAGTACAGACTCTGGGCAATTCTGAGGAGAATTCACAAGAGCCTAGAAGAGGTAGAAATTCAACCATTAATCATTCTTTAAAATCAAAGGGAATAGAAAGGCAAGGTTTCTTAAAGAACTATGACTTTTGGAAACTCTTTTTAATAAAGCATGGTGATATTTGTCTAACATCATATAATGCAGGTAGAAAATTAGAGAAACACAAGCCCATGGGCATCAGAAAGACCAGTATGAATGTTAGTGCACGATAATTAAAATAATTGAAAAAATTTTATGTACATGTTGCTTGTCTTAAGTTCTTGGCTTTTTATAAAGATGCAATTCAACTGGGCTATGTGAAAATCAGATTGTTCCATGGACTGAAGGCCTTGAGCTGTACAGAAGAAACAAAACTCTTGCAACTGCTCCAACACATGTTAAATAAGTGTTAGAGTGACAATTAACAATAGATATCCAAGAGAAGTGACTTGGGTTAGAAGTTAGTGCTATGGGGCTGGATTGACAGCACAGAGGGGAAGGGTGTTTGCCTTACACGCGGCCGACCCGGGTTAGATTCCCAGCATCCTATATGGTACCCTGAGCACTGCCAGAAGTAATTCCTTAGTACAGAGTCAGGAATAACCCCTGTGCATCACTGGGTGTGACCCAAAAAGTAAAAAATAAAAAAAAAGAAGTTAGTGCTATAGACTTCAACTACTAATTTCAACATGGAACTTTAAGTGTTAGTATTAGAATTCCATTGTCAAAGACCATGACAATATATTTTCTTCTTAAAACAACCAGAGTTTTCTGGAAGAGAAAAGATTCTTGAAATTATATTTTGAAGGCTGTATTTTTCCTCTTTTCACACCAATTCTTAATTAATAGCAGGCATTAATATGCAATATTTCTACCATTAGTGTAAGATAGAAGTCATTTATTTTCATGAACAAAATATAATGATCTCACTAGTTTTAAAGAAATCTTTATGGGGCTTTCATGATGAATCTCGTAAAATGAAGTACTTTGGAAGAAAAATATTGGAAAACAATTGCCATCAAATCATTTTGAGATCATTTTATTGTAAGCAATTTATAATACTGTTTTTATTGAAGTAATTATTATTAGTATGTAGTATCATACACATTTCAGATATGCATCATTTTTCCTATTTTTCTATGGCACTAGAAAACTTTTTTGAAACCTAAGGGATACAACCTTGTTTTTATAGTCATATTTTAGATGGAATTATCTACATGTATAGTTTACAATTACATGTATAGTTTACAATTTCTAGAGTCCAGAAAATACCAAAGAAAACTTATTTACTCTGCAAGTTTATTACTACATTTCTTCTTATCTGTGTAATAATAGCACATGGAGTTTCTGCTTTTAAGAAATTCATTCCCAAGTTTTGTTATGCAGATTTGAATTTGTTCTAAAGCAGCAGCTGGAGGTTTTGCTTTTATAGACACCTAAACTAGACAGACCTGACTTTGGAAGTAGTTATTGACTTTCTGTATCCGAGGCAGTTTCATATTGATCTTGAGGCAACTCAATTACCAACACCTGGAAGAGGCAATGAATTTGAATAGTGTTCATGGCTTTTTTTTAATATATCTTTTTCCCCCTTTGTGAAGGGCAATGACTTACACTTTGCAAAATGAATCACAAGGAGATACTCTTGTTCTCTTCTTGAAGGTAACAGAAAAGAGTCTTTGAGATAAAGCACTTATGAGGTTAGTAATGGAGATTATGCTGAATATATGTTCCATGTATCTTTCACAGTTCAAATGTGCAAAGTATCTCCCCATTTTTAATTCTAGAATAGTTGTAGAATTAATAAGCATTGTATCAAAAGGGGAAACATTTCATGATAATTAATTTTCCAATTAAGCAACATCTAGGTGATTTTATTTTTTTACATATAAAACTATAGTTTCAGAGATGAAAAGATATTAGAGACATGTGTGTATGTGTGTGTGTGTGTGTGTGTGTGTGTGTGTGTGTGTATGCTTGGACCAAACCTGACTGACAAGGCATATCCCTGGCTCTTTGATCACGGATCACTCTTGGCAATGCTCCAGAGTTCAGATGAGATTCTAGTGAGATTCTAGGGATGAAACCTAGGTGGACTGAATGCAAGTCAGTGACCTTACCTGCTCTACAATCTCTCTGGTTCTTAGAGAGAAAAAATTTTAAGTAAGAACTGAGATATAAACTTTTATTTTTATGGAGTTGTTTTATTTTTTGTTTTTAATTAAATGAAGGTACATATTTTTAAGTTATTGTTTTAAGGCACCATGATTTGAAAATTTATTCATAGCTGAGTTTCAGACATACTATGGAATTTGGTGGGGAGCTTGGGAGTTACCACATGAACATACTTAGGGGCCACTCCCAGCAAACTGCTGGTGGCCTGTGGGACTAGGGATCTGTTGGCTTTGAGCTAAGAGCCCAACTCTAAGAAGCAGTGCCTCTACTAGGCACTATTAGTGTGATGACTGGTGAATTATTTAATGCTGTGATTCAAGAGATTTTAGAACTCTTCGGGTAAATGTGAATCATTGCCACAATATCTCACAAGGGATGTTAGGAAGAGAAAAGAAAAAGTTAGTATATTTGAATGCTTTATCCCAGTGCCTGGCACACGTTCAAATATCACGTACTAAAAGAATAAAACTAGTTCCATTATTTTACAGGTAAAGTGGGAAACAGGGATATTCAGGTAATAAAGCGAATTAGTCACAAGCACAGGCATTAAGATATTTGTACTGATTCTGGCTTTTTGAAATGTTTCATTTTAAAGAAATGAAACATTTTTAATTCTCATGTTGTGTCTAAAAAAACTTTAAAAGTTAAGCACTATGCATATTTATTGAGGCCCTCTTCTATTCTGAGCACTGTAGGAGATGTATCCATAAATCAGCTCTCTCACAGAGCTCATCACTTAATCAAAAAAAAATGGTGAATGCAAAAATACAATTATATAAGAGTCACAACATTCTCTAAAGAAAATATCCCATTTAATGAGAATTGGAGAAGATTTTCTAGGTGAACAGTTATTGAGATGTATTTTTTAAATGGATTTAGCTTCTCCTTGACAAAAGCAGACTATAACTTATTGGGCCACTTGCACATCCTCCTAAGAATACATTACTCTTCTACTGCTTGCTTCTACTTACCCAATCGCTTATTCCTCTTTGCTGCTGCCATAAATATTTTATTTCATGCTGAAGCTATAATCACATAGGAGTTTCAGTGTTTAAGCCCTCCGATGCTGTAAAAAAAAAGTATTAAGACTAAAATAAAACTACTAATGAATTGATTAGTTTCAAAACTTTTTAGCATTTTGTTTAAACATATTTATTTTTGCTAGTAAGATCATTACAGCTCTAAAAAGGAAATGACTTTTGCATTATTCCTTTTCAGAACTTCTCTAGGAATAACTCCATTGTTCATTGCCTTGCTTGCTTGATTTGTTTTGTAGCCATTCCCAGTCATGTTTATTCATATTACCCACTGGTTGGGGTTTAGGGATGAGTCTCAGTGCTTATGGAACCATGCAGTGCCAGGAATTGAACCCTGAGCCTTCTACAAAAAAAAATAACAAAATGCTCATCTAATACTTTTCCCCTGATGCTATTTTTTTATTATTTAAAACAAACACATTAATGCACTTGGCATAATACCTGATGATTTATAGTATTTTTGTGAATGAGGGGAAGGTTTTGGTTACAGACGCTCTACTCTAGTCAAGAAGAAGATTTTACCATAAACTAGTGTAACTATATAAGAACTGGAAGATAGTTTGGCAGCTAATATGCTTTCCTTGTATGCAGTCTGCATTCAATTTGTATGCAGTTTGATTTCTCACACTGCACATGGCATCCTGAGTTTGGGAAATTCAGAGCCACACCTGGAAGAAAAAATATGTATGTATATATGTGTGTGTATGTATATAAATAGGTTAGACTATAGAGGAGGTTAAAACAGTGTAAAAAATAGCCAAGGGATAGACACACAGTTTTGTGAAAATGAAAAAACATAAAAATATGTACAACAATATTTATCCATGGTAGGATAATAATACCCTAAGGTAGGATAATGAAAACAAAGAGGCCAAACATATAAAGGCAGATAAATTTCTAGTGAGAACCATTAAAATGTTTTGCTTACTTTAATTTCCTCATTTAATTATAATATTCCTGTTTCTATAATATACTTAGATGAATAATATTGTTTAACCATGTTTCATAAACATTGAAGAAAAATGCAGCTAATAATTATGAAGAGAAAAAAGTTTAATAAATTCTTCCTTAAAAAGGAAATATCTAGAAAAACCTTGAATCAAAGCTATGATGCCCTCTTGTGTGCATTTTAAATCTAGTTCAATACATACTTTTCACATGCATGCATATATATATATACATATATATATTCTCCGAGTAGTAATAGCTAAAAAAATTCCATTAGTAAGTGCAACAATTATAAAAAGATATCGAATGATTATTTGAAATATAAATGCAAATGAGCCTCATCTTTTTTCTTTTGAGTGAGGGGTGTAATTTCTGACTATAATGCCAAAGCCTTAAGTTCTCTGTAAGCTTGTCTGCAACTCATCACAGGATTATGAATAAACATGAGTGGAGGAGTATGCAGATTTCCTAATAGAAAATCCATGAATGTTTTAACACCCAGGGGTTCAAATTATAATAAAGGGATAGCACCTGTCACTGGAGGCAAACTACAAGATCACCTTTGCAATCCCTGGAGCAATTAAATTGCCTACAATTTAGCCTTTCTCTGGCAAGTAGTTTCGAAAGACAGTCACACTTATCTATTTCAGGGGGTCACATGTAGTGAAGTTGGCTTACATTACACTTCCACATTTTTATAGCACTATATTCCAAATATCAAAAGTTAATTTTTTCAGAATCATTAGCACTGGACTCCTGTATTTCATTTGAGTATGAGATGCCAAATTACATAACCACATTCCATCAGTACAGTTGATCAATTATAGGAAATGACCTTTTCATTTCAAGTCCTCTGTGTAGTAATATGCAGTTGTTATTTCTATATGAACATTTTTATAAGAAGTAATTCCATTCATTTATTTTTTTAGTACATTACATATTTATTCTCAGATCCTTCATAGGAAGATGAACTTGTCTCATAAACAGTTTAGAGGCATCATCTGTTTATCTTGGTTGTTGTATTTTGGTTATATTTTCCAGTATCTTTATTTTTTTATTTATTTTTTATTGAATCACCATGTGGAAAGTTACAAAGCTTTCAGGTTTAAGTCTCAGTTATACAATGCTCAAACACTCATCCCTTCACCAGTGCACATATTCCACCACCAAGAATCACAGTATACCTCCTCCCTCCCCCCACCCCGCATGTGTAACTGGTAAATTTCACTTTACTTTCACTTTACTTTGATTACATTCAATATTTCAAAAAACTCACTATTATTGATTTATTTAATTATTCATTTATTTAATCAAATTCTTTTTCACAAGAATGGAGAAGGCTCATACTGAGTGACTGGATTCTGCAGAAACTATGCGGCGAGTCTATCACTGATATTTATCCATCTGAGACAAGGCTAACATCTTCCCGTTTACAGCCTAGTTCTGGGGGATGGTTCCTTAAGTCTCCTGTGATTTCACCATCAACGTGACATTTCCCCTGACCACAGCTTCTTCATCTGGTGAAACATTGAAATGGAGCATTTTCTGTGATGGTAGCTAGCACCTGTCTTCTCATTAATGAGTGCCAGAAGAGCCATGAATGCAGGAAATAGAAGACCAGGATAGAATAATCCAAGAAAAAGGAACAAATTAGGTTGATAGAGAAGACCCATAGAGTATGTATTTGAATATTTCAAGCAGAAGCGCAGTCCTAAGATGGGGAAGCGCTTTCTTCCTAAGAGGACTGCAGTTGGCAGTGAAGGTAGCCCTGATTACAACACACATACTTCCCCACTTAGCAGAGCTCATAGTTGTGCTGGAAGGCAACCCAGTGTGTTGTTTCTCTTTTTTAGTGATGGGGAAATATCCAGGGACCAAAGCTACTCCCTTAGACTCAGGCATTGCCAGCACTCCTCCTCCATGTGAGAGGGCCATGTTGAATACTTAGACAAAAATTCAGAGTTACATACATGCAAGACATGGACCCTACTATTTGGATGCGTGCATGGCCCCACTTTCTCTATTATCTTCAATAAACTCACATGAAGCGAAGCTACCTTACCAACTGTCCTAGTTTTTGTTGTTTTGCTTTGGGGGGCACACCCAGCTTCACTCCAGGCTCACTCCTGGTTTGTGTGCAGGAATCACACCTGGCGTGGATCATGCAACAATATATGTCCTGCGTGAGATGTAGCCCAGGTCAGTTACATGGAAGGCAAGTGCCCTACCTGCTGGACTATGGTGGAGGCCTGGCAGCTGTCTGTGTTGGTGTTAAGTAAAACACTGTTATTGGGGTAATAGAAGAAAGGAGAGAAGTATAAAAAGATAGTGCTCAAGAAAAATACAGACTTGTCCAGAAAGAAAAAAAGTACAACTAACAAGAAGGATGGGGAAATGGGCAATAAAGAATGAAAGTCTACTTCTCAAGTGAGATGTAAGTTTGTTCTTTATGGCACTGCCATTGTTTAGATTACTTGAACTTTATTCTGCTGACTTTACTATTTGCACATCATTTATTTAATGCCATTTGACGAAGACTGTCATTTCCAAAGATTACTAGGAAGGGAAAAAAGAGAGTTAAAAATATCAGGAAATTATCTTTGAGTCTATAATTGATGAGTATTTCACAAGAGTTGTTATGAGAAGTTTTCAGCCTCACTGTGCTGCTCGATTTGCTGAATGATGATGGAAGCAGAAAGTAGCCATCTGGAATTAATCCATGTATTACATAAGCATTTTTAATGTTCCCCATCTAACCAAGTACTTCCTTTTTGCTTCTAGATAATGAAAGATTATGCAATAATATATTACACTGAAAGACATTCACATATAATAAAATATGATGCATATAGAATTGTGGAAAATGGAAAAAACAAAGATCTTGAGAAAAATATGGCTAAATAATGCTGTATGGGGAGACATGAATATAGCTGGAGAAAGGGCTGGAGTACATGCTTTGCATGAAGGAAATTTCATTCCTGCACCATCTGGTATGATCTCCTCAGCACCACCCGAGATAGTTGGTGAGCAGTGAGAAAGAAAGCATTAACCCCTGAGTACCACTTGGTATGTTCCTCCTTGACAAAGATAACAAAGGTAACGAGGATAACTTTACATATGAAGACCTACAAAAGGAATATACAAATATTTCCCAATACTCTAAATATGTTTCTTTCTAAGCTCCCTTCTGGAAAAGAAAAGACAAAATGAATATTCAATTGTATATGTAAAACATCAGTGACTATATGAATATAATGTCTGAGAAGGCAAGCAAGAGATATAACGACATGTTTGACACACATACTGATTCCGGTTCAATCAGAGGCTTCTGGTGCTCATCTCCTGGGAATGAGCATTTCCAGAATCTTCTCAATGGATACAAGCCAGGGATGTCTTATTGAGATTAATTGACTCCTGTCACTGAACACAGTGAAAGGCACCATAAAACATTTGAGACTTGAAATGAGACTTCAAGACTTGCTGCCATCCAAGACAAAGACACCTTTGTCAATTTCTTTTTTTTTAAATTTTATTGAATCACTGTGAGATAGTTACAAGATTTTATGTTTGGGTTACAATCTTACAATGATCCAACACCCATCCCTCCACCAGTGCATATTCCCCACCACCAATATCCCCAGTAGACCCCCCTTTCCCACCCTCCCCCTGCCTCCATGGCAGACAATATTCCTCATACTCTCTCTACTTTTGGGCATTATGGCTTGCAACACAGACCCTACTCTTACATTAAAAAAAATAATAATAACCTGCCCTCACCCAATCATCCAATAATTCCCAGGTTTTCCATATTTCTAATAAAATTATATAACATCCCACTTCCTAAAAATATAAAAAAACAAATTCCTTTGACTGCTAAATTGTTAACTCTTAATATGCATGTAGCTATACTGAACTTTAAAAAAGTGTTGATCTGTTGAAAAACAAGGAAAGTAATTTAGAACAAGAAATATTTCAAATCATCATGAACTCCTTTTTTAATTTAGTTATAATTTAATGCAAAGCACTTTGTTAATGGGCAATTGATGACATGTACCAAGTAAACATTCATTTGCTAACTACTTTCCATTTTATGTAGTGATTTTATTTACTTTTATAGAAGCAAGTTAACTTCATACTTAGTTTCAGACATCAATGACTTTGGAATAAAATATGTTCCCTTTTTAAATATTGTCATTTAAAAAAGAATAAAGTTTTGCTTTTTAAACACATACACAACACTTGTGTAAATACATATGTGTGCAGGTACCTGAGTACCTATGTATCACAAATATTTGCACAAATTTATATATGTATAAAAAGCAATTCTCTCTCAGTAACTTTAATAAGGTATTAAAGACTGTTACATAGAAACTAAAGACATTTGGTCATTATGGTTGCAAAACTTAATGTTTTACAATGTTTATTAGTTATTGTCTGTTTACAATGAAGAATATATATATACATGCATATATATATATATATATATATATATATATATATATATATAAGCTGTCTTTAAAAGTCTAGTCAGAGAGTGCAGGGAATTGTTTAGCCAGGACGTGGAGGTGATGGTGCTGAAAGGTGGTAACATTTTATATATAAAATCCTATCAGCAACAGTGCTGTAAACCACACCGAAAATAGTGTTTCTCCTAGAAGCAGACTGGTTGGTGGGAGGAAAAGATGAGGAGGCAGCAGATTGTGGAGGGAAGTGGTGGACACTGGTGAAAACATTGTATGCCTGAAACCAAATCATGAGTAACTTCATAATCTCATGGTGACTAAATGAAAAAAAAAAAGTGAAAATAAAATTAACTACTAGTCATGGGGCAGGAGGGATTTACAGTGGGTAAGGTCCTTGCCTCATAAGAAATGATTCACAAATAAATACTAAGGTATTTATGGCTTTTTCTTTTTTCTTTCTCTCTTTCTTCATTTCTCTATTTCTTTCTTAGTCATCAGAGGCTGAAACACTGCCTATTTTTGCTTTTGCTATATTTTTGGGTAAAGTTGAGATTTTAATCTCATTGAAAATATATTTTATAATAATTTGCATATGTTTTCCTCTATATGTTTTAGGTTTAAGATATTCCATACAGGTAATGTATTTCAAGTTGAGTTTTTTAATATGTTGCAAAATATTAAGTCCGATTTCATTCTTTTGCTAGACTATACCATTTTTCCACACCCATTTGATCAAGAGAATTTTCTATTTTCCACTGAATGCTCTAGGCAAGTTTATAATAAATCAAGTGCCCACACACCATATTGACCACATCATACTTGGTATGGAATAATTGTCACACTCTTTTCTTTTTCAAACAATACTGGCACTTTTTCTAAAAGCTTTACATAAAAATCACACCTTTCTTTTCTTCAAATGAAAAAAAAATCCACATACAATTTGTGATAATTATGTACTAAAACATACTACATTTGGATTTAATTACAGGATTCTCAATTCTATTCAATTACCTTGTGTGCATTTTTTTGTTCCAATTTTTCTGATTTGATCTCTAAATCCTTGTTTGATCTCAAAATATTGTTTTAAGTTGAGGAGCATTATTCCATATTTTTTTTAATTCTTTTATTAATTCACCATGTGGAAAGTTACAAAGCGTTCAGGTTAAAGTCTCAGTTATACAATGCTCAAACACACATCCCTTCACCAGTATTCCATATTTTTTTAACTCAGGATTACTTTGGTGTTTCAGAGGTTTTGTGGTTCCATAGACCTTCCAGATTACTTCCTTAAAGAATGCTCTTATGCTTTTGATAGACATTTCTTTTATTTAATAAGTTTCCAATGTTGTTTTCTCAAAAGCACTCTTATCGGCCCTAGAGACATGCAACCCTATGGCATGGATCTAGCTGGTCAATTTTTAGGCCTCCTGATGTTAACATGGGGGCCACATCCGGCAGTGCTGGAAAGCCGCATCTAATGCAAGACGTCAAGGCAAGACCTCACAGATATCAAGGCATGAGATCCATCCCTTTGGGCTCTCTCCACCACCCCACAAATACTTTCTCAATAGACATGTTCTTAATCTCTAAAATCTGGTTTGATACATAAATGATGAGGAACTGATTTTTTTAAGTCAGATTAGAGAGCTACACAATCGGTTTTGCTACCTTGATCTGAAGCATACATTGGTTTTCGGTTTTTGGACCATACTTAGAAGCGGTCAAGAATGTCTCCTGGCTCTGTGATTAGGGGTCACTCCCAGTGGTGCTTAGGGTTTCACATGGAATCCTGGACATTGAACAGGGATTGGCCATGTGCAGAGAAAGGAATTTAATGTTGTACTATCTCTCTGATGCAATGTTAGGTTACATAAGATCATATTGGCAAGAGATTATTTATTTTACTCTTTCATTTTATTTTGAGGTTGGAGTGATACTCTGAAGTGATCACAACGCCTGATTTTGTCCTCAGGGATCGATTATTGGAAATGCCCAGGAATTGTATGCAGTATAGGTGCCAAAGGTTGACCAGGGTCAGCCTCATGCAAGGCAGGGTATATATTTTAACTCACTCAAAATAATGGCCTTTAAAATTATTATTTAAAAACAAGTGTAAATACAATGACTTACAGAATTGATCATGATACATTTTTTTTTTTAGTCATTCATTGTTCCATCATCAATCCTACGACTAGTGTGAACTTCCCTAGCTTCCAACCCTTCCTCAAAGGTTTGGAAGCTTCCTCTTATTTGACACAAACAAATTCACTTCATATTGTTTGTTACAAGAAAGTGGCAAATGGAACTATCAAAAACTAGATAATACATGTTAATGTGTGATAATTAGGTTCCTCATCTCATAATGGTTGCACTAAACATGTTGTCTGAGAATTTACCGAGCTAGTTGGTGCTAGTTAAGCCTTCTGTTACTGTTTTCTCTCATTGAGTTTGTTGTACATCTATGCAACTTTCTCATCAAATTTTTTGTGTTGCCATTGGGCTGTCAATATAAAAAAAATTGGAGGTGTAGGGCAGCTGCAGTTGTGACCTGCGTGATTCAGAAACTGTGGAGCTGGGATAATCTGGAGGCTTGGCAACTTTCAGTTGTGATGAGGTGTTGGGTCATTTATAGGCCAGAGGATGGTGAGTGTGGAGGGGGGCTACTGGACCTGCAGACAGATGGGGGAATTTGCCTGCCCTCATTCCTAGAAGGCTGTAGAGATCTCAGTCAGGACATCTGTCTATTTGGGATAACTTGGCAGCTTGGCAGTTTCCTGGGTTCAGTTGTGGATCTGGGACAATTATACGCCAGAGGATGCTAGGCTTCTTATTTCTATGCCCATGATAGATATGTATTAATTATGGCAAATGAAAAATTGAGCAACTGTCCAAAAATCACCAAATTATTTCCATAAAACTCTAATTTAGTAACTAAGTGTTGGTCATAATTTCTTACTGCCACTGTCACTGTCATCCCATTGTTCATCGCTCGGGCGGGCACCAGTAACACTTCATTCGTCCTTGTCGAGTCCTAGTGTAGCTCAATGGCGTCTTCTCCCTCCAAGAACATGAAGAGCACATTGTTGTTATTGTCATTGTTTTGGCATATCAAATACATCACGGGTAGCTTGCCAGGCTCTCCGAAAGAAACAGAGGCTTTGGGGAAGGCCTCTAACCGTCCTTAGGGGTCCTTACAGGCTTCAGGAAAAATTGCGTATTATTTCTTACTAATAATATAACATTTCGATGGAGAAGTGATTAGCTTAGTTTTTTATGTCTACCATCTAACATAAAAGAGCAATAGAATGTATTAAACAAATATTACTGCTGTTATACTATTATCTTTTTGATGAACAAAAATATTGTGGTGTGTTCAACACTTTGTTCTATACCATTAAATAAAATATTAAAGTCATGGTTTATATTTTACTAATGTTAAAAGCTCTAGATAAATAATAACAATACTGAATTTAGAGGAAAAATAAATGAAATACACCTGGGATGGAGAGATAGTAGAAATATTAAGGCGCTCGCCTTGCATGCAGTTGACCCAGGTTCAAATCCTTGGTACCTACCACATGTGTAACCAAACACACCTAGGAATCATCACTCAGAGTACAGAACTAAGGAGTATGCCCTGAGCATCATTGGGAGTGGGCCCTGAACACAGATATATGTAAATATAATACAATTAAGATAAAAATATAAAAGTGAGGTTCCTCTTACATAAAATTACTGGTTGGCACGCCCTCGGCTCAGATAAATCCGGAGCCGCTGAGAGTGAAGCGGATCCTCTGCGCCTAAAGACTTTGATTCCAGAGATCTAACACATTCAGGCATCCAGCACAGCATCTAATAGCAATGCACTGGGACTGCAAACTGGGCTACAACTCTGTGCTGCTGCCCGGGGGTAGATTTTTTTCCTTCCCACCCTGTCTTCCTGCACGGAAAACGGCGGGTTGGCAGCACCCACGGGACAGGCGCCATCTTCTGAGACTCCAAACCCACAGGTATTCGGTTTTTACTTTTGGGGCTCCCAGGAACTCATGGGAAGGGGGCGTAACCGGCACGCCCTCGGCCCAGATAAATCCGGAGCCACTGAGCATGAAGCGGACCCTCTGCGCCTAAAGACTTTGATTCCAGAGACTTCTTACAGCAATCCACTGGGACTGTGAGCTGGGCTATGCAATTTCTGGCAGAATTTTCCCTGGACTTTATACAGAAATCCAAAACCGTGCAGACGCTGCTGCGTCCGTGCAACTTAACATTTATAATTGTCAGCAATGTGAAACGGTTCCTTTTGAACAGGTCTGACTTGAGGGGGAAACTCCAAATAATAACAGTAAGTTTTTGTTGAAATATTGAAGGTTATTAATGTAGCAGCCACCTCTCTGGACTGTGAACTAAGCAAAAGCCCCACGCTGCTGACACGGTGTGGCGTACACCATACTATGAGGCACGGGAAGGGGGATGAGGGGGGAAAAAAAAAGGGGAAAAGGGAAAAGGAAAAAAAAAAGAGAGTTATGTACTTGTAGCAGTGGGGCTACATATCTTTTCATTTCCAGCAATGGAAAACTAATTATCAAATGCTTCCTTGGTAGTAGGTCTGTCTCTCCTGGGTGGAAACTCCAACAACTATAGTGAGTTCTGTGTTGAATTATGGAATGTAATCAAGGTAAAGAGAAAATAAAGTGAAATTCATTAGTTATACAGTAGGGGGTAGGGGTGGGGGCGGGGGGTATACTGGGGTTTTTGGTGGCGGAATATGGGCACTGGTGAAGGGATGAGTGTTTGAATATTGTATAACTGAGACATAAACCTGAGAACTTTGTAACTTTCCACATGGTGATTTAATAAAAAGTTTAAAAAAAATTACTGGTTGGTAATTGTTAGAATAGAAATATGACCTATTATTAAAGAAATATATAAATCATTTTAATGAACTTAAATGTATATTTCTGAACAGGTATACATATTTGACTAAATTAAATCAACTATTTACCCATGAAAGTATTGCGTAGTAGTTAGAACTATCTTGATGTTGACAAACTTATTTTAAGCAATTTGCTTTTTATTTACTCCTTGTGAAGAATTTAAATAAAATATTTCTCATCTGAGGTCTGAGAGCATGAAGTATCATGAGATCCACCTTCATAAATTTGGGAGCATAAAAGTATTTTGTGAAAAGGAGCCTAGTGAAAGATTGTGATAAACATAAAGGCAGTTGGAGAATATTTGATGACAATTTAATTAAATAAGAGAGTCAAAAGAAAAAATAAACGAAATGTGACTGTGCTTTTAATTCTGAGTGAGTTTATACAACATCAGAAAAAAATAATGGAAGAGGAGGTCCTAATTAGGCATAGAGACAAATGCATCAGAAACTCTATACTTATTCCTTTAATATGGTTATTTCTTCCAATATATTGATGATCTTTAATTGAAATATGCCAAGTGTTCATAATTAACTAACAATCCATTTTTATTCTGAGACACAATTTCTTTTAATAAAATGTCCCAGTGTTTTACTTCACTTTTATTACCATAAAAAGCAGTTGGCTTGTATCTGTCCCCACAGGTTTACTTGTCATTCATAGCCTTCTGTTCTATTGATTAAATGACTTTTTGTGATTTGTATTCAAGCCAGCACCTCCTTTCCTAAAAGATAGAACCTAGAAAAGAATGCAGTTTCTGGGGCCAAATATATTGTGGCACAGCTGATGCTTTGTTCAAAATCTATACTGATGGCAATAATTGTATTGATCACATAGCCATCTACATTGATTGGTTAAGACCAGTGCTGATTTAAATTGACAGTTGTTTTGCACTGAAAACCACTGCCAAAATCTCTATGACTAAGTTTCACTGTATTTTAAGTTAAAAAGAAGAAATAAACCAGGAGAAAAAATTTCTATAAAGTAACATTTCTTCACTACAAATATCACTACAAATATTAAACACTTTCACTGCTAATCCTATAACAGCATTTAAGCAATTTGAATGTAATAGATTTAAGTTATAGTTTTGAAAATAAGGAAATGGAAATAATTACAATGGATGATACTTAAAAACAGAAATCTATGAAAAATCAGTGAAAGATTCACAGATATTACTTGTCAATTGGGATATCCAATATTTTGAATTATTGATGCAAATATCACAGTTCTGCTTTTTCTGTTCTGCTTACTAATATTTAATTAACATTCTATCTGAAAACATCTTTACATGCATGTCTCAATTCTAATCTCCCAAAAATATTTTCTCTATAAGACTATAGGTATCAAAACCAATTTTTATTGAAATGTAATACATATCTTATTTTGTTCTATTGTTTACTTGTGAGAAATAACAATGTATTTTGCAAAGGTTGTTTCATTTATTAGGTTTAAATATTATTTTTATCTAGAGTGCTATTTATAACAATTTGTTTTTAGAGTTTGTTTCTCACTTTCCTAACTATACCTGAGAGTAACTAAAAAAGCTAAAAATAGCTGAAGTTATGCCTCAAGTATTGACAACAGTATCTTTTTAAAAAGGTAGTTATTTCATTCAAAATTTCCCTTTTTAAGAATAAAACACACTTTGCACTTTCATATGGCTATTGATATTACTTTTAAATTTTTATTAGTTCTTTATTCCTCACTATTGCTAAATTATTTAGTTGTAAGATTTATCTATTTCATTTGAATTTTAAAATTTGTTAACCTGGAATCATTCACACTATTAATTTTATATATATGTATATATATATTCATAAAAAAGAAAAGATGCAGTGTGTGCACATGTTTGTGTGCATGCGTGTGTGTTTGGGCGCCACACCTGGAGATACTCAGGGCTTTCCCCTAACTCTGTACTCTAGGATCAATCATGGCAGGGGTCTGGACTATTTGGGGTGCAAGGATCAAACCTGAGTTGACTGAGTGCAAGATAACAACCCTACCCATTATATAATCTCTGCAGCCTCTCATACTGATATCTTAAAGACATTTTTTTCAGTTTATTCTTCTACAGAAATATTTGTCTTCATTTAATTATTTATACATCAGCACTTTTAAAAATTATTTTGTTGTTGTTGTGTGAGGGCCACATCCAGAGGTGCTCAGTTTCTGCCAAGTGATACTTACAGTATCCATCCCAGCTGTGCTCAAAGGAACTTGCAGTGCCAGGAATTGAACTGAGGCCTCCTGCTTGCAAAACCTGTGATGCTTCAGTCTACTGAGCTCTCTCCAACACCTAGCAAGATATTTTAGATGATATCTATGATAGCATTCACTTTCATTAGTGTCTTAAAAATGATCATTGCAAATAGTATCATAGGTTCACGCCACTCATTGCACACACCACAGCAGTTCTGGTGCCTTTCCCACAGCAAACATGTTCTACTGCTGCTATTGTTTGTTTATTTTTTGGTTTCGGACTACACTATACTCTGTTCAGCGATTACTATGGCTAGGACTTGGGAGACCATAAGCAAGGCAATCACCTTCCCCACCACTATCTCCCGACCATACTCATTTTTCTCTTTAATCCCTCTGTAACTTCTGTAGTTAGTTTTTATTTAGTCTTTGAATTTGTTTTCTTTCACACCTCCCCCTCCTCTCTCTCTCTCTCTCTCTCTCTCTCTCTCTCTCTCTCTCTCTTCCCCAGTGTCTTTAGTTCTTTATAACTTTCATACAAACTATCTAGTAATTTTCTGTCATTTAGCATCACTGTATCACTGTCATCCCATTATTCATCGATTTATTCCAGTGGGCACCAGTAACGTCTCCCTTTGTCCCTGCCATGTGCTAGTGTAGTCCTATGGCATACTTTCAGGCTAAGGAGAATGAGGACTATTGTTGTTACTGTTTTGGGCATATTGAGTGTGCCACGGGTAGCTTGCCAGGCTCTGCCGTGTGGGCAGAATAATCTCGGTAGCTTGCCGGGCTCTTGGAGAGGGTGGAGGCTTTTTGGGCGGCCTCTAATTGCCTTTACAGGTGTTCCCAGTCTACCGAATGTAAGCTTTTGGTTGACTGGCATGTTGTAACGATCTGCACACTGAACAAAATATAGACCGCTTAATCCATTTTGTCAGTAGTGTTACAAAGAGAAATTACCCCAGGGTCAAAATTTTCTAGTTTACATGTGCTATTCTTGAACTAGAATGAGGGAAAAGGAGAAGTAGAAAAATGTAAATAAATATGTAATATGTAATATGTCTTACAGAGAAAAAATGAACCTCAAAAGCATTTGCTGGTGTTATAACTAAGGTAAAATAAAAGGTGAGTGTTCTAAAGTGAACATGCTAAAACTTTAAATTCCATCCCGATATATTATTATTATTGTTGTTGTTGTAGGGGGCACATCTGGTGGTGCTCTGGGCTTACCTCTGGTTCTATGCTCAGGAATCACCTGTGGCTGGGCTCTGAAGACAATACCTGATGCTGAGGAATGAATAGCTGCATGCTTACCAATTGAGTTGCACACTTTACAACGCCATGGCCCATCTCTGTTTAATGGACATGTTTTAAAATCTGAATTTTAAACTTGAAAAAACACTACTCTCAAATAGATATTAATATGACTATCACTAAAAATGAAATTAATTTTTTATATAAAATTCAGTGTGAAGTATGAAAAGTGGATTAGAGGATATTTCATTCATTGTTCAAAAATTAATCAAGTCTGCAGGTCACAATTCATATATTCATGCGATCCTTGAAGTTATTTGCTATAAAAATAAATTTCTTATTTTTAATCTTCTTTGGATGGATACATATTTCTATGAGGCTTACTAAATAGATGAGACACCTTTGACGTCAAATATTTCTTAAAACAATATTTTCGGTGTTGTCAATGAAAGCACACAATGATTACAAAAAGGTAAGTGACAAAAATTTCAAACCTTATGAAAATAATGCTCATAATAAGTTCTAATGTTATCAGAACAATAATAGTCACTCCCATTTGTTACTAGACTGTAAAAATAAAATATGATGCTTTTTATATTGAAATTAACTCACAAATTTATTGTAATCTGCATTAATTTAAAAAGATATGTGTGATTTATTAAAATTCTTTATTTGCAAAACAAGTCATTATTTGCATTAAAGGCTTTATTCCTTTTCAAATGCCTTAAGAAACTTCAGGTAATCTTTTCAATGATTTGCAACTCCAAAAGATACTCCTCCATCCTGTCTCTATGCTTATCTTTCTTTTCTTCTATATATGTCTCTCTGTTTCTTTCACACACACACTTCTTTGTGCCCAAATAAATTTGAATTGTGCACAGTAAATATAAATAATAAAAATAATAGAAGTCATTGTACTCTCACAAGCTATTCCTCCACAATATTCTCCATTAATATTCTTTTGTTTGGAAAAAAAGAATACTTTATTTAGTTTTATTTTATTTTCAAAAAACAAAAACAAACAAAGCAATAGTAAATTACAAAGAAATTTACTTTGGTTTGGTTTCTCTCCATAGTGGGGAATTGCTGCCCTCTGCTGTCAATTTTTAGATATTTTTACGTTATATTTTTCCAGCATGCTCTGAAAATACTCAAAACTATAATAAAAATCTTCGTATGTTGGATTGAATAAATGCACTATGTAAAGTACATATTAAATGTAAAATGTTTTAATATACAAAAAAACATAATGAAAATTTAGGTCAGCATTGAGTTTAAAGAATTCGTGAATTAATTTAATTCTTATTATTTTGCTAAAATCAATATTATTGTTAGTATCATTTATTTTGTTTTCTAAAAAGATTTTTTGAGAAGGACTTAATTGACTGATTGATTGATTGATTGATTGATTGATTGGGGGGCAATGTTAAGACTTACTCCTGGTTCTCTACTCAGTGATAACTCTTGGTGGTGCTCAGAGGACCGAATGGAATGCTAGGAATCCACCTTGGTGGTCCACATGCAAGACAAGCCCCTACCACTATTCTAATTTGTATATTTGACTGTGTGCTGGAGCACAGGGAGGGTAAAGGGCTGCTGAGTTTTAATGTGTGCATTTGTGTGTGTGCTGGACTTAAAAGGGTGATATTTTATTTGTAAAAAATTAAGGCTTGCCACGGGGCGAGTGCACTTGCGGGCTCTCCGGGCGGCTCTGTCTTACCACCCGCGTTTGGTGCCCTGGAACCGCAGTGTGTGGACTGGATCGGGATGGCCGGTGGTCAAAGAAAGGCGAAGGAAGAACGAGGACCAAGCTAGTTGCTGATTAGTTACCGTTTATTCAATCTTCCATCTTTCTCACTTTCTCATCTCCCGCACTCCCAGCTCCGGCCTCTATGTGAATCTACTCCGCTCCCTTCTCTAGTCTCTCCTTCCTCCTCTCTCTCTCTCTCTCTCTCTCTCTCTCTCTCTCTCTCTCTCTCTCTCTCTCTCTCTGAACCCCTTTTACTGAATATGGCACTTCGAAAGGGCACAATACATCTCACCAAAGGCACCAAAAGATTTACAGGAAGAACATTGAGGCAACATTATTCTCTTGTATCTGCAGACCAATAATCTAGGCCTCCAGAAAGAAACCAAGGGAAGCACTTCGAAAGGGCACAATACATCTCACCAAAGGCACCAAAAGATTTACAGGAAGAACATTGAGGCAACATTATTCTCTTGTATCTGCAGACCAATAATCTAGGCCTCCAGAAAGAAACCAACGGAAGCCTTCCTTGGGCTGAAAGCACTCGGATTTACATCCCAAAGACTGGGCTGGGCTGCCACATGAAATCTACATGTCAATTACAAACTAGGCAGCTCCTGAAATCTACATCCCAAAGACTAGGCTGGGCCAGAGCCTGGAATCTACAATGTCAAGTCAGGCCTGGCTAGCACCTAAGATCTGCATGTCAAAGACCAGCCAGGCTTCTTGTGAGAAAAGGAAAACTGCCTCTGAAATTATTTCCAGAAGGCAGATGAAAAAGGGAAAAATATTCCTGTCTGCAGTACAGTGTCTCCAACATTATTCAACTTTATATCGTGTGATGCATTTAGATTAATTAGTTTATAGCATAAAAATGAAGATTTTGTTTTTAGTTTAAATTGCTTTTAAACATATAAGAAACTTCTTAGAGGTGCTTTTTTTAAAATAGTTTTTCTTTTCTTCAGAGTATATGTGTTTATTATCTTTTTAATTAATTTGATCACATCTATAGAACTTGAATTATAAAGAATAGAACAAATGATAATTACTTTTTACTTTGTGTATGTGTGTGTGGTGGGGGAGCAACCTGGCAGTGGTTAGGACAAATCCCAGGCTTTGTCCATAGGATCACACCTTGAAGGGTTTGGAGGACAGTAAAGGGTACCAGGGATCAAACCCGGGTCTGCCAGTTGCAAAGCAAGAAGCCCTATGTCTTTATCCTTTATTTTTCTAATGTGTTATTTTGTTGTTACAAAGCTGTTTCTGATGGGGTATCAGTCATACAATGTTCCAACACCCATCCCTCAACCAGGATACATTTCCTACCACAAATGTCCCCTGTTTCCCTCCCACCACCCCATCCACCTCTGCCTCTATGGCAGACAGTTTTCTTCTCTCTCTCTCTCTCTCTCTCTGTCTCTCTCTCTCTCTCCCCCTCTCTCTCTCTCTCATTCTCTATTGCTCTCTTCTTTTATACTGAGAGGTCATCTTCTTTGAGAAATGCTGTTGATGTAATAGTTCATGATTGTAGTCATCAATTTTCATAAAGCAGAATATCACTCAGTGTATTTTCATTAAATACACTGAGTGTATTTAATTATTAAATTTTATTAAAAATAGAATGTAGTATGACTTAAAGTCATTAAGTTTTGTATAGAAAAAGCATAATACATTTTGCATACTCTATTGAAACTAGCATGAACTAGCATTTTCTTCTTGTAATTTTTTTTCGTAATTAAATACCTGTGAGATACACAGTTACAAACTTGTTCATGCTTGGGTTTCAGTCATACAATGTTCCAGCTTTCTCTCTTCACTAGTATCCATTTCCCATTACCAATATTTCCAGTTTCTCTCCCACCATCACCCCACCACCAGCCTCATTCTCTCACTGTCTCTCTGTCTCTGTTTCTCTCGCTGTCTCCCTCTTTCTCTCTTTCTCACTCTTTGCTTTTGGTCACTATGGTTTGCATTACATACTGAAAAGCTAGATACTTCAATAGATACTGAAAGGTTATCATTTTTGTTCCTCTACCTCCTTTGAGCACTCAGTTCTTGTCCAGGGTGATCATTTACAACTATTCTTCTCAGAGTGGTCACTTCTTTATCAAAACTGTTCTACCTCCCTTCACTTATGGCAAGCTTGCAAGCTTCCAACTATGATTCAGTACTCCCCTTGTTTTCTACTTTCCTTAGGTATTAGTCACATGATGTTTATATATATACATTATATATATGTACACATATATATATATATATATATCCTGCAATTGAGTGAAATCAATCTGTCTGTCCCTCTCCTTCTGACTCATTACACTAAGCATGATACTATCCATGTCCATCCATTTATAAGCAACTTTCATGACTTAATTTTTCCTAGTGTCAGTGTAGTGTTATATTTTGTGGACTGGAGTGATAGCACAGCTGGTAGGGTGTTTGCCCTGCATGTGGCCAACTCGGGTTTGATTCTTCCGTCCCTTTTGGAGAGCCTGGCGAGCTACAGAGAGTATCTCACCCACACAGCAAAGCATGGCAAGATACCGGTAGCATATTTGATATGCCAAAAACAGTAACAACAAGTTTCACAATGGAAACATTATTGGTGCCCGCTCGAGCAAATCGATTAGCAAAGGGACTAGAGTGCTGCAGTGCTACTAATGTACCATACTTTCTTTATCCATTCATCTGTTCTCAGGTACTTGAGTTGTTTCCAGATCCTGGCTGTTGTGAATACTACTGCCATGAACATGGAAGTGCACATGACTTTTCTATGGTATTTTTTGCCAACTTACCCTTCCCGGAACCCAGGATATATTCCCAGAAGTGGTATTGATGTGTTGTCACTGTCACTGTCATCCCGCTGCTCATCAATTTGCTCAAGCGGGGACCAGTAACATCTCCATTGTGAGACTTGTTGTCACTGTTTTTGGCATATCTAATACGCCATGGGTAGCTTGCCTGGCTCTCCGAGAGGTGCGGAGGAATCGAAGTCGGGTCCCCCGAGTGCAAGGCGAATGCCCTACCAGCTGCGCTATTATGAAAGCTTAATTACCAGTTTTTTGAGGTGTGCCCATGTTGTTTTTCAAAAAGACTGGACAATTCAACATTCTAACCAACAATGAATGAGAGTCCGTTACTTCCCTCATCTGCATCAGCATTGGTTTTTCTTTTCCTTTTGATGCGTACCACTCTGTGGTATGAGATATCTTATTTTTGTTTTGATTGACTTCAAACATGAACTACCACTGACCAAACAAGTGGAAGCAAAAATAAAAAAATGAAACTACATTAAATTAAGAAACTTTTGCACCTCAAAAGAAATAGTGACAAAGATACAAAGACATCCCGCAGATTGAGAGAAATCATTTATCCAATACCCATCTGATAATGGGTTAATATCAAGATATATAAGTCACTGGTAGACTTTACAAGAAAAAAAAACCCAACACTATCAAAAACGGGGAGAATAAATGAACAGAATGTTCCTCAAAGAATTAATGTGAATTACCAAAAGGCACATAAAAAATGTTCTATATAGTTAATCATGAGGCAGATGCACTAACATCTTCAAAATAACTGGTGACACATGTCATTTTGGATTACTTTTTAAAATTTTCTGCAGTTTAGAATGTTACAATAGTGTTAAATGTTATAGTTTGGTATCTAAACTTACTACCACCCACTACCAAAAGGATTCCTAGATATCTAGAATTTTCATGTTGATTTGGTGGTCCAGACAACACTCAAAAATATAAAATTGTGTTGAGTGGGCTATTCAGTAATCCTCTAAATTCTTTGCACCTTGAAATATTTTCAGAAATCCAGCTATAGATTTAAAATTTAAGTGTAATTGTTCACCACATTCCCACTCATGTCCATTATTCCCAGTATTTTTGATATGTTCCATTTTCACTGGTAGCACTGTAGCATTGCATCCTGCTGTTCACCAATTTGCTCAAGCAGGCACCAGTAACGTCTCCATTGTGAGTCTTGTTATTACTGTTTTTGGCATATTGAATATGTCATGGATAGTTTGCCAGGCTCTGCCATGCGGGCAAGATACTCTTGGTAGCTTGTCGGGCTCTCCGAGAGGGACAGAGGAATTGAACCAGGTTGGCCGCGTGCAAGGCAAATGCCCAACTTGCTGTGCTATCACTCCAGCCCTGTCTTGATTTGGATTTCCAAAATAATAAGTGAGGATGAGTATTTTTTCATGTTCCTGTTAGTTATCTATTGGTCTTCCTCAGAGATGTCCATGTTAGTTTCCACTTACTCTTTATTTCATTTAAACTTAGTTATCATTTCCCTAGCATTTCAGTCATATCAATAGAGAAAGAAAGGATGGAAGGCTTAATCGCTTTGCCCAAGGCCAGTTAATACATGCAGACAACAAGCTGATTCCTGCAGTGTGAGTGATTCTGGACTTATTTGGATGTATGTCGCTCGGAGCACTGCAAACTATTTTAGGTTGCTTTGGTGGGCATTTGTGAAAGATTGGTTTTCTTGTAAAAAAATAAACTTAAAGAAAACAAAAAAAAAAAAAAAAAAAAATTTAAGTGTAATTGGTAATATTTACACACAGAATTGGCATCCTTAGCAATATAGTGATGCATTTAAAAACTTGGTTAAGAGTCACAGAGCCTACATCAGAATCCTTCCTCTGTTTTTTATTACTCAAGTTTCATTTTGCTAAAAGAATTTCTTTGTCATTTAATTGTATATTTTGCATAAAACTGGGCCCCAGAATATAGTATATGTTAGCTATTATTATCCTTATAGATTGTTAACTAAAATATTGATAGCAATAAGGGAAATAATAATAGAATTAATAGAGAATACTATTTAAGTTCTAAATATCATATATTACATTTTAGGGACAATCATAAATATTATATGAAATAAATTTGAAATCCTAACCTGAAAATAATAAATTTTCAACTTCATTGACTGCTTTGGAGTAGAAATTAAGTTTGTTTCTTTTTAACGGGAAAATAATGCAACTTCTTTTGCCTTTTCTCATTTTCAGGATATCATGAACTATTAAAATAGTCCTCTGTGGTAATTACTGGCAATAGAAAATTTGAATTTACAAAAGTCTTCTTTAAAATCTATAGAAAACATTTTCTCCTGATATATAAATTGCTGTCTTCTGCTAAATGGTTTGTTTAGTTTTACCTGGATTTTGTATAGTTATTTATACAGCTAAACATATATGAACAAACACACTTTTTTTTAATTTTGTGTGTTTACACCTAAGGGAAAAATCCATGTTTTTAAGTCCCTTGTATTTATCAGATCAAGATTTGATCTTGATTTATTTTTTATGTCCAATCAAAAATACTCATTTTATTTGACAAATTATTTTTATTGGTGTTCTATGTGTTGCCTATAGAGATACAACTATAGCTACAAAGATAACAAAAACAAAAAAATCCCCAGCTACGTGGAGTGCCTACTAAAAAAGACAACAAACAAATTACAACTAGTATAGTGCACTATCTATCAGTGCTGTACATTTTCAAAGTATATTTTGAAAGAGAAAGAAATGCTAAGGAGAATTTCATTGAGAAGAAAGTAGTCTGTTTCTATTGAAATTCATACCATGAATCCCTGCTAACAGTTGTATATCACTTTATACTTATAACTATGTTTCTTAAAAGATACAGTTTCAATATATTTTGATGTTGTGGGAAATTGTGTGGGCTGACACCGTGATAGATGTTTGAGAGCACCACTATTAGCTGGTAATATGGAGCTGTGTACTCCCACTTTTTCAGCAAAGATTTCTTGTCCCAATCTTAGTCTATTATAGAGTAAATTGAGATACTTCCTCTGTTGCTGTCTCCCCTAGGTCTAGCAATAGCTCAACAGTTAGACTCAGATTATAGGCCTCTCTAGACAGTTCCATTTTTTGTTCAAAGTTCTTTACCTGAACCCAATTTCAAATTGCTTTTTTGTCCTGTTTGCCTGATAATTTAGACTATTTCCCTAACACAACAAAACCCAAATTATTTACTCATAATAAATAATAAGATTGTCCACATAATACTAATTCTCCGAAGCACTAAGCACTGTCATCCCATTGTTCATCGATTTGCTGGAGAGGGCACAGTAAAGTCTCCATTGTGGGACTTGTTACTGTTTTTGACATACTGAATATGCCACAGGTAGCTTGCCAGGCTCTGCTATGTGGGAGGAATATTCTTGGTTGCTTGCCAGGCTTTCCAAAAGGGACAGAAGAATCGAACCCGGATCGGCTGTATGCAAGGCAAACTCCCTACCTCCTGTGCTATAACAGTAACTAATTCTCAAAGAACTAAATTCTATTATCACAAAGTGTCAAGAGTTTTAGCTATATTGGTTGAAAAAAGCCAACTCATTTTTTATTTAGTTAATCACTCACACGTATTAGACACTATTTTATAACTCATTGGAGATTTGAGGGTAAAACAGGTACCCATTAGTTAAATTCCAGAATATACAAGCTCTGACCCTCTAAGGAGAAGATTGATACCGCTACTGCATTTTATATAAACTTTTGATCATTCATTGTAGATTCCAAGTTTAAATGCAAAAATAAGACTACTGGTAGTGATTGTTGATGGATACATATAGCCTAAAATAATGGGTAAATTGGTGTGCAGAAAAAAAGACTAAAGTTGCTTTTTGTTGCTTGAAATGCTGCCTGAAATAACTTATCCACAATGTTAAAATATACCACACAAATTTTCTTTCTTTGGTTCTTTTAACATATTACTGTTTAGTCATTTCTGCATTTATCATTTAACTATAGCAAAATAATGAGAAAAGTGTTGGGATATACACCTTAACTATCTGTGATCTAGAAATCAAAAATAGACATAAAGTTTAGTAGAATCTCACTACTGTATATTAACATTCATCAAATTGCTGATATACCCTCTAGCTCCTATTGTTCTCTTGCCATGTGAGAATCTTTAGCTAGATCAGGGAATTGTTTTTCTATCTTGCTATTGTAGTAAAAATTAGGGTAAAAGGAAAAGAATACAATTTTGAAAAATCGAATTCTGATTGGTGTTCAAATAAACATTTTTGTCAGCCTTTCTGTTTTATTAACAATATGCTTACATTCTGCATTTTTCAGAAATATGTGAGATTTGTATTTGCTAAGATATTGCACTGTTCTATGTGTAAGTTTTGACAGTTCTCTCCCTCTTGTAAATATTTAAAATTGAACTTTTTCTTGCATTATTCTATATCCCAAAATAATTCGTGTTTTTTTCTTATATATTAATCACTTCCTCTACTTGTCCCTTTAAGTTTATAGTTCTGATTACATATCTAATCTTAATGATGGAAAATGTGTATGCATCTGTCCAAAATGATGTTATTATAGATAGTTAACTATTTCTATAAAGCTTACTTATTTTATTTGATTTTTTAAATCTTATTTGAGAAGATTAAAATATTCCCTATATCTTGTGTTTCATATTTTTGGTTAATTACTTTCATATATCAACCCAAATTAATAACATGATTATCAGATACAGATTATCAGATACAAATTAATAACATGATTATCAGATATTTTAGAGAACAAAGAATGTATATGAAATGGAAGAGAGTTTTGAGAGAGGCTAGTATGTAACACAAACATATTGAATTGCACATTCCCCAGTGTTATTTGGTAACACTAAATCAAATGTGGACCTAAATATAGCAGTCTAATCAGGTTTGTTGCTTATTTCTATGCAACAGAGTACAGTATATAACTATTCACATTTTTAAACAGTTTTTAGTTTTAAGTATTTTAAATTAAAGATACTATTCAATTATCTATGTATAACATATTGTTTCTAAATAACCTGAGTATTTGTGAACCTACTTCAGAAATTATTTTTGTAATTAACATAACATCACATAATGTTCATCAACACTAAAATGTTCAATGGAGATGAACCAACTTTATGGCAGTAAAATCTAAATGCAGGTTTTGTTATATGCACAATTAAATTCCAGATTATGTTTCTGAAATATGATTATTGAACATCATGCTAAGATAATTTTAAAATCTCTGGTGCTGAAAAAAGCCATTTATGTTACACCCAGTTTAAAAGATGACTTCATTTCTGTTCTCTTTGGTAATTTTATTGAAGCTTATGGATGAGTCACATGTCACACACAAAAATTTTTTGATGTGTAAACTATAAAACATTCAAATAGCAAAGAATTTGACAACATATTCATATGTAGCTCTACTAAAGAAAAATTAATATTATGAAAATTTGAAAAATATAAAAATATTAAGGAAATGTTTAGTCTCTGATTTTTTTTTTGCTTTTGAAGTCACACCTGGCAATGCTCAGGGGCTACTCCTGGCTCTGCACTCAGGAATTACTCCTGGCGGTGCTCAGGGGACCATATGGGATGCTTGCTGGGAATTGAACCCGGGTCTCCACGTGCAAGACAAATGCCCTACAGGCTGTGCTATCGCTCCAACCCCAGTGTCTAATAGTTTTAGTTATGATTCTGAAACTTTCTTTTTTATTTTATTAGGTATTGTATTATTTATTATTCATGTGGGGACCATGAAAAAATCAACTTGTATATGCACTACATCATTTCACCATTAAAGGTCCAATTCTACTCCTTAGAAAGTAATTGTCTACTTATGTGCTGCTCTATGCACCCACCTCTCCCCTCTACTTCTGAAATATTTTGACATAATCAACTGGACAAGTTCAATATACATTAGGAAATTGTCCTATTACTTTTTTATTATTTTTATGTATCATTCATCTAAACTTCTTTGTAAGTTCTTTATGTTTTGTGTAAGTAAATCAGTGATATAGAGGGAAGGAAATACTGCTTTTGTTTCCTCATTAAAGAACTAAAAAAACAAAATTGAAGAACCACATACACTTTCAGCATTTGCATTTGAAGAATGGTGATCACACTTGTAAATGGTTTGCCAATTCAATGTGGTGTTTATATTTTTCAACTACTATGCAAAGTATTATTTTTAAATGTTCTTATTCTATTAGGTCACTGAAATCTATCACGGCAAATTTACTCAAATTATAAATATATGTAAGTGACATTGTCTTCCTTAACAAGAATCATGTGATATATATATATATATGTGATATATATCACATGATCCTTGTTAATATATATATATTATATATATATGTATATATATTTGCTTTTTGGGTCACACCCAACAATGCTCAGGAGTTACTCCTGGCTCTGCACTCAGGAATTACTTCTGTTGGTGCTTGGGGGACCACATGGGATGCCAGGGATCGAAACCAGGTCGGTCACATGCAAGGCAAACGCCCTACTTGCTGTACTATCACTCTGGCCACTCATGTGAATATTTTCAGGAATAACCAAGAGAAACTTCCTCATGTTTTTCTAGGGAAAATATCCTGGAACTTTTTTCTCTTTTCTTACTTCCAAATAGGATACATCTTTTGAAGAAAATTGCTCTCTTTAGCTAGTATATTAATAATGCTTGCTTGCATGTGACCTAAATTGTTATATTCCAGGACTCTTAAAAGCCACAGGCTCTTGGAAATTGTAGCTAGACTCATAATAGAAAACCACTGGACCACATAAGCAATATCTATAAGACCTACTTCCAACGCGCAAAATTGTTTCTAAGAGACACATTGAAATTAGATTTTTTCCTAAAAATATTTTATTATAAATTTTAAAAGTTTCTTTATCCTCCAAACTATATATCCTCCAAAAGTACATCTTTGACAAATTGTTTTATGAAACTATTCAGTGTTATGAGCAGAGGAGATTTAGACATAACTGATGATATTAATGTTGCTGGTATTTTTTTCTCAGAGTATTTATATCATTCCTTCAATTTCAAGTGTTTACCTGGCAAGGTCGATTGTTTATGGTTGGAGGTTCTTTTCATTCACTATATTGGATATATAATTTCATTTTCTTCTTTTTTGTATGTGTGTGTGTGCACACATGAAAGCATTTTATTTCTTTTTCTTTTCAAAAAAGCACCTGTTATTAAAACAGCACAAATAAAACATGCAAGAACAAGGCTTCTGCAGAGAGTAGAGAGTCCTGTGATATCAAAAAGAAATCCCAGGGTCAGAGAATTAATGCAATACATGGTACTTGTCTTGCACACAAGCCAAGCCAGATTTAATCCCTGACACACTATATGGCACCGAACCTGCCTGGAATGATACTTTTGCTGGAACCAGGAGTAAACCCTGAGAATCATTAGTTATGGCCAAAAAACAAAAAAGAAAGAGAGAAGGAAGGGAGGGAAGGAGGAAGGAAGGAAGGAAGGAAGGAAGGAAGGAAGGAAGGAAGGAAGGAAGGAAGGAAGGAAGGAAGGAAGGAAGGAAGGAAGGAAGGAAGGAAGGAAGGAAGGAAGGGAGGGAGGGGAGGGAGGGAAGGAGGGGGAGGGAGGGAGTAAGGGAGGGAGGGAGGAAGCAAGGAGGGGAGGAAGGGAGGGAGCAGGGGAGGAAGGGAGGGAGGAGGAGAGGGAGGGAGGGAGGGAGGGAGAAAGAGAGTAAGGGAGGGGAGGGAGAAAGGGAGAAAGGGAGAAAGGGAGAAAGGGAGGGGAGGGGAGGAGGGAGAAAGGGAGAAAAGGAGGGGAGGGGAGGGAGGGAGGGAGAAAGGGAGGGGAGGAAGGGAGGGAGGGAGGGAGGGAGGGAGGGAGGGAGGGAGGGAGGAAGGGAAGAAGGAAGGAATGAAGGAAGGGAAGGGAGGATTCTGGCCAGAAGCTAGGCAATGGCTGTTGGGGTGTGAGTATGGCTCCCAGGGCGTTGGTAGGGTAAGAACTTGGCTTGACCGCCCTCCTGAAGTCAGAACCAGGTATCCAATAAATTTTTGTGACGAGTTGATCTCCTTCAAGATTTCTTTAAGTCTCAAGATTTATTTATGAGTCTATTTATGATAACAAGGCTGGGATATGATCTTACAGGACACAACTGCATGTGGGTGTGGCTGCCAGGGGCCAGGGCTTCTGGAAATCTAGGTAGGTGGGTAGGTGTTTGCCCATCCCATCTCAGATAAGGCTTGGGGATATCACCCAAAAGCCTTTGTACCTGAAATTTGGGGCAGATGAGCATCTTGGTGGCATTCAGTTTTGGGGCAGTGGGTTTCAACCAGAGGCATGGCAGCAGCTGTCTCCATTATCTCTTAATTGTAAGATTTCATTTGAGAAAATCGATTGTATCTTAGATTTTATTTTTTAAGTGCATAAAAAAATTCTATTCTCATGCACTCTAAGGAATCTTTATCTATCTTTCATATTAATTATGAAATTTTATGGTATTTTATTTGTCTTTCTTTTGATTGGCTCCCTGGTCCCCCTGACTCAGTGAACCATTCTCCCTCTTTTTCTTTCCTTTTGGGTCACAGTCAGCGATGCACAGGGGTTACTCCTGGCTCTGCACTTAGGAATTACCTCTGGCGGTGCTCAGGGGACTATACGGGATGCTGGGAATCAAACCTGGGTCGGCAGAGTGCAAGGCTAACGCCCTACCCACTGTGCTATTGCTCCAGCCCCCATTCTCCCTCTTTAGATTGAGAAAGTTCTCAGCTTTATTTCTTTAACTTTCTTTTTCTGGAATTTCTATATTTCTGAGATTGTTTCTGTAGATGTTATCAACAGCACTTTTTCATTGTCTTCACTTTTTCTCAGTCTCTTTCGAGTATAAATTGTTAGTTATCTTCACTTTGTCTTCTTTTCTAGTATCTTCTTTATTGATAATAAAATTATGTGTCTTATCTTTGAGGTTATAAATTCAATCTTTAACTTTTTCCATACTGTAGCTGACACTACTACATTTTGTTGCACCTTAATTTCCACATGAATCATTTATTTCATTTATTTTCAGATTACTTAGGTTTACTGACTAGTTCTGACAATTTTCTAAGGCCAGTCAACATCAAAAATTTGTTATCTTATGGTGCTCTTCAGGCAGTATAGAAAGATCTGATATAGCTAAACATATTCCTGGACTTTTTCTGACATATATTGGGGTAGCTTCACTGTCACTGTCATCCCGTTGCTCATTGATTTGTTCAAGCAGACACCAGTAACGTCTCTCATTGAGAGACTTATTGTTACTGTTTTTGGCATATCCAATATGCATGGGTAGCTTGCCAGGTTCTGCCGAGCGGGCTCCATACTCTCGGTAGCTTGCCAGGCTCTTCGTGAGGGGCGGAGGAATCTAACACAGGTCAGCCACATGAAAGGCGAACGCCCAACAACTGTGCTATAGCTTCAAAATTATTTCTGGTTTTAATTCTTTCTGGTACTTTATTGAAGCAAAGTACAATTGTCTGGGCTGTCACCAGCAATTACCCATGTGTTTTTCCATGTGTGTTGAGTTGCACATGCATGTCACTTGTGTGTCTGAGTAGGAATGTGACTTTTACAGTAAGAATGTCTCCCTTCAGGAGTTCAGAAATCTCGTAGTGCCTCCTTACAGTGGCCCAGGTAGGGTATAGTTCTTCTGGAGTTTCCAGTAGTAGGACTGTACTACAGTTGTGTTTGCCTCCCTCTGAGTGTGGACGTCTAGTATAGTCTCCCTGGAAGTGAATTCTGGCCAACTGGATCCGGGGTCTCTGGGTCCTGACAGACTGTTTCTTTTTCTAAGAGAAATAAATGGTCAAGTCTCTTAGCAAGGTCATTAGAGGTCATTTGGTAAAGGCTGTACTGATTCATACTTCTGTATAATTAATAATGTCTAATTCTGGCTCTAATGTAATTAAAGTTGATAGGTATAGTTATTGGATTTTTAGGTATTCCACCCAGTTACCAGGCAAGCTTACACACCCATGGCATCTGTACCTAGATCAATATCTATAAATATTACATCTTTTATCCCTTTCCATTTCCAAATGGTAGCCTTAGATTCCCACTAAAGAAGATGTTAAAGTTTGAAATTGTTTTTCCACTGTATGTGTATGTATTGAGGGTGTGAGGAGGATGTGTCTTATACTTTGTTTGATAAGGCTTGGGTTGGATTCTTTTTTTTTTTTTTTTGCTTTTTGGGTCACACCCGGCGATGCACAGGGGTCACTCCTGGCTCATGCACTCAGGAATCACCCCTGGCGGTGCTCAGGGGACCATATGGGATGCTGGGATTCGAACCCGGGTCGGCCGCGTGCAAGGCAAACGCCCTACCCGCTGTGCTATCACTCCAGCCCCGGATTCTTTATTTAATCTCATATATGCCTCTATTTTCCCAAGTTCCTGAAATAATGATGTACAGATTCTCCCTATTAGTCCATTTTTGTATCACTTGCTTTCTTGATTTCAAATTTTTAATTGCATTGCCTCATTTATTCCTCTAAGATGTATCTCTGGTAAACTCTAAACTTTTCTTTTTGTTTTGTTGTTTAGGCTTGGCTTAATCTTAGTTCTATACTCAGGGATTACTTGTGGCAAGGCTCAGGGGACCGTATCAGGTGCGGCATATTCAACTTAGGCTGAGCACATGCAAAGCAAAGACTTCTTTATCTGCTGTAGTATATAAGCTACTTCATTTTTTTTAAATCTGTACTGGGGTTTTAAACATATATTGTTTATTTTTAAATGTGAATTTAAAACCAAGATAAATGCTCATGAATTTTTATCAATCATGAGTTTGGCAGTGAACAGATATTACACTCAGCTGAGAAACTTTGGAAAATTTAATCAAAAAGCCATGTATAATGGTGTAAAAGAGGAATTTAAAAAGGAGATGTGGTACATGGAATTCAGCACAATTTCACCCTTAGAACAAAGTACCTGGGGAAGGAGATCCTATAAGCAGAATAAAGTAATGTAGAAACTTACTTATAGAAACCTGGCTTATAGGGAGAAGATAACTAAGCTCTGATACTACAGAAAAGGAGTGGAATGTAAATACTCAGCTCTCCCTAGTCTCCCATTTCTTTTTTTTTAACATTTGGTAGAGTGTTTATTTTATACTAGATGCTTTATATATAGTAGTTCTTAGAATAATTATTATAACTACCATAAAATAAAAGTTATTGTTATCATTTTATAAAACAGAAAAATGGTACATACACACAGGAATTAACACACTTGACCCAGTTCACCTAGGATAACTTGCAGAACTAAGGTTTTATTGAATTCACATTCTCAGTCTGAGTGCACAAAATCTGTAATCTCTCAAATAATTCAAACTTTCCCTACTCTTCTGCTTCCAAAATGCTGTCCTTACTATAGAGAAATAAAATGTTTTATAAAGTGCTAAACATTAATAATAGTGTTAATAGTTTAAAGAACAACTTTAAGCAGACAACTGCTGCCCTAGTAGTTTTTTTTTTTTAATTTTTTATTGAGTCACCATGTGGAAAGTTACAAAGTTTTCAGGTTTAAATCTCAGTTATACAATGCTCGAATACCCATCCCTTCACCAGTGCTCATATTCCACCACCAAGAATCCCAGTATATTAGGGTGGAGTCTCCCATTTCTTATCAGTTTCTTCCACTGTTGAATTCAAGCAGGACACTAGATACAGCCCTTGCAAGTACTCAATCCAAGTAGACAGGATGATGGAAAAGGGTCAAGAGCGGATGTGGGGGGGCCAAGATAAATCATCTAACACAATATACAAGTTTTCTAAATTTATTTTCAAAAGTAATTCAAATCAATGTGGGCAAAAAGAAAAGGACATTGGTTACACCAATTCGACTTCAATTTAGTGTCATCTCTATATGTGTGTCCTTGGTCTTTGTGAATAAGCCCCTTTAAGCTATTCTAGTTTTCTGTTGACATTTAACATCATAGATATCAAGGACCGAGTTCAGTTAACAATATTACACACCAAATGTTTTAATTATTTAATAGAAATTTATTCATTTCTATTTAATAGCTTAAATTCCTTATATATTAATGAAAAACAGCTAGTCCTGTGAGTACATAAGACAAAATTGAATAAATAGTAAAACCAAAGTAGCTATTTAAACAGCAATTTTAAGAAGCTTTGAAATGAACTTTCCTAGAAATATACATATTTTCTATATATGTATATTTTTATATATATTTCTAGGAAGACAGTGACAGTGATACATGTGTATGTACTTTATATTCTCTCTGTATGCATGTATGTATGTGTGTATATGTATATACATACACATATATATGTATATATTCACTATATATTGTGTGTATATATATGCATGTGTATATATACACATATATATACATATATATATACACAATGAAACTAATATTCAAGGCAGAAAAACAGGGCCAGGGGACTGGTCAATGGTTGGTAGCTTGTTACAAGATTGTCTGAGGGGGTAAAGAGCATTTAGGAAAGAAAAGGGATTAGTATGACAATAGTAGTTGGAAATGATCATTTTGGACAGGAACCAAGTGTTAAAAGTAGGTAAAGCAATATATCTGAAAGCTTTTCAGTATTTCTCTTTCTGTTTTTTTGGTTTTTGGGGGACTTTTTTTGCTTGTTGGGTCATACTCAGCAATGCTCAGGGGTTACTCCTGGCTTTGCACTCAGGAATTACTCCTTGTGGTGCTTGGGGGACCATATGGGATGCCCAGGACTGAAACCTGGGCTTTTCACATGCAAGACAAATGCCTTGCCCACCAGACTATCACTTCAGCCCCACCTTTCAGCATTTGTATTAAAAACCATAGGCCCAAAAGGACAGAGAGAGAGAGTCAGAGACAGAGATATAAAATATAAAATATGTGTAAGATATTTTATTTATTACACTTTAAATCAATTTAGCACTGTAACACTGTCGTACCGTTGCTCATCAATTTGCTCAAGAAGGCACCAGTAACGTCTCTATTGTGAGACTTGACTACTGTTTTTGGCATATCAAATATGCGAATGGGAAATCAATTTAAACATTTAAAATTAAAAACAATCTTCAAATAATCATAAATATTAAAATTATGGTTACTGATAGTTTTCTACATAATTAACTACATTATCAATGCTTAAAATGTCTCATATGCAATATATTTCTTTTTTCAATACTTTACCTTTGAAAATATATTCTGGTATAAGAAAATTTTCAAAGGTTAATTATAGAAAAATAAATATATAGCAGAATACACATTACCGTAAAATACTTTAAATTATTTTTAAATTATAAGTTATTTTTATGATAATTATAAAATTATTTTTATGTTTTGGAATATGATTTTATTAAGTTTAGACAACAAAAAACCCTTATTATTATTGTCAAGGATTCGGGTACTCCAAAATCTTTACCCTCAGGAAAACAGAAGTATGAGAAATTATCAGATTGATATTTTCTATTTCTTTCAAAATTTTCAAAATAAGGCCAATTTTTAAAATAACAAAACAAAGAGATGGGGCGTGTGGTGGTAATAACTATAACCCTCCTAGAGATGGTCAATTTAACAAATGATTTGTAAATTGCAAAATCTTTCATTATCAGACTTATTAGCCCTATGTCCTGTGGCATGCTATTTAAAAGCAGTTGCTTTTGAGTATCAGCCCTGTTGGTTCCATCTCTGCAATCACAAAAATAAAATAAAATCCTTCTATGATTAATTCTGAATAATTTACTTCTGAGAGTTATTTGTGAAAAAAAAATTGTAAGCCTTGCATGTGAATATTCAGGAGGGATCAATGATACTGAAGGGTTACAAAGAGAGGAAGAAGGGAGAATTTGAGAATGCTAATTAAGTTCTTTTTGATTTGCATATTCTGAAATAACTCTACCCCAAAGATTAACCCAAAGTGTTATTACTTGCGGAACCCTGATTGTCATTAGCAAGGCCTTGGCATCACTATCTCCATTAGTACACAGATGGCATGGGAAAATGGCATAACCAATTGCTCATATGACTCTAACCACTACTGGTCTTTATCAGTCAGACCAGTAGTGGTATAATTAAGATAATGTTCCTCTTACCAAGTCTTCAGCTGTGTTCTGAAAAAATTTCTATGATGTTACTGTTTTCATATTGAGCTATGCTGAATAATAAACTAAAACGTATATTTCAAATAATACTTTGAAGAATGAGAATGAAATTAATTCAAGAGTTCTGGTACTAACTCTGGTCCAACTTTCTTTATCTTTATGCTGAAAGGAATACACATAAGAACACATATATGCACATGCTGACCTATCTTATTGTTCTATTTTGGATAGTATATTCTGTCTCTGTCACTGTCATCCCATTGCTCATCGAACTGCTCCAGCGGGCACCAGTCACGTCAGCATTGTGAGACTCGTTGTTACTGTTTTTGGAATATTTAATACGCCACGGGTAGTTTGCCAGGCTCTACCATTCGGGCAGGATACTCTCAGTAGCTTGCCAGGCTCTCCAAGAAGGGCAGAGGTATTGAACCGGGTGGACTGCATGCAAGGAAAACACCCTACCGCTATGCTGCCTGGAGTGATAGCACAGCAGGTAGGGTGTTTGCCTTGCACCCGGCCAACCCGGATTTGAATCCCAGCATCCCATATGGTACCCTGAGCACCACCAGGAGTAATTCCTGAGTGCAGAGCCAGGAGTAACCCCTGTGCAATGCCAGGTGTGACTAAAAAGAAAAACAAAAAGAGCTCATCTGGGCTTGCTCTTCAGGTCCCTATTCTCCCTTGAACATGTATATATATTCTACAATGTAAAAATATGCATTCTCTTTCTATAATACATCTTGTGTGAGGAGGTCATTTTAGTTTGAATACTCAAATGTGTTACTTCTTTTTGAAAGTATTTTCTTCAAGTTACAAAAATACATAAATATTTTTGCTGTATTCTCTTATACTAATATTTATATATAAATACCAATAATGCAATATAATATAATATATAATAGTATATTACATCATAATTATATTTAATTATATTCATATAATTAATTTGATTCTGTTTTATAATTAAATATAATTATAATAATATAATGTATTACTAGTAATATATTACATAATATATTGTATGGTATATGTAATATAATATAAATTTATTATATTTTCTTATATTAATAGAGAAACAGTGATAATTTCTCTAAATTCTATTTTAGGACATTCATTCATTAACTCGCTGTAGAAAACATAGTTATTCCAGTTTTTCTGCCATCAAATTAGTTCAAGGATACAGAAATGAAGAAAACAAAGTCTGGTTCCCATGAGAGTTGCATTTGGGTGAAGAGTGCGGGGAGATAGCATTAACAAAGTAAAAAACACATATTAGAAAGTATCCAGTATAATAGCACTTAGCACTGTACCACTGTCCTCCAGTTGCTCATCGATTTGCTGGAGCGGGCACCAGTAATGTCTCCATTGTGCTACTTGTTACTGTTTTTGGTGTATGGAATACGCCACGGGTAGCTTGTCAGGCTCTGCCATGTGGGTGGGATACTCTCTATAGCTTGCTGGGCTCTCCGACATGGACAGAGAAATAGAACCCTGGTCAGCCACGTGCAAGGCAAACACCCTACCCACTGTGCTATCCAGTCCAGTATAGTTACAAGGGAAAAAATTAAAAGGGATAAAAATAGTGACAGGCTAGGCATAATTGATGGTGAGTAGGTTAGAGCACAGTAAGTTCTCCACCTGTCCAGATAGTAGAGGGACTAAGACATGCATCCAGCCAACCCAAGTTCTATCCTCGGCCACACATGGTTTTCCTGAACAATACTAAGAGGATTCCCAATCTCAGGATTTGGCAGGCCCTAATCACTTCGGGGTGTAACCCCAAAAACAATAAGAAAAAGCAAAACTTCTCTGAGGAGAAATTATTCAAATTCAGCAGGGTTACATCGAGTTAAATTCCATGAAATCATAAACCTGAGGATCTCTTAGGAATGCTTACAACTAAAGCAATGCAGTAAATTACTGTGAATTGTTGCCCCTCAGTAAAATATGAATGGCTCTGTAGATACTTCAATAAGTTTCAGAGTTAAAAAAAAATAGTGTTTCTATCTCATTGCACGTTTCCTTATGCAAAAAAAAAAGATTTTATTTAGCATATGTTTAAAGTAACTGCTTATTTTTGACTCATTTAGGCAAGAATACAAACAAATTATCTTCAGATGCAATAAGTAACTCTAATTTTTAAAATTTGATTTATATTTTTTACTTGACTCACCTTTCACACTTTCCCTTCTTATTTCAGACCTTTTTTTTTTTATTTCTTCAACTTTGTTTCCCTGAAATCTTTTGTTTTTTCTTCTTGGCTAGATACTATTAATCAAAAGACAAAGATAATTTATTGTCCTTGACAACTGAAAGCATTGACAGGGCTTTCTAGCAACATTGAGCACAATAAAATTATTTGTTTTCCTCTTGCAGACTACTGGGAATATTCTTGAACAGTGAAATCTTCAACACAATTCTTGGGCTTATTCATAAATTATATTTAGGTCATATTCCTAAACATGACTCCCCTACATTTCTTTCTCCAGCCTTTCCAAAATTTTTCATATGCTCTTAGTTTCTTATATCACATAGAATCTGTCTTCAAATACTTAGAAAGCCTTTTGTTTCTTTTATTTAACACTACAAACATCAAATGAAGTATGTGAAATGTATACTCAATATCCAGCTCAGGATAATATCTGATTTCTAAACCTTGAGATAGTGAAGGAAATATTGAAGTTGCCTATTAACTACTTTGAGCAAAGCAGTTGTCCTAATCACTGTACTATCTCTTGGTTCCTGCATTATATTATAATAACATATGAAATAATTCTGAAAAACTCTTAAACTTGAGAACTTTAAATTGATTTAGCACTGTGTCTGATATATGCAAAACATTATGATAAATACAAAATTTGTCAAAAGAAGACATACATAAAAAACTGTGTAACTTAAATGTGTGGAAGAAAATGAAGTATTTCTTTTAATATGATGTTTTATTTTAGAACCTATATTACCAAGTAACATGTGAAATACTTTAAAATTATTAACATATTAAAAACTACATTTTTTATTATTTTTCTGTAATCAAAATTAAAACAAAACAAAATGTATAAAGTATCAAAAAAATCTCAATGCTATAAAACTATAAATAAGATGCAATGTAAGAAATAATCAAATATTCCCTTTGCTTAAAAACAATATACAAATCATTCAGATTTTATAGAAGAAATTAATGCAACTACTATTCAATTTTCTGAACAATGTTAAGCCTGAAATAAAATTTTAGTGTTTATAAATGTGAGAATCAGCTCATTTCAATAATTTTAAAGTCCTGACAATGTGAGAATATATGAATGTTTGCATACAACACTGACATACACAGTAAATATTTGAAAATAATATTCATCCATGTAAATCATTTTGCTGACTCAATACATCTCATGGCTGAGTTCCCATTAACTTTTCAAGGACTGCTCAATGTTAGTTGCATCTCTTTGATAATTGACCTTTGTGTTTGTTTGGTTTTCGTTCATGGACAGACAGCTGATTGTGCTTCAGGTTTGTTCTCGCCTCTGTGTTGAGGCATCAAGCCTGGCAATGATCGGGAGATCATATATGGAGCTAGAGATTAATATTAATGTTCCTATATCAGAATTTTATACTTTGTCTATAATAGCTAGAGTATAGTTATTTTCTTTCCAAAGAACATTTGGGGCTTTCTTTATATAGAAATATAACAAGTTGTTTGACTACATGACTAATGTATATATTGTATACTTTGACACCTCTCACTGTCACTGTCACTGTCATCCCATTGCTCATCGATTTGTTCGAGTGGAGACCAGTAACGTCTATCATTGTGAGACTTACTGTTACTGTTTTTGGCATATCCAATACACCATGGGTAGCTTGCCAGGATCTCTGAGATGGCGGAAGGAATTGAACACGGGTCAGCGGCGTGAAAGGCGAATGCCCTACCGCTGTGCTATCATTGGAAAGTTTTATTGCATGCCCAAACCCCTACTCTCAACTGTATCAAGCTATATTAAAATTCTCTGAAGACGTATTTTCATGTTTTTCTTCAAACTTTTATGCGTCATTACTCTATTAATCCAGAGCATCACAAACTTCTCTGGCTATATTATTGTTTTACTCAATCACACTTTGATATTTTAAAACTTATTTGGTATGAACATGGAAAATTAGAATTATTAGTTTATAAATTTCATGCTATTATGATTTCATATTTTCTTGTTATCATTTAATGATAGATTTTTACTAAGTAGAAACAAAATTTTAATATTTATGAAAGAAGAATAGACATTTCTTTTTGCGTGGAGCTCTTCCAGTTTATGACCTTGAACCCAAGGGCCACTCCCAGTGATACCCAGGCAATGAAGCACATGATTCAAGGTTAAGATCCAGTGGCAGCACTCAGCTCCAACGGTGGGGAGGCCACCAGCGCTATACCTGGAGGCACGAGGAAGCATGTGTTTGGGGGGGTGTGAGTCACAAAGTAAAATGCAGGGTTTGCTGCAGTGTTGCATGTGCATTTCGTGGCCCAGAGCAACTCTCCATGTCCCCATGCCTCCCCAGAAGAGAGACAGAGACAGAAAGGGAGATGGGGGTGGGGGGTCAGGGGGACCACAGCCTGATAGTGAAAATTACCCTTTTAATGCAGAGTTGCTAGTATGCTTATAGAACAACTGAGGAGTCTTGAGGTAAGGACATGAGTGTAGTTGATCATTTATAAAGGTAAGACATCTGGAAGTTTGCATAGATCACTTACATAGATAAAATATAAGTAATTCTCTGGTGGGGAAATTAAAGCACGGAGACACTCTTTCTCCCAGGAACCTCCACATTGATTTTATCTTTCCCTCTAGTTGTATGTTATCAATACCAGCAGTTACTTGGATAAACACCCTAAGAGTCAAAGATCCCAACAAGCAGTTCTCTAGGCTGAGAGCGAGGGAGGCCTTCTTTAGCACTTAGTCCTCTGGACTCTGAGAGCAAGCAAGGCTTTTACAGTAAATCCCAGACTAAGTACTCAGGTCAGTTCAGCTTGTCCTTCCCTAGCTTGTCCTGTCTCTTAAATCATAACAGTTCGGATGAAGTTCATGCATTTATGTTTACTAGATTGTCCCATTTCAATGTGGGGTAGCTTTGCCACTCTCCTTGGGTCCATTCCAGTCCCATTTCTAAACATTCCTTTGACACAAAATTTATAGTATTATTTGCTGGAGTCCATGATTAAGGCTAGAAAATCTTTTCTCAGAATGAAAGAGAAAAACCGTGATTATAACTGTTGATTTGTTTCTAATACAGTCTGCATTTTCTGTTGATTTGAAGTAAATGAAATCAATACAATGTCAAGCTATTATAAATACTGATATAGTAATAGCTCTTAAAATTTACACTGATTTACATCTACTTGTTTTAAAAAGAGTGAAAAGGGAAAACATTTGAGTTAATACAATAGATATGTTTTTCCCATTTTGTCAAAAGTCATAAAATATTAACCTTTATATTCAGTTAACTGATAAGTACTAATTTAATTGATACAATATAACTGTTTTGCCATTCCTAGAATGATTTACCTCATACTTCCAATGAAGAGGGATCAATAAGAAAGCAGTTAGGTAATTCTTAAAGAAAATTTAAAGCTGTAGAAGAATATTTTCTCCTCAGATTAATTCAGTTCTGTGGAAGGTTTTATAAAAGAATTTCAGAACTAATTTATGACTAACCATATGATTTTTCTACTCCTTGTAACACAGAATTAAAAATGTCGGACATTCATTGTGGTTATAATTATAAATATTAATGAGATTTACAGTTAAGAGTCTTTTAATTATTAGCTCAGGACTCAGTGAAGCATAAAAAAATCACCATGATTATTTCAATTAATATAATATGATATAAGAATTCATTGAGCAGGAATGAAAAATAAAAGAAAAAGTAAAAAAAAATAAAACAAGAGCAAATTTACAGTTAGTGGCTGCAAGAAAAAGCTTTTAGCCTTAGGTCTGCAGGAGAGTAAATGAGTTGCATCACCCAAGAGCTCTGTGAGTTGGGACTGCACCCTTTAAGTGGCAGCTAGTTATTGGAACTGCTCTGGAATTCTTGGAAACTGAGTTTGCTGTAAAGGAAAGAAGCTGGATCCTGGGATCAAGGTCTAATGTCAACAAGGATTTTTGTGAGGGCGTTGACAACAAGGTCAGAAAACAAGAGAAATTTTTTTTTTTTACTCTTTCAATTTTCCCATCTCATGCCTCCAGGTAAATTCAAATAGGAAGCCAATTGATGAGAAAAGTTACCTGCAAACTTCAGCACCAATGTGATCAATCAGTATGTAGAAACATACATTTGAAACTGGAAAATTATAACTTAATAATTCACGTATTTTTTTTCTTTTTCTCTTTCATTCTGTTTATTGGTGTTTTTGTAATGATGAAACACAGGCACCTGGTTGCTGGAGGCAATACCTATGGAAGTAAATTCTTTCATTTACCATTGGTAGGGACAGAAATTGCTTCAACCTTGATGGAGTCTTTTCAAAACATTGAAAATAAACACCTTCTGATGCGACCCCCTCTTAAGTGTGAAGAAAACAAAAACAAATTTCTAAAGATATATGCACACATATTTCCATCACAGTGCTATTTAAAACAGTTACGATCTGGGAAAAAACCTAAGTGTCTAACAACAGATGAGTGTTGTAGCTCTGTCTATGGAATCAAGCTTTGAAGAACTCTAGACAATGTTAATAATAGGGGAGTTGTGTGTGTATGTGTAGGGACAGGAAATATATTGGGATTAGGTATATAGTGGGTTATATGTACTTTTCTGTAGAACAAAATAGTTTTAATTGAAAAAAGATAATTTATAAGGCAGTGAAGGGAGAAAACCAGAGGAATAAGTGTTTAAGAAAGAACATGAGTTTTTGCAAAGTGGAAAAGCAGAAGAGAGAAAGTGATGGGTGTTCAGGAGACAACACTGCCTTGCAAAAACAAGCAAGCCTGTATTTTCTTATTTTCGTTGTGAACCTAAAGTACTCCAGAAATATTTTTTTTAAATATCTGCTTCAGGCTCCTAAAAGACGATGATCCCAGAGAACTCCTAACTACTTTCAGCACCTACTGGCTTCTTACAGAAATGCCTCTAGACTGTGAACTGAGCTACAACCCCATGCAGCCGCGGGAGGGGAAAGGTTTTTCTCTCTTGGCCTTTCCTTTCTGTAGTGGCGGCGATGGTGGCCGAGTGGTGTCCAAGTGGCGACCGCCATCTTATAGAGCCCACTAACAGGAGGTACGAGCTTGCAGTGATGCGACTTCTTGCAGAAATTTCTCTGGACTTATTTTCTAAAATACCAGAAATCCAAAACCAAATCTCATATACTCTTCATTCTCAGCAATGGAAAACAAATTATCAAATGGTGCCTTTTCAGCAGGTTTGATTGTTGGGGGAAAAAATTCCAAATAATAATAGTGAGTTTTCTGTTGAAATATTGAATGTAATCAAAGTATAGAGAGAGTAAAGTGAAGATCATTAGCCACACAGGTGGGGGATGGGGGTGGGAATGGGAGGTATACTGGGGTTCTTGGTGGTGGAACATGTGCACTGGTGAAGGGATGGGGGTTTGATCATTGTATGACTGAGACTTGAACCTGAAAGCTTTGTAACTTTTTTCACAGTGATTCAATATTTTTTTTTTAAGTGCTTCAAAACTGCCATAGAGGCAGTCAGGGGGTGGAGGTTGGGGGGTGACAGCAGGAAACCTGGGGATACTGGTGCTGGGAAATATACACTGGTGAAAGGATGGGGCTTATAATGCTGTTTGTCTAAAATCCAATCATAAATAGCTTTGCAAGGGTCTATCTCACAGTGATTTAATAAAAAAGTTTTAAAAAATTAAAAATCCACTTCAATTAATTTAGGCCAATTAATAAAATTAAAATATTTTTTAATATTTTCAAAATACTTCCTAATCAGTAGAAACTATGCAGAAACTTGTAGTGATTATAAATCACCATAAAAGCAAAAATAATTATTAGCAGTGTTGATTAAAGTATTGAACAAATGTTCTAGAGAACTATTTATTTAACAAGGTAAGTATAATTGCTGTTTTAAATGAAGATTAAAAACATGGAAATTGCATGTAAACAGATAGTCAAATAGAAGAATTTAAGTATTTGGGTCATAAGGAAGTGTCTTTACAAAAATATTAAAGTTTGTTGAAATCAAAAGAAGTTTGAACACCTTGAAAACAAAAAGTTTGGATTGATAAAAGAGAAAAAAATCAGAAGAAATTTTCTGCATTCATTTCAAGACTACTTCTGCCCTACAAAATATATCAGTAACTCCCATGAATAGTGAATTATATATGAACACTTAATATCTTAAAAACTATTTTAAAGCAGAAAAAAATCAAAGCCACTAATTTTTATAAAAGATATAAGTTATTTTTCTTGCTAAAATAAAATGATATATTATTGGGATGCATTTTCTAGTTGTTGATGAATTAAGGTTCTTTTTATCAATTGTTTTACATTGTAAAAAGCACTAAGATCATAATATAATTTTATCTTATCAGTATTTCTAATCTCTTAATTTGTATAAGTCACTTATTAATTTCTGAAGTGATCCAATACATTTCACAAGAGTAAATTGACAAAAGATTTTATTTGTCCTTTCTGCTATAGAAACAAATTGTTTAGTCACATTTGGAGCTAATAGAAAATTAATAATATCAAATTATCAATGTGGGGCTCATAAGTATAACATTTATTTTTAAAAAGCAATTTTACTCTAGGTACTTGGCAAATGCATTTCTCCCTTCGGTTTTCTTGGTAACAGCTAACATAACACATTTAACTACAAATTATTCCTGGAAGTATTCTATATCTATTCACTGATAAAGCAAGCTGTAGCGAAGAGATACATATTATAATAAGGTGTTTATGTGATATTCCCATTGCATACATGCCAGTCTTTGCCAAAATAAATTAAGCTGGAAAGCTATCACTTTTTTGTTACTAATAGAGTTCATCTGTATTCAGTTGTATTTGTTATATAGATTTTTACTATCAAATTTTCTCAGTTATTTTCTCTCCTTTAGACTAATCTTTTACTCTCTCATTATAATGGACTTAAAGAGCAAAGCATATTTTATGACTCTTTAAATAATTCCAAGCAATATAATAAGCTTTCATTTTTCATCTCAATATTAATAATCTTTTAAATAAATATAAACTTAATGTGTTTTATTTCCTTTATATATAATGTGCCTTAGTCTTCTGAATGTTCAGTTATTATTTAATAACATATGTACCTCATTTTGCATATAGTTTTCCAAGCATTAAATAAAATATGAATACTGAACTAAGTCCACAAGCACAATATATTTTTAATAATTATCACTTTGTTTTCTAATTATTTGTGTCATGTCTTTATTACCTGTCACCTCCCCAATGAAGAGACCATATGTTATTCATAATTGGCATCACCACGGCAACCTTTTGTGCAGTACATTTTGGTTGTCCAAAATTTATGACTAAATACATGGTTAGGTGGGTAGATTGATGAGTGCATAAAATGTATTAACTTCTTCAAAGCAAGTTATGATAAAATGAGATGCCAGGCAGAAAAAAAAAATCTTTATAGAAATATACATTGTAAGAGAAATAAGTTGTCATAGCACCGCCCGATTTTGGCATACTTTTGTTCAGCATAAGCAAGACTAATTATATATAAGAAGTCATCTAAAATTATTCTGAAAGATCACTAAAATAAAATCTTTAAATTCATTGATGTCATCGCTCAGAAAGCACCACTTAGACATGCATGCAATTAGTCAAGTCAATCACTTACAGAGAAAAGCATAAAAGTGTCCTGTGGAGACAGAAAATTAAGAAGAATCAATAATTAGCTTTATGTTTTTCTATTCAAATGTCTTAGATATTAAAATATAAGTTATTATTCCACACAATATCGCTGTGAAATTAGAGTGATGGCACCAAGAAAAAGAGACCATTATTCTCCATTTTAAAAGTATTAAAACAAGCAGGAATCAGAAAGCTAAATATAGTTTTAAATCACTTTGGCATATCAATTCATTTCAGTTGCTCTTCATCATTCTTTACATGTGCCATATTGTGTAGTTCTGTTAGTAATTTTCACTTATATTGCCTTATTCCTGACAAAGTGATGCTAGGTACGTGTGATGTCTTTCACAACATACCAGGCTTTAAAGTGTCCATCTTGTCTATTTGTTCAACGTAGATAAAAACTACAGCTATTCTCACTTTCATGTCAAACTGGATGTAAAATTAGCATGCATTGGCTCTGTACTTCACAGATTAAAATGTTCTTCGCCAACAAGAAAATAATTTGCCCATTTCAGTCACATAGTTTCTTCTTTTTGTACGGAAAATCCTCAAATTCCATAAACTTATGTGGAAAATTAATTATTGAGAAAGACTAGACATCATTTATCCTTAAGATTGCTGTCCAGTCCCCACAGACAAAACAACTTCTTCATCTTTTCTCAGCTATAAAATTATTACACAGCTTGATTTGTGAAAGGGAAATCCATTAAGTTAAAATATATTTATTGAACGTATACTTCATGTTTTAAACATAGGCATGCAAAACAAAACAGTCTAAAAAACAACGGCATCTAGAAATAGCTAATAGAACTGTACAACTGTCATCCCTGTTATTCATCATTTGCTCGAGTGGGTACCAGTAGTGTCTCCATTGTGAGACTACTTGTTACTTTTTTTGGCATATCGAGTATCACAGCTTGCCAGACTCTGCCATGCGGGCGGGATAATCTCAGTAGCTTGCCGGGCTCTCAAGAGGGATGGAGGTATTGAACCCGGGTCAGCCATGTGCAAGGCAAATGCCCTACCCTCTGTGCTATCATTCCAGCCTAAAAAATAGTTAATACACAGAAGAATATCAGATAGTGACTAATACTTAGAAAGGATTAAAAAGACAGTAAAATATATTTTATAGATGGTGGACTAGAAGCATTAATACTGTATATTAGGAAATATAAAATGTATATGCCCCAGACCCAAAGGAAATTACTTTTTCAGATATACTCAATCTGCTGGAACATATTTCATATGGATAAATAGAGTGAAACTCATAGAAAAAGTTTGCTGGGATATAAACAAACAAAAAGATCTTTTCCAGAGTTTTAGTGTTTTGGTCATAGAAAAAAAGATAAAATGTTTGTCAAAAAATTTACATAAGCAAGGTCATCAAGAAAGAGGATAATACAAGACATTGAACTGAACCTAAATGGAATTGTAACTACTCATGTAAATAAAAGAGACGAACTTAAGATGAAAAACAAATGACTAGAAAGAATAAACTTTGCCTTTAGTTAAAAGAAAGCATCTTTCAATACAGAATAATACAAGTAAATGCAAGGTTTTTAAGTAAGAATTAATGCAGTGCACCCAGGAACAGAGACCACTCATTTTGCAAAGTGATGGCTAAGAAAGTAGAGTTTGGCCTTGGAGAGGTGGGGGTGCAAGTAGGGGTTGCAATTGGCAGGGAGGGTGAATGCTGGAGATATTGGTGGTGGAAAATGAGCTCTGGTGAAGGGATGGGTGTTTGATCATTGTATTACTGAAACTCATACGTGAAAATTTTATAACTGTAGGTCAAGGTGATTTAATTAAAAAAAAAATTTGGCTTGGTACCTCAAAGCAAAAGGCCATGTTTTTTTTGTTTTTGTTTCTGTAGTTTTAATATGGTGGGAATGAATAATTTGGGGGAAAAGTGGGAATTCCCTGTTGTTCTCAGGGCTTACTGTTAGATCTGCACTCAGGCCCACTCTTGATGGTGCTTTGAGAACAGAAAGGTGCAAACAATTGAACCCATGTTGGTTAACTACCAGGCCAGCACCCAACCCGCTGTATTATTGCTCTGACCCCTGCAATGAATATGGGTAACAAGGGTGGAAGCAGCCGAATGGCCATTTAGGAAAACTACGATAGAAATTCAGAAAAACAAAACAAAACTAATTCTGGCTTCCTTAAGCAAAATTAAAGATAATGTTTTAGAACTCAGCTTAGTTAGGTATTAGGTGGTAGAAAACATCTCAATCTGGTTTTTCTCTTGAATTTTGAATTTCACAACTGAGAGGACAGTTACTCCATTTTCTGAGAGAGTTGTGAGGAAAAAAAGTACTATTTGCTCTTATTTATTTCCAATTGTGTTTTATAAATTAAAGGTGAGGTTTAAACTGCGCTATACTTTTTTAAAATTTATTTTATTCTTTAATTAGTGAATCACCATGAGGGTACAGATACAGACTCATACATTTTTGTAAGTAAACTATGCTATATTTTAAATATCCTATACGTATATGTATAGGGATATATATGTATACATATATATATATACCAAGTTAGGTTAGTCATTCTAGAGCTGTAAATATATTCAACATTATATAAGTAGAGTTGATAGTTGATGCAATTACTAAGAATATGGACAGTAAAAATGAGTTTGCATTGAGTTATAAGGTAATATAATGATAGTTACATTTAATTATTATATGTATAATATTTCCATGTCATTAGAAAGAAATATATATCTATAATGGTGAGAAATGTATTACTTGACCATAAAGAAAAGTATAACTCTTTGTAAAAGATTAAATGGAGAGTGTTATATCAAGAAAACTAAGTCAAGAGAAAAATGCATGCCAGAGATAGGTCGGAAAGATAATATAGGAGTTCAGGTTTTATCTTGAATGAAGCCTACCCAGGTGCTATCCCTACATTAAATTTGAGTGCCCTAAAATACTTTGATTCTGCTAAAAAAAATAGCAACTTTGATTCTGGTGAAAAATAAGACTGGATGTTCTATGCTTCTTACACAGCTTTAATAAACAATTATTTCAGTGTTTTCCTAATAATATATAATTTTCTAAATTATTAGATAATAATAATTTTGTAATCACAGATTCAATGAAGTGTAACTAATATGCTTTTAAATTTAGAAAATTTGAAATAAAAATTAGTACTTTTAGATAAATAAAAACTATTTTTTCTTTTATTTTAAATTTTGTTGTTGTTGTTGTTGTTGTTTTCTAGGCCTTTAGAGATACTTAAGGCACATGCAAGGATGATGCCTACCCATTGTACTGTCACTCCAGTCTCCAAAATAAACAACTGTTTAGACTGAAAGTATGGGTAGATATTTTTATATACATTCTTACATATACACTGGTCTTTAGTATAATGGTACTGCCACATGTTTTTTTTCCCCCCAGATTCACAAGTTTTATAACATCTCCAACATAACAAGTTTTTCCCAAAAGAAAATTTTTCTTAAAATTAATTTTATATGATCACTACATAACTATAATTTCAATTCATATTTTATATTGAATTATATTTTAAAAATTGAAATAAATATTTTCCTTATTTGTTTGACAATTACTTAAACTGATGGCAAAAATACTAAGTAGGATTTTGGCAAGTAAAATCTGGAATGCCAAATATAAAACAGGAGATAAGTAAATTTAATCCTTTTGTATTTTGTAAAATTGAAAACTGGATATTACTGTAGATTGGATGTTCTATTTCCAAAATAAATACATATTAAAAACTTCTAAGCCACAATATTTGCATTATTTTCGCAACTTTCGTAAACATATCCTTTCTTTATATAATTTTATACAGGGAGTGCTAGACTTTGTCAGTATCTGTATAATTTAAAGAGTTATTCAGAGTTCATGATACAGTTGAGGCTCCTCAATATTTCCTAGCCTCACTTGCAGTATTAATAAATATTTCTAGAAAGATGTTTATTCTAATGAAATACTAATTAGCATACTATTAACTGTGAAATTGGTTGCATTTAGCTGATAATATTGTAGTTTCATAAGCATAAATCTTACAAATTATCATCTGTATAGATATATATAGGTTGTTTTGAAATAAATAGAGGAGAGAAGAAATAGAAATCATAATTAAATCAAATATGAAGAATGTACTGAGTAGTATTGACTATTTTTGCAAATATAATTTATAAGACATAAATTTATCATTGCTTTATCAATACTAATTTTTCCCCAATGATTTTAATATGCTTTATAAGAAGGTAAATTTTATGGTCTCAGTTATAGTGTAGGGGTTCTAGTTTGCATTTCTGTCTGCTATATTTTTATTTTATTATCCCCATAATACAGAATTATAATTAACAGGAGAAATTATCTCTAAAAATGTACTAAAATTCACAATCTAGAAAATGCTTTTTAGGTTTCCTAGCAGAAAAATCCTAGTATTTGAAACCCTTATCCCCAGTTTAGCACTGCTACCAAGTTACTCTTAAATATATTTGAAATTTTTTAAGCCCACAAAACATACTGACTAGAGGAAAAAAAAAAAACTGTTCCTAATGTTAGATTAATCGCTAAAAATTACCCAGTATATAAGATATGAGTTATTTTCTAGTGCCCATAGCTCTTTCACATTTATATGTTTACAGAACAAGTTACTACTCTCTTATGATTAGTTCTAGTAAAAATTTATGTATATATGCATATATACATATGTATATATGCTATAACATAAACTGGTATCAGGCTGTAAGCATGACAAAACATAGTCATCTTATCTTGATAAAACATCACAGGCAAAAATCTAGTCTTTCATTGATCCTCTAGTTCACAAAGGATAAGGAAAGATAGATTTGTAATAATAAACATTCAATAATAGGACAGCTACAGCAAATGTCTTTTAGAAAATATGAACAAATAAGGCACTTTGTCTTTTCAAATACTCTATCTCACACATAAGGCAATAAAAGATGGATAAAACGATTTAAAATACAGATCTGAGATGAGGAACTCTAACGAGGGCCAATTCATGAATTAATTTATGCCTTTGGCAGAAATACATCTGGCTTTGAGTCAATCTGAAGCTGTTTGCACGGTAGGGTGTTTCACCTACTAATGATTTCGCAGCTGGCACATGCATGGCATCAATGTTTATTGGCATCCTCAATGTCAGTTATTTTTAAGAGGCTCTCTTCCAGGCCTTTGAATAAATTATCTAGCAAGTGCAGCAGTGCGTGACAACACCCACAACACAATTTGCAGTCTTGAACAGGCTCTCATTATTTGGTGTAAATGAAATCCCAACTCATTAAACTTAAAACAAAGTAAAAGTACCTTGTATTAAAACTATGAGCAAATTGAACAAACTCCTCAGCCATTCTTTCAGTCCATAAGATACATTCTGATGAGCCCAGAAATAGGTTCCACAATCCCTTAGTGTTTACTTTTCATCGACAGATACACGTTCTCTGTCAAGTACATCGCTAAAATAAAGTTCTAGCAGGCTAGTTTGATCTATTCCATTGAGAGTATGGGTAGAAAATTGGCCAAGAGAAATAGCAACATAAGCAGTAATGTTAAGAAATAACAGGCTCTGAGATTTACAAAGCTATAAGCTAAAGTTAAGGAACTATATAGGATTTTATCTACTAGTGATTTGCATTTCTATGCATTTGAAGGATTTTTTTCTCCCACTTATGCCTGAATCATTTTTTTCTTTTACTTTTTTCTTTTTTTCTTTCTTTCTTTTTTTTTAAGGAATTGGAAAGAGTTTTTCTTTGATCTGGTTAAACAGGTCTTATCAATTTTAGGCAAGATGTCATTACTCTCTTGACAATGAATTTTACCATATCTTCAGAGTCTCTTGCTATGATTACTATGAATTTTGATGATTTACATGAGTCCCAAAATATGTTTGATGCAGGTATATTTTTAATCCATAGAGTGAGATTCGTAATATACCAGAAAATAATTTACAACTGCAGCACATTCTATTATGGGTATATCAATGCAATATACACAAAATATGGTATCTTGAAAATTCTAATGTGAATATTAAATAAATGCATTAACACAAAGTAATCAAGTTTAGATGTTGTAATAGTTTTATGTAGTATTATTATAAAAATACTATGTAGACATTAAGATATTTATATACTTTAGATATTAATAAGAAATTTTAGTCATTTGGTGTATCTGAATCAAAGATAAGAAAAAGAAAGGGAAAGGAGAGAAAGAAAGAAGAGGGAAAAGAGAATATGGAAAAGAGAGGAAAGGAGAATGAAAGGAAAAGTAGAGAATGCAAAAGTAAGAACCCTAGTGACTTCATCCAGAAAAGTTTAAATTCTGTTAGACATTTAATGAGTGTGGTTATCCCCTACTACTCTTATGTTCTGTGAATGAAGACATTTTCCTATTTTCTACTACAGCACATTTGGACTAATAGTTATTGGTACACAGAATAGGTACTCAGTTAAATGAACAACAACAACAACAAATAGCTGGCATCATAAAATTATTGTGTATTCTGTGTTTAAATATCCCTGATAAAGCATGGGTCACTTTGTAAAAGTATTTCACAAATAATCATAGGGATTTTTGGTATTCCAAGTATTATGATGATAAATGTAATAGAAAAATCCTATCACTGAAAGCGCTTTGGAGCTGAATCAGTGTAATCTGTTAAATGATTCTAGAATATTCATTATAGCATCACTGATTGTAATAGGCACATTCTGAGATGATTCTAGTGTCAATGAATATTTTTAGGAAAGAGGAAGGAGAAATCCAGGGTACAACAAGGAAAAAGGCAGGGAAAAGAAGGAAATGGTGTGGGGGAAGACAGAGTATAAAGGAAAGATGGACAAAATAAAAATAGAAATAAAAATGAGTATAGAAAGTTCAAAAACTACAGAGGTTCATGCCTCAGAAATAGAGCTGAGACATTTTCAAAACATATCGGAGAATACTCAGCCCCTTCTGACATATTGATCCTTGGAGAGAAACTGAAAAGAAACCTGACTGACACAGAACACCTAGGGTAGAAACTGAAACAATTATTGTACAAAATTTCCTCTATTTTATGTATTTATTGCACAAATGGAGCTCAATTGAATTCTAGTCTAACTTGAATATTATTCATTATTCTTGATGGAATCCTAACTAAAATATATATAGCTGATTGGAGTGAGGAATAGTCTTCCGGTTCTATGTGACCATAAACTCTACCCCATTTAGGCAACATGGAAATGTAAACAGCTTCTTGGATATGTCAGAGTCACAATCCTAATTTAGTCCAAGTATAGCTAACATCTTGCTTCAATCAAGTGTTCATTTTTTGCAGGCTACCTTCCTCTTACTATTGGTGTGAGTGTATGTTGGGGGGCGGTGACGGGGTGGTGTGGTATCTGTGTGTAGTTTCTGTTGAATCCATGATGGATCTAGTACTAGCTTCTTACTTGAGAAAATCTCTTTCTCCTTTCCCCTACCACACCCACCCCCAATACACAGAGTGAAATAGAGAGCCCAGAAATAAATCTACACATTTAATCTATGTGTAGATTAAAGGTTAGACAAAAGATTATAGAGAAAAGATTATTTCAGTACAATAAAGAAAAATCTCTTGAAAAAAAAGTCATAGTGAGAAAACTTGACAGCTACATATCACTGTATGTATCACTGTAATCCCGTTGATTATTGATTTGCTCAAGTGGTCCCCATAATATCTCCATTCATCCTAGCCCTGAGGGTTTACCAGCCTCTCTTTACTTGTCCTTCCCATTGGTGCCGCATTAGAGGCTCTTCAAGGTCAGGGGAATGAGACCCATCATTGTTACTGTATCTGGCATATGAATACACCATGGAAAGCTTCCAGGCTCTCCCATGCATGCGGACTATAAACTCTTGGTAGCTTGCCAGGTTCTCCAAGAGGGAGAATTAGGCTATCAGATGCCACAGCTGTAAGCTTCCCGGAGCTCGGTTTTACAGTCTCTCTATCTGGGCCATTGATAGGATTACTTGGCGTTGTGGGTGTGACTGCCTAGCTAATGGAAAATGGGGAATCTGGGAGGAAGAGGCCCAGTCCCAATCGGAGATAACTAAAACTAAAGTTTTATTTAAGATCATAATCAAAACTGATTCAAATGTTGATGAAAGTTCCTGGGCTTCCTATTCCACTGGTCTGCATACCTGGTTTTGTTTTGTTCCAACATCTACACTGCATTACTTTCATTGTTTTTGCCTGTTTTGCTCTATACTACACCTGGTCGTGCTCAGGGAAGTCTCATCTCTGTGCTCAGACATCATGCCTGGTGGTTCTCAGCAGGCCACATGTGATTCCAGACACAGAATTAAGGTCTTCAATTTTTTTCATGTAATATTCTTATAGATTTCCGTTTACAGATCTTATACATCATTTGTTAGGTTTACTTGGAAATATTTTATTATTTTTTGTTATAGTTACAAAGTGGTTTTGTTTTCTTAACTTTTCTTGCATCTAAGTCATTATTTGTATATGAAAAGGGAAGTAATATATGAAACTTTAGTTTTTTATTTATAGAGAACACCTAGGACTGCACAGGGCTTACTCCTGGGTATGTAGTGAGAAATCACTCCTGGTTATGGTCAGGTGCTTACTTCCTGACCATCTTTACCTTTTTTTTTATGTGTGTGTGTATTTGTGCATGTGTGTATTATTTTATTTTCCATTTTTTCCCATTCTACCTTTTACTTTGGATGATTCTTCCTGAAGTTTCTTCCATTTTCCTGATAAATGACATTGCTTGAGATTTTTGTTTTATTGTTCTCTTGAGGCCTATACCAATCTCATTGTTTCTCAGATAGTCTTTTTATGTTACTATTGATTTATTATCTTTACATTAAACCAATTCTCCCTAATCTTTCTATTTTTGGAGGTTTGGTCATTAACTTAATTATTCTTGCTTATGTTTCTGATTCTACATTATTATAATCCTGCTCAAGATTTTTTTCTTTTGCTTTTGTATTTCCCAATATAAAAATTTCATTAATCTATTTTTGTGATTCTACTCTGGTTGTATTTGGGGGAGAGGGGATGGGATCCCAAGAAGTGCTCAGGGGACCTAAAGATCACTTCCTATGATATAAGACCTGGCTATGCAGGCCTGCAATTCCAGTTCTCACACTTAATGTTGCAGTGCTCATTTACAGGTTTATTTCTTTGAAATTTTCATCAATGAATGCAGAGAGGAAAGTAATTTTTTTCAGAATTTACAGATTTTCACAACAACCAAAAGGAGAGAGGGAGCAAAAGGGAATGCCGTGCCACAGAGGCGTGTCGGGGTGGAGGGGATGGGGTTGGGTGGTGGGAGGGATGCTGGAACCACTGGTGGTGGAAAATGGGCACTGGTGGAGGGATGGGTACTCGATCATTGTATGACTGAAACGCAAGCACGAAAGTTTGTAAGCCTATAACTGTAACTCACGGTGATTCACTAATAAGACTAGACTAGACTGTCATCCTGTTGCTCATCTATTCGTTCAAACTGGCACCAGTAACGTCTCTCATTGTAAGACTTATAGTTACTGCTCTCCCTAATAAGAATAAATAAATAAGTAAATAAATAAATAAATAAATATAAATAAATAAACAAATTAAAAAAAAAAGAATTTCCAAGTTTGGGTTATCTCAAGCAAATAAATGGATATGGTGACAAGAGCAAACACCAGTCCAATCTAGGATCTTGGTGTAAAGAAAATTTATTAAAACAATTGAAAGCCCACAAGAATGGAAGACAGGACTTCAGTCAGATGTATAAAGGTCCCCTTGGTCTTTTTGTATTGGAGTGTATACTTTTACTTGAATGTTGCGTTTCCACTGTTTTCTATTTCCAGTTCCTGGAGTAGTAATGAGAAGACCTTCAGTCTCAATTTCTGTCTGAAAATGTGAAATCACAGATCTGCATGGCCTGTCCTCAGAAAAAAAAAAACATGTGCAAGCTTAAATGTTCTTGCTATTACTGGCCAAATGCCTGCAGAGGAAGTTGAGGAATTAGGAGCAAGCACAGTTGTGGGGAGAAAAAAGATTTTCTTTCAGTTTATGTGATTTTAGAAGTACCAAATGTCCAAGTATAATAATTACATCTTAATATTTGGGGCTCCCTACTTATATAGCACAGAGGGTAGGGCATTTGTCATGCATGTGGCTGACCCGGGTTTGATTCCTCTGTCCCTCTTGGAGAGCCCGGCAAGTTACCGAGAGTATTCCGCCCACATGGCAGAGCCTGGCAAGCTACCTGTGGAGTATTCAATATGCCAAAAACAGTAACAACAAGCCTCACAATGGAGACGTTACAGGTGCCCACTCTAGCAAATTGATGAACAATGAGACGACAGTGTTACTTACATAATGGTAGAGCCATGTTATACCTTATCCTCAAGGGTCTTTGGGGTACAAATTCTTCTGACATACCTCAATAAGGCTACCCTTGTAAAGCCTTGTCAAATTCTCAGTCTTCCTTAAAGACTTAAGACTTCTCTTAAATCATAGTGACTTTATTATTATTATTATTGTTTTTTATTTTACAAATTTTATGGTGCTCAAGGTCCTAATTTGTTCTCCAGAATTGTGTTTATAATTCATTCAGAGTAAAACCTGACACTTTTTAAATTTTGTTCGTTTTTTTGTTTTTGGCCACATCCAGTTTTCCTTCTAAGGGCTTATCTATAGCTCTGTACAAGGCTAGGAATCACTTCTGGCAGTGCTTGGTGACCCATCCATGGTGCCAGAGATTGAAATTCGGTAGGCTATATGCAAGGCAAGTATTCTGCCCTCTGTCCTATTTCTCTGGCTCTAGAAACATTTTTAAAAGCTAAATTTGAACTTTCTGAGACTCTTTTCTTGATAAATACATTAAAGCAAAGTTAAGAGTCTTATAAAAGAAATAAAATAGTTCTCCGTATACATAAAACTGATCATTTTCCTTAGCCAGAAATCTCATATATGATGAATTTTTAACATCTTAAAAAGAAAAGTGCTTTTGATTTAAAAAAAAGTATTCTTTTAGGAAAAAGGAAGCAGATTCTCTTCATATTTATTTATTTTTTTATCCAGGATTAGTTTTCTATGAACAGAACACATAGCAAAATAAGAAAGTGAACTAATTATTTTGGACCAGATTATCTAGAGTTATATGCATAATTGAGTGTTTAACAATACTTCAGTACTAGATTAAAAACAAAAATTTAGAAAGAAAAATTTTACAAAGAAAGTAATGCACAATGTATAAAGAACACTTTATAAAATTTTTTGTCCCAAATTGCAAAATCTATACACAACTGTAACTTTATCTGGGAACAGTAAATTGGAGAGCTGGACAATGAAAGATAATTATTTATATGACAATATTTGGTTCTGAGTTGTGGGTTTTTATTGTTTGTTATGGTGCATTTAAATCCATTATTTCTAATATTGTGAATACTCACTTCAATTACAATAAAGAGCCAAAAGGAAAAGATCACACTGTGGGCATTAGAAATGTATTCATTGCATCCTCATTTCCAATCATCACATCTGTTTGCCTGGTATCATGGAAAATAATGTCAATCTCTTATACAATGACAATATCATAAAAAGCTAGATCACAGTCTTGTCATATTCTTGTTAAAAGATTTAAGAGTTTCCAACAGTGACAATACATGAAAAGAAAAAGTAAGCAATGTAGAAAATATAACTCAAAATAATTTTCAAAAGTTATAAAAGTGTGTTAAAATTAATTCATAACTTATCTGCATTTATATTAAAAAGTAAACCCAACTTTAAACTGTTACCGTTATATGAAGGACAAGCACTCTTTATTGTTTTTTTTTGGGGGGGCACACTCAGTGATACTCAGGGTTACTCTTGGCTCTGCACTCAGGAATAACACTTGTTGGTGACTATATTAGATGCTGGCATCAAGCTCTGGTCAGCTGTATGCAAGGCAAGTGCCTTACCAGCTGAACTCTCTCCAGGCTCAAAGGAAATACAGTTTGAACAATGAAATTGTTTTGTACATGTGAAAGATAAAACACCAAAATATTCAGGCTTAAATTTCTAATGCATGCAGTCTTGGAGGAAAAATATTAGCCTAATAATGATCAATGTGGTATCCAACAAAAGTGTAAAAGCATAGCTTTTTTATATATATTTTAATTGCACACACACCATAAAACAATTTCTAGCATTACTGTGAAAGATTTCATTATTGTTTGAATGTGCTGCTGGCTGCAAACACTGACTAGAATTTCTCTGGCTATTTATTCAGACAATCTATCGTTTGTGCACTAATCTGTGAAATTTTATAATGAGTTTGCATTTTTCAATTACATTAACTTCTGTCTTTCCGCCTCCCCCCCCTTTGGAAAGCATATCAAGTCAGTAAGATTTACAACTGATGCAAGTAAAGCTGGTGTTATTATCATTATTTAAATGTGCTTTAGGGGTAAAAATGAATATCAAAAATAATAAGATTATTTTCATTTTCTCTCAGAAAGTTTTTCAAAGATCTTCTGAAAAATCATGCTGGTTTTCTTTTCCTGAAATGATCTGAGCAACTGGAAATATCAGTAGAGGGCAGTAGCTAGCTGTTCTGAAAAATCTTTCTGTCTGTTTCTCATGATAAAACCAAGCTAAAAAGGGTGTACCTGGTAACTACATAAAATTGTTGATGTGTTGCTAGGAAGAAGAAAAGAAAAAAAACAGGTATTGTCATTCAGCAGAAAGATAAATTCACAAACCTAACAATTATAATATGATTCACTTTCCCTGCTAATTTCCTAACTCTATGAACTGTAGCATACTATATTTTGTATGTGTATCCTTGGAGTGAAATTTAGCTCTAGTGTTAGAACTCATTGTAAAGGACTGACTCAGCCTATAAGTGTATTTTAGTTCCCAATCTCAGTGAATGTTATTCTCAGTCTATGAGAAAATATAATTTAGCCAATTATATATATATGTATATCTCTACATATGCATACATAAGTACATATTGAGAAATTCTTATGCAAATAAATTTTGGCCTTAAATCATAACTATGTTTTTATTTTTCAATATTAATTAAAAATAACCACTGATAGCCATGAACATTAAATTAAACATTTTAAAATTTAATGGAAAATGATCACTAATTGTAGGATGACATTGCTTTGTCCTTTCCCCCACCTTGCTCAAGAAGCTCATCCTGGTTTTTCCCCGAGTTTAGGCTTACCCCAGTCATACCCATCAAGGTGTTCCTGAGTCACTCCCATCCCTTTGTTTAACTGTAATCACTTCTCTATGCTCTCTTCCCTAAAACAGTTAATCTGCTTTCCCCTAATCTGAGTCTGCTAATTTGTAAGGTCAGACCTTCCTAGGACACTGAATATTATAATATTGCCTTTCTCCTCTCTTTATGCCTTTTGAATAATTTACTTTAAAGCAGTGTCCTTTTTGTATAAACACAAGAAAACAATATTATGTTTTTGTAACTTGGGACTTAATTGGCTTCGAATATTATTCATTCCTGGGCATCTGCTTTCTCCACTTAAGCCTCAGTTGCCCTCAGTTCCTAGCACCCCAAAGCAGGATCCCGAGAGGGATGGGACAGATCCAGGGCAAGCAGTGAGTTGTGTGCTACCCTGGCACGGAGATGGGCCTGGCCAAAGTACCTGATTCTTAATTATAAGTTAAGAGCTTGATCATAGACAAATGCTGTCATGATCCAAAAGTAATGACGATACTAAGACTCTGCTAGGCATAAGAAAGACTAATCTGGCCTGAGCACTGTAGTCTGAGATCGGGATGGCCACAGGAGAGCAATTCCATAACTTTAATGCATCTCTTATTGTGTCCATACAAAATGATTAATATTATGAATGCTTATATGTTTGCTGGGTGAGGAGAGGAGAAACACACTCATGATGGGACTCCGGCCTTGGGTGGATCCTCCTGCTGAAAGAGAATCAGTCCTAGGAGAAGCATCCCCTGAGATAAAGGAACCTTACCCTTATTGATGGTGACCACACCTATGTGTAGGCCCCAACCCCCTCATGCTGGGGGGATTTAACTAGGCTGTAAGAGTGGGTTGGGGGGCCAGATGCACAGATCCAGAGAGAGATCCAGAGCCGGGAGAGAAGCAGAGAGAGAGAATGAAATAAACTGATCAAGCAACCAGTTTGGCCTTCTTCCTTCTGTTGCCTGCCCTTGACCAACAGCACACACAGCGGTTCCAGAGCACCGAACGTGGGTGGTGAGACAGAGCCGCTCAGAGAGCCTGCAAGTGCACACACCCCTTGGTGTGCTTTAGTTTTTTACAACTAATAAGATGAAATATTTGAAATAATAAAATAAGGGCATGCTAATAAGCATGTCTTGTTTATATGGATTTCAGAAAATTTGGGGGAAATTTTCTAATTGAACAAATTTTAAAATTACAGAGAAGTAATAATTGAATATTTATGGAGAATGTTCATGCAAACAACAGGATTTGTCAATACAGAATTTATAAGAAAAGTTAAAGGATCACCAATAACATGGGTAGAGAGTAAAGAGCATTTGACATTTCTAGTTCTGAGATAAAACTACTTTTTTTTAAAATTCAAGTATGTGTTCCTTTGTTTAACTTGATAAAATGTTCCTCAGATAAAAAATGTTTTTAACGGTTTAAAATAATTAGATAGGATTTCTTAAACAAGCCATTTTAATATAGGTCCATAGGCAGAACTATACCATACTGAATATCACATTAGAAATCAGAGTCAGATTTGCATTCACACTGCCTCTGAAACTTTTGATCTAAACGCAAAGAGGGTTATGCAGGAACAGATTAGAGAAAGAGAAGGAATTACTGGTATGTGAATATGAAATATCGTATGATTGACTTAATAGCCTGGAGAACCAAAGACCGGAATATAATCATCTCAATAACCTCCTGTCTTTTTGGCCTCCCTGATTTAAACTTAATGAAAAGTGCTCACCCATTCTTCTTCTAGTTAAAAAGCTATAGTGGAAAATCATATTCTGCATTTTCCTGGAATCCTTTTTAAGAGACTCCTCCCATATTATGAAGAAAGTTTCCAGACTTTTTCCCCTTATGTCTGGCCTTTAACATGGACTCTCTTCCAAACCCGGCCACGGCATGCAGACTCCTTACTCCAGCTTTGGACAAGAGCCTGAGGGTGCTATAACTCTTTCAAGGAGGCTGTGACCTTTGTAAAGGTACTTAATGCGTCTTTTTCCCTCAGCTCTAAAATAAACACAAGTTGTTTATGTTGACTTAAACTTTCAATTAAAGTACATTTGTAAAGTACCTGGTTTACTCTGGATGTTCAGTAAATTCTTCATTCCCGAGGGTCTCTTTTCTTTTAAATGTTGTCTTTTCAGCTATATCAATTTATATAGAACATAACATAGAGCTGTTGTTGTCATTATGTGACAGTAAAATAAGCCACCTGTTTAAGGCGTTAGTTTCCTGCCTCTCTACTTATCTGCTAAGTAAACATAAGCGAATTTGTATTTCCATTGCATAAAGTACAATACAAAAAGTAAATACACATAGAATAAGATGAATGTCTCAAACATTATTAATTTTTCAAGTAACTATGCATATAGATGGATAGATACATAGCGCATGTATACCTAGTGTACAGTCATTTACGTATATATGCTCAACATGAAAAATTCATGTACATAACTAAATACATTTTTCTAAATAATCTGTGAGTCATCAAGTATATCCTCTATTAAGGATATGCAGAAGGTTGTTAAATTAGTGAATATACTTTAAAAATCTTATTACGATGGGAGAGGGAGATAACAAAAGGGCTTTAGTGCATACCTTGAAATAACAGGTGTCAAGTTCAAATCTCAGAATGATATGGTCTTCCAAGCACTTCCAGGTATATAACTCTGGTGGCTCCAGATAAACAGGCCAATTAAATTTACTTCTCAACCTGATATTAGATTCCAGCTAAAGCTTGCTCTGTGTGGGCTACAGTATAAGTAAAGCAGGTAGGATCGTCTCCTTGCTGCTTCTGACCAGCATTCTACACCTGGCACCACATAAGTTCCCCAAATACTGCCACATACGGTCTCAAGTAATGCCAAATACAGCTCACTATATCTGAGCACAGAGCGAAGAATAATCTTGAGCACAAAGCAGAGAGTAATCTCTGAGCACTGAGGGGTGTGTTCCACCCTCAAGACACACCTCCCCCGAAAATAAATGCTTGCTATTTGTATGTGATACTTCAAGATGATGAACACAAAAGTGTTTGCACTTTCTCTCAATGTTCTTTTTCTTACCTTATTAATTTATCTAAGAATTGCATTTCCCTTCAACCATTTTTTTTTAGCGTTGTTTCTTGAATTCCTTTGGCAGCTTTTTTTGTCAGTGAGATCAAAACTGGTTAAAATCTTCATAAATTCCTGTCTGGCAGGGACCTTCAGTTTTTCCCAGTCTCTCAATAGTACCAAGTAAAGCAACTGAAATGCAGTTGATTGACAGAGAGCTGGAGGTGTGCCCCAGCACCAGAATTTAGCGTGAACTGTGCTTCTCCGGCTGAGTTGAGGTTAGACTTCTTACACAAAAAGGACAAGTGATCTCCTATGTTCCACACAGGTCCTAGGTCCATTATCGATTCTACAAAAAGAAAATTCAGGTTCAGTTTTTGGAGAGAGTGCAACTCAGGTTGCTTCCTTTGCAAGTGGTCCAGCCGGGTTCAACCCTTGGAGCATTTTAATTCTCCCAACACTGCTAGGGGTGATCTCTGAGCACAGTGGCAGGGGTAAACCCTGAGAACAGATATGTGTACCTCCCCCCCCCCCCAGAAAATGTTAGGTAGGCATGTAGTTCAGGGGGATCCTAGCAATAAGTTCTTGGGTCATACTATAACACTGATGGGATTTGAAGAAGTTATTCCATCACAGCCTTACATCAGCTAAAAGCATTTTTGGAAAAACCCAATTTGAGCCCTATTAAGACGCAAATCGGAATCGATTTGGTGTAAGAGCCAACTCTATCCCTTGGAGAGAATCTCCAGAAGGAATGAAGGGCTGTGACAAAGACAGCATTTCCCAAGGCATGCCTTGGGTGCAAGCAGGCAGAGAGGGAAGCAGGCAGAGAATCCCATAAGACAAGCAGGTAAATAGCAGAGGACCCAGGGCAATGGAATTTCTGAGAAGCCATAAATTCATAACACTAAAGCAGCAAGAATTAAGGCCTGGGCCTGGTAAGAGCTCCCTGGCACCAGTGACAGACCCTGAGGATTGTGGACCCTACAAAGAAACAAACTTTAGCAGAGCCAGAGACTGCAATTAAGGACCTGAAGGAGATTCATGACACCTGAATGACCTCTGCCAGAGAAACTCTGGACCAAGAGAACCCTCCCCCCCCCCCATTGGCAACCACCCTCGCAATGAACTTTTACCCAGCTAGAAATCCTCACGTGGGGGCAGTGGGGGCAGGTTGGAGAAACTGTGTAAAAGCAAAAGATCTCTCATTTTCCCTCCCTTCTTCCCCTTTCCTAAAAAGCTCCAAATAAAATCTGTTTCACTTCATTGCTCCTCTACTTCTGAAATTCCTTTCTATGAGGAAGACAAGTGCCTATAAACCCTAAGTCAGGCCTAGGACTGACTCTCCTTCCCTGCAAAGAGTAATTCCTCACTGGATCTTGAGTCCTACTCTTCCCAGTCAATTCCAGGGTGTCAAAGGGGGTTCGGGGAGAAAGTGTCTCTCTCCTCTCTGCTTCACAGAAGCCGCCCATGGGGGCTCACCAACTTGACCCTCCATGAGGCTGCCAGAAATCCCTTCTCCCCACCTCTCCTGCACTAGGAAGAAAGGAATTGTAATTGAAGACAACAAAACACAATGGTTATATGCAGGATGATATGGGAGAAGCAAGAGAGAAGGGAGAAGCTTGTCAAGAAATTACACACTCTAGTTGATGCATGGGACTTTCTTTTCTAAAATCCTTCTGTGCCCTTTGGGTCTATTTCCTGGAGGTGAGGGTGGGGGATGCAGATACTTTTCAAAGAAAAATGAGTTTGAGTTCTGTTGGTCTTCTACATTTAGTGACTTAACAGTAGGCTTTGTCCTGTTGAATGGTTTCATGATGGGTCTCTAAATGGGTCCCATTTTTTTTTTGAATTTTTGATAGCATCTTTAGTTTGCAACTGGGAGCAGGTGTTAAGATAATTCACATTTCTGATTTTCCTTATGGCATCCTGAAGCCCATGGCCAAGAGGACCCCCTGCCTGCCTACTCTATCATGTTATTCTCTATTGCTGTTTTGTGTTGGATTTCTGCCATTATTCACTATTTGTGTGTTTTAAATTTTTAAACAAACTATAAATGCTTAGACACGTATATATTTCTAAGCAATACTCAAGTAATTTCTGACAACTTACAGTGTCAGCATTTGAATATTTAATAGGTAGTTTTCAAAGGATAAAATACTTCCTTCTTTTCCCTTGGACGGCCATTTCAAAATCATAAGCAAGGAAATGAAGATTCAGCTGTGTACCTTTTAAAAAACTTTGCAAATTAAATCAAGTATCTCAATTAAAACAGTACTATAGTCAATATTTTTCTTTTATTGTTTATCAAGTTTCTTTGTGAGCTTTTTAACTAAATTGGCTAAAGTATGATATATTCACATTTTGTATAAAAAGTTGATACTATCTTATTTACAAGTATAAATATTTTATTTAATATATTTACAGTAATTTCTAATATGAAGTTTCATTATAAACATCGAATTGACTGGCTACAATGACCAAACCTTTAGTCACATATTATTCTGGATGAATCTGTGAAAACAACTTATCTGAATAAGGTAAACATAGAAAGTTAGCAGACTGAGCAAACGTTAGCAGACTTGCCTCATAATGCAAGCCTTCTCAGCCAATCAGAGACCCGAAGAGCACAGAAAAGGGGAGATAAGTAACAATTTCTTCTGCTTGTTTAAACACTTACAGAACATAAATCACTTCCTCCCTTAGCATCTAAATTAAAACAATAATTTTTGAGCCTTAGGATGATAATCATCAACTCTCCTATCTCCAGTTTCTTAGATGTTGGGCATTGTCAGCTTCAGGAATGTAGAGATAGCACAGTGGGTAAGGCTCTTGCGTCACAGGAGAGGTTGACCTGGCAATCTTATGTATTCTCCTGAGTGCTGTCAAGAGTGATTTTGAAGTGCAGAGTCAGAAGTTACCCTTGAACACCACAGTATGTGGCCCCAATATATATATAAAAAAAGGCATGTTTGCAGCTAAGCATACCCCTAGATGGTAGCACCATCTACTCAGGAAAAGAACTTGGTAAGTGAATGACTCACCATTGCTTAGGGGAAGATGAGCACAAGGGCTTCTCCTTAGTTTCCAGAATATGTGGATGGCCAAGAAGCAACTTGAAGGCTCTGATTCTGAGAACCTTTCAGGGGTCTGATTAGGTAACAATATACTGCCAAAAGTGAGAGGGAATGATCTTAAAAAATTTACTTACAGCTTAATAAATTTCATAATACATAATAATAGCATTATAGGTATTATGGAAATAATTCATAGTGTATTTTCTACAGAGGAAACAGTACCAAAAAACTTATAAATTAAGAAATCAGGAAAGTAAGTCCAAGAAGAAATCTTCTCTTTTGAACCATCATTAAACAGTTAAACAAAAGGATATCAAATCACAGATAAACTACTAATATATTAACTATTCACTGTAGAGAGCATAGTTCAGGAGAATCTCTGATTTTTAAATCATATGGACAATATAATCTCTTTATTCTCAGCAAGATTAAATTTTAGGTACAGATTAGCAACTCTTCTAGACACAAATGAGACACCAACATTTATTGACCAAAATCATATTTTGAAGAACTATAATAAAACCTTTTGAAATTCTCATTCAAAAGTAAATTTTCAGTGGTTGAAGGAAAAACTGATTAAAATATTAATATTTATGTAACTTCCACATTCTTTATTAAATTTTATTATCTCATTTTAAAAAATTAAAATTTGCATTCCCTTCCAACTTTTTAATAATATTTATATATGTTTAGCTTCTTTCCTCATAATATAAATCAAAGTAAATCAAAGTTACTTTTAGAAGACACCTTATTAAGTGATTTTTGTTTCTTAATGATATCTTTTTAAGTAAATTCTTAAAACAGTAAATATTTCGCACTCATATATAAGTATATATATATTTTCTTATTCGGGGGAGCTGGAGCAATAGCACAGCGGTAGGGCTTTCGCCCTTCACACGGCTGACCTGTGTTCCTCCGCCCCTCTCAGAGAGCCCAGCAAGCTACCGAGAGTATCATGCCTGCATGGCAGAGCCTGACAAGCAACCTGTAGCATATTGGATATGCCAAAAACAGTAACAATACGTTTCACAATCAGAGACATTACTGGTGCCAGCTTGAACAAGTTGATGAGCAACGGGATGACAGTGACAGTGACAGTGACTTGGGGGATATGGTAAAGGGGTCACTCCTCACAGTGCTTAGGGGAAACTTAACTTGTTTGTAACAAACTCCAACATATACAACTGTTTATAAAAAATGTGCTTTTTTATAAACTTTGCTGGTTAATCATAATATTATTTTCTCTGTTGGCTTACAACAGTTTGCTACTTATGTTACCAAAGAATTTTATAGCCCTTTTGGCGCGACTGCCGCTCGAGCATGATCGAAGAGCCCAAAAGAGCTCCTTTGGATTCCAGCAGCCCACTGAAATTCTTCCAGAATGTGAACTGAGAGCTTACGCCAGGCTGCGACAGTGGGAGCCGGGTATTTCTCTATTATTTTAACTTCTCTCTCTCAACCCCTTCCTCCCGAGTACAGCACAGCTTCCACCGCTTTTTGAGCACAAAATGGAGACGCCAATTCAGCTCTCTCTAGGTTTTTCCATTTTATGAGCACCATAAAAGGGTAAAAGTTTGCAGTGATGTAATTTCTGGCTGTACTTTCCCTGGACTTTATACAGAAACCCAAAACCGCGGGCCGCGCCACCTAATGTCATCTAATTATCAACAATATGAAATGGTTCCTTTTTAACTGGTCGGACTTTTGTGGGAGATCCTAACAAGAATAGTAAGTCTTTCACTGAAATATTGAAGGCAATCAAAGTGGTAGCCATCTCTCTAGACTGAACTAAGCCCCATGCCAGCTGAGGAGAAGAAATGTCCTTCTTTCTCAAGAAGAAACGCGGCCTGTTGTTAACCATAGTATGATGTCCATTAAGCAGACATGGACCTGGTGGCGTGGGAATGGGATATAGGGGGAAAAAATTATTATGTACATGGAACAGCGGGAGGCTGGTGGAATCTCAAGCCGGGGCCGATACCAGCGCACTACTATTGGTTCCAGAAACTGCTTGCAGACATTCTACTAGACTATCAACTAAGCCATAGCCCCACGCCGGCTGATGATGGGAAATAATCATCTTTCTCGGTTTTTTTCCCTTTGTCAGGCAGTGTGGCGATTACTAAACAGGCATGAACTCGGTGGCACTGGACAAGGGGGGAAAAAAAGAAAAGTTATGTAACAAACAGCGGGACTTAATATCTCTACATTCTCAGCAATGGAAAACTATCAAATGCTTCCTTGGCAGTAGGACTGTCTTTTTCTTTTTTGGGGGGAAACCCCAGCAACAATAGTGAGTTATGTGTTGAAACATGGAATGTAATCAAGATAAAGCGTAAACGAAGTGAAACTTATCACTTACAAGGGTGGGGACTGGGGGAGGCGGGAGGGGGCGGGAGGTATACTGGGGGGGTTGGTGATGGAATATGGGCACTGGTGAAGGGAAGGGTATTTGAGTATTGTATAACTGACATAATCCTGAGAACTATGGTTACACATGGTGATTCAATAAAATAAAATTCAATAAAATAAAAATCACATGGTGATTCAATAAAATAAAAATTAAAAAAAATAATTTTATAAAAAGTTGTCATAGGTTTCTATTACTATGATGATTAAGTAAAAAGAATGACTTTTATAAATTTACCCTTTAATTAATTAATTAATTAATTATTTTTTTGTATCATACATAGACATACTGGCTGAATTTTGGCAAATGCGAAATATTAACTGTTTTAAGCATTTACTTAAAAGATATCATTTTCAATATTTTCCACTAGAAAAAGTGGGGAGAGGAAAGTTTATCCAAAATGAGGTGTGAGCCAGACTTGGGGGAATTGCATAACACATTTCTAAAACATAATATCATTAAGAAACAAAAATCACTTAGTAAGGTGTCTTCTGAAAGTAACTTTGATGTACTTTGATTTATATTATGAGTAAAGAAACTAAACATACATAAATATTATTAAAAAGTTGGAAGGGAATGTAAATTTTAATTTTTTTATAATGGGATAATAACACAGAAACTCAGTTCCAATCTGGAGATTAGGTTCAGCATACTTGACAAGCTTCATTCTAGAAACCATTATATCTCTGATTTTACATTCTTTTATTATATTTGTTTTTCTCATAGTGACAAAAATAATGCCAGAGAACAACTCTCATGCATAGATGTATTTAAACTGATAAGAACAGATACTACACTTGATCTTAGCCAAAAGGCCAAGAAGTGATCATAAACATATTTACAGTATCTTTTGGTGGTAAGGAAGGAAGTCTTCCATGTGTGATGCAGTGGGTTCAATTCCAAATAAATGAACAAGAGTTCTGTTGTAAAGCAGGTACACATTCAAATATCACTAATATCAAAGCAAATCCTTGAATCATAGTCAACATAAAGAAGAACATTTTAAAATGCATTTTCTTAAATATATGTGAACACTCTTGTGTCACTTGTAGTCCCGTTGATTTTTGGATTGCTCTAGCGGGCGCCAGTAACATCTCCATTTGTCCCTGTCTCGAGCTAGTGCAGCCCAATGATACCTACTTGCTCCAGGAACAGGAAATCTTTCATTCAGGGATTTGACGAAGAAATCTGACCATCTAGTTAGTGGGTGGCCATGAGGTCTTCTGACATCCCGTGGAATCCAGTCAGTAGCAGCTCTAGTTCAGCAGTCATCTCTGAATCACATTACATGAACGGCCCATCTGATTTTTGATGCCTTGGCAAACGAGACAGCATCCTGATTTTTGACTGTCGACGGAGGTCAGAACTCCAGATTCCTTCTCTCACTTGAGTGAGACATGATATTCCCAGCATAGATCTTTCAATTCCTCTTTGGGATACCCTAATAGCATTCTCATCCTGTTTGCGTAGGGCCCAGGTCTCTGAGGCATATGTTAGTGCAGGAAGAACGGTGGAATCGAAAAGATGTGCCTGGAGTTGGAGGTTCTTCGTTCTCTTAACCACTTCTTTGATGCTCTTGAATGAATTCCATGCTGCTCTCTTCCTCCTGCGTAGTTCTGGCACCAAGTCATTCCTCATGTTGATTTCTTGACCCAGGTACACATAGCTGTTGCATTCGGAGATGTTCATTCCATTGAGAGCAAATGGAGCTTCAGGGACTAGTTTGTTTTTCATGAACATTGTCTTGTTGAGATTCAGCTGCAGTCCGACCTTTCCACACTTGTGGTCGAAGTCGGCCAGCATAGTGAACACTCTATTAAAGAAATTTAAGATATTCTAACGTTAGAGAGAAAAAATAACTTGTAGACATGACTAGATATTCTGTTTACCAAAATGTTTCTACATTTTAGTTTTCCAGGGACTTAGTCATTGCTAATCAACTTTCTATCTTTCTAGATTTGCCTATTTTGGACATTACATATGTATGTGTTGCAATTATATTAATCTTTCATAACCTTACATTTCACTCAGCAAAATTTTATCAGGGTTTAGCCATGTCTAGTACATTACATTTCTACATATATCTTTATTGATGATAAATAATTTCTGGTAAAAATTAGTCATATTATGCTCTTTCATTCATCAGATAATTAAGATGTGGATTGTTTCTATATTTCGACTGTCATGAATAATGCTCTAGAAACATCCATGTACAATTTTTTGTTTGGATGTCATTTGTCTCAAGTATATAACTACTTGTACAGTTGCTGGGTAATTTTGTAACTCTTCGTTAAATCATTTAAAGCACTTCTGCACTGTATGACAAATTGCAGCACCATTTTCTATTCCCACCAGTAATACATTGAGTGTTCTGATTTTTCCACATCACTCTTATTATCTGTTCCCTTTTCTTTCCTTGTTGATTCTTTCAGCCTGGTGAGTGTAAAGTGGTATCTCAGTGTGATTTTATTTACATTTTCTGGTAAACAAAGATGGTGAGCAATTTTGTGCATGCTGGACATTTGCATAGTATCATTGGACAAATGTGCTTTTGTCCATTTTAGTTGTTTTTATGTCTTACATTGTAGGTGACTTTTCTGTAATATAAATATACATAATGTATACATGCAGCTCATACACATACACACAGGAGTCTAAAATAAATTCTTCCACTTTATGATTTTTAAAAAAAAGTTCTTTCTGGTGTCATTTATAGATGAAAGATCTAAAACGTTTTTATTCTTCATGGCTAATTTTGCATTTGTTTTCTGTAAGTAACTCATTTCATGTAAGAAGCTGCACCAACACCATAGTAATCACATAGTCCCACAAAACTTTGATCATTTAGACAACAGAAATGTGTTGTTTTGAAATATAGAGGCTAGGGATTCAAAATGAAGAGGTCGGCATATGGATAAGAAAGGATCTCCACCATGCATTTTATTCTGCTTCTGGTGAAATGCTGTCGGAGCTTGATATTTCATAACTTGTGCCAGCATCTGGCGTCTGTCCTGTGACTATATCAGTGATTTCTAGAGTGAGCAATACTGCTTTCGCCCACGTGGCTGTGAAACAACCCAAAAGGGTAATAGCAGTTACCTACAAGAGTTGGGTTTGTATTTGTCTATGCTCTTAAAGAAGGATTAAAGCTAGGGATGGAGTCGGGCACTGAGTGATTTTTTTTTCTGTAAATGGAATTGTGGGAGAAATATATTGGGGAACTTTGGCATATGTAGTCGCAACATTTTTTCCCCCTCTCCTCCTTCTTATTTAAATGACAACATTTTATTCTGTTTAATATGCCATTTTATATAAGAAACAGAGCTCTGAATTCCACATCCTAAGTTCTCTTTGCTGGATCTTTTATAATCTTAAAGGTTACACACTTCAAACTACATCTATTTAGGGAAAATTTATAACAATTAAAAGTTTCAGTGCTCATGTATTTCTATAAGTCTTAGTGAATATTTTTCAATTACCCAGCATGTTATCTAAAGATTCTATTTGATGTGAGTTATCCACAGTTAGATAAGCTAAAAAATTGCAAGTGAATAAGAACTATTGGCACTGCCTTCAACATATACTAGAAAAGTTAAGATAAATATTTAAAATAAATAATGAATAATAACAAATACCAGGGGGACTATAATGAATTGTTCACATGTGTATTTCAGACAGTTGTCAAATAACTAGTAAACTTAGTTGTTTGCAGCACTTTAAAATGTTAGGGGTTCCCAAATATATGGCTGCAGGATAACATAGCTTCAGGTAGTTTAGATTTATTGGGTTACTCCCATTACAGTGCTCCCACTCCTCTGTGTTTATTTGTAACTTCTTTCTTAGTGTTCTGTCGACTTGAAAATACTGTTTTTCTCTTTTCCTTGAGTCCTTTGCATAGTTTATTCAGAGCAATGTCCTTTTTGTATAGACACAGGAGGACTTAGCAAATGCTATGCTTTTATGACCTAGGAGTCATTTGACTCTACATAATATTTTCCTCCTGGGCATGTGTTCTCTTGACCTAAGCCTCAGCTGCCCTTACTTCCTAGCACCGCCAAAAGCAGGGTCCCGACAAGGGACAAGACAGACCCAGGGCAAGCGGTGAGTTGTGTGCTACCCTGGCATCGAGATGGGCCTGGCCAAAGTGCCTAATGCTTAACTATAAGTTAAGAGCTTGATCATGGACAAATGTTGTCATGATCCAAACAGTGATAACTAGATTTGGACCCTGCTAGGGTGAGGAATGATTAATCTGGCCTGAGTGCTGAGTCAGAAAGAGTGGGACAGACATAGAAGGACTGCACTCATTTGTGGAGTATAGAATAACATCACATAAGGCTGACACCCAAGGACAGTAGACACAAGGGCCAGGAGAATTGTCCCATAGCTGGAAGACTGCTTCATGACCAAATGGTACAAGGCAGATAGAATAGAGAAGGGATCCCTAAGAAATGATGACTGGAGGGATAAGTCGGGATGGGAGATGTGTGTCGCAAGTAGAAAATTGACCAAACATGATGATCTCTTACTGTCTCTATTGCAAGCCATAATGCCCAAAAGTAGAGAGATATTATGGGGACTATTGTCTGCCATGAAGGCAGGGGGAGGGTGGGAAAGTGGGGGTATACCGTGGATATTGGTGGTGGGAATGTGCATTGTTGGAGGGATGGGTGTTCTATCATGGTGTGATTGTAACCCAACATGAAAGCTTGTAACTATCTCATGGTGCTTCAATAAAATTTAAAATAAAATAAAATAAAATAAAACGTTAGTGGTTGAAGTGATAGTTCAGTGGTAGGGTGTTTTCCTTGCATGTAACCCACCAGATTCAATCCCAGCATCCCATAAGATCCCCTGAACACCACCAAGATTTATTCCTGAGTGTAGAGCCAAGAGTAATCCCTGAATATTGTCAGTTTAATCCAAAAAGGACAATAAATGAAAGTTAAAATTAAATTAAAAATACATATTTTATAAAAATTGAACCTGACCATTTCTCACTCCTTTCACTCCCAAGGAATTGTTCACCCAGGGAATTCACTATCTATTTGTTAATGAGTCAAATGCTGATGGAAGCCTGAAGAAAAAGAAAATGGGCCATCTTAAAACTCAATCACTGCTACAAAGAGCTGATTCAACCTTTGTGGATTTTGAGAATAAAGAATTGGTTGAAAAATGTACAAAATAACTATAGTCTGCTTTTTCAGACTATGTTGTTAATTAGTCTACACTGTACATGGAAATGCATGTTATTATTAAGAAAACTTTATTTCACGCCAGCTTTGTCACCGCTCATCAAACTTAAGTCTTGACCTTAAGAGGGCTATGTCTGCAAGTGTGAAATCTTTATTGTTCCATGGCAATCTATGTGAGACTTTAAACCTATTTATATCTGTGTTTTTCTAGAAACTAAAGTTTTCAGTGTAAAACTGTGAGAGACAAGTATGCTCTGGTTAATTTATAGCATGTAGCAAACTTTCTTGGTGAATGTACTACGTGTTGAGAGATCTTTAATTGTGAGTATCCTAATGCCATTTGGACAGCTGTAGAAGTGATTTGGTGCTTTTGTTTTTCAGAGACGTCTTTGAGAAAACTTAAATAACAACTGCAAAGTGAAATTTTGTCAAGCTCAATGAGACAATGGCTAGCAACTTGTTTTCAGATTTCTCATGAGATCAAGTTGTACTCAAGTAAGGAAAGGAAGTTATATCTGTGAGATGTGACTTTTCTTTCTAATGGTTTTATTGAATCACTGTGATAGATCATTACAAAGCTGTTCATGATTAGATTTCAGTCATACAGTATTCCAATACCCATCTCTCTACCAGTGTTCATTTCCCTGCACCAGAGTCCCCAGGTTTCTTCCCATCACCCCTCCTCCAACCCCTGCCTTCCCATGTGACAGGTGCTTTTCTTCTCTCTCTCTCTCTCTCTCTCTCTCTCTCTCTCTCTCTCTCTCTCTCTTTCTCTCTCTCCCCTTTTGGGCATTGAGGTTTGCAATATTGATACTACAAGGTTATCAAGAATATTCCTTACCACTTTTAACCTTGGGATCTATCCAGCATGTTTATTCCCAGCTATTATTGTCATAGTGATCTCTTCTCTAACTTACCTACCCTCAGTCCCACACACACTTTTGTTTAGTTCAACCATTGACCAGTGCTCCAAAACCCTGCTTACCCTGGCCATGAATATTATTCTTAGAAGAATTTCAGATGTATATTTTCAGTAAGAAAGGTAATAGATGGAGATATCATTATTGGGGTAAAGAAAGAAATCCTGCTAGGGTGAAGCCACTTAGTTTTGAATCAGAATGAAGAAAAGTTATAGGAAAGAACAAATGTAAAGGAATATGTAGAAGGTTTGAGGTTATATTTTCAGGACAGAAACTACATGTTCAAACTAGATTGGTATAAGAAGATCTTTATACTGCAGGATTGTTCCTATATTCTTTTGGAAAGGCCTCTGAAAAGGATCTCAGGCTGGGGCTGAAGCAATAGTACAGCAGGTAGGGTGTTTGCCTTGCATGTTGCCAACCCGGGTACGGTTCCCAGTATCCCATATGGTCCTCTGAGCACCTCCAGGAGTTATTCCTTAGTGCAGAATCAGGAGTAACCCCTGTGTATTGCCAGGTGTCACCCATAAAGACAAAAATAAAAATAAAACAAAAGGATCTTAGGCAGATAGTCCAGTGCTCTTAGAACACTAGACACTTGAAAATTATAGGAAATCAAGGTTTCCAATATAGGACTAAACAAATTAAATATAATGTGTAAATCTGTATATTCTATATACATGGACTCTAACAACACTTTTTGTGATCCCTGACCCACAGGAAGTGGGTTGGTTGAATCATATTGTGAGTAAAGTAAAACATCTGCTTTTCTCTCTCCATGGCACCTTCGTATGGTGTTAGGGTTTATGGTACGACATTGGCTTGCATAAATCCAGACAGCACTGCAGTAGTGGTGATGGAGAATCTCTGTGTTGGTCCATGGTTATGGTTCCCAGATTCTTCAATATTTTCAAGAATAAAAACTAAATGTTAAAGATGCTCAGACTCAGAAGGTAGAGAATGTTATTGGAAAGAAGAGAAAGGAAAAGAAACTCTCTATGTGGAGAGGAACTTAGTGTAGAACTAAGTTAAGTAAGGCTCAGTGTTTGTTTCTCTGTTTTTAATAAGAAAACTGGTTTTTGAGTTACAGAGAATGCAGGAAAATTAGAGATAGCAGGGTGTGTGTGTGTGTGTGTGTGTGTGTGTGTGTGTGTGTGTATCCTGTGAATCTGCAAGGAATTCACAGGAGTGTGAAAATATGGGATAGGGAGTCAAAACTGCTCATAGCAGCTGGGAAGGGGAAACTGAGGCCCCCTCTTTCAATTGGAAGTCTTCCCTCTCTGTAGTAGGTTCTACTTCTCAGACAGAAAAGAAAACTCAATACCAGCTTTGTGACCTCCAAGCCCCCTCTTCCAGGGAAACAGAGACTTAAAGGTGGTTGAGGTTCAAGTTCTGTTCCAACTATCCTACAAATCTCAGGGAGACCCTAGAGGCAGGGAGGCTCAAGCAATAATTGGAAATCACCTCTGCTATGGAAAATGTAGAAGGTCGAGATCTGCAGATACGAGTGACAAACCACACAGCCCGGGCCCTGCTCTCATCATTAAGAAAACACCAGGAGACCAGGAACTTTCCTGCTATGGAGAGAGGTATGATGGACTCCTTCCTGCCAGGAAACTTCTAGAAGGTGAGAGACCCGAAGCCACCTCGAGCTCATTTGACCTGCTCTTTGCAACTTCACACTGGACAAGCCTGGTTAACCCTGATGCCATGGGCCCAGTGGCCTGGTGTCTCCTTGTCTGTACGAGATCCTAGACACAAATTATAGACTGACAACTGCGAAAGCCAGTAAATCATTGCCTGGGCCCCATTCAAACCAAGGTAGTGTGAGCTTTCTCTACCTATGCAGGCATGGTCTGTGTGCTTTTTCTTTAGAAGACTCGTATTTGATCCCAAGTATCCCATGCTCCTGTTAGCATGGCTGTATGTGATTCCTCCACAGGTTGAGAGAGAGAGAGAGAGAGAGAGAGAGAGAGAGAGAGAGAGAGAGAAGCCTGAAAAAACATAAACAACTTCCTAAGCTTGGAGCTCTCTATGCAGGTAAGAGTCCAGTGCTAATAGCTAGTCAAGGATAAACTACTTTGGTATTTGGTGTTCCTTTCCGCTTTTACTCAAATCAGGGAATTGTGTTTTCTCTGATAGGATCTTGTTTGTCTCCTGAATTGATACCATGATGACTCCTTTTGGCATGTAACTTACACTTCCAAACATGTTTTTTCTTAAGGAGTTTTGTCTCCCTAATCATTTCTTTTTTTTTTTTTATAATTTATTTATTTTTAATTAGAGAATCACCGTGAGGGTACAGTTACAGATTTATACACTTTTGTGCTTATACTTCCCTCATACAAAGTTCGGGAACCCATCCCTTCACCAGTGCCCATTCTCCACCACCCGTAAACCCGGCGTCCCTCCCACCCTCCCCACTCCCATCTCCGCCCCACCCCACCCTGCCACTGTGGCAGGGCATTCCCTTCTGTTCTCTCTCTCTAATTAGCTGTTGTGGTTTGCAATAAAGGTGTTGAGTGGCCGCTGTGCTCAGTCTCTAGCCCTCATTCAGCCCGCAACTCCCTTCCCCCACATGGCCTTCAACTACAATGTAGTTGGTGATCGCTTCTCTGAGTTGCCCTTTCCCCGGAACGTGAGGCCAGCCGCGAAGCCATGGGGTCAACCTCCTGGTACTTATTTCTACGGTTCTTGGGTATTAGTCTCCCACTCTGATATTCTATATACCATAGATGAGTGCAGTCTTTCTATGTCTGTCTCTCTCTTTCTGACTCATTTCACTCAAGGAAGTCAAGAATCCCTAATCATTTCTTGGCAACTTGAAATTTATTGCCAAGAGCATCGATACTTGACTCTCTGTTTTATTAATACTTCATTAGGGTGCATGCTCTGGAAATGAGTTTGAGCCAAATAGGCTTCTTTTTCTCTCCCATGTTCAGATGCTAAGGTCAAAGGGAGCAGACACTCTGCATTCTAGCACAGCTCCCAATCAGCTCTTAGGAAAGAGTATTAACTCCTTGATTTCTTCTTTTCGATGACTAGTATTGTTATTGAATAATAGTTTCTTTTTTCTCTTATTAAAAACTAACAAGAAATAAGAGATAATCTATTCATTGCAAAAGACTCCACATCCAACATTTTGCCTAAAGACTCATGTCAACCAATTCAAACATTTAAAAAAAAAATTACAGAGCATTGTGCCTTTGCTTTGATGCTTGATCCACTCTCTGACGCTAGTGGAACACACACTGGAACTCTCCCTTGGTTGTCGAACTGAATCATTATTCTTATTGTCAAACAAACACTTCTTGATCATGTGATTGCCAGGTAGTCTACACTATTGAGGAGTATGAAATGTGAGACAGAAAAGATCAAAGTTCCTCTTCAAGAAAAGTCAACCCTAATCTAGTGGGTCAGTACTTTAACCTCACACCCTACTCAATCCATCTCTATTTTACTGGAACTACCAACAAGAGTGCCAAATGTGATCCATGCACTTGTCCACAAGAAACTGAATGGGAGCCATCAACTCATTTTACAAAGGTCAGCAAAGAGCAATCAAAGGTTAATGTCTTTCTGTCACCACCGTGGACTAGGTGCAAAGGCCAACAAGAGGTTAGAGGCTCTGCATCCCGTTACCTATCCCAGGAGCTATCTGGTCCCCCACTAAAAAGCAATTTACTCAGTGCAGAATTGAAAGATCCGCCCAATTTGTTGTTTCCAGTGTTGCTTTTGAAAATGCCTGAAAGTTTCTGAAATGGCAGATCAGATGGACTGCACTATCTGTTAAGTGTAGGGTAGGTTTGAGGGAATAGTGATAAGAGAACAATAAAGAGAAAAGTCACCTTTTGTTACAGTGAAATAAATCAACAGTCCATACATGACAAAGACTCAGGTGGAAATGCGCATCCAACTGCTCTTTAAGTGAAACCAATATAGCATTTTCAAAAATCTTTTTCTTTCAAAAAGTAAGCGTAAGTAATTATTAATAATCCAAATCGCAATTTCTTAAAGGGATCTTTTCTGAATATGTCATTACAAATATGCCACACTAAAATCTCATTACAAAAATTAAATGAAAAGTCGCTGGTTAAAAACTTGGGGCTGGAGTGATAGCATATCGGGTAGGGTGTTTGCCTTGCATGTGGCGGACCCGGGTTCAATTCCCAGCATCTCATATGGTCCCCTGAGCACTGCCTGGAGTAATTCCTAAGTGCAAAGCCAGGAATAACCCCTGTGCATCACCAGGAATGACCCAAAAAACAAACAAACAAGCAAAATATATAGTACAATCTACCAACATGTATTTGTTTTTTTTTTTTTAAAAAAAACTCCCTCTAAGTACTAGAGAGGTAGTACAGTGGGTAAGGTGATTGAGATGCACCCCATATTGTCCCCTGAGCCCCGTTAGGTGAGATGCCTGACTGCATAGTCAGAAGAGAGCACTGAACACTGCTGGTTTGCATGCCCGCCCAAAACAGAACGAAACAAATCTCCTGCACACTGCATATACATAATTCCGTATCACTTGTCTCAAAGTTTGTGACTGTCGCATGTGGAATTGTGACAAGAGGTTAGAGGCTCTGCATCCCATTACCTATCCCAGGAGCTATCTGATCCCCCACAAATTGTGACAGTCACAATTCCATATGACTTGTCTCAAAATTTGGGATAGCTTTAAAAAAAATAATAGAAGGAAAGCAAGCAAAAAGAGAAACACGGGTAATTCTAAATTATTAAAGTTAAGCTTCAGACATCCCAAATGCATAGATAATATTCAGTGCTCTAGCAAGTCTTACTGATTTATTTTATTTTAAAATAAATTAATATAAATTATATAATATTTATGCTCCAAATTACTGAAAAACCTAACAAATGATAATCAAATCATGAATATACATATATATATATATATATTAAACCTAAAAACAGGTTAACAAGTCTTTCTAAAAACCACCTAATTTATATTTCTCAGTCCTATGAAAATCACTAGAATATTTGAGATTGCCTCTGGGGGGAGACACAACCTTAAAATTGCTTGCTGCATTTTTCTCTTGCTGTTCATAACATAACTATATACAGAGATGCACATGCAAATATGGATTTGAGTGCATAGATGAAGGTGAAGTGAAAATAGATACTTGGATTTTTAAATGATATAAATTCTACTTTGGAAAAACCTAGCATATTTTATCAATTTGGATTTCTAATTGTATTTTATTAACACATAAAACTATTCTTACAAAGCAGAGAAATTGCCTTGAATCTAAAAAGACCCAGCTTATTGGTAATGCTTTGTGTGAAATGACTCTCAGTATTCATAAAACCCTTAAAGAACTTACATTAATTTTTTTACTTAGCTTAAAAAATATCCATAATGACATCCTGATTTTCTTATAAATGATGTGTATTGCATATTCAAAGTTAATCATGTTTCATGTGGAACACACTAGTCATTTATTTAAGGCATCATTAAAATGCATTTTACACTATCTGTTAAAGATTGCTTTATGTGAAAAAAGGATTACAATTAAATTAAAATATAGGAATCTTCTGAGCCATGTTATTTAAAATATATATATAATTGAATTCAAAATTAGTATGATTTCAGAAGGACTTTTGTTTATATTTTAAGTATTTAACTTAGAAAATTGAACAATATAGAATTATTTTATAACTACTTTTATTCACTTCCTTAAATGCAATCATCCTATAAAATTATTAGTATCTTCTGAAACCAAAACATTCACTATCTTTCATACTAAGAACTAAGATGCAGACCTTAATTGATTCACACTCCCTAACCCCCATTTTGTTCTTTCAGGACTCACTCCAATACCACATGTAAAGAGTGATTGTCTCTTTACACCCTTCTAATGAGCCTCTGCTGCTTTGTTTTTAGTAAAAATCTAACTTTGTTTCTAAAGAAAGGATAAGAACATTAACTTAAGAATATTATCACCACAAAGGCCTTTTATGTCAATAATTAAATGTCAATGTTAAAAAATATTAGAAACATCTTGGTTTTATAGCTTGGTTTATATGACTATAAAACCAAATTCCCGGAAGCGACATCTAGTTCTCCTTCTCGAAGAACCTGGCAATCTACCGAGAGTTTCCTGCCCACATGGGAGAGCCTCGCAAACTCCCTGTAGCGTCTTCATATACCAAAACCGGTAACAATGATGGGTCTCATTCCCCTGACCCCGAAAGAGCCTCCAATATGGCACCATTGGAAAGGACGAGTAAAGAGAGGCTTCTAAAATCTCAGGGCTAGGACGAATAGAGACTTTACTGAGACCACTCGAGAAAATTGACGATCAACGGAATTATGGTGATGATGATTAGAAACATCAATTCATTTGTTTAAAACTAAAAATGTCTAGGATCACAAAATACAGGATAATTTGAATGTGAACTGTATTCACATTTAATCATATATTTAAAAAATCATTATATATTTTAGAAATAAGTATAGTTCCACTGTATCACTGTCATGTGGTTGTTCATCGATAAACTTGTGTGTACATAGCCATAGAAGGATCTGCAAATAAGAATGTTGTGTACTTAATCAGATTGAACAGACCTAAGGAGATAAACATACATTGTGAGAAGCTGTGCTCAAATGCTCATGATCCCCACTTCTACCATGCTTGTTTTTCTGTGTTACTCTGGAGACCCAACACTGCTTCCTGTTAATTCTCAACCAAACAAGCCCATGGTTCACTGTGAGTGTCCAAGGATGTGGTGCTATTTGGACTTTGTCTCTTGGATTGGAGTCCTTCAGTGTCATATCTGACAGTGCTCCAGGACTCTCAGGGCTTCATCTGATGTTTCTCGAGAAGGATGCGGTGGGTGATATTGAATATAGTCCCTCCCACCCCCTCCTGTGCACAAGACAAGTGTCTTAACTTCTGCACTATCTTTCTGGTACCTGCAGTTCTTTCTTTTGCTCAGTCTGCACCCAACGGTTTATAAATAGTTTCCTATAGTTAGTGACAATGGAAGACAGGAGACTCAGGACTGATTTAGAGATAGTTCTGTAAGATACACTGTCAGCACATCAAATGCTACAGATTATCTAGAAATACACCTAATTCAGCTCACCTTTAAAGTCAAATAACATGATGTGAAATTTAACATCTACAACTCAGGGACAGTAATTTGGCAAGAAGGTCAGTCTTAGAATAAAAGTGATACAAAAATTTGTGGCAAATTTGGGGGAAAAGATTTCCCTGGACGTCTCAAAAATGGGAAAATAATATAAAAATATTGGTTCCCCATGAGGATGATTGCTACAGATACTTGAGCGGAAGATAATTTTAATAATTAATTGCACAAATTGTTCTATAGATACCGATAAACTTTTTGCTGGAACTTCTCTTGTCATTGTCCAATAAGCTTACAACTAAAGTGTTCATGGTGAGGTTTATACATATGTTAAGCACACAAATTTTTTATTTTTTATTTTATTGAATCACCATGAGATAGTTACAAGCTTTCATGTTTGGGTTACAATTACACAATAATCAAACACTCATCCCTCCACCAGTGCACATTCTCCACCCGGTATTCCCTCCCTTTCCTACCCTCCCCCTGCCTCCATGGCAGACAATATTCCCCATATTCTCTCTCTACTTTGGGGCATTATGGTTTGCAATACAGATACTGAGAAGCTATCATGTTTGGTCCATTAGCTAATTTCAACAAACATTTCCCATCCTGACTGATTCCCCAGCCATCATTTTCGTAGTGATCCCTTCTCTATTCCATATCTGCGTTCTCCCCTCCACTCATGAAGCAGGCTTCTATGGCCTTTGTATCTACTGTGCTTGGGTGTCAGCCTCATGTGATATTATTCTATACTCCACAAATGAGTACAGAACTTCTATGTCTGTCCCTCTCTTTATGAATCATTTCACTTAGCATAATACTCTCCATGTCTATCCATTTATAAGCAAATTTCATGACTTCATCTCTTCAAACAGCTGCAAGCACACAGATTTTCACCACCAAGGCAGTCACTGCTAATGGCCCAATCTCTTAGCAGCAGAGATCATCACTAAGTCTTAGGTAATGCCATTCTCTGGTGTGACAAGGTTGATTGCACTGGATAGCTTCTATCACTGAAAGAGCTGTGTTCTATATTAATTGGCAGACATTTGCTTTGAGTATAAATCTGCTATTGTAGCACATAATGCATTGCAAAAACTAGCATCCATGCATATTACAGAATCTCTATTCACCATCATTGTATCCCACAGATCTTTGATTCTAACTAAGGGACTCCCTTTCCAACATTTTCTCCACTCTCTTAATGAGGTGCCTTGATAAGTTAATTGTTATAAAAAGTATTCTGAAAACTCAGTTGCAGTGTGAGTTACATAGCAATACCTTATATCACTGGGGCAAGATTCTCTGAATGATGGCATATCCTCTGACTCATTGTTCATTTTATGATGCATTGTCTCCAATAACCAGGATTCAAGGGCAAGCTAATTAAAGAGTCGAAATGAAAATGAAAATGATACCAGCTATTTTACTAATTAAAAGTAATCCACCACAATTTTTTTCTGTTGGCTTTTTTTTATCCAGGGCTAAATTGATTGTGCTTCTTTTGCTTATTGTTTGTTATGTTTGAGGACCACACTTGTGAGGCACACGGCTAACTCCTGACCCTATGCTCAGGGATAACTCCTGGTAGGCTCAGGAAACCCTATGTAATGCTGTGGATCAAAAACAGGTGGGCAGCCTACAAGGCAAGTGGTGCTACCAGGGATGTTGTTTCTCTGGCTTCCAAACCTGGTTATTCTTGGACCTGCTCCCAGTAAAGGGTTTGGGACAACTCTCAGCAGTGCTCAGGCGATTGTGTGTTGCCCGAAATCAAATTAAGAACTACATGGAAAGCTTTTGGTCCAGCCCTTTGAGACATTCAACTTCTTCTATTCTATCTACTATCTACTAATCTATCTTCTCTGACTAATCTATCTATCTATCTATCTATCTATCTATCTATCTATCTATCTATCTATCTATCTATCTATCTGTCTGTCTGTCTATCAATCTGTCTATCTATCAACCTATCTATCTAGCCACTGATAATTTAAATAATATGCTTGCTATTTCTATGACCTTAATGACCACATGTTCTGCTTTCTTAGAAATTTTTTTTTAATCCAAAATGGGGAATGATTCTATCAAGAAGTTTGGCAATAGTTTCAGTGACTGAGATATTTCCAAGATGTTAGCACAGAAAGATATTTGCATAGATATCTCAGGAATGTTGGTTTGGGTCACTCTAATAGGTAAAGAATTAGTGTGGTCTAAGGTATTTGTTGAAGTAAGGAGTGTAGGATAACATAGGTTTGTCCTTTCTGCCATGCCACAGGTAGCTTAGGTTTATTGTAGTACTCCCATCACAGTTCTCCCATTTGTAAACTTTGTTTATGTTCTGCTTTCCCAACTGGTTAATTACCTTTATCTCCTAATCAGACTCTGTTAACTTGTAAATATTATTTTTTTTCTTCTCCTTAAGTCATTTTTGTAGTTAATTCAGAGCACTGTCCTTTTGGTATAGACACAGTAATACAATTAATGCTATGCTTTGGTAACTTGGGAGTTAATTGACTCTGAATAATATTCACTCCTAGGCATCTGTTTTCTTGACTTAAGAGGAATTGAAAGAGCTATGCTAGAAGAATTATGTTTCACTCAAGTGAGAGAAGGAACCTCGAGTTCTTTTTTTTTTAAATTTTTATTAGTAAATCACTGTGGAGTTACAAACTTATGAACTTTCATGTTTGTATTTGGTTTACATCCCTCCACCAATGCCCATTTTCCTCCACCAATGTTCCCAGTATCCCTCCCGACACCCTCACCCCAACCCCCACCACCCCACCCTGCATCTGTGGCAGGGCATTCCCATTTATTCTCTCTCCTGTTGGATGTTGTACTTTACAATAGAGATATTGAGTGGCCATCATGTTCAGTCTGGAGTCTACTTTTGGTACGAAGCTTTCAACCCAAGTGGGTCCTCCCAATATCTACTAGGTGTTCCCTTCTCTGTCTCTGTTGCCTTTTCCCCCAGCATGTGAGGCCAGTTTCTAATTTGTGGGGCAGACCTCCTCATTCTAATCTCTACTACTCTTGGAATCTAGAGTTCTGACCTCTGTCGATGGTCAAGAATCAGAGACGCTGTCTCATTTGCCAAGTCATGAAAAATCAGATGGGCTGGACACATAATGCAATTCAGAGATGACCGCTGGACTAGAGCTGTTACCGACTGGATTTCACTGGATGTCAAAAGACTGCGTGGCCTCCCACCAACGAGATGGTTAGAATTCTTTGTCAAAACCCTGAATTAATGGTTTTCCTGTTCGTGGAGCGAGCAGAAATCACTGGGCTACAATAACATGCGACAGGACAAATGGAGACATTACTGGCGCCCGCTCGAGCAGATTGAAGATCAACGGGATGACAAGTGATACAAGTGAATATATATATCACTGCATTATATTAATTTATCCCTAATTTTATAATCATAGTTTTGACTTGTAGTATGTGCAAAGAACCATAAACATAACTCAATAGATAAATCCCTTCTGGGGAAGGGGTTCCTATATTCTTGTACTTCTATCAGGTTAGGCAAAACTAAGATTAGTATGGTTAAGGGGATGTGCATAGATGCCAACTTGATAAGAGGTACTGGTTAATTTTCTTTTCAGTTTGTCCAGACTATACTTCTCCTTTCTCATTATTTCACAGATCATTATCTCAGATATGTTTGTGAGGTATTTCTGGAATAGAATAATATTTGGGCTGACAAGGCAGACTATCTTCCCCAAGTAACGTGGGTCTCATTCAACAAACTGGGTGTCTTAAAAAACCAAAACTAGGAAAAGGGAGTATTCACTGCTCTTTTCTGACTTGAAGTATCTGTCTTCTCCTGCAAGGAGGCTGGAACTGCCATCATTGCTCTCTCACATTTCCAGCTTAAAGACAACAGATTGTGAATTTTCCCTGGCTCCAAAATTATAAAACCAATTCCTTATATCTCTATAAAAAGTAATACATTCATATTTTTTACTTATTTATTCTGGATGTTACCACAGATTGACATAGTCCCTATAGCTTATGAAACAAAAACCCCAATCTATCTCTTATATAGTCTACAGGTTGATAGTTGAAAGTATGAGATCAGAAAACCAACATGATTGTGAGAAGGTTTTCTTCAAAGTTCCAAATTTCTTGCATCTTCACATGGTACAGGGCCAAAGGAACTTTGTGAAATTTCCTTTATAAGAATTCTAACTTCACTCATGACTACATATCTCCCATGAAACAACCTATAAAAGCCTTGGTATTGGGATTAAATATTTTATCCTAGAAATTTTGAAGGACACAATCATAAATACAAAGGTAAGATTCTATGTCTTTATAAACTTATGGACTGAAGTGATAGTGCAATGGGTAGGGGTGTTTGCCTTGTTCAAGGTTTGATTCCTCTGTCCCTCTTGGAGAGCCGGGCAACTATTGAGAGTATCCAGCCCACACGACAAGAGCCTGACAAGCTACTTGTGGCATATTCGATATGCCAAAAACAGTAACAACATGTTACTGGTATTCACTCGAGCAAATCAATGAACAATGGGACAACAGTGCTACAATGGTATAAACTTATAATAAAATTAAATGTTCCCATATAATAATTTAACTTTATAATATAAAGATTCATTTGGAGACCTAATGGCTGTGTGGATCATGAGGAAACTGCGTACTATGAGTACACAGTGAGAAGGTGGCCGAACGCACACCGAGGAGAGAGGTCTCAACAAAGACCTCAACTACTAGTCTCTTAATATGAAAGCTTGCCTCCAGAATTGTGAAAAATTAGATTTCCAGTAAGTCAGTGAATTATCTTATTTTTGTTCTTTCTATCCAGCCATTGTAAGCTATTAATTGGCTCATTATTCATAAAAAGGAGATTGGGTCAGATCAATATAGCAGCATATATGGCGCTTGCTTTTAAAAAAAACTGACCTAAGGCAAAATCCCGGACACCACCTGTGGTCCCTTAAAGCCACCTGCAGTGATTTCTGAGCACACAGTCAGAAGAAAACCTTGAGCATCACTGGGTCTGGCCTCAAAACAAGCAATAGTAATAGTAATAATAATAATAATAATAATAATAATAATAAATTTTATCTACATACAAAAGAAAATATTTGGGAAATGAAGATTTTATAACTTTAGACAATGGGTAACTTTCAGACGTAAATTTCAGACAATGGAAGTTCATTTATTGTCTTTAAGCTTTTTAATTAATTTTTCTGTTATCATTAGCTAATTGCTTCAATTAAGTGGACCTGAATGCATCCGTATTTCCTCAAACTGTCAGAATACATGGTCAGCACACTGTAGTGATGACTTTCAGATAAGGATATCTCTGATTACTTTATCACCACATGGAATGTGTTCAATTTTGTCTTCACATAAAATTACTATTAAGTTAATGATTTAAATAATTTTCATGTATGGTCTCAGTGTTTCTGTAGGTTAGCAGTACTAGTATCGCCAAAAGTGTCCTCAATAAGGTTCTAACAAGACAGAAATAATGACATTACCCACACAGTATATTCTCCCTTGTTGATGTTTGGATGAACGTGTGGTGCTGAGGGCTAACTGGGATGAGACTGTCTAGGTGATTTTCTCATTAGAGATTGTAGTTTGTATCTGATCTTAACCGTTATTGACTACTCATGCTACTGTAGCATTTTAGTTTGGTTAACCATTTAAAATTGCTGTGAGCATTCAGATAGTTTCTCAAAGGCTTGCCACATAAATTATTCCATCTTTAAAACTAGCTAGATAAAATGGTTCTAAAAATTGGGTTTATTCCTGGCTATGCATTCAGCAATCACTCATGACAAGTGTTCCTAGAAACATATCGGGTGCTGGGGATCAAACTTAAGTCAGCCACATGAAAGGCAAGTGCCCTACCCATTGCATAGTTACTCTGGCCCCCAAATTTGTCCAAATAAATGGCAATAGAGTAGTCAATAAATATTTAAGTTATTTTAGGCGTGAATTATCTATTTTATGAATTAAAAACTAGCAATTTTTTCTTCAATGGTCAAACTTGTTTTGCTATTTTTACTTTATGAATGAAGTTGGGTGATTCTGAGAAATATCTTACAAAATGTTCACAACTGAAGTATACTAACACAATGATTTGACTTCAGAATTCCCTATTTTGTTGAATTCTCCAAGCTAGTTCACATTAATTAAGATGAAAAATAATACAAGCTGTGAACATTACAGGACTCTGCCTAAAAGTTTTTAAAACACTAGTAAATAGAAATATTTACTAAACAGAAAAAGTAAGTTTAGGACTTGATTTAGTTTTATTGATGATTATGTTATGCTGATCTTGAGACTGATATTAAGATAATAACTGCACAGCTATAATTAGGTGATAATTAAAGTGCTTTGAGTACTCAATTTCTTTTTATATCAAACCAAATTTTCCTATTGTAATATCAGAGGCATGATTTACTGCACACATGTAAAACTAAGATTTAGGACGATGATTGAACTTAAACTAATTTTTTAACTTACTGCTACAAATGCTTTAATTATCACTGGGACATTTTGTCAGAAACTCTTAGAGTTTCATTGGTAAAAGTTCACAAACACTGACATTTAAAAGATTTACATTGTAGTAAATTTCAACAAACTATAATTTTAGCATTAACTCTACAAATTCAAAATAACATTTCTAAGCACAAGAGGCAAAATATAGAGCATTTATCAAACTCAGCAGCTAGTTACTTATGTGATTTGGGACAAATAATTTAACCTTTCTGTTCTTTCATTTCCATCTGTTAATTTATATGCTATAAATCGTTTTGCAGTTTAGCACATTTGCATGGTAAAGTGATGTTAAAAAGGAAAACCGAGGGCCGGGGCTTGGCTCCGGCTGGCCGGGTTTTCGGCCCGGGTGCCCATGTCTCTGCAGAGGTGGTGGATGTGGAATGATTGGGAACCAGAGACAGCTTTTGGAATTGGGGTTCCAGCATCTGGCAGAATTTTCCCTGGACTTTATACAGAAATCCAAAACTGACTTAACATTTATAATTGTCAGCAATGTGAAACGGTTCCTTTTGAAAAGGTCTGACTTGGTGGGGGGGAACTCCAAATAATAACAGTAAGTTTTTGTTGAAATATTGAAGGTTTTTAATGTAGCAGCCAGCTCTCTGGACTGTGAACTAAGCAAACTAATTATCAAATGTAGTAGGTCTGTCTCTCTTGCTTGGAAACTCTAACAACTATAGTGAGTTTTGTGTTGAATTATGGAATGTAATCAAGGTAAAGAAAAAATGAAGTGAAATTCATTAGTTATACAGTAGGGGGTAGGGGGTGTGGGCGGGGGGTATACTGGGGTTTCTGGTGGTGGAATATGGGCACTGGTGAAGGGATGGGTGTTTGAATATTGTATAACTGACATATAAACCTGCGAACTTTGTAACTTTCCACATGGTGATTTAATAAAAAGTTTAAAAAAAATAAAAAATGAAAAGGAAAACCAAGAATTTTCTGAAAAATGACGATAATGATATAGTGATTGTCAGCTAAACAGGTTGGATTTATTAGAAGTAAAAATTAAGCAATTCATAGCTTTATTTAATGAAAGCAGTTCTATCTGTAACTCAAAATCACATGAACATAACTGTATAACTTATAATGAATATTTTTGCTTTTTGAACAAAATAGGAAACAAAAATAATATTCATCAATAACTTAATATGGGATAAATAAAGAATATCATTTTATCTATTGACATAACAAGCAAGCCAACCTAAGAATGAGCTATATTTCTCAATAATAAGCAAAAACTGTATAAATCTTATTTGTTGAGCAATCTCTTTTTTTCTTTCTTTTGTAAAATATTTTCCCACAGAAATAACCATGGAGTGTCATATTATGATAGCAGTATTTCTCAAATTCCTTATTGCATGTTATCATGATCATATCCATTTATCAAAATTATTCTTTTGCTGCATATTAAATGCTTTGCAAATATCCATTGGTTGCATGTTAATGTATTAGAATTTGTGTGAAATATAAGGGAGTGTCATATCACTTTTGGTGCTCAGTGTATACTCCAAGCTTTGTGCTCAGGACTCAATCCTACCAGAGTTCAGAAGACCAACTGTGGTGTCGCTTTGAATCCAGGTCACCCGTATACAAGGCAAGTAACCCAGCCACTTCAATGTCACTGTAGATCCCATTGTAAGGAGAATTTTTCAGATTGTGGCACTAAATCTTTCTATAATACAATGCATGTGGCTGCTGACTTTTTGTTTAGTTTTTCTTTTTTACTTCTTAAAATTTTTGTTTTGTTTTGTTTGGGTTTGGTTTAGCTTTTGCATGTTGAACTACTCTAGGCTTGGTGCTCATTGCTCAGGATTTGCTCCCGAAGTTGATCTGGGGACCATTCTATGCTGTGGAATGAAACCAGGCTTTCTTCTGGAGTGATATCCATTGTTTAACAGGTAGCCATTTTTTATTGCAATTTTTATTTTTGAAAAATATCAGGTGTGTCAGAACACAGGGCCACATTTGGCTGTGTTGAAGCCCAAGCAATGCCACGGTTCACTCCAGAGCGTCACATCTGTAGGCACATGCTTTGTCTTTTGAGAATCATCATAGGCCTTACATGGCTTTTCCAGGAAAAGATTTTATGCATTTATAAAGACATTTTTAGTTGACTTTAAAGCTGATTGTGAAATTTTCATTGTATTACTGCATCACTGTCATCCCATTGATCAACAATTTTCTCAAGCGGGCAGCAGTAACGTCTACATTCATCCTAGCCCTGAGATTTTAGCCGCCTCTCTTTACTCGTTCTTCCCAGCAGTGCTGCACTGGAGGCTCATTCAGGGTAAGGGGAATGAGACCCATCATTGTTACTGTATTTGGCATATGGAATACGCCACAGAGAGCTTGCTGGTCTGGCAGTGTTCTCTTGCCTGAACTCTTGTCAGGTTCTCTGAGAGGGAGAACCAGGCTATAAAAAGTCGCGCAGACACAAATGTGGCCATGCGCTTCCAGAAGCGTTGTTTTATAGTCTCTGGATCTTGGCCGTTGATGGGTTTACACAGTGCTCGGGGCAGGGGCTGGAGGGAACTGGACCTGCCCTGCTATGAGGGGGCCCCGGTGAGACAGCCAAGCGTGGAGTTAAGTGACTCCATGTTGCTCACAGTCTCTGGCTCTTGGCTGTCGATGGGATTAGGGATTACATGGCACCAGGGGCTGTTTCTGGGTGTGGCTGCCAAACTACTGGAAAATGGGGGATCTGGATGGAGGAGGCCAAGTTCCAATCCGAGCAGGCTTGGAGATCTCAGGAAATTTTAATCAATGAAAATTTTATTAATAAGTTGTGACACAGGTTTTGTAAGAAAGTCAGCCATGTCCACCTGCCCACATACCAAATTCCACAGGATGGATATGTCTTTCCAAACGTTCTCCCTTCTAAAATCCGACATGCTATTTCGCTGGTAAAGATGTGAACAGCACCTGGTCCGGACAAGGTCGGACCCAAACACCAGAAGAATCTGCTACCAGTACTCATCAATACACTGGCCGGACTCTTCACATGCTACCTGTCTGAATGCAAGATTCCATCCCAGTGGAACACCAGTAGGACCATTCTGTTGTACAAGAAGGGAAACATCCACGACATTGGCAACTGTTGCCCAATCTGCCTCTTGTCTGTTGTCTACAAGTTGTTCACTCGTGTCATCCTGAATAGAATAGGCAGAACACTAGACGAAGGACAACCATGCGACCAAGCCGGGTTCCAAAAAGGATTCAGCACGATCGACCATATCCACACAGTGACCAAACTCATTAAAGTTTCTCGAGAGTTCAAGATGCCGCTCTGTCTAAAGTTCATTGACTTAAAGAAGGCCTTCGATTCTGTTGAGACTGAGGTGGTCATCGAAGCCCTGGCCGAAGAGGGCGTTTAAACTCAGTATGTCAAAATCTTCTGCGAGCTGTATTTTGGATTCACCACCAGGATCTCACCATTCTACAAGAAGTGATCATTGATGGAAAGAGAGGGGTGCGGCAAGGTGATACCATTTCACTGAAATTCTTCAGTGCCGCCCTTGAGAACATCATGCAGCAACTGGAATGGGAAGGAATGGGAGTGAAGATAGACGGTAGGCAATTACACCACCTCCACTTTGCTGATGACATCCTTCTCATAATGCCACACATTAGTCAAGCAGCACAAATGCTGGCCGACTTCGACCACGAGTGTGGAAAGGTCGGATTACAGCTGAATCTCAACAAGACGATGTTCATGAAAAAGGAACTGGTCCCTGAAGCTCCATTTGCTCTCAATGGAATGAACATCTCCGAATGCAGCAGCTATATGTACCTGGGTCAAGATCAACATGAGGAATGACTTGGTGCCAGAACTGCTCAGGAGGAAGATAGCAGCGTGAAATGCATTCAAGAGCATCGAAAAGGTGGTTAAGAGAATGAAGAACCTCTGACTCCGGGTACATCTTTTCAATTCCACCATTCTTCCTGCACTAACATATGCCTCAGAGACCTGGGCCCTATGCAAGCAGGATAAGAATGCTATTAGGGTATCCCAAAGATGTATTGAAAGAGCTATGCTGGGAATATCATGTCTCACTCAAGTGAGAGAAGGAATCCGGAGTTCTGACCTCCGTCGACAGTCAAAAATCAGGGATGCTGTCTCGTTTGCCAAGGCATCAAAAGTCAGATGGGCCAATCATGTAATGTGATTCAGAGACAACCGCTGGACTAGAGCTGTTACAGACTGGATTCCACGGGACGTCAGAAGACCTTGTGGCCACCCTCCAACTAGATGGTCAGATATCTTCTTCAAATCTCTGAGTGAACGATTTGAGGCTCTTTCTGTTCCTGGAGCGAGCAGGTATCATTGGGCTACACTAGCTCGTGACAGGGACAAATGGAGATGTTACTGGCACCCGCTCGAGCAAATTGAAGATCAATGGGACTACAAGTGATACAAGTGATTCATGAATATTGTGATCCTGATCTAGAATTCAGACCTAAAACATCAGCTATCAAATTGATAAAGAAAACTGTAATGTTGGAGAAACCACATGGAAATAAATGAAAGGTCAATGTCTCACAATAAACAAGAAACTGAGATATTCAGAAAGAAAACAAAAGCAACTGAATTCTGTCAATAAGCAAATTGAGTTCTGTCAGTAAACTCTCAGAATGAGCTCATGCTCATATGACTTTGATTTGTTCTTTCTTTTTGGTTTTTTCTTTGATAGATTACTGTCTATCAAAGAAATATATCTAAGTGTTTCTGCTTTAAAATGTTTTTTTTAATAATATTGCTGATATTTTAATACATCTTTTTGAAGGGTACTCTGTATTTGCTTCTCAATATCTTAAAATTTCAAAGGTGATTGGATAGTCTTTTGTTGTTTGTTACTGGTAATGAAAAAAACTTGTAACTTCCAGATGAAGAATATACATATATAGGTATGTTTGTGTATGTGTATGTATGCATGTGTGTGTATATATATGTACATATATATAAACATACAGGTATTAGATTAAAACGTGTTGTTACTAAGTCTTTGACAGGAAAGAGTTGGGGTAGAATTGGAGGAGATAGTTGATAGTTGAAAGCTGGAATACTAGAGCATCCCTATAGGATACTTTCTTTTGCTAATAGGATCATACATAATAGAAACAAGCTTTAGCCATTCTATTTTTTTCTTTTCTGTTATAATATGAAAAGCCAGAGGATTTGCTTTTGTCAAAGGGAATTTCACTTCCATCCAGGCTTTAGAAAACTGGAAAGAACTTTGATTTGCCATAAGTAGTAGAAGAAAAATCTATAGAATAACAGAGACTTGGGTGGAAAGGCAGGCTATATGACATTGCAAAAGAGGAGAAGGGGGTTATGAGTGACATACAAGTAGGTTAAATTAATTCAGCTACACTTTAACAAGTTCCTATAGTCAATATATAATTTAATCCGGAGTGAAAAACCTATAGAAACCTTAACATATAAAGATCACTACTGAATTTGTGTTTTCCACCAACCTCACTGACAAAACATTAGAAATATTTATAAGGTGGGAAATGAGAAAACGGTTACATTGGTAGTGAAGAAAAGGAGTATAAATTGCCTCTGCTGGGGAAAGGTAGAATATTCTTCCCAGAAAATTCTATCTGAATTGAAGAAAGCACAATTTATTCTGACCCACATAGACAAGTGTGTGTGAGGGGGAGAAGCATTTGAAAATGGAGGCTACTGCTGGTGGGAGAAGGGCAGAAAACACTATATACCATCATTACTAAGAGTTTTTAATAAATCGACCACACAACCAAAACATTGTAAAAGCAATTTTGAGCTGCATAGCCAGAAGCAACCTCAGACTAAGTTGAATCAGGGCAAGAGACAATGTGTTGCTCTTCTCACCACATATGTATATGTGTTCATGTGTAGACAGATGTACACATAAGGACATATGAACATGGAATATTTGATTATTGAGGGAGGGACATGAGTTCTCTATGTGAGAACACACATAGAGGCATATAAGTTAAGATAGAACATTGAGGGTGAAACAGGAGCAATAAGAAAGTTCCAGCAAACCTTTCCCTTACTCTAAAAATAACTGATCTCAGGGGCTGGAGCAATAGTACAGCAAGTAGGGCATTTGCCTTGTACTCGGCCAATCTGGGTTCAATTCCCAGCATCCCATATGATCTCCGAGCACCGCCAGGAGTAATTCCTGAGTGCAGAGCCAGGAGTAACCCCTGTGCATCTGGGTGTGACTCAAAGCGTAAAAAAATGAAAATTAAAAAAATAGATTTTATTCCCCTGACCCTGAAAGAGCCTCCAATGCAGCACCATTGGAAAGGACGAGTAAACAGAGGCTTCTAAAATCTCAGGGCTAGGACGAATGAAGACCTTAATGAGATCGCTTGAGAAATTTGACGATTAATGGGATAATAATGATGATGAAAAAAATAACTGATCTCCGCTGATTTTTATATAAGCTGAAAACTCAGTAAATAGACAATCATATAGAGAGATGATGCTAGAACAATTAGATACATATATGCAGAATAAATAAATAAATGTCTTTAAAAAAAGTGTCAAAAATGAAAATATAGGCTGACAGGAAGAAAATATTTCAAGACACTTTCAAGACACTTTAGCAAAGTCACTATGCTAAACATGTCATCAATAAAAATGTTATACAAAATTCATCATTAGGAACATACAAATTAAAACATGTTGAAATCCCACTATAATTCTAAAGTTCAAAACACAATATTTTTTTAAAACATATGAAAATTTCAACTGTAGGCAATAATGTATTTAGTATATATTTCACAATAAAACACTGGTAAAAATAAAAATGAGCACAGACCCTTTTGATGACTTTTGTGGCATATTTGATATGCCCAAAACAGTAACAAGTCTCACAGTGGAAACATTATTGGTGCCCACTCAAGCAAACTGATGAACAATGGGAAGACAGTGCTACAGTTCTAAGTTTGGATATGTTACAAAATGCATTCTTCAGTACTTATTCAAGAGAAATAAAAATACATGATCAAAAATGAGTAAGCCCTGGGCACAGCTGTGGCTCTACCTGTCCCATTCACACAATACCAATTTTTTCTAATATAGAAATCTGTTTTCATACTCTATGATAGAATCACCCAGAATTTTAACTTACAGAACATACATTAATATAAGAAATGATGATATATAAAATAAAGTGTGCCATTCACATTGCATCAATTCTCAATGAAAGCTAACAATATATGCCAGCTTTCCATAATAACATTTAGTGAAAATTATTTTTCAAAAATTGGATAAAACTATAAATGAAATCCTTACATTGTGCCATATTAATTATTATCATAACGTAATAATATAGGTCACATATATTCAATAACAAATGATTAACACTTTGGTCACTGCCCACACATAGTTGTCTTTTTTTTTCTTACACCTGTCATTTTTTTCTTTTTCATTACTTATTTAAGCACTAAAGTTGACACATTATTTTATAATACATTTGTTTCTGAAATTTAATGCCCTAACACCAATCCCATCACCAATGTGACCTTCCCCTCACCATTGTCCCTAGTTTACCATCCATCACCCAAAACTGCCCCCTGAACAGGCACTGATTTATTTTACATCATTTATTTCAACAAAATAACAAATAGAATTATAAAAAAAATCGTTCAGTAAAAGAAAATTTGTGAAAATTGTTACATCCCACAGTGATGTTATTAAAGTTATTATTAGGATACACTAAGTTGTTTATTGTACTTGAGCCTTCTGTATTATTGTCATTTTCACTCATTGAGCTTACTTGTGTTCTATGCTATTTTCACAATATGGATCTGTTCCTACTGGACTTTTGGAGGTGTTTAAATTCTCAAGGAGCTGTAGAACTGAGCTGATTTTTTTGCTTAACAGCCTTTAAGATAAACCACAAGTTTAAAGATTAGTCATGGCCTATGAATTTGTGACATTCTATTCCAGAAACTTGTGAACTGTAGGTGTGGTTGATGGAACTTTAACAGTAGGAGGGAGATGTTGCTGGTTTTGCTTGTTCCCACTCCATGAAGTTCCCAGAGTTTTCATCCCAAGACCAGTGTATCTAGGAGTTTCACTGGAGTGGCATTTCTTCTGAGTTTAATCAAATTGTAATTTTTTTATTTGAAAACTCCCACATCAAAAGTAATCCTTAGGGCACTCAGGTTGTTTCCATATTTTGGCTATTGTGAACAGTGTTGCAATGAATATATAGGTACAGGTGTCATTTCTTTTGCATCCTCAGGATATATTCCCAGAAGTGGTATTGTGGGGTCATATGGAAGCTCAATTTCTAGTTTTTGAAGGACTGTTTATATTGTTTTCCAGAAAAGCTGGACCAGTTGGCATTCCTACCAACAGTGAAGGAGTGTCCCCTTTTCCCCACATCCACACAAGCACTGGTTGCTTTTGTTCTTTTGAATGTGTGCCAGTCTCTGTGGTGTGAGATGATACCTCATTGTTGTTTTGATTTGCATCTCCCTGATGACTAGCGCAATAGTAGAGAGAGAGTATGGGGAATATTGTCTTCCATGGAGGTAGGGGGAGGGTGAGAAAAGGGGGGTATACCTGGGATATTGGTGGTGGGGAATGTGCACTGGTGGAGGGATGGGTGTTTAATCATTGTGAGATTAAACCCAAAGGTGAAAGCTTGTAACTATCTCACGGTGATTCAATAAAATTTAAAAAATAAAAAAAAGAAAGTAATAAAGTTAAAAAAAAAAGTAATCCTTAGTGGAACAACTAATGCTAAAGATAAATAAAAACATATTAGCAAATAGACATAGTCTAGTTACATAAAATTTGAAATTCATTTATTTATTTTTTGCTTTTTGGGTCACACCCGGCAATGCACAGGGGTTACTCTTGGCTCTGCTCTCAGGAATTACCCCTGGCGGTGCTCAGGGGACCATATGGGATGCTGGGAATTGAACCTGTGTTGGCTGAGTGCAAGCCAAATGCCCTACCCGCTGTGCTATTGCTCCAGCCCCAGAAATTTATTTTTTGTTCATATAAATTTAAGCTTCTTTGGAAATATATGAAATACCTATGTCATGAACTTCTCCAAATATTCCTAAATATATAAGAATCAATTATGAAGTTGAACACCTATTTGAATTATGCTTTATATCTTTTAGAATGGATACTAGGTGTTTTTACACAACAATGGTGTTATTTAAAATGTAGTATAAAATAATGTATGTTAATAATGCCATTTTCTTTTCTAATGCATGTAGTGAAAAGTAATAACAAACAAAACGTTGATGTAAGCCCAGTCATCTAATTAATTGTTTCTTTGTTTACGTTATTGTTTTGTTTATAAAATTCCCTGAACCATAACATGGCCCCATAATAATGTGAAATACAGAGGATAAGAATAAAATGACTCCTCTAAAAGACAATATTCATATCATTCCTTTGAATAATACTAAAGAATTTTCTGTATTAGTCAAATCATTAATAATATTTGAGAAAGTCATATTTTAGCATGACATATGAGAGATTAAGAGATTACCAAATACAATATCATATACTTGTAGTTGTATTAAAGTATATTATCAAGAGAAATAATCAGAATTCCAAAACATAATATTTTAATTTTGCTTATATTAGTCTTCCATTTCTGCAACACTGGACACAACATACCTAATCTGAGGTTTTATTTATAACATTACAATCTAAAGTAATTGATAATAAAATGTCTAAAGTTATAAATAAGGTTGGGTCAATAATTGTTTGATTTATCAGATATTATAGGCCATGCTTGTGCACTTTGAGAATGAGAACTTTGACTTCTTATTGTGAACTGAGTTTAAACATGAAATCTGTTTTCTTCAATTGAACGTAATATATGTTTTAAGAAATTTTGCCTTATAAATATGAATCCAGTGTATCATTAAAAAAATTTTAGGAAACAGAAAGTAAAAATGTATAATCACCAGAGTCAAGTTTTCCTAGTCGCTAGAAGGATTCATTCTTTTTATCTTTTCCCCCAGTAATTACTTTATCTAAAAGAAAAAAAATTTTGGTTCAGTTGTTTCACTGAAACAACTATAGCTATTTTTCAAATTAAAAGCAACAGAACTTGTGATTCATATTGTAAGTTTTCAGATTTTATGTTATAACTCAGTTTAATAATTTCAAAATTATCTGGTATTCTACACTGGTAAGCAGCAGGCTACAAAATCAGTGAGCTGATATTTGTTGCATTCTATTATGTAAACAACAATGTAACGCTATAGCACTGTCTTCCAGTTGTTCATTGATTTGCTGGAGCAGGCATCAGTAATGTCTCCATTGTGAGACTTGCTACTGTTTTTGGCATATCAAATACACCACAGGTAGTGTGCCAGGCTCTGCCGTGCTCTCTGTAGCTCTCGGGTCTCTTACTCCAATTACAATCATATTAAAAATATTCAAATATCTATGAATCAATCTAATAAATGAAGTGAAGAAAATTTTAATTTTTTCTGAAATAAATAAATAATGAAACATTCTATGTTCATGAACTGGAAGATGAATATCATTAAAGTGTCCATCTTCCCCAAAGTAATTAATATGTAGATGCACCACAATCTCCACCAAAATTTCTATGACGCTTTTTAAGGACATAAACAAATATTTCAAAGTTCCACATGGAAACATAAAATTTCACAATAGGCATAGTAATTCTAAGAAACATGATATGAGATGTAACATTTCCATATTTAATCTTTAATTCAAACTTAAAGTACCGAAAACTCTAGAGAACTGGAACAAAGACAGGCTCGTAAATCAAAATAAAATTGAGAAACCAGAGGTAAACCCTCAGATTTTAACTTGCTGTAAATGGGATAGATTTATTAATTGGAACGTGGAGAACCAATTTAACAAATGGTACTTTAAAAAGTGGTGTTTGTATAAAAGGAAGGAAGGAAGGAAGGAAGGAAGGAAGGAAGGAAGGAAGGAAGGAAGGAAGGAAGGAAGGAAGGAAGGAAGGAAGGAAAAAAATTAGATGCATCCCATGCTGCATACAAAATTCAATTCAAAATGGATTAAAAAACGTGGCATCAAGTCTGTCTCTAGAAAAGAAAAACATAGGCAAGACTTCAACAAGTTAACGTTATATGATTCTTTGACAGTAGAACAATGGAAACAAAAGCAGAAATAACAAAGTCATCTTATATCGAACTAAAAATTACTGCAGTACAAGAGAAATTAAACTTGAATTAAAAAGAAAATTTAAATTGGGACAATATATTTGAAAAATTATATCGAAGGGCTAATTTTTAAGATGCATGATAGTTCTAATGTTGTATAATTAATTTAAAAAAACATAAAGGAAACTCCATCAAAAACTGTGTAGAGGTGCCAGAGCGAGAGTACAGTGGGTAGGAGGGTTTATCTTGCACATGACCAACTGGGGTTCAATCCCCAGCATCCCATATGGTCCCTCAAGCACCGTCAGGAGGAATTCCCGAATGCAGAGCCAGTAATAACCCCTGATCACTGCTGTGTGTGACCCAAAGAGAAGGTAGATACATAAGCAGATATTTTCCCAAAGAATATATTAAAGTGAAAATGTCCATTATCACTAATTTTCAGGGGAAGAAAAATCAGAATGACAAGGTGCTATTCCCTCACACGGGCAAGAATGCTATGTACCAAGATCAGAACTGTGAGTGCTTTCAGAGATGTGGGGGAAAAAAATTCTTAATCACTTGAGATAAAATTGTTACATGGTTCTTTGTTTTATTTTATTATATTGAATCACTGTAAAAAAAACCTTTCAGGTTTAAGTCTCAGTCATACAATGATTGAACCCTCATCCATTCACCAGTGCACATGTTCCACCACCAAGAACCCCAATATACCCCCCTCCCACCCACCCCCACCTAAGTAGCTAATGATCTTCATTTTATTCACTCTACTTTGAATACATTCAATATTTCAATAGAGAACTCACTATTATTGTTTGGAATTTTCCCCCAACAATCAGTCCTGCTGAAAAGGCATCATTTAATAATTTCTTTTCATTGCTGAGAATGAAGATTCTATGACCTTGCATGGCCACAACAGCGGCCGCGCAGTTTTGGATTTCTGATAGTTTAGTTCAAAGTCTAGATGCATGTCTGTAAGAAGCCGTTCTGGGTGCCAAAATGGGTTAGAAGACCTCTTAGTTCATAGTCTTTATGAGCAGAAGGTCTGTTTCTCGAGCAGCAGCTCTGGATCTTATCTGAGCCTAGGGCGTGCCGGTACCGCCCCCATCCTATGATCACCTTACATGGTTCAGTTTTTATAGGAAAGATATTTGAGACTTCTCAGAGAATATTACGAATAAAACTTCCATTACTTACATAAATAGAACATACATAAGAATTAAGGTTACATAACAGATCTTAGATGGATTTGGAAGATGTCATGCTAAGTAGAGTGAATCAAGAAGTAAAAGAAATTTTCAACCATCTCATTCAAGTGGAGTATAAAGAAACACTGAAGGAAATTAGACATTCCAGGAGGGAGCAAAGCCTGAAGCATGTTAGTAGTACTGGAAATTGAAGAATCTATAGGGTGGCAAGGGATGGACCATGGGGATAGACCATGGGCATGGTGTAGCACCTTGAAACACTGGTGGAAAGATTGGTTGGAGCAACACTGCAACCATAAACAATGACCTCAATTCCATTGTAAAGTTGGATACCTTGATAATATATTTTAAATACTATATTTTGATATGACTTTGTCATATTGCTCTATAAAATCATAGACTTATATTCCGCACACCCAGTTGTGCTCAGGGATTATTCCTGGTGCTGTGCCTGTGATAACTCTTTATGGGGTCTGCATTTCATAGTATAGAACCCCAGGCCCCTACAAATACCCTACCCACTATAGTATCTTTTTGGCCCTCTATAGACATTTTTTAAAAATCTTTATTTTGTTAATGTATATTATTTCCTTCTTTTTTCTTTATTTTCATTCTTTTTTTTCTTTTTTTTTCTCTTTTGCTTTTTGGGTCACACCCGGCATGCTCAGGGGTTACTCCTGGCTCTGCACTCAGGAATTACTCCTGGCGGTACTCAGGGACCATATGGGATGCTGGGAATCGAACCCGGGTCAGCCTTTTGCAAGGCAAACTCCTTACCTGCTGTACTATCACTCCAGCACCTCTATAGACATTTTTAAATGGATTAAATTATTTTCTTTAGGAGAAAATATGCCAGGATATATAAGGTGATCATCGAAAACATTCTATTTGCTTGATGTAAGGTGGAGTCAATAGAGACTTTTACCGAGTGATCATAAGTATCTTAGATGTACTTTCCAATAATTTCTTCAATTGTATTGAATATTAATAGAGTACATTTAAGTAAAGAAGATAAATGTTTGGAAATAAAACTATTAAATTGAAGGCATAAAATTCAAGCTGTAATACCACCCCCGCCTGCCTTCATATGAAAATTTTACACTTAATTCTCTCCTCTTAATAATCTAAATGAAAAATAGTATAACCAGTAAACCTTCAACAAAATTAACCACTTGGTGTTATAGATATACCAGGGTTTCGATTTTACAATATAGGTAAAGCCTCATAGTAAGCAGATATTATATGTTATGGCATACATTTACACAGTAGTGTGAGATTAAGTGTAAATTTGTCTTTCTTGGAAGTGTTTACATTTTTTGTCTTGTGACTTTTTGAGGGACAAATAAGAAATGGTACTCAATTAAAATTGTTGGATTTGATTGCAGAGAATCAGGAGTGTTTAGTCTGATGAAAGACATCTTTGAGACTATAAATTTATTCTATTATAGTTCTGTGTTCTATCTCTACCCATCACATTAATTCTATTATAAAAGTTGTTGAGTTCATTTTAAAATATTTTTATAGCAACTTAAAGAAACAGCATTGAGAAATCTGTGTAAATAATTTATCACACTCCCCCTACTCATCAACTAACAAGAACCACTCTGAGTTTTGTGTAACATCTTTTAGCTGAGAGGACATTTACAGAAAGATATGTGCATGCTGTAAATTTCAGCAAACACAAAGAAACAATCTGCCTTTATAATTTAGTGTATGGGCTATGTGAAAAAAAATAGAACCTCTAGTGAATTATTGTCCCCTGTAGTCATAATGTACCTGTTTCACTGCCCATAAAACATTATGAAAAGTGGCACTGTGATAGATTCAGTAGTCCTACCATATGCTAGGATATTTTGTTGCACACATCTTTCTTTAAAATCCAACAAAACAGGTAGGTCATCATAGACTGATGCATATGCAAGTCTATGGCATTTACAGAACATTTAAAAGAATCTGAAGGGTAATAGGAGGATAATAAGTTGCTTATATGATTCCAATAATTAAATGTTTAGGAAGTTAGGTGATACCTGTAGGTTTCTCAGGCCTGATTCATGGACACACAATCACATCCTGTGTGATATGATATGGCACTTTCCTCCCATTGTTCATCAATTTGCTTGATCAGGCACCAGTAACGTCTCCATTGTGAGACTTGTTACTGTTTATGGTATATTGAATACAACATGGGTAGCTTGCCAGGCTTTGCCATGCGGGTGAGATGCTCTTTTTAGCTTGCCAGGCTCTCCGAGAGGGGCGGAGGAATCAAACCCAGGTCGGCTGCATGGAAGGCAAATGCCCTACCGATGTGCTATCCCTCCACCACAGGATATGATATACACAACTTCATTAAATTTAGGGGATAACAAATCATCTGTGCCCCAAAAAAGTCTAAAACATCTTGATTGATTAGCATTTAGTAGAAAATGTTACTCTGGAATAATAGAAAATTTCAAAAATATGGCACAGTACTTTGTAAAGATATTCTTTTTTTTTTCTTTTTGGGTCACACCCAACAATGCTCAGGGGTCACTCCTGGCTCATGCACTCAGGAATCACCCCTGGCTGTGCTCAGAGGACCATATGGGATGCTGGATTTGAACCCAGGTCGGCCTCCTGCAAGGCAAATGCCCTACCCGCTGTGCTATCACTCCAGCCCCTGTAAAGATATTCTTATTCTCATCATTTTAATAGAAATAGTAAAAAATAAAAACAAAGCAAATGCTTGTCCATTAGACTGGGCAATTAGTTAGTTACTATTATGCAGCAATTGTTTAATAAGATTAGTACATATACAATATATGATGAAACTCAATTCGACCTCTTTTTTTCTGTTTTTGTGTCATAGCACAGGGGGATCAATCTTGCAGGTCTCATGGGACTAGATCTCTGCTAGGAATCAAAAGCTGGCTGGTTGTACTATATTAACAGCCCCTAGACTTACTTTTTCTAAACTAAAAGTTACTTTTATTAAGGAAATCTTTGTTTTTAACACCATACATGTTTTAGGTACCTATGGTTTTGCAATACTTCAAGTACATGTTAACAAACAAGATTGCTGTACTTTATATAACCTAGATATATTGAGTTGTGAATATTGTTTTCCTATTCAATTTTCTGTCTTTTAATTTTAGCCCATGTTTCTTTCTTCTTGCAGAAACTCTTTAGTTTGATATAATTCCATCTGTTTGTTTCTGATTATGTTGCCTTTACTTGTGGCAGATGATCACCAAAGACTGCTTTGAAATTCAAGTTTTGGAGCATTCTGCTAATATTTTCCTCAATGTACTTTATAGTTTCTGGTAATATTTCAAGATATTTTATCCATCTTGAATTACTTTGTGAAGGATAGAAGATATGGATCCATCTTTATGTTTCACATGCAATAATCCAGTTATCCCAGAACCACTTCTTGAATAGACCATCTTGACTCCATTTCAAAAAATGTCTAATTTCTGTGTTGCATGAAGACCATGTGAGGCATGTCTATTCTGCTTTAATAATTCTGAAAATATTAATTTACTTCTTGTTATCTAGTGAAGAATCTACTGCAAGTCTCAAGAGTCTTTGGAAGCATACATTTTTATGTTATTGTATAAATGTATTTTATCCTCTATGTATATTATGTGCTATATTCAGTAATGTGTAAAATATCTTTCCTGTTTTAATTTTGATAAAACATTAAGACTTAGAGCAGCTATATATAACTCTTAGTATTTTTATCTATTAATAAACTTGAAAAAATAAAAGTGTTCTAGTTTTTAAAAATATTTTCTATTATAATTTTTTCTTTGATTTTGGTAAGAACAGTGTGTTTGCAAGATATTGGTAAATTTCAGTGCTTTGGAGAAGACATAGACTTTTCCTTCCCTCAAGAAAAAACAAAAAGAGTAAGCTACAGTCTTCAAGCATTAAAATTAAGCTGCAAATTTGACAGCATAAAGGATAGTGATTTGACAATAAAGAAATGATGTAGCTTGAGAAATAGTACTGCTGATAGGTTACCTTGGACATGGCCAAATCTGATTCAATTCACGGTCTATCAGGAATGATCCCTGGGTACATAGGGGTAGGCCGAGAGCTAGCTTGGGTATGGTCCCAAACCCAAACCAAAGAGAATAGAGAAATGATCACCTGAACAATATGGTTATTTCTGTTTCTTGTCTGGTGTGATTCTTTAATTGGCACAAAGAATAGAAGATCCTGGGAATGGGGACTGGAAATATCTTCTCTTGAGTTAAATAGAGTTGGCAGTCTGGAAAGGCTAACAGAGATGGAGTTTATGTTGGATTGTTCTAAAGAAGATATAAATGTACAGAGATATGCAATCCTCACTTTAGTAGTCATTTAGTCACATACAGAAAACAAATATGTAAACTCAAGAAAGAAAACCATTAAAGGAATAGGGGCTACAGTACCGGTTTTAGTAGAGGTTACTAATAGTTTTGCCCCTACTATTAAGGGTAAAAGTATTCATAATAGGATACCTGAGAGATATGAAGGTAGTATTAGTCTCAATAGTGGGAAAAACAGCTTTTGAAAGATGATTATACTCTTCTTTCCCAGAACACTTTATATGCAATCATGAGAGGAACAAATGTTTTAAAAATTGTCAGTGTCTCAAAGTAAATTAAAATATTTTAAGAATATATCTTAGAACCAAAGAAAAAATGATATCTTACTACTTAATTTATGGCCAATAAAAATAATAAATTACCTAAAAAACCTGAAAAATATGACATACCATGGGGATGAAATTTAATCCATAGAAGCATAATACAAAAACACAAAGTAGTTAATTACTGAAAAAAAATTTTCAGGATAGTTTTAGGTCCGATCAGTTCTAAAACTATTCTAAAAGAATAAAGTGATCTGTGCCATGGATAAATCACCTGCCACATTAGCAGTACTCAATAACTTATTAGGCATTGTGTGTGTATGTGTACACATTTTTTGTTTTCTTGATTTTGTATTTGGATCACACCTAGCTGTGCTTTGGGATTATTCCTGGCTCTGTGTTCATGGATCACTCCTGGCAGGACTCAGGGAACCATATGTGGTGCTAGGAATAAAATTTTGATTAGCTGCATGCAAGGCAAGACCATTATCTACTGTTCTATCTCTCTAGCCTATGAATACAAATATTTTGTTAAATCAATGCTAAATTTAAATTTTAAACAGAAAGAGGATGATACTCTTATTCAAAACTTCTAGAAATAAAAGGATAGTATATTTTTGTCATTATTGTGACTGATAATTATCGGTTAAAATTATCAATTAAAAAGTTAAATATAATTTATCTATGATTTTCTGGAAAATATATAGATAGGCCATAACCTTGAGATTAAATATCTCCTATGTAGTTAAATATGTTGTCAATTTTAATGAACTACACAGTATGACTAGGTACATGACTAATTTACTGTGAAATGACTTTAGTCTTACTATAATTCAAGGATCAGCTATACTTATACTAGAGTTCTAAAGTCTCCTTAAGAATAATGTATAATATTGTTCTAGAAACAAGTAAAAGATAATCAGAAAGATATATTAACTAGTAAGACAGTCATGCATTCTTCCATCTAAGTTCGTTTTCCCAATATTATTGATTTTGGCCTCAAGATAAACTTAGTCACCATGAGTGATAAACTATCACCAAGTCTCATTGACTTTTTTTTCCCTCTTTTTGCTGTAGTTTTTGTCAGGCCGATGAATTATCCCTGGCTTATACTTTGTTCTCTAAGGCATAAATCAAGATTTAAAAAATGCTGGATTCTCACGAGTTTCTAGAGATAAAGCCAATATAGCTTAGAGCAATTTTTGAAGATTTGAAGTGACTTGTTCTAATTAATAAGCTAGATTGTTAATATAACCTGCCAATTAATAAATATTTGCCATTATTTACTAATGGCAATTTTTATTTATTAATATATTTGGGGGTTTCTGGGTCACATCTAGTGGTGCTTTGAGGTAATTCCTAACACTGTGCTCACAGGGGTGCTTGTTGACCATCAACAGGCCAAGGGACCTAATATCTCCTAATAGTCAGCAATATGAAATAGTTCCTTTCTAGCGAGTCGGACTTTGGGGGGAAAATCCAAACAAGAATAGTGAGTCTTTTGTTGAAATTTTGAAGGTAATCAAAGTAGCAGGCATCTCTCTAGACTGTAAACTAAGCCATAACCCCAAGCCGGCCAAGGAGAAGAAATATCCTTCTTTCTCGGATCTCTTCCTTTCTCGGGAAAAAATGAGGCATGGCGTCAGCCATATTATGATGTCTATTAAGCAGGCACGAACTTGGTGGCACGGGAACAGGATAAAAGGAAAAAAAAATATTATGTACTTGGAACAGCGAGACACTTGGGCAGTCTCGAGCCGGGGCCAATACCAGCGCACGCTACACCGGATGTCCACCCGAGTAGCCACACTTTTGTGTGGCCACTTAGCTGCTGATATACCAGAATTCGGAAACCAGCTAGACTACTTTTGGCCCCAGAAACTGCTTGCAGACATGCTGCTAGACTGTCAACTAAGCCATAGCCCCACGCCAGCTGAGGACGGGAAATAGCCCTCTTTCTCGTTTTTTTTTTTTTCCCCTTCGTCGGGCGGCGTGGTGTCAGTCATATTATGAGGATTACTAAGCAGGTATGAACTCGGTGGCGTGGGAAGGAGGGGAAAGAAAAAGCTATGTTCTTGGAACAGCGGGACTTAACATCTCTCCATTCTCAGCAATGGAATACTAATTATCAAATGCTTCCTTGGGAGTAGGACTGTCTTTTTTGGGGTGGGAGAAAACTCCAACAACAATAGTGAGTTTTATGTTGAAACATGAATGTAATCAAAATAAAGAGAAAACGAAGTGAAATGTATCACTTACTTGGGCGGGGGCTGAGGGGCGGGAGGGGGCGGGAGGTATACTGGGGTTGGTGGTGGAATATGGGCACTGGTGAAGGGAAGCGTGTTTGAGTATTGTATAAATGAGACAAAACCCTGAGAACTTTGTAACCTTCCACATGCTGATTCAATAAAATTAATTAAAAAAAAATAAAAGATAAACAAATAAGAAATTTAAAAAATTAAAAATAAAAAAACAGTGCAAGGGTTGAATTTTTTAAGTAATAGAAAGAAAAGTTGACTTTAGTTTTATTCATGTGTTACCTTTGGTAATCACATCATCATAAATATTTTCTAAAATTACCATCATTGAATATCAAGTCAAGATCATAATATTACTATTGATAATCAGAAACTCATCAACACTTAAGTATTGCCAAGTACCATGTTGTTATGTTTGTGTCTCTATTTGAATAAATATTATCTATCCATTTTAATCCTCCTTATCATCATCATCGTCATCTTCAGTATTCACCTACCTATCAATCTAAAGTCAGTTCACCTAAATTTAGAAGCAATTTAGATAAGATTGTTTCTGTTTAATAAAGGTAAAACTTGAAGTATAGCCTCGCTATAAAACTTGTTGGAAGATAAAAATTATAATATGTGATGAGACAAAAATCTGCTTTCAGTTTTCTTGTTTAGAACCATGAATATTTTAACATTTGTACTATACACATATAGCCTTAAACTATAATATCAGATACACGGATAATTTTCATTAAATATTCATTTACAAATTTTAATATTACTGGTATTTCTACTAAGCATTATCACACCAACATTTTATTAAAAACACACAAAATAGGGGACAGAAAGATTCAGGGCTAAGGCACTTGTTTTGCAAGCTGCTGACATTGCTTCTGTACCCAGCACCACCAATAGGGGTCACTGAAGACAGCCAGAAGTAAGCCCTGAGCAAAACCAAGTATGGCCCCCAAACAAGTAACAAGCTATTACAAAATAAAATAAGTTATTTAACAAAATATTATTTATCAAGTTATATGTACTATTTCAAAATATATTATTCACATTTTTAATTTTAAGAAAAATATGCCTCTTAGAGGGGAATTAAGCCATAGTATGGTGTTCAACCTCATGTTAAAGTTACAGTCTTGAATCTCTAACTCAACCCAATTTTATAGTCAAATCAGTCCAATCACCCTTATATTGTTATTGTTTTGCACTGGCATAGCAATGTCATATTTTCAAACAATAAATAATATATTTTAAGTTGTATAGTAGTTAGCAAAGTTAATTTAACAGTATTACTGTATCACTGTCATCCCATTTCTCATCGATTTGCTCGAGCGGGCACCAGTAACGTCTTCATTGTGAGACATATTTCTGTTTTTGGCATAGTGAATATGCCATGGGTAGCTTTCTAGGCTCTGCCTTGCAGGCGAGATACTCTCGGTAGCCTGACAGGCTCTCCAAGAGGGGCAGAGGAATCGAACCCAGGTCAGCCACATGCAAGGCGAATGACCTACCCGCTGTGCTATCGCTCCAGCTCAATTTAACAGTATATAAAGAATTATACATCTAAACATTTTAAAACTACTTTTTTTAAGTGAAACAGCATAGTTTTATTGAAACTTACTTAGAAAGATTTGAGAGGAGAGAAATAGAGGAAATGCGTTTAAGAGAGAACACAGGCAGCCAAAAAAACCACAAAGATAAGCAAACAAGATACGTGTTTAAGGGAGAACTAGGTTTTGAAGAGCAAACTAACTTTTAACTTTTCTGAAAACATTTTATTTCCTGTGTTTAATCACCTTTAACCAAACAATATTTAACCAAGATAAATTGGACTATAGAAAAAATACATTAGACACCAATTTCCAAATAATGTTCAATATTCCTTAACAACCAGTGTAACAGTTAATCAAATTCTAATAAAAAGCAAAAAGATCTTGAATAACTACTATTCTTTAATTTTATGCTTGAGCAACAGTAGGCTAGTGAGAGCTAACACAGGTATAATAGGAGTGTCCAAGTGAAGAAAATCAACAAATCTAGAACAGTGAAGAAAACATTTGAAAGTGTAACAAAGCTTGAATTAACACATTTAAAGCCATTATTTAACACCCAGTTTAATTAACAACATGCCAAATGATCTCTCCACAGTAGGTTATATCATCATTCTTCCTTCTTCCTTCAACTAAAGTCTTTCTATTTATTTGCACTGCATTTCAAACTAAAATTGATTTCTTTACTTTAGGGTGCAAGAGTGTCTCCTTCCTATCTCTCCTGAACTCAGCTCTTATTTCCCAATATTGTTTTTTACATTGCAGCCACCATGACCTATTTTCTTGTTAAGAAAACATCAAACTTATTCCTGCCTTAGGGTCCTTATTCATGCTATTATTTTCTGAAAACAAAAGCTCATTTTTCCATGAGCTTCTTGCATGACTGACATTTGTATCATTTTAAATTTCCTATTAAATGTCAACTCTTTAGAAAGGCTTTCTCTGAACACCCAATCTAAATAGCCCCATCTGTCACAATCACATTACTCTGTTTATTGCCTTTATTGAATTTGTCACTTCCTGAAGTTATCTTTTATTCATTTGTTTCCTTTTCACTGGCCGTAGTCTCACCTCTAAAATGTAAGTTTTGTGAGATTAAGAATGTTGCATGCCCTTAGCATTATGAACACTGACACAGACATAAATGTTTAATAAAAGTATTTGAAATTTTTTTTATAAATTGCCATTTAGATATAGACCGTACTTTAATCACTTAAACAAATTGTTACTCTACCCACTTTTCACTTTCCTATAACATTATTCTTATGAACATGATGACTTATGAATAGTGTCATTTGAAATAACAAATCTCAAACAAGATTATCAAGGTCTGTGAGTTGATGTGATAGCAACATGACTGATAAATTGTCTCATTTCACACACTGAGAAATTAAATATTTAATCTTTAAATGTTGAGTGACTCATAGGAATATGTTCTTATTAGATTGCACTGAATGTTAGATATATTCCTTTTAAAATGTTTGTTTTATTACTGTATAACAAATTATCATGTATTTAGTGACTTAAATAATATCCAAGGTTAAGTCACTAAACTCTACAGTTCATTAATCCTCATATTTTATGGTTATATTTTCTCCTTAATAACATTATAAGAGAAAAATTAAGTTGTTGATTGGGTAGGTATCTTATCTGATGCTTATTAAGGTTATAAGATTGAAGAATAATGTATTTCCTTCTGTTTATAAAATGGATATTCCTTCCTTCCTTGTTTACTATCAACTAAGAGTTATCTGTCGTTCCCATTGACCAATCTTGTTGTTTCCTTAAGTGATTTTCTTCAACATCAAAGAAATCAAAACAGGATTTTCCACATGTCAAAATCTCCTAATTTCCAGTAAGTATGTTTATCGATTCCCTTGATCAAGCAGTCTCTCCAAAGACTGGCTTTACATTTTTTTGTCTTTCTCTCTTTCTCTCATGTTCCCTATGATCCTTCCATGCCCATGAACACAAATAAAAAAATACACTATCCCATCTAACATTTTACATAGTATATAACACATATTATATATAACACACAATATACAATAGAAAATATAATTTTTTCTCAAATATCATTAGATGGCATTATCATTGAAAGATGCATATATATTTTAACTTATTAAAATAACATCTGTTTACAAGAATTTAAATGTTAGCATGCTACATAGGTACAATATTACCATACTATTATACCCACCACAAATATGGCAATAACCCTCAGATATTTTGTAGGATGTTTCTCTTCAATTCTTCACCTCCACTTTGGATAACCTGAGTTCTCAGGCTACAGTCCATTCTCTTGCTTTACTGCTCTCTATATGCCTCGACAAATATTCTTTATTTTTCTTCTTCTCATTTATTTAATCAGCATTACCCTTATAATTACATGCATGTTGCAGTCAAAACTAAGATTTTGTCTCTGTTTAGACTGACAGTAATCCATTGAGCAATACCATTTCTAATCATATCCCTAGAGTCTTTTAGCTCTAGGGATAGTCTTTTAGCTCTAGAGTCTTTTAGCTCTAGGGATACAAATTTAGAAATTTTTTTATTTAACTATGAAACCCAGGTGTGTGGGACCAGGGGCTGAGACCTCCAAGCTGGCTTGGATTGGGACTGGGCCTCTTCTGTCCAGATTCCCCATTTTCTAGTAGCTAGGTGGTCACACCCAGGAACTGCCCCTGGCGCCTTGTAATCCCACCAACAGCCAAAACCAAGCTCCCGGACATAAAACCAGCATCTTATAGCCTAGTTCTCCCTCTGGGAGAACCTGGCAAGCTACCCAGAGCTTCCTGCCCACATGGGAGACCCTCGCAAACTCCCCATTGCGTATTCATATGCCAAAACCAGTAACAATGATGGGTTTCATTCCCCTGAACTTGAAAGAGCCTCCAATGCGGCACCGTTGGAAAGGACGAGTAAAGAGAGGCTTCTAAAATCTCAGGGCTAGGACGAATGGAGACCTTACTGAGACCGCTCTTGAAATGTTTGACAGGATGATGATGATGATGACGATGATGATGATGATGATGATGATGATGAGTATGAAATTATGGTTGTTATAATCAAGATGTGTCTTTTCTTCAAACTCTAACTAAATATTTAAAAATAATTTTAGATTAAAACAACTTTAATCTAAGAGCTACATGAAGAATGTTTTGGGAACTAGAAAAACCAATTTCTCTAGCTCAACTAAAATCTAAATACAAATTAAAGATGCTCTAATAAATGCCTAGACAGCGCTACTACAGATAATATTGCTAGACCAAGTGTTTTTGTTTTGTTCTGTTTTGTTTTGTTTTTATTTTGTTCTGTTTTTTGGATATTTGGGTCACACCCAGAGATGCTCAGGGGTTATTCCTGGCACTGGACTCAGGAATTACTCCTGGTGGAGCTGGGGGAATCATATAGGATGCCGGGGATCAAACCCAGGTCGGCCGCATGCAAGGCAAATATTCTACCCACTGTACTATCACTCCAGCCCCAGACCAAGTGTTTTTAATGTAACTAATAAGTCAAAACAATAAATATTCCTTAAGTATATTTAGAAGTATTTTTATAATTAGATAACTTGTAGAGAAAGAGAGCCCCCCCAATTTATTCATAGGCCAGAACATTCCATGTTTTCCTCAAAATCAGTTTGTTAAACTCTTTACTTTTAATTATTTTTAATTGAATCACCATAAGATACACATTTACAAATATTTTCATGATTGGTTTTCAGTCATACATTGTTCCAGCAGCCATCCCTTTACCAGTGTACATGTGAAACACTTTTACAGGGAAGAAAAAAAGAAAAAAACTAGGGGCTGGAGCGATAGCACAGTGGGTAGGGCGTTTGCCTTGCACACGGCCAACCAGTTTCGATTCCCAGCATCCCAGCATCCCATATGGTCCCCTGAGCAATGCCAGGAATAATTCCTGAGTGCAGAGCCAGGAGTAACCCCTGTGCATCGCTGGGTGTGACCCAAAAAGCAAAAAAAAAAAAAAAAACTAAAAAATTAAATTTGCAGATTCCTATGGAAAAAATAAGCAAGAAATGATATATTTAGCTAAGAGCTATTTTGGAAAAAGTGCTATCAGAAAATAGTAAAATAGTGAGTCACACTTTTCTACATGCTCGGCTTGTGAGCACTGGTGACATAAACATAGCTAACTCATTACTAGATCTGCCTTAGTAACACTTAAATTAGAGCCATAATGACATATTTCTTGATATAATCTCGAATACCACAGAATACTATTTAAAATACGAAAATCTTTTTCAAGTAGTATGTGTTTAGCCTAGTTAAAATTAAAACTAATTAATAAGTAAATACCATCCCTAGAAAAAATATGCTATGATGAAAACTATTCTCTCATTTCTTGTTCCCAAATTTCCTGACTTTCTCAAGTACAAGGTATTTTTAAATTAAATATGTAGCTGAATTTGTACATTAAAAGTCATCAAAAACTAATTTTTGACTATATATTTAAGGTCAAGGAGCACATTGTAAAAGTCAAACTAATATTACAGTTAATATGAGTATTAAATGTAATCACCTGCTTATCTGGTATAAAGTTAATTATCTTGTTTTCTCAAACTCACCAGGGTCTTTTTATGATCCAGTCCAATGAATAGAACAGTATTGCTTGGATCTGATGATCTCTCATTAGATGAATAAACAGGATTATGTTCCATTAATTGGTCACCTTTGAATTTAGTCTATTTATATGTCATTTTGACATAACCTAAGACAATATACAATAAGTAACACACACAGACAAACAGACACAGACACACACACAGACACACATACACACACACACACACACACATACATATACATGCCCGGGAAAGATAATCTTAGGTAAACTGTGAAAAAGACAGTAACTGGTTAAATGTATTCTACACATAAGAGTTTCTTTTGCAAATTCTCTGTTAAAAATTTTGTTAATATCTTTATTTTTATTATTAGTATCCTAATTTTTACAAAATCTTCAATATACGTTGAACTGTACAAATATAAATCTTTCCAACATTCCTGAGTCTTTATTGTATTAGCCAAGATACAAGTTAACTACTTTACTACTTTTTTTTTTCTTTTTCTTTTTTTTTGAGGGGGAAGGAGAGATGGCACATACCCAGAAGTGCTCAAGGATTAATCCTGGCTCTGCACTCAGGAATTTGTCCTGGCAGTGTTTGGGGATCTTGTGGGTGCCAAGGATTTAATGTGAGCCTGCTGCTGAAAGAAAAATGACCTACCCACTGTGGTATCACTCCAGCTCATACTTTACTGTATTCTGTCTATACTCACCTCCTAATGTTTAGTTTAATTCATTTTTTTCCTTGAAATCTGTCTTTATTATGATTCAGAAATTTCCCCATCCCTTGAATCTATTATTGTGATGAACTCAGGTATAAAATGAGTGAACACCTCTTAACTAAGCACTAAAATGAAGTAAAGTTTGAAAAATAAGTACTGCTTGAGTCTTCCTGAAATGAGTATAAACCTAAAGTCTGAGGCAAGAGAAATTATCACAGATTGGTATAAATTTCTATTTACTGAACAATGGCAACATGGCCATAAAGATGAATGCTGTAGACTTTACGGACAATATCAGTAAAACAAAATGAAACAAAAAACAGCATAAAGAGAAATAAATGGGAGAAAAAATCCAATATATTCATTTGTAGGAAATATTTGAGTATATGTTTACCAGCATATATTCAGTAAAATTTATGAAACTGTTTACCAAAAATCACCAAAATTCCTGGGGTCTATTTAAAAATAAGTTCAAGAACACTATTCCATAATTTATATGAAATCTGGAGCAAGTTGTATATTACATTTGGCCACAGCAGATATTTTTATTAATAGTAGAAACATTTTTCATTAAATATATTGAAATCGAGTAACATAGTGAGAACATATCTCAAGTTTTTATTATTGTAAAAAGAGAAACAGTTTGATTTTTTATGATTTGTCTCATATTCCTAGAGAAAATTTATCAGAGAGTAAAAGGGAAATATATTATTACTTCAACAGGATAGAAATATTTTTTAAAGAACTTCAGTTTCTCTTTGTTCAATTTCAGTTCTCTCTCAGTAACTTTCTATTGTATTCCCTTTCCTGAGTATATCTATCTACACTAACATTATATACTTACTTATAATTCATCTTGGTTGAGAGTGAAATACTATACTATGAACATTATTGTATAGAAATAGTGTTTTATTAATCAGTACCCAGGGATACTGTCTCACTTGTTTTGCACCTAATTTTAACAATATCTATAAGGTAAAATAAAAATCTAAAGAGACTAGGCAAAGAAATATAATAGTCAAAATTTTCCACAGAACAGTTAATAGAATAAATAACCTCAATATAACATACACACTGGTATTTGGAAAAGTTCCTAGTTCATTACAATACTTTTTAATCTCAAACAGAACTATTGCAGATGATTCAAAATTATAATATATTTTCTGTCAAACTATAAAAATGAACTTTAAATTATTTTATAATTGGTTTAATATTAACTTACATATTTTTGTTATATATCTTTAAACATTGTTATATTCTTCCAGGGACTCTGCTTCAGGCTGTTTTCACTCAGGGCACCCCAGAGGGATCTGGGTGAGAACCCTCTCCATCCCAAGGAACCCAGCCCCGGCAGCCGACCTTCACTACCCAACCGCCACCATGCTCCAGGCCGCTCTCTGGACCATATGTTCGAGCCTCATGCACGAATGAAGTCCCATAGAACACATTATAAAAGACACTTCTTAGCTATTTTCCATAATTACCACATCATATTTGATGAAGTTCAACATTAGGCAACAAATCATAGAGCAATATATATTACTTATATATTATATATTAGCTATATAATATATTATATATATACTTATATATTATATGTGTGTATATATATACACATACATAAATATCTCTCAGAGAGCCTCACAAGCTACCGAGAGTATCTTGCCTGCATGGGCAGAGTCTGGCAAGCTACCTGTGGCGTGTTCGATATGCCAAAAACAGTAATGATAGGTCTCATTACCCTGACCCTGAAAGAGCCTCCAATCACTGGGAAAGATGATTAAGTAGAGGCTGCTAAAATCTCAGGTCTTGGAGGAATAGAGACGTTACTGGTGCCTGCACTAGTAAATTGACAAACAACGGAATGACAGTGATACAGTGATAGTGATATTCTTCCAATATTAAAAGAAATGTGTATTAATAATAAAAATTATGTAATAGATGAAAACTTTAAATATGTTGCAAATTTCAAAACTTTTTAATTGTAAAATTTTGAATCCTTTTTAAACATTATTGATCATGCTTGGTTGGAGGGAGGCACCAAATTGGAATTGTTATGTCATATGGGACCTTTATTCTAAATTGTTAAAAGTTCTAATTGTTTTTCCATAGATTGATTGGACCTTTTAACATTTCCTTCAACAGTGAAAAACAATTCTTTCGACCACATCCCCACCAACCTCATTGTTTTCAGTGTGTTTAATATGAACCATTATCACTGGTAAGATATATTATTGCCATTTTGGTTTGCATTTTCTTCTGAAGTGGTCCTGAATACCCGATGTGTATGCAAGTATGTTAATCTCAGTTCTACTTGCATTGATGCTCACAGTACATTTCTTTTTTTAGAAACAAGCTGTCTTCTCTTTTTATTAAAGATAGTTTGGCTTTAGAGAAGTTGTTAGAGTCTCTATTCCTTTGGTACTTCTTTGATGGTTTGGTAGAATTCATCAGCAAGCCATCTCTCTGGGTTTTCTTTTTTCTTTTTCTTTTTCCTTAAGGGTTTAGTAAAGGAAATGTATTTGCTCAATTTCTACTTCAGTGATTTCTGCTTTGATTTTTATTGTTTTACTCTTTGCAATTATGTTGGTATTCATTTATTGTTCTTTTCCTGCTATCTCAAGTTCTCATGTTGGGGAATTAATTTGTTTTTTTTTTTAAGTTTAACTTCCCAATGTCAAACTACATTGCTGTAAATTCCACTTACTCTCATTTTTACTATGTCCCATAGATTTTGATTGTGTGTCATCATTCTTATTTTATTCCGAGAATATTTTGATTACTTCTTTTATCTTATTTTTTATTTGATAATGATATCTTTCTTTTGTTTTCTTTTTTTCTTTGGTTTAGTTTAAGGGGCATATCTGGTGATGTTCAGAACCTTCTCCTGACTCAGTTGTCAGAAGTACTTCAGGGGTACTCTAGGAAACTCATGTGGTTCTGAGAATCAAATGGAGGTGAGCAATATCCTTGCCCACACAGGTGTTGGATATCATTGGTTTGTCCTGCTCCCCTTGCCACTAGGAGCTTAGGTTTCTCAGTCACACCCATCAAAGTGCTCCCGAGTCACTCCCATTCCTTTGTTTATCTGTAACCACTTCTACCAGTTTATCTGCTCTTCCTCTAATCAAACTCTGTTAATTTGTAAGGTCAGACCTTACTAAGACAGTGAACTTGTATTGTAAGTTAATATTGTCTTTCTCCTCTCTTATGTCTTTTGAATAGTTTACTTTAAAACAATATCCTTTTTGTGTGGACAAAGAAAGACATTTATTAATATGCTTTGGTAACATGGGATTTAATTGGCTTCAAATATTATTCATTCCCGGACATCTGCTTTCTTGACTTAAGCCTCAGCTGGCCTTACTCATTAGCACCCCCAAAAGCAGGAGCCCAATGAGGGACGGGACTGACCCAGGGCAAGCTGTGAGTTGTGTGCTACCCTGGCATCGAGATGGGCCTGGCTAAAGTGCCTAATGCTTAACTATATGTTAAGAGCTTGGTCACGGACATGTCATGTCATGATCCAAAAGTAATGATGAGACTAGGACCCTGCTAGGGCTAAGAAAGACTAATCTGACCTGAACGCTGTAGTCTGAGATCGAGGTGACCCCAGAGAGCAATTCTATAAGCTTAATGCATCTCTTGCTATGTCCATACAAAATGATTTATAATATGAATACTTATATGTTAGTCGGACAAAGAGAGGAAAAACACACCCATGGAATTCTGCTCTTGGGCGGATGTCCCGCTGAGAGAGATTCTGTCCTAGTGAAAGCATCCCCTAGGGGATAGAATTTTACCCCCTATGGATTGTAACCACACCTACTCATAAGCCCCAGCCCGCTGCATCCGGAGCGGATGGGGGGATTTAAGGTAGCTGTATGAGGGGGCTGGGGGAGAGTTCCAGTGTAAGCACAGAGAGAGAATGAAGTAGGATCGGGGAGGAAGAAGGAGGAGGAGAATCAGAGGAGAATGGAGATGGGAATGGAATAAACTGTGACTGAGACCAGCCGGCTTGCCTCCGTTCCTTCATTCGCCCTGTGCCTGGCTCTGTGCAGTGAGGCGCTCCTCGCGCCCCTTTTCCTTTTCTTTTTTGTGTTTTACACACACAGGTACTTACCTACTCTGGTTCTCCAATAGCTATTTCAGTATTCTGTTCTGATTTTAAATGCTGGGGCTTTGTCCAACTTTTATTTTATGATTAATTTTTACCTCGTGGCATTGTGTTATGAGATTCATATTCTATACTTTAACTCCATCCCTTCTTGTTGGCAAAAGTCTTTAACTTTCCCATTTTCCTTTACATTTATTGGATCTCTCTTCCAATGATGTTCTCAGTTCAGTGAACATTGGGAAACCTCCCTAGAAGGAAAAGATTCCATCTGCTGATTGTGCTACCACACTATGTGTCATTGCTCCCAGAAGCCCTTCCTGATATCTCAATAACTAACACTGGGAGACTGGAATAAAAGATGGTGTGAGAATGGAATGGAGGCCAGTGTGAAACTGAAGTAAGGATGGAGTCTGGAATGGGGATGGAGATGGAAATAAATGGTGACTGATCACCAACCGGCCTGGCCCTTCTTTCCTCCTTTATTCACCCATCGCCATCAGCTGGCAGTAGAGGGAGGAGACTATTGACATTGAACACATACATCGAGCACTTACTCTTTGAACTCACAGCTTTTCATCTCTATTTCCTTTTGAGAATTTTTCTGCGTGACCAGCAAGAAAAATGCTGGGTCCTTCGCTGAAAAGTAGGCAATGGGGAAGGGAGAAGCTTATGGGAAGAACGAGACAACTAATGTTCTCACAAAAAGAGAAGGAGCAGGGAGGAACAGAGCAGATTCCCTGAGGCATCCCTAAAAGTGTTTCCAGAGATATGAGTCCCGGTGGGGGAACACACAGGAACCTGGGTCTGGGTGATCCATATTAGCTGCTGCAGCGGGAAGAGCACTGTATCACTGTTGTCCCGTTGTTCATTAATTTGCTCGAGCAGGGACCGGTAATGTATCCATTGTGAGATTTGTTACTGTTTTTGGCATGATGAATACACCATGGGTAGCTCACCAGGCTCTGCCGTGCGGGTGGGATAATCTTGGTAGCTTGCTGGGCTCTCAGAGAGGGATGGAGGAATCAACTCAGGTGGGCCATGTGCACGCCCTGCCCCCTGTGCTATTGCTCCAGTCCAACATTTAAACACACACCAAATATAGTTTTAGCTCTCAGAATCCATCCTAGTGGCTGTATGCTACGTGCTTATTTAAAACACTGTGCTAAACAGGGGGAATAAATATTATTAACTTTTAACTTTTAGAGCAATGCCACAAAGATTGACTACGCCAAATCCTTCTTATATAAAAAATGTAGTTTGATCAATTTACCCGTTTTTTCCATCTCATACCTATAGTTTCAAATTCACTCAAATACACTGAAATTCATCTGTAAGGAAAATGTCTACTCAGAAAAAACCAATTAATATTTCCAAATTGTATTGTCGATTTCTCGTCACTTCTTTCCTTATTACTCATCACTTAATTAACTTGCATAATTGCTGTTTATCTAAAACTTCCCCCACAATTCAAATGAGCACTTTTAAAATCTATTTTTTTCTTGAATCATTTTTTAAGGTACAGTGATTTACAATATTGTTAATAACAGTTTTATGTTTTAGGCATCACATTTATCTTCAGATTACAAATGTTTCTCCAGCAATATCCCAAGTACCCTTTCCAACAAACCTAGTTTTGTAGACCAATACTCCAGTTCTATTGCTTTTGACCATATGTTGCTCCTTTATTATTTCTTTATATCACACATATGAAATAATTCATTCAGGATCTGTCTCTCTCCTTCTGTTTAACTTACTCAGCATAGTAACCACTAGATCCATCCACCCAACAACAAATTGCATTATCATCATGTTTTCTTATAGTAGAATATTATTATTGATATATATGTATGTTTGTGATACATATATATATACATATATGTATATATATATCACTGTCACTGTCATCCCGTTGCTCATCAATTTGTTTGAGCGGGCACTATTAACGTCTCTCGTTGAGAGACTTATTGTTACTGTTTTTGGCATATCCAATACACATGGGTAGCTTGCCAGGCTCTGCTGTGCGGACTCCATACTCTCAGTAGCTTGCTGGGCTCTCCAAGAGGGGCGGAGGAATCAAACATGGATTGGCCGAGTGAAAGGTGAAAGCCCAACCACTGTGCTATTATTCATGATTTTTTTATCCAGTCATATGATTTTGGATACTTGAACTGTTTGCAGATCTTTGCTATTTTGAATTGTGCAGTGAACAAAGGAGCACAGGTTTGCTTTTTTTTTTTCTCTAAATGGCATATTGGACATGCTGTGGTAGATGTTGAAAAGTAGAAGTAGAGCCAGAAAATTAGTATAATGTATCTGGTATTTGACTTGCATGTGGTTGATCAGAGTTGCTCCCAGCACTATTTATGGACACTCAGATCCTGCCAGGACAGACCCCTTAGTGCGGAGCAGGAATTAGTCCAGAGTTACAGAGAGTGTGACCTAAACACACACACACACACAAATGAATAAACAAAGTTGAATTGTTGAATTATTGGGTGATGTATCACTTGTGTCACTTGTCATCCCCTTGATCTTTAATTTGCTCAAGCAGGAGCCAGTAACTTCTCCATTCGATCCTGTCACGTGCTAGTGTAGTCCAATGGTATCTGCTGGCTCCAGGAACACAAGTGCCCCAAACCATTCGTTCAGGGTTTTCACGAAAAAGTCTGATGATCTTGTAGGCCGGCGGACATGTGGTCTTTTGACACCCCACGGAATCCAGTCGGTAACAGCTCTAGTCCAGTGGTCACCTCTAAATCACTCGCATTCTATGTCCAGCCCATCTGATTTTCAATGCCTTGGCAAATGAGACAGCATCCCTGATTCTTGATCGTCAACAGAGGTCAGAACTCTGGATTCCTTCTCTCACTTGAGTGAAATGTGACAATACAAGCACAGCTCTTTTGATTCCTCTTTGGGATACCTGAATAGCATTCTCATCCTGTTTGCATAGGGCCCAGGTCACTGATGCGTATGTTAGTGCAGGAAGAACGGTGGAGTTGAAAAGATGTGTGTAAAAAACTAAGGCACGCTGAGGGGCGTGTGCACTCGCTGGCTCTCCGGGTGGCTCTGTCTCACCGCCCACGTTCGGTGCCCTGGAACTGCTGTGTATGCTGTCGGTCAAGGCAGGTGACGGAAGGAAGAAGGCCAAACTGGTTGCTCGATCAGTTTATTTCATTCTCTCTCTCTGCTTCTCTCCCAGCTCTGGATCTCTCTCTGGATCTCTGGATCTGGCCCCCCAAACCACTCTTACAGCCTAGTTAAATCTCCAAAGCATGAGGGGATTGGGGTGTACACATAAGTGTGGTCACAATCAATAGGGTAAGGTTCCTTTCCCTCAGGGGATGCTTCTCCTAGTTTTGACTCTCTTTCAGCAGGAGGATCCACCCAAGGGTGGAGTCCCATGAGTGTGTTTCTCCTCTCCTCAGCCAGCAAACATATAAGAATTCATAATATTAATAATTTTGTATGGACACAATAAGAAATGCATTAAAGCTTATAGAATTTCTCTCCAGGGGCCATCTCAATCTCAGACTACAGTGCTCAGGCCAGATCAGTCTTTCCTATCCCTAGCAGGGTCCTAGTCTCATCATTACTTTTGGATCATGACAGCATTTGTCTATGATCAAGCTCTTAACTTATAGTTAATAATTAGGCACTTCGGCCAGGCCCATCTCAATGCCAGGGTAGCACATAACTCACCGCTTGCCCTGGATCCGTCCCATCCCTCATTGGGACCCTGCTTTTGGGATGCTAGAAACTGAGGGCAACTGAGGCTTAAGTGGAGAAAGCAGATGCCCGGGAGGGAATAATATTCAAAACCAATTAAGTCCCAAATTACAAAAACATAATATTCTCTTCTCATGTCTATGCAAAAAAGACATAGCTTTAAAGTAAATAATTCAAAAGGCATAAAGAGGGGAGAAAGGCAATGTTATAATATTCAGTGTCCTAGGAAGGTCTGACCTTACAAATTAGCAGTCAGATTAGGGGGAGAAGCTGATTAACTCTTTTTGGGGAAGAGAGCATAGAGAAGTGATTACAGCTAAACAAAGGGATGGGAGAGATTCGGGTGAATATCCTTTCCCATTCTGTAGATTGTCTTTGTATTCTGGTCACTGTATCTTTTGCAGTGCAGAAGCATTTTAGTTTAATGTAGTCTCAATTGTTTATCTGTCTCCAATTGGTTGGCCAGTTGCATGTCATTTTTGATGATAACCTTTATCTTCAATATTGTGGAGGGTTTTGCCGACCTTGTCCTCAATGTACCTTATGGTTTGTGGTCTGATGCTGAGGTCTTTAATCCATTTTGATCTGACTTTTGTGTATGGTGTCAGGTCGAGGTCTAAGCCCATTCTTTTGCATGTGGCTGTTCAGTTGTGCCAGCACCATTTGGTAAAGAGGTTTTCTTTGATCCACTTCACATTTCTTGCTCCCTTATCAAAGATTAGATGATCATACATTTGGGGTTGTGTGTAGGGATATTCCACCCTGTTCCATTGGTCTGCGACTCTGCCTTTGTTCCAGTACCATGCTGTTTTAATTGTTACCGCTTTGTAGTAAAGTTTAAGGTTGGAGAGGGTGATGCCTCCCATCGGGGTGACCTCTATTCTAAAACTTAAATTTCGCAGTCCTTTCTCCACACTCTGAAGTAGAATTTTGCATGGAGGAGATGGTGGTCCCATCCTGTTTGGAATTTTGAGACAAGAGCAACATCAGTCAGTCAACACTGTCGATTGAATATGATGTGGTCAATTTCATTGTGGAACTATCCACCAGGAGACTCCCAGGTTCAACGTTTAGATTCGGCCTTCTGGAACTGTGAGTTACTATGGATAGTCTTGGTTGACATGATGAACTCAGACAGTCTCTCACCCTGTTTGTCCCATTCTAGGCCATGGGTCCCAATATGGAGTTCTTTGCGCCACCTTTCCGGTCCTGTCTTGGCATTAAAATCACTGACAATGATCTTGTAGAAGGTGTTGTCTTCTTTATAGTACTTCTCCAGCTCCATGTATAAGTTATCAGTTTCTTCTTCATTGTACTTGGATGCTGGTGTGTAGATGATAAAGATAGAAACTACCAGCAGTGAACCACATCTAGTAAAGTGTAATCGTCCTATTCAGAGTGTTAGGCAGTGGAATGAATCAATGCTCATGGACAAGTTTGTGTTGACAAGGACCAAGATGCCACAGATGCCTCTATTTTCACATGTTCCAAGGAACAGTTCTTCTCCAGTGTTAAAAATGGCATGATGTGATCAATGCCTTCTCATTTCCGTCAGACCAGTGACGTCATACTTGATCTTTTGTGCTCTCACCATCAGGTCCTTGATGGATGCTTTCAATGCCAGTGCACATGCGTTGAAAGTACACACAGTCATTTTAGTCCTTCTTTGCTTTTGCTGTCTAGTTTGTCCCTGAGATTTTATCAGCCTCTCCTTGCTCATCCTTCTTAACACTGCCATATTGGGGGCTCTTTCAGTGTCAGGTAAATGAGGCCCATTGTTGTTACTGTTTTCGGCATATAGAATATGCCCTGGGTAGGCTCTGCTAGGCTCTGCTGTGCAGGCAGGGTACTCTTGGTAACTTGCCAGGCTATGGAGGATGGAGAAATGGATGGAGAGATGGAGGCTTTTAGGGCAGCCTCTAATCTCTCTAACAGGTGTTCCCATGGTTCACACCATATTTGAACCCCATTAAATATGCTGCAACAATTATGGAAAATGGGTATTACATGTCTTATGGTGTTTATCTTTGTGGTCACATGGTCCGGAAAGCAGCCTGGAATGTGGTGGTGGCTGGGTAGTGGAGTTAGTGGAGGTCAGCCGATGAGGTACTTATCTGGTGCCGGTAGGGTGATGTATAAGTTCAATTTTTGTTTTCTGAGAAGTTCTCATATTGTTTTCAAATAAGTTATATTTTTTCTATTTTTGTATTATTACATTTCAAAACAGTACCAATATTAATGTTGTATAGCATAATGCTAAGATCCAACCACCACTATTCCAAGTTTCTTTCCAACCCCCCATTTGATTCTCAGTTCACAATCCTATCGACTACTTCTCAGTTTTATTTACTGGGATTTTATAATCTTTTGTTTATTTAGACTTCACATTTGAACAAACCTATCTGGGACCCATCTCTTAATTATGACTCAATTAATTTAGCATAACTTAACCCAGTTTAATAAGCATATGATTAGTTCAGAACCCTTCATAATTTCACACATATATTTGTACCATTTGTTTGCTTTGTTACTCTAATGGTAATAGTTAGAATTAGTATGAATTTATGTGGTGACACAAGAGCAAATTCAAGCAAAATATTGTTTCCTTTGTTAAAAAAATAGAAAGCTACAAAATAATTTCTAATATTCCTTCATACATATGAAGGGACTTTTTTTCTGCTTTAATATAGTAAGATCTATTTTCCTTACTGGAACATTAGCACTGATATTAAAAAAATTAAAACCCTCAGCAGTACATTTATTATTTAGACAATATAACCTTATGCTCACTAGCCAGCTTCTTTCTCTTTCAAGTCATAAATGGACAATATGAAGAGCTAAGAGTTTTTTTTAGAACACGATTATAATCTTTTATATACACATATGTTCATTTCATACCATTATGTAGTATAGATATTAAAACTGTTCTTACTTAAGACTTTATGCAAATATATAATAGCGCATGTTTTTGATTTGTTGATTAAGACAGTTTTATTCCTCCATTATACCACGGTGTGTTTATTGTAATGTGTTGCACTATTAATCAACAAAAATCAAAACCTCTGCATATGTTCCTGGATGCATTATTAGTCCCTGTATCCACACTTGCTCTTTAAAAAAAATAATACTTATCAAAACCATTTTCCTGCTACTGTCTTTGAACTTTGCAATGAAAATACCATGCTTGAGATAAGAATTGCATTAATTTTCAAAAAACTGGGACTGGAGCAATAGCACAGCAGGTAGGGTGCTTGCCTTGCATGCAGCTGACCTGGGTTTTATTCTCAGCATTCCATATGGTCCCCCAAGCACCATCAGGAGTAATTCCTGAATGCATGAGCCAGAAGTAACCCCTGTGCATCGCCGGGTGTGACCCAAAAAAGCAAACACACACACACACACACACACACACACACAAATACCTTATTTATCTTTATGCAAAAGTGTCTTTTCTCATATTAAAGAAGAAGTTTCCCTTCTTATTGCCAAAGTGCACACTTCTAGATTTACCTGCCCTCTCCTAACAAGTAGTTGCAGTTTCTTTTAAAAAACAATATTTTCTTTTATTACCATATTTATATAATTTATTTTAAATGTTAGAATATCACATCATGAGCATCATTCGCATAACTAAATGTTATGACTTTTTTATTTGAAGGAGATCTGGATCACAACTAGGTGCTCAGGTATCCCTCCTCAAAGTGATCAGATGACTATATGTATTTGAGGTGATAAAACTAGGGACAGCTACATACACACAAGTGCTTTATCCTCTGTACTATCTCTCTGATCTGGAAATTACATCCTTCTAAGTGTTGTCAGTATAATATATGATCTATTTGAATAACATGTATTTTTATCAGTATTGGTAGCAATAACTTGATAAAAATCTAAGTCTCTTTGTGCATTGTCTCTCTAACAACAACAACAAAAACTCCTTAGAAGCTCCTCCAAAATGAAAGCTAGAGTTTCTGTATGACCCAGTGAATCTATTCCTAGGCATTTACCCCAGGAACACTGAAATATTAATTAATTTAAATTAATTTATAATAGTCAAGTTCTGAAAACAACCTAAGTTCCCAACAACAAATGAGTGTTGCATAAAATTGTGATATACAAAGTGATATGTAAAATGTGATATTGGAGTACTGCTCAGTGTGAGAAAAGATGAAATCTTGCAATTTGTTCCACACTGAATGCAATTTATGGAAATTATCATCATCATCATCATCATCATCATCATCATCCCATTGATTGACAAATTTCTCGAGCAGTCTCATTTACGTCTCCATTCGTCCTACCCCTGAGATTTTAGAAGCCTCTCTCTACTCGTACTTCCCAACGATGCCTCATTGGAGGCTCTTTCAGAGTCAGGGGAATGAGACCCAGCTTGTTACTGGTTTTGTCATATTAATACACCATGGTGACCTTGTGAGGCTGTCCCATGTGGGCGGGAAACTCCCGGTAGTTTGCCAGTATCTCCCAGAGGGAGAAGTAGGCTATAAGATGTCACGTGTGCTTTCGGGAGCTTGGTTTTAAGTCTCTGGATGTTGGCCGTTGACAGGATTACATGGCACTGGGGGCAGTCCCTGGGTGTGACCGCCTAGCTACTGGGAAATGGGAAATATGGGCGGTGGAGGCCCAGTCCCTATTTGAACAGGTTTGAGGTCTGAGCCCCGGGTCCCACACACCTGGGTTCCTCTGCCGGTACCTTCATGTGTGACTTCATTGACCTTGAGGCCAATCAGGTTCCATCCTTGTCATCCCATATGGTTTACTGAGCACTGTCAGGAGTAATTTCTCAGTGCAAAGCCAGGAGTAAGCCCTAAGAATCGTGGAGTGTGACTTTAAAAGTCAAAAAAGGAATAAACTCAGTGAAAATAAATAGGTCTGTGAATTGAACTGCAATAGTAGGACTAGAATAAATCTTGGAATAATTGATGGTGGGGGAGTGGATTAGTAGGAATACAGGAATAAAAAGTGTCCCAAGAATAAACAGTAATGGCAATACAATCATAAATGATAATATTCAATAAAAGTAACTTATTTAAGATAAAGAAACATGAACGAGGTTACTCAGTGAACACTTTCCTCTAGCTCCTAAATTACTGTTTGTTTCCCTATAATGTGCTGCTTCTCTTGAAAAATCTCCAAGCTCAATAAACTCAATCTAATCCATTCTGAAAACTAGAAACTTTCCTGTATGTTTTTCCTCATTTTACCTATGCACTAATCCTCAGTCATCATTAGTTTCTTGTTATTTCTTTAATACGATTTGTTCAGTCTTTTCTTGACTTTTATTCATGATTTTAGTCACCATTATCCACACCTAATCTGGGGGAATACTGTCCTAAAATTGTCTTTTCTCAACCCAAATCTATAATTTATAAAGCACAAGAGAAAGTTTTCTTAATTACATAATTGATAGAAATGGCCAACAGCTTCATTGTTTACATTTTTTAAAAAAATTCCTAAGAATAGAACAAAAGATTATTCCTACTCAGATTATTTTCCTGTGACTTCAACATTTCCAGTGAACCCTAAAAACCTCTTTGAGTCTCTCCATATTCTTCCTGTTATTCTAAACAAATGCCAAAGGCCAACGGAGACTCTAGCACTTTAAAAAATACTATTGAACTACAGAAAGTGTTAGTGTCTGTGAAATAGAGGCTTTAACACTACTTAAAATGTACAGTGATAGGAGAAAGAAGCTGTCCTTATATTTACTGCTATATAATACTTTTATAACAATTAATCTACCACAGCTAAATTTGTACCAAACATTTTATCCAAGACTGATATATTGAATGGATTGTACAGTGGCTAAATAATAGGGGGTTTAGGCATAGTGAGGACTGGAGTGATAGCACAGTGGGTAGGGTGTTTACCTTGCATGAGACCAACCCAGGTTCGAACCCTCTGTCCCTCTCAGAGAGCCCAGCAAGCTACTGAGAGTATCCCACCGCACAGCAGAGCCTGGCAAGCTACCCATGGCTTATTCAATATGCCAAAAACAGTAACAACAAGTCTCACAATGGTGCCCAGTCAGGCAAATAGATGAACAATGGGAGGACAGTGCTACAGGACAGTGCTACATTCTGCATAACAAATCTACATGTTTCATATATATCATTTTAATAATTATTCTGATCTTGTTACTAATGGTTTATGTTAATGATAACCACGTAAAGTATGCCTTATGCTAGGCATAGTGATAAAAACTGTGAATTTTCAAAAAGATGAAAAGTATAAGTAGATTAAGATGATAGAAAACAAATACTGTTGAACATAAGAAACCCTAGGTATAGAATAATTATATATATGTGATTCTAGTGAAATATAATAAATATAAAGACAAAAATTTAAAAAAAGTTGAAGAAATTGTAAAGAAAACCTTCCCAGGTTGAAGGGATGGTGCTATGGATAAAGCATTAGCTTTGAATATAACCAATTGGGAGTTGATCCCTCGAACCACATATGGTCCCCGAAACGTGGCCAGTAGTGATGCCATGTTCTGAGAACAGATCCAGGAGTAAACCCAGAGCACAGCCAGGTATAATTCCCAAATAACCAAGGAATATTTTTTCTTTCTGTCTTCTTTTGGGGGGGGGGCTATGCCTAGCAGTGCTTAGGGGTTATTCCTGGCTCTGCACTCAGGAATTACTCCTGGCAGTGCACAGATTACCATATGAGATGCCAGTGATCAAACTAGGGTCCACCCATTTCAACATAAGCACCCTATCCTCTGCACTCTTGATCTACTCCCAAAATAATGTTTCTTTATAATAAACTTTAAAATGTCTAGAGATATTGACAGAATCAGAATTAGTCAAGTATACAGTTCACTAAATAATATGATCACTATCATTATCACTATCTTTCCATTGCTCGTCAATTGCTCTAATGGGCACCAGTAACATCTTCATTTATCTCTGTCTTTTGCCAGTGCAGCCCAATGGCGTCAACTTGCTCCAGGAACACAAGGAGCTCTTTATTGTTGTTACTGTTACTGTTTTTGGCATATCAACTATGTCACAGGTAGCTTGTCAGGCTCTCTGAGAGGGATGGAGGCTTTTGTGCCGGCCTCTAATCATCCTTATGGATGATCCCAGTCAACTGAAAGCAAGCTTTTGGTCGACTGGCATGTTGTAACGATCTGCATGCTAACAAACATACACTGCCTGCATCTCTGGGCAGCATTTGGTACATCTGCGGCCTCAGGTTGATCTCCTTGAGATTGATGGAGTGTGCCCAAAGGTTGTTGAACAGTTGGCACAGCAGAACACTGTCATGGAGAGTCTGTGCCAAGTCAAACACCCATGCTGAGACCCAGGTCACCCGGTGGCCAAAGGGCAGTACCCTGTAGTGGATGAGCCACTGTGCGCACCACCATGGACCCATGCCCAATGGCGCTGCGACTAGGCCTGACCATGGTCTCTCTATGCCCCACTGATACCACTCCATCCGAATCTTACAAAACAGCAGGGGTCACACGCAGAGTTCCCTGCCGGGCGTGTTGAGCCACGTGCTGTCTAAGGCGAGATGGTGAGTAGGGTTCAGGAGAACATGAAGGGTATGGGCAGTGTCATCTTGGATCCGGCTCTGGCGTCGAGAGCCAAATAATATGATACTACAGAAAATAATCAAACCAAAGTTATATAATAATATACATTTGCGAATGATGTATGTTATATTCTCTTCTTTCTTGACAGAAATCTCTTACAACATGAATTAGAAAATATGTATCTTTTTTCACAGATTATTTTTACATTTTTAATAGCCTGCAGCTCATGTTTTAAGGATTGACACTTTGTAATTAAATGTCAAGGTTTATAAGAAAAATTGATGCCCTCTTTAAAACATAGGTCTCACTAAAATAACATTCTTGACACTAAATATCAAATTAGTAGTAACTTTAAAGCACTTGATTATTCTGTCATTTGTTTTGGCTCTGAAACATTTGCTTTCTTCTATCTTTTAAGTATATATCCAAGTAAAATCTTTATTTTCATTTGTGCAACATTTAGGAAATAAAAGTTATTTTCTTGTCTCAATATGAGGAGAATTTTCCTTTTCTCTTTCTTTTTATCTAGTCATATGTGTGAAGCAATGAAAGAAAGTTACTTTTGTGAACATAAGTGTTGAAGTTCTGTTTTCATAGTATAGAAACTAACAGGGATAAATAAAATTCATATTCAATGATGAGTTAATACTATATCTTTATGTGTTCTTTTACTGGCAAGTTCTACGAGAAGATAAGTAAGTTGCTAGAGTTTGCAGTCTAACATGGTATTGATCAGCTTCAGGGAAAAATGGCAAGGAAAACAAGAAGCTAATGAAGTAACAAACTCTATACCAACAAACAGATAAAGCCTAAAGCTAAGGTACAAAAATAACAAGATTTGAAATAGAGAAGTGGAAACTTATATTGTGAACTCTAAAATTAAAAAGAAAATTGATAAATTAATCATGTCAATTTGAAGCTGCTCATCTCATATTCAGTAAACACTAAATATTTAAAGGGAAAAGCACATCATAGAGGGAATAAAGCAGTGACTGTACTACATTCTGAAAAAATAAATAGTTTTATGGTTTATCCAAGAACCCTATTGAGGGAGGAAGACACTTTACTGAATTAGAACAAACTGAATATTTGTAGGAAAAAATAGAATTGAATTACTGCATTGAATGTAGAATATACAGATTTTAATTTCTAATGGTTCATGTCTAAAACCAACATAATATTACAATATGATTTTATAGGATGTTGTCTGTTCTGCATGTATTTGTCTTGCTTTTGTTTTATTGAGATAATACTGGTCTGTAGGAGTGCAAATGTATACATGTTTAGGGGATACAATGTTACCATGTATACCATATTTGCTAACAATATCCTAATATCCCCTCACTGCAGTAACAAGACAAGCCCTGTGCACCCCTCCCAGACCCTGTTGGTAACCTCAGTAATGTCAAAAATCTTAGAGTTGTTTTCATTGGGCATTTTATGTTCTTTTGATATTTCTCTGTCTTAATTTTTCTAAGAAATTTGCTGCATTTTAACCAAGTTGTTGCAGTATTGTATAACACAGCACATGTTGTCTTTAGCTGACTTTTTTAGAAATCAGACTTATAAAATCATCTCTCGTGCAACCTACATTTGAAAAGTGAAAGGAACAATGGAAGAGTTGAAATTGAGTTTAATCGATCAGAAAATTGTTTTAGAAAGGAATGAGAATTACTAACTGAGATAATTCTTTATAGTCAGTAAAAAATAAAATTTAAAGCTTTCGATAAAAGGAACAATGAATTTAAATCCAAAGTGTTCAAATAAGAAATACAGTGAATTTTTCCATTTCTATACGTGGAAATGGAGCAGATAATGGTGAACTTATTCATGTATAAATTTTAATTAACTTCATGTCTAGTGTTTTCTACTTAATTTTTGAAGTTGGAGGGCAAAACATATGCTATGACTAATAATAATCATAGAACTATTAGTTATTAAACAACTGACATAATCATGATTTCCTTAAGTTCATAACAAGTCTATAGTAGCTACAGTTATAATCTATGTTTTATTGATGAGAAAGCTGAAACAGAAAACTAAAGTAACCAACAAAAAAAATCACAGGTTTAGTAAGTGGTAAGGTTTTGTTTCAAAGCCTGTGTTCTTAACAGATTATATCTGAAAAATAATAAACAATATTGCAATACAGTGCTTAAAATGATGGCTATAGTTTATACTGGAGAATTAATATGAATTAAAGGAAAATTTAATTTAAATTAATTTAAATTAAAGGAAAGAGGGAAGTTTTAAGTGATTATTAAAATGTTTTGAATTATTTTCAGGGACTTCTATAATGTAGTAGTAGACTAGGAATTTTATGTGCCATTCATTACATTACTATGTGAACAGATTTTTTTATTTGTTTGCTTTAATGATGTGAACTGGATCTATAGCACAGCAGGTTGGCCTTGAACGAGGCCAACCTGGGTTTGATTCCTCCATCACTCTCAGAGAGAGCCTGGCAAGCTACGGAGAGTATTCCGCCCACACAGCAGAGCCTGGCAAGCTCCCCATGACATATTTGATATGCCAAAAAACAGTAACAGTGAGTCTCACTCACAATGGAGACGTTATTGGTGCCTGTTTGAGCAAATTTTATTGATGAACAATGGAACCACAGAAAAACAAAACAAAATAATCCTAGTAAAAACACGAACACTCACACACACACACACAAACACACACACAAACACACACAAAACAACCCTTGAGCTGCCAGAGAAAATATGACTCTAACTACATACTGATTTAAGACTTTAGCCTCCAGGATTTCGAGACAATAAATTCTGATTGTCTAAGTCACTTAGTTTGTATAACAATGTTTTATGGCAGTGCTAGAAAACTAATACAATTGGCAATAGAAAAGTCTTTACTTTTCGACCCCCTGAGGTCTTAGTTTTTCAGTTTCTCTGAGTTCTGTTTTTGCCTTATCTTCCCCACCCAAAGTGGCAAAGTACTTTTACTGGGACTTTTAAATACTTTTTGGTAATAATATTACATGTAATTTTTTTTTCGTTTAAGATTTGTAGCATCTTGTGCTCAACTTGCCCTGTCATTGATGGTTCACCATCAATGATTTTATTTTAATTTAATATAACACCCATTTCTAAATACAATGTCATTCTAGGACTTAGCATAATTTTAGGGGAACACTATTCAAATAATGCATCAATATACTCAAACAAAATGAGATTCTAAAGCTAATACCAACCTAGGGAAATATTAATGTGATTAATATGTGCTATTGTGGATTTACCTCAGATGTGGTATATGAAAATAAATAAAATAAGCAAAAATAATCTTTTACACTGAAATAACGGTTGTTACCAGAATGAAAGGGAAGAGGGGCATTGGGTTAACCATGGGGGAAAACAGATGGGTTGTGTGCTGAAAGATAGATTTAGATTTTAATGGTTAATATAATGCAATACTTGTAGACATATATGTATATAAAGATTTATAGTGACAGATAACTGTGATTACCAAACTACTGTAAAGAAATAATGTTACAATAAAAATATTATAAAATTTCAAAAAATGTCATAAACCAAGTAGGTATGAACTAATAATGGCATGTCATTCTACTTATATGAGAACTTTTTGTCAGAATTTTTAATTTAGGCACCATCATTCACAATACTAGTAATAATAGTTCCAGGCATAGAATGTACCCAGCAACGGAGCAACAATGTCCATCCACCAAAGTTTCAAGGTCATAGTCTACCCACCTCCGTGACCTTATTTTCTTAGCTATGTTGTTTTCTAACCCCATATTGGAAAAAATAATTCTGGATTTGTCTCCTCCCTCTGGAAAACTTCACTCATTTTGATACTCTCTATTTACATACATGCAACACTGATTTATGAGATTACACCTTTTCATACAGTTTTCTGTTATATCTAGACCCACATTTCCACTCATCTGCTCTTGGGCACTTGAATTATTTCTAAATTTTAGTTACTGTAAGTAAAGCTGCATTAAAAACTGGAGTACAGATATTCTAGGAGATTATAGGTTTCCAGGGTTTTTTTTTCTTTATTTCTTCAAGTTTCTCCAATCCCATGGCATAATATGTTTCGTGGTAATCTTGGAAGATCTCTTGAAATTCAGTGGTATTTTTCATAACTTCTTCCACCTTATTGCTCATCTAGTTTACTATAATTTTCTCTCTTTCATTATGAGTCAAGCTTAGGGAAATATTAATCATTTATTTTAATAAATCCAGCTGATGCTTTTGTTTTTCCCTATTTAATTAACTTATGTTCTAAGTTTCATTATTTACTTCTTGTTTACTTTGCACTCACTCTGAAAATATTTTTCTATTAACTTTAGATATACAATTAGTTATTTGGGAGTTTTCTTATATCCTGAACACTTGCGTTGCAATGAACCCCCATTTTAGAAGAGTTTTATCTGTGTACTGTACATTCTTGTAGCATGTCTTCATTCTCATTTGCTTTTCAATAGAAACTTTGATTTTTGTTTGATTTCCTTTTTTGATCTACAGGTTGTTTAGTAGTAATATGTTGAGTTTCCAAGTATGCAAATGTTCTCCTATTTTTTGTTTGTGATTCAATTTCTACTTGCAAAGCATTGTGGTTGAGGAAATAGTTGATATAATTTCTATCTTAATTTATGGAGATATGATTTGTATTGCAGCATGTATTCTATCTTGGAGAATGTCCATGAGCATTGGATTAACATGTAGAACTGTAGCACTGTGGCACTGTTCTTCTGTTTTTCCTCAATCTGCTCAAATGGGCACCAGTAACATCTCCATTGTGAGACTCGTTGTTACTATTTTTGGCATATCGAACACATCACGGGTAACTTGCCAAGCTCTGCTGAGTGGGCAAGATACTCTCAGGAGCTTGCCTCTTCAAGAGAGATAGAGAAATCAAACCCAGGTCGGCCGCATGCAGGCAAACGCCCTACCAGCTGTGCTATCGCTCCAGCCCCTGAATTAACATATACTTGATTTTATACTTGATTTTTGGTCAATATTATGGAGGATCCTTTTTATTTAAGTTTTATTTTCTATTTAAATTAATTTGATGGAATGGAGACACTACCCATGTATAGTAGAACTATATGTTCTATTTCCTTCTTTGAAACAATTATTTACTTATGCTTTTGTTATTCACCAGTTGTAAGAATGTTAAAAATTCTCCTACCAGTATTATCTTGATTTTAGTATCTTTTATCTGATATTTCATTAGCTGCTTCTTTATATAATTTCATGGCTCTATGTTGGGTGCATATATGATCATGATTATATATTGTTCTTGATGTAAAAAAACATTATTAACTTGCTTATAAAATATTGGGCATTTCTTTAAATTATAATCTTACTTAATATTTGTAGTCTATGTTATTTGATGACAACTCGGGTCTATTTTATCCAAATATTTGTTGGTTTGAGATTGTTTTCTTTTATTTTAAACTTGTTTTTATCATAAATGTTCATGAGTGACTTTTGTATGCTGTAGGAGGTTGGGTTCAGCTTTCTGATCCATACATCCACTCTTTGCCTTTTGACTAATTAATTTGATGCACTGACATTAAGTGATAGTATTGAGATAAGGGAATTGTCATAATTTTGAAAATAACTGTGAAGTAATTCTTCTTGAAAGTGGTTCAATGGTTATGAATTTAAATCAATTATTTGTCTATAATGCTTCAAACTTCTCATCGCTTCAAATTTTAGTTAAAACCTCACTGTATAGTGAATTCTTGTTGAAATGTTTGATTCATTCACCCTGTTTGCTGTATCCCACAATTTTCCTCTGACCTATAGAGCTTATTTTGATAGATTTGTGGTTAATATTATGGAGAATCCTAGGGCTGGAGTGATAGCACAGCGGGTAGGGCATTTGCCTTGCATGCGGCCGACCCGGGTTTGATTCCCAGCATCCCATATGGTCCCCTGAGCACCGCCAGGGGTAATTCCTGAGTGCAGAGCCAGGAGTAACCCCTGTGCATAACCCCTTGTGACCCCCCAAAAAAAAAGCGAAAAAGAAAAAGGGTGCTGGGGATAACCTTGCCACATGTAAGGCAAGCACCCTATAAAAAAAAATATTATGGAGAATCCTTTTTAAGTTCTTTCTCCTTTTAATTTCAAAGATTCTTGGAGTTATCATATTTGTATTTATTTTAACTAGACAATCTTGAGCTTTAGGAAGCTGAGTACATGACTCCATACTTGAATGGCAGAAATTCTCAGCTATCAATTATTTGACCAATTGTTTGATTAAAGAATTCTTTTATCCCTCTTTACTATTCCTTGGGAAATCCTATGATTTATATATTGATATACTTGATGTAAGATTATAATTCTCTGTTATTTTTCTCATTAATTTATGTGTTAAAATTGTGGGGACTCCTTGGGCCATACTTGAAGGTATTCAAGCCCTTTTTCTTGGCTCTGTGCCCAGTGGTTATTCTTGAACGCAATGGAGAAAACATGTTGTGCTGAATACCAAACCAGCCTCAGCATATGTAAGGCAAGTGTATTTTACTGTATATTTCCAGAATATTTTCTTAATTTATTTGCTTCTTTACATCTTCTGTTTTTTATTGATGGTTTTTCTGCATCTCATCTTCAGACTTACTCATTCATTCCTCAGATTCAGTTACTCTACTCCTAAGGCCTTTCAATAAATATTTTAGTTCACCTGACATGCTCTTCAACTTTGTGACTTTTGATTGCAGTTAAGTCATATAATCCTCTATTTTTTCTATTTTTACCAGAGTTCTTTACCATCATTTTCTTTTTAGTTCATTAAACAGGGCCAACAACCTCACACTGAAGCTGTTATCTGAAAAGTCAAATAACTGAGGAATGTTTCCAAACTATTATACTCACTCATTAATTTTTGTGGCTTCTACACTTTTTTATTGTATCTATCATGTAATGGGGGTTAATGTGAGACTCTCTGGTTTTGAGCATGTCCCAGAGTTGTGAAGACTGGGAAAGTAACCTAAGTTTTATATTCACCAATTGCACCAGGATTCTGTTCTTTGGTGTTTATATAGTTGCTCCATGCAGTTGCTGGGAGTCTCTGTAGCACATAAAAGCAGTGGCTCCCTGTATACAGAGATTCTAGTGACTTACACTGATCCTGTTGCTTTAGTACACTAACATAGGTGTTGGGAGAAAAGCCCCTTTTGGTCTGCTTTGAAGTTTAACACTAACCCCTGGGCTCAGTGTGTTGGGAGAGAAACACCTTTTGGTCTGCTTTGTAGGGAAGCTTGTTGCAATGCATATCACAGTTCAGAATTACCTGGGGGCAGGAGGTTTCTGGCAAATGTGTGGTGAAAGTGTGGCCCTATGTCTAGAAAACATGTTTGTTCTGATCACTCTGTGTACGTGACCAGTTGCACTCTTCCACCACCCTCCTCAACCGATATAAAAGCTTAATGTCCCTCAATAAAGTGGATCTGCCCATGTGCTTATTTCTTATTTCATGAAGGAGTCGGTAGCAAGGTTCACTCTTTTCCCTGGACTCCTCCCTTTAGCTGGAGCAAGGTTGGCCCTGATCTCAGGACCATGAGCGGCGGTCCCTTGCTGGACAAGGGAGCCTGGACAAGGAGCATGCTGAACAGAGGTCGGGAGAAGACCCCAACAATAGGTTTAAGGGAGGATACTGTAGCACTGTAGCACTGTCGTCTCATTATTCATCAGTTTGCTTGAGCAGGTACCAGTAATGTCTCTATTGTGAGACTTGATGTTACTGGTTTTTTGCATATCCAATACGCCATGGGTAGCATGACAGGCTCTGCCATGGGGCAGAATACTCTCAGTAGCTTGCCAGGCTCTCTAAGACGGACAGAGGAATCAAACTCGGGTTGACTGCATGCAAGGCAAATGCCCTACCCACTGTGCTATGGCCCCAGTCCAAGGGAGGATACAATATTTTGTGTTTTTTCTGGTGTCACTAAATTCCAAAAGCTTTTGCTAAAATACTGGTGGGAAAAAGTTTTCATGTCTGTGATTGTGATAGCCAGCCATACTGTTTATGCAAGCCTGACTGGGTGCTTCTGGGCCACTGAAACAGATTTCCACAGAGTACTTGAGCAGTAGGAGATCCAGCTATTTCACTGCATGTCCCAGTGCCACAGAAATCCACCTCAGTGATTCCAGTTCGCCTCTTTCCCACAGTAACAGCTAATCATGTGCAGAAACTACCTCAGGAATCTTAGTTGAACAGTCACTTTCTCCCTTTGCATGATTGCTTCCACACTATTTTGTTCATTTCTGTTTGGGGCAATTTCAACTCGGGCATTCATAGGGCATATTTCTCTGCCATTTAGGTTTCAACTCACTTTCAGTTCACAGTATCAGGATAGTTAGAGACAGTTCACATCAGCACCACTTACTTGGGAGTGGATTATGAGAAAGTGTCTGAAGAGTTTGAACTTTCAGCCCAGCATCTTCGTTTTTACTCCAGCTACTCTATGTCTCAGATTGTTAAGATCCTTTAAAGACCTCTCATGAATCCTATTCGAATTTTTCATTTGGCAAAATCTAGTGTTGTGCTGTCATCCTATTGCTCATCGATTTGTTTGAACGGGCACCAGTAACGTCTCTCATTGTGAGACTTATTGTTACTGTTTTTGGCATATCCAATACACCACGAGTAGCTTGCCAGGCTCTGCATGCAGGCGCGATTACTCTTGGTAGCTTGCCGGCCTCTCTGAGAGGGGCAGAGGAGTCGAACCTGGGTCGGCCACATGAAAAGCAAATGCCCTACCTGCTATGCTATTGCTCCAGCCCTTGGCAAAACTACTTGTAAGAAAATTAAGAACATTATCACATTAAATTCCAATATACAAAAATGTCCATAGTTTTTATTCTTATATTTATTGTTTATTTTTATAGGTACTTTAGTAGGTCTATAAATGAGTCATCACATAACTTATAAGGCAACCAGATTACCAGGTCAGACCAAAAGCTCTAAACCATGAGTCAGGACCTAGAATCTTTGCTGTAAGAGAGAATTCAAGACCTGTTTAGGAAATAAAGTACAACAAATAATACATTAGAGAAAACAGTATAAAACCAAGAATTATAGTGCTTGTATCAACAAGAAAGTAGTACTAAAGCTGTCAAGTTGTTACAGAAGATACCTTGAATGTGTGAGGCCTACTTAGGTTCAATCCTGCCATTCCATAATGATGCTAGAATGCTGAGTTTGAACCCTGAGTAAGAGCCAGGAATAAGACCTGATCACTGCTGGGTGTGGGTCCAAAAAGAGAGAGAGAAGAAAGAAAAGGAACGAGAGAGATAGAGACATGAGGAAGAGAGGGAGAGGGGAGAGAGAGAGGAGGGGTGTAGAGAGAGAGAGAAGGAGTAAGAGAGAGAGAGGAAGAGGGAGAGAGAGTATTTTAAGATAAGTTATTGTCTTAAAGAGTGCCCACACAGGGGTAAGGGATGTCAAACTGTAGTGGAGTAGTATTTCCTAATAAATTTCTATGCTATCATGATGGAGAAACAAAGGTAAACTGACAACAGCCGGAATATATCTAAAATTTTAGAGAAGAGGACATCATTAGGGAGCAACTTCTCAAAATCACTAACATTCAGGGGGCTGGAGTGATAGCACAGCGGGTAGGGTGTTTGCCTTGCTCGTGGCTGACCTGGGTTTGATTCCCAGCATCAGATATGGTTCCCCGAGCACTGCCAGGAGTAATTCCTGAGTGTATGAGCCAGCAGTAAACCCTGTGCAATGCCGGATGTGCCCAAAAAGCAAAAAAAAAATAAATAAAAATAAAAAAATAATCGCTACCATTCATATTCTGGTTATTTTAGTGTTTCCGTGGCAATTGTAAACTGTCATGTAACAAGTGTATGATTTCTTTAATAATGGAGATCCACTATCAGGGAGATATAATGAAATGGGGGATCTCTATCATCATGCGGCTCTAACCAGTCTTAGGGCTTAGCATCTGTAATTCACTAACTGGTTAGCAGAAATATACCAGCTTTCCAGGTCTTGTCCGCAGAGAAAAAAAAAATGTGTATGTAACACTTAATAAGGGAGGTTATAAGGAGTGAGTGAATGATTTGAATAGCTACCACTCTTTTTAGATAAGCATCTCAGTACTTGATAATGGCATATATGACATAGTAATGTTAATTTTGCAGTGTTAACACAAGGAAATGTTTTCTATTGAGAAACAAAATTCTTCTTGTTCTAAATCATTTATTCTTCCCTTTCCACACCTACTGTATATCTCTGCACCAGCTGTTCTGTCTCAGTATTACGTGAAAGTTCAAAAATCATTTAAAAATTTGTTTTGAAATTAAAAAAAAATAGAAAAGGGTGGAGAATAAAATAGCTCAGTTGTCAAGGGGAAAATATTATTTATAATAAACCTTCCAAAATGGAACTATAGCACAGTGAGTACAACATTTGTGTTGCATGTATTTGACCTGGGTTCAATTCCTGGTACCACATAGGGTCCCCTTAGCCTTGTCATGAACAGTACTTGAGCACAAAAGCAGGAGTAATCCTTGTACACCACTGGCTGTATTCCCAAACCAAACGTATATATAAATTTACAGAATAAAAATAAAATATCAAGATACACAAAGTAAGTCATCTAATAGCTTCTTAATAAAAGGGGGGGTGAAGAGAGTGCTAACAGAGGGTAGGTGACTGGACTTACATGCAGCAGACCTGACTTCAGATATATTTTTGTCACCACATATGTTCCCCTGTGCCAAGCAGGTGTTATCCTTGAGCATAGAGTCAGGAGTAAGCCCTGAGTGCTGCCAACTCAGTAAACCCTGAGTGCCAATGTGCACCCCCCCAAAAAAAAAAGAGAAACCAAAACAAAAGCAGGCAATAAACTGTGGAGAGAAACATGCTAAGGTAATTAATAGGAAGACTACCCTAGATGTTTTCTAAGTCAAGGCTACAGAAGTGTGATATTTGCTTATTAAGATTTGGATTTGACATAAAACTGTGAACTAGCACAACATTTTGGGTTTGATTTCCCCAAAAAGAAGTTTTAGATCTTCTGCTGACATGCCTGGTCAAGCAAGTGAAAATAGAGATAAACTAATGGGACTATCTTAAACTAAGAAACTTCTGCACCTCAAAAGAAACAGTGACCAAAATTCAAAGACAGTCTACAGAATGGGAAAGGATATTCACCCAATATTCATCTGGGTGGGTACTGATAAGGGGTTGATATCAAGGATATACAAGGCACTGGTTGAACTCTACAAGAAGAAAATATCTAACCCCATCAGAAAATGGGATGAAATGAACAGAAGTGTCTCAAAGAAGAAATTTGAATGGCTAAAAGGCACATGAGAAAATGTTCTACATCACTAATCATCAGTGAAATGCAGATCAAAACAACAATGAGATTTCATTTCACATCACAGAGACTGGCCCACATCCAAAAGAACAAAAACAACCAGTGTTGGCACGGATATAGGAAGAAAGGGACTCTCCACTACTGGTGGGAATGCCAACTGGTCTAGCCCTTTTGGAAAACAATATGGATGATTCTCAAAAAAATTAGAAATCAGCTCCCATTTGATCCAGCAATACCACTCCTGGGAATATATCCTGGAGAGGCAAAAAGGTATAGTAGAAATGACATCTGCATTTGTATGTTCATTGCAGCACTGTTTACAATAGCAAAAATCTGGAAAAAAACGAACTGCCCAAGAACAGATGACTGGTTGAAGAAACTTTGGTGCATCTACACAATGGACTACTATGTAGCTGTTAGAAAAGATGAAGTCATAAAATTTGCATTATAAGTGTAGGGAAGTATCATGTTAAGTGAATTGAGTCAGAAAGAGAGAGACATAGAAAGATTGTACTCATCTGTGAATATAAAGTAACAGAATGGGAAACTAACACCCAAGAATAGCAAAAGTACTAGGAGTTTTGCTCCACAGCTTGGAAGCTAGCCTCACATGCTGGGGAAAAAGGCAGCTCAGATCCAGAAGGGAACACCAAGTAAAGGATGTAGGGAGGACACATTCGGGTTGAACAATGTGTGCCGAAAGTAGACTATAGACCAAACATGATGGCCACTCAATACCTCTAATGTAAACTATAAGACTTAAAAGGAGAGAGAACAAAAGGGAATGCCCTGCCGCAGAGGTGGGGTTGGGTGGTTGGGGATAGGGTCGGGATGGTGGGAAGGATATTGGGAACGTTGGTGGAGGAGAATGGGCACCGGTGGAGGGATGGGTAAAAGATCATTGTATGATTGAAATGCAAAAATGAAAATTCATAAGTGTGTAACTACTGTACTTCACGGTGATTCACTAATAAAATTTTTTAATTAAAAATAGAAGTTTTTAATTACTATTTCTTTCTTACGGTCTAAATAGCATATGATAGGTGACTTCTAGAGACACATGACCTTTGTTTGATGGTTTGCTTTTCATATAAAATATATACTTGTAGGCCAAAGAGATGACACAGAAAACAAAGTGGTTCCTTTGCACTTATCCAGTCTGGGTTTAACCCCTGGTACCACATATGCTTTCTTGAGTTCCCCAGGTGTGATTTCTGAGCACAGAAACAAGGGTAAGCTCTAAGCACTGTTTGGTGTGACCCCCAAACAAATGAAGAAGAACCAATCAAAAAACAACAAACAATCTTAACAAAAAACAAATGTAGTTTCTATTTGTGCCTATATCTTTTTCTTTGGGAGTTGCTTACTCTGATTCATGTCCTCAAATTCTCTGCTGGAACAGTGAAAAAAAAATCAGATGCATTTGCTTCTTTTCTTAAAGTACTGAAATGAAAGAGGATAAAAAAAAAGAAGAAGAAGATGAAATGTTGATTATATAGTAGTACGAAATGGGAGCAGGAAAAAGGATGATTTTTATGAGCTCATGTTCTTGCAACCCAATTCATCAGTTTGAAATTCAAACACTTGTCAAACAGGACAAGTTCTGCATGGTTATAACTTGGAGACACTATAGCTATTGATTTTTAAATTTAGATTCTTTGTCTTTTTTTATTCCAAGGAAAGCACCAAGTTTAGTAAAATTTACTGCAATTTCAGTAGAAAGAAAATGACACAGTAAATACAAGAAAATAACTCCAAAAAATGCTCCAAAAGTATTTTTCTGAGAATTGTATATAGACACAGGGCAAGCACATGTGTCAGATTTTCCAGTACAGAAATGATTATAATCTGATTTTTTTAAGATAATGCTTCAGACTACATGTTCTCCTTTTTGCCTTAGAAAATCGTATGATGCTTATACAGGTTCATAGACATGCTCAGTTCAGAAATTATTCCAATGTGTTTATGTATTTTTTTCAATGAATGAGTTTATTTCAACACTTATTTAGCAACATGTTCAATCTAAAAAGCCTGCATGTGCAATAGATTTTTATAAGGCTAAATATCAGTAAAAATATAATTCATTGCAGATATAAAAACTCCATTTGAAAATTACTTGAAAATATGCCAAGGGTTATAGTTCTACACTTATGAAGTTGTTAGAAATTGTTTTCATCTTATGATGTGATTCAAGAAATAATTTACACCCTCCCACCACTCCACCTCTATGGCTCTAAGGCAGGCACTTTCCTTCTCTCTCTCTGTCTCTCTCTCTCTCTCTCTCTCTCTCTCTCTCTCTCTCTCTGTCTCTCTCTCTCTGTCTCTCTCTCTCTGTGTCTCTGTCTCTCTCTGTCTCTCTGTCTCTGTCTCTGTCTGTCTGTCTGCCTGTTTCTCTCTCTCTCTCTCTCTCTCTCTCTCTCTCTCTCTCTCTCCCTCCCTCTCTCCCCCTCTCCCTTTCCCTGTCTGTGAAAGAAAAAGGCTATCATTATATGTATTTCAGAGATGTATAAAAACAACAAATTTTTATAGCAACTTCAGGTTCTGCCACTATAACCTCCAGAAAGATAGTCTGTCCTTTATCATAGGAATGTTCCAGCAGTCCTGAAGTGCAAGAAATATTTTACTTAGTCATATATTATGTACTAGTGCAATGAAACTTACATTTTGTTAGTCAGATACTTTCTTTTCTATCTCTCTATATGTTTCCTGAGACCCACAGAGGTGATCCTTGAGTGCAGAACCAGATGTTATCCCAAAGTACTTCTAGGTACCCATACAAAACAAAATACAAGAATCAACTCCATCCTCTTGGATTTATGTCTCTAGTTATATGTTGTTTTGTGTATCAATTTGGTAATGACTGAAAGGTAATAATTTAATTATATATCAATACACATGTTTTTAATTTAATTTTTTTCCTGTACATGGGCACTAAAAATGATGTTTCCAATTATAAGCTTTATTTATACTAATATTGTATTTGCAAGTCATGCAAATGTCACAGATTATGTTATAATTAATGAAGTAAATTGACCTAGTGATTTATTTCTAATTAATTTTATACTGGTAAAAGAAGAATGTGACAAGGTATTCCCACTCTCTTACAAAAATATTGTGCCTTTCATTCTGGGGACCCCACAATTTCTTAGTTTTTCATTCTGGAAAAGGAAAAAAGAAAAAGCTAAATACACACAAAAACTCATAAGCAGTGGAGCTGCAGGCTTCGCTAAAAAAGACCAATATGTAAAAGACTTCATATAGTCCTTGGTCAACAGTCAATGAAGAACAGAAGTCTAATTCACAACGCACGTCTTTATAATTTTCAGTGCAGCAATGATAAAATATCACCACAAAACCTAAATAAAAATCATGCTAATTCAACTCTGGCATAATATTAAAAAAAAAAAACCTCAGTTTAAGGAGAAGATTGGCAGTAGTTATGTTGGAAGGAAAATGGAGCTGCCAAGAATAACTCAGTTAACACTGACATTCTAAGCAAAAGTATTTAAAGTATCCCAGATTTATGTTCACATATGAGGGGATGGTTAAAAATAAAGAGATGTCCAAATAAGGCTCAGAATTTTGATTTACATATAAAAATATAATGGGCTTAAAATTTAAAATTTAATACCATCCATAAAATTCATTCAAAAGCCAAATATGATTGTATAAATTAAATGATGTTCTTTGTAAGTAATATAACTTCCTTACAGTTTTAATCACAAAGTAAAAAGCCATAGAACATTTTCAAGAGAAAATTTAGGATTTATTTTCAGAATGATATTACATGGATGCATTTTACTACTTTTAATAAAATCTAAACTTTGTATAGTTTTCATGATATTTTACAAAAGAATTAAATAAATGTATAAAATCAGAATACGTGCACTAGTCATGTATTTAGATTCCAAAAAAGAGTGAAACAAAACCAAGTACAGAAATGAAGCAAAGTATGAGCAATAAAAGTCACTCCATATAATTTCTGAACAGTGTCATGTTGAGTTCAGTATTAATAATATTTCCCTTAAAACATGAGTCACAGAAAAGACTGAGAAACTTAGAAACTCATTCTTCTTTTAGAAATGAGCAATTAAACGCTTTCCAAATATTAGCTATTGAAAATTTTACACTGTATCTTAAGATTTTAAATTTGTGTCAAATGTTAATTTCTCTTGTGTTCATTTTTCTAAAATTATAAGATAGAAAGTACAACTTTATGTAAAACAGACAGTATAATTTTATGCAAGTTTTAAGGTATATTTCTTTGTGGTAAACTAAAGATACCTGTGATTTTTGTCTTAAATTATAATTTTCTTTGGGATGTACAAAATAAATTTAATAATTCATAAAAATAACATGAAAAATTTTACTACCCAATTTATATATTTTACTGCCCAATTTATATATATATATACATATATATATATATATATATATATACATTTAGGTGAATTATGATGATCCAAAAATTCCTAGAAATTCTTTGCAACAAAAATAAATGCTTGAATCTTTGGGTAGTTAAAATGATGTTCATATATTTTTTTAACTGCACTTGCCTAAAACATGAGGAATCAAAGGAACCATGTAAACTGCATTGTAGCAAGACATTCATCAGTAAATGAGTCACACAGAAAAGGCATAAAATATTCAGTTTTATCTCTTGTCTTCATAGAAAATTAGACGTATCATGAGACTAGTGAATATTTTTAAATGTCATTGCCATGTTCTGTTCTAGTGATCCTTTTTTTTTTTTTTTTTGCTTTTTTTTTGGGTCACACCTGACAATGCTCAGGGATTACTCCTGGCTCTGTACTCAGGAATCACTCCTGGCGGTGCTCAGGGGACCATATGGGATGCTGGGAATCGAACTTGGGTCAACCACGTGCAAGGCAAATGCCCTACCCGCTGTGCTATGGCTCCAGCCCCTGTTCTAGTGATCTTTAAACTGGTTAAAAGAAATGTCCCACTCTAAAGTCAGAGTTTCAGGTTCCATAAATAGTTCTTACAGTCTAAGAATTACCATTTGCAACACATTCCTATTTGATACTAATGCTACCACTCTGGCAAACACAGTTTAAGGTCCACTGCTTTATGAATTCATTTACAATTTCTTTAAATATACTTAAAATATACTTTAAAATACTTAAATATTTTTATTGCGGGCTAGAGAGATAGTTCAGCTAGTAGGATGCTAGTCTTGCATACAGCCCACCCAGGTTTAATCCCAGACATCCCATCCTATTTCCGGAGTGACTCCAAGTGCAGAATCAGGGGTGAGTCCTGAGCAAGGCCAGGCGTGACCCTCCCAAAACATTATTGAGGTAATATTGTTAAGTTGAAAGAAATTATATTGAGCTAAAATGGTTGGCAGCCCACTCCTGACTTTTGTAACCTCGCTTTGTTCTGCTTCTGTAACCATGCTTATGCCCCCAAACTGTATATTACAATGTACTATGCTTGGATCCTGTCACTTACATCCTGACATCTGCCTGTCAATTGGGTTGGAATTCACGTATGTGCCTAACAGATAGGGACCCGCTCACAGAAGGAGTTGCTGAAAACAAGGAGCCCAGATAGTGACTCCATTCCCACGGCCCAGCAGATAGTGACTCCGGCCCAGCAGATGGTGACTCCGGCCCAGCAGATGGTGACTCCGGCCCAGCAGATAGTAACTCCGGACAAACCCCAGGTAGCGACTCCGCCCCTGACGCAGAGCCCAGATAGCGACTCTGGTCCCAGGCGTTACAGATAGTAACTCCTGACGCAGGGCAAGGAGATTGAAAGAATGTCTTCGGACACACGAATTCTAAGAAAGTGGCTCTGGACGAGGCTACGTGACAAACGTGACTGACCCAGTGGGCTCAAGCCCTATAAAAAGGCTGCCCTAGCTAGCACAAATCGCTGCATCTACTAGGGGTGCAGCCCCAGCATGTTGGTTTGAATAAACTTTTGTCTTGCAAGACTGGCCCGTCTCTGCTTCTTGCGACTCCGGACCCAACAATATTGAATTCTAGCATAATCTATGTTCGAATATGGGTTTTTCTCAATCAAGATTTGATATATTTTCTCTAAGTCCACCACCAAAACTCCAATTTTGTTCTGTCATTTAAATAAACCCATACTGCTATATAAATGAATCCTTAATGCAGTTGTCACCATGTATTTGTTTTTTTCTCCCCTTAAACTTATTAGGAAGGCAAACTTTGACATCAGTTGATTTTAATATATATACTCAGCGCTCAAAAATATATCATGACTCAACTTATTACAGCATTAACTCCCTAGATTCCAATTTTATATCACTTTTGTATGATGCATTTTTAAAAGTATATCCATGTGGAAAAATATTACACTTTTGTTTGGTAACAATAACTGTTATATATTTAATGGGTGATGTTTTAACAGATAATTGAATTTCTCCTCGAAATGTTACTCAAACTTAAACACAAATTGCAGGTCTTTATGGAAGGGTACAAATTTGTGAGTTGTGAAATACAGCCTGCCAAGCTTCTGTGGGAGCTATTAAATCACCTTGGTTTTTCCTTTACAGCCTGAATTACCAGCTCATTTATTTCTTCTTCCTTCAATTCAGAGATTTTACCTGTTAAATTGCTCTCCCTTTGACCCTTCCTTGCTTTTCACAATCTAATTGAAATGTGGAGCCAAAACAAAATGGATTCACTAAGAGTGATATATATTTTGAGTTTGCACATTCACTTAAACATATAATGCTTAAACGGTGTGTGTATGAATGTGTGTACATTTTTGTTGTTGTGTATAGGACTCATGTGATAATAATTACATTCTTTAAAATAGCTCTTCCTCAAAAGCATCACTGATATTATTAGAGCTAGCCATTAAGTATTAAATAGTCTCTAGTTATCTACCAAAGTGAAATTGTTAGAAATACAAAATTAAATATTATTGAAATGGCAAAATCCTCACTAGATTTTCATAGCAACTAAAATAGCACTAGGCGTCTCACATAATATCTGCAGCACCAGAAATTAATGAGATTCTGGACAGAGTAAAACTGGCATTCAAAGTAAAGTTGTAAAATTAAGAGAGAATTTCTAAGTATTCTTGTGATTATTATAATGTCTTTGGAACTTATTCAAGATGCATTATTCTTAATGAACATCTTTTAAAACTCAGGATAGTCATAAATATGACTCATTGACATAATTTATTTTGCATGTGAGATATCCTGGGTTTGAGACCTATCACTGCAAAATAAAATTAAAACAAAAAAAAGTGAAATAAAATGCAGTATAACTGTGTTTTATAGAATGCTCAAATAACATCCTTTTCTTATTAAGGTATAAAAAAAATCTCAGCTGGAATTAGAATTTTCCAACATAACCAACTTGCTATGTTGGGGTCTTCTCCTGGACTGTGTTCAGATCGCTCACTCGTCCAGCAAGGGGACGCCACTCAGGGTCCTGAGGACAGGACCAAGCTTCCTTCCTGCAGAGAGAGGGGTCCGAGGGAAAAGAGCAAACCTATGGCCAACACCTCCACAACAACCGAGAAATTAACACATGAGCATGGTGGAGGTCCCGTCAAGAGGTTCTGATTTATTGAGCATACAACAAGGCTTATATAGGTCGGCAGTCACATAGTCACAGTGATAAGAACAAACATGACTTTCATCTCAGTTCTATAGATGGGTGTTGCGTGAATATTCGTGCGGTCTGAGGTGCTGAGACAAGGAATGGAGAAGAAATTTGTTCTTGGAGGGTCTAGGTTCTCTCTGACTCTTAGACAAAGGTAGAGAGCCCTGTGATCTGCTTTTATTGATCATGATACCTCTAAAGGGCATAATACAGTGACGTCACCAAAGGCATCAAAAGAAGTTACAGGAAGAACATTGAGGCAGTAGAAATGCATTATTTCCTTGCATCTGCAGGACAGTAATCTTGGCCTCAGGAAAGAAGATACAAAACCAAAACTACAACCTTTCTTGGGCTAAAAGCACTTGGATTTACATCCCAAAGACAAAATGGGCCAGGCACCTGAAATCTACATCCCAAAGACTAGGCTGGTCCAGAGATTACAATTTACAATATCAAAGGTCAGGCCTGGCTAACACCTGAGATCTGCATGTCAAAGACCAGCAAGGCTTCTGTGAGAGAAGGAAAACTGCTCCTTTCAATATACTGAAATTATTTTCTGAAGGCAGCTTGAAGGGGGAAAATGTTCCTGTCTGTAGTACATTGTATGTGGGCTCACCCTGATAGCTCAGTCCATCCCCAACAGATGGGTTACATTGTTTCATTATAGTTCTATGGGTAGGGTTATATTTTTCCTCTGATCATAATGGATAGACTGTCACCTGCACATCTGCCCAACACATTCTGTCCCAGAGTCCTGTCCCATGGCAGCATTGACCTGTGATCATAGATATACACTGTAACAGGTTCTCAATGCTCTGGAAACATCTTCCAGGGCATAGCCCAAGGCACTTCTGACCAAAAGGGGCTTTTCTCAGAATATTTCTCAGAAATATTGTTACTGAATGACTGGATCTGTAGCACAGCAGGTAGGGCTTTTGTCTTGCACACAGCCAACCAGGATTCCATTCCTCTGCCCCTCTGGAAGAGGCTGGCAAGCTACCTGTGGGGCATTCGATATGCCAAAAACAGTAACAACAAATCTCACGATGGAGATGTTGCTGGTGCCTGCTAGAAAGTTCTGTTGCTGCCATTAACATTAAAATCTACTCTTCAGTATCTGAAGTGATGCTCACTAGACCATGAAAATCTCAAGAAACATCAGTATTTATCATTCTGATATTTTGCTCAAGTGGACACCAGTAACGTCTCCATTATGAGACTTGTTGGTACTGTTTTCGGCATATAAAATATGCCATTGGTAGCTTGCCAGGCTCTGCTGTATGGGTGGGATACTCTCTGTAGCTTGCCAGGCTCTCCAAGAGAGAGAGGAATCGAACCCAGGTCAGCCACATGCAAGGCAAACCCACTGTGTATCGCTCCAGTCCTGATATATATCTATATATTTATAGATATATGATATATAGACATTCAAATATAGATATATTATAGATATATATTCAAATTTTATGTTATAGTTTTCCCCAACTTAATTTTTTAATTACCCATTTTAAATAAAAGGTAATTATTGCAGCTCAACTATACGATTGCTCAAACATTATGGATATTATTTTATGGATATAATATTATATTATGGATATGGATATATTATGGATATTATTTATATGGATATAATATTATTTTGAGAATGAATTTATTTATAAATAAATGATTGTTATATAGCCAAATTCTATACGACAAAGATGATCACTACAACTTATAAAGTAGTTCTTGTCTCAGCTGATAATCCATGAATAGGAGAGCCTCTGTTCTCAATCAATCAATTATCAATCAATACTCAGCTCTTCTACCTTGTATTTTATATTATCCATATTCGTAGATTTGTGGGGAGGGACAAAATCTCCCTTATGCTCTTGTTATATTAAAGCATGCAGAGAAGTCCTCTCTGTTCTAGAAATGTGCATTTTTACCAGTGGAGTAAATCTATCTTTTGAAACCAAATTTTTAGTGTACATTTAATATTAGGTCACCGACACATATGATATGCATTAATTAGTGATATATTGCCTTTCGACTGGTAGATAATCAACAAAGTTAGTCATAAGATTTATGTTGACAATAAGTAACCTCCTAGATTGATATTTGTTTTGAATTTTTAATCTTTGTCTTTGCAGAAATAAGCATAATGATTTTAGGTAAACAGGTTTCTCTAAAATTTTAAATAAGTGCCCTTTATCAGAAAGAATATTCTACTCCAGTACTATTAAGTGTTTTGCAATTTCTCTCACTGAAATAATGGTGATTTTTAAAGTTTGTATATTTTATACTTTTGGTTTAAATTATATTGCTTACTTGTGATGTTAGGGTCAGCAGATCTCTGCCCGGGGGAGGCTCGGAGAGATAAAAGAACAAAACCAAGACAACTCTTTCTGCAAATGCATGGGGTTTATTTAAGCCAATATAGCTATATTGGGACCTTCAATTGTGCCTCAATAGCGTGGCATAACCGAAGGCCCCGAACTCAAAAAGCTAGCTGTTTTTATACCCTTTTGGGGGGAGAAATGAAAATCTCACATGTCAAAGGGAATCACATCTATATATCAAAGGGGATCACACATAGGTCACTTAATTTGCATATCTAAACATTTGTTGACAAATGAAAATCTCACATATCAAAGGGAATCACATCTATATATCAAAGGGGATCACACATAGGTCACTTAATTTGCATATCTAAACATTTGTTGACTGTTAACTATTTCCCTGCAAATGTTTGCCTATAGTTCCTAGGGCAGTTTGTTGGCCCATTTGGTGACAGAGTCCTGCCCAAAGGTAGGTCCTGAAGACATCTTTCAAAGCACTCAAGTAGTTACAAAGGGCAACTTCAGCGGTTAACCCTTAACCTGCCCTTCAGTTCTTGACTCTTAACTTGCCCTCCTCTTCAGTGAAGGCAGTGGCTAAATATACTGAACGTTTCAGAGAGGTAAAGGGATTATAAATATAAATCTCCTTCCTTTTACTCATTCCTAGTTTTCCAGAGTATGTTCTTAATGCTAACAAGTTTCATTTTTGGTATATGTATTCATTGAGAGTCACAATTTGCAAATTGAAGAAACTTGAAAAATTTTAAATGGATATTCTGTTCAGTCAAGAAAATTGAATATATTTTACTACAGAACTTACAAACATAGTTAGAAATCTGAAGTCTACTGATAATAAATATCCTATCGCAATACTAAAGTTATTATTTTATTTTTTGTTTTATTTTTATTATTTTATTTTTTGATACAGAAGAGTATCAAGAATGTTAATATTTTTTGAGAGCTTTGGTGCAAATATTCTAAGTTTACAATCACCTTTAACATATGACTTAAAATTATTCCAATACTAAATTTGTTACTGATTTGTAATGATTATATCTACATGTATTTAGACATAGGCTTTTTAGGAGTCTTTCATACCGACTGTGAAATCACCACCTCATTATGAAATAAGGCTGATACAGAAAGCTGTTTCTGAGTCCATTTGCTCTGTTTTAATTTAGAAAATTTTAATCAATGAATTTTCTGAGTGGTGAATTTCATTCTGTATATCTGATTCTAAATTAACTTACATTTCAGGAAGAAGTAAATTGCCCAGGAGAAATGTGAACTGATAAGCAAGAATAAAAAGTTATATACTTCAAAAGAGAAGACAGATGACATATATGATGGTGGTCTCCACATTTCTATTACCTTATGAGAACTTAACCATCATGATGTTCTGATAGCAATTTATGCAAGTAGAAGATTCATAATTTTATATTTACCAAGCCTCTTGATAGCTTTTCTGACATTGACACTTTCTCATAGATTTATTGACTTTGTGTCTTAGTAATATATGTGTATTTATATAAATGCATGTTATTTAGAAGGCTATTTATATAAATTATGATGTTTTGTCATTTCTGAATCTGTAATTTTAAGCCAATTTTCTCAAACATGATTAATTTTTCTTTTTTAGACTGTTATGCTTTGTTCATTTTGTTTTGGGACACACCTGGCAGTGCTCATGACTTACTCTGATTCTGCACTCAGAGATCACTCCTGACCAGTTCAGGGGAAAATATGGGGTGGGGGGTGGGGGGTGGAGGGATAGAGATCCAACCCAGGTCTGCCGCATGCTATATAGTATACCCAGTATGCTATTCCTCCAGCTCCTACAACTGCTATACATTAATTATATTTATGTAACTGGCTTTACATTTCATTGAAATTAGTTTAATTCGCTTATTTACAGCTCCATTTTTTTGTTGATTTTAATTTCTTTTGGGACCACATTTGGCTATGTTTATGGCTTGTTCCTGTCTCTGCACTCAGAAATAAGTCCTGGGGGTGCTCAGGTGAAACCTAGGTGGGCTACTTGCAGAGTAAGCACCCAGCTCACTGTACATCACTCCAACTCAAACACTCCATCTTTTATGTAGAAGGGATCATTGAAAAAAATCACTGTATTACTGTCATCCCGTTGTTCATCGATTTGCTCGAGCAGGTGCCAGTAATGTCTCCATTCCTCCCTGTCATGAGCTAGTATAGCTCAATGGCATTTCTGGATCAGGGGAATGAGGATCATCGTTGTTACTGTTTTTGGCATATCCAGTATGCCATGAGTAGCATGCCAGGCTCTGCAGGATACTCTTGGTAGCTTGGCAGGCTCTCTGAGAGAGATGGAAGCTTTTGGGGTGGCCTCTAATCACCTTTACAGGTGTTCTCAGTCTACCAAATGTAAGGTTTTGGTCGACTGGCATGTTGTAATGATCCACACATTGACAAACACGCACCTGTCTGCATCTCTGGGCAGCACCTGGGACATCTGTGGTCTCAGGTTTATCGCTTTGAGGTTGATGGAGTGCACCCGACAGTTGTTGGGCAGCTGGCAGAGCAGGACTCTATAGCAGAGAGGGTCTGTGCCAGGTAGAACTGTACCGAGTCCCAGGTCACCCAATGGTTGGTTGACAACACCCCACAGTGAATGAGCCACTGTGCACACTGCCGCCATGGTTCTATGTCCAATGGCGCTGTGACTCAGGCCAACCTGGGTGGAGGGCGACACTGCAGCTGTCACAGTGATTTCTCCATGCCCTACTGATGCCATTCTGTCTGAGTCTTGCAAAATGGTGACGATGTCCATCAAGGATCACACATAGAGTTCCATCAGGGATCATGCTTAGAGTCCCATGCCTGGCGTGCTGGGCTGCACATTATCTAAGGCATTATGGTGAGCTGGGTTTGGGAGAGCACAAGGGGTTAAGGTGACATTGGAGCCATCTTGCCTCCAATCAGATATGGTGTGATAATTATGGAAAATAGTTAGGAAGTGTCTTATGATGTGTTGCGTGGCTGTGAAACTGGCCACACAGTTTAGGAATATGTTCACTCTTATGTGAAGCTCAGCCTGAGCATGTGGAAAGCAGCCTGGAGCATGGTGGCAGTTGGGTTATGGAGGTCGGCTGCTGGGGTTGGGTCTCTAGGGGCAGGGGGGTGAGAGCCCTTCTGGGGCACCCCGAGTGAAGACAGCCTGGCACGGAGTCCGGTGGCATGGTTGTGTGGGTCTCATTCCCTTCCAGGAGAAGCAGATTTTAGTAATGTCTAACCAAAAAGTTATTAATGCAATGTTACTTCTATTTAAAAAGTCTTGCTAGTAATCAAAAATCATAACAAAATCTATATACTTTTTGTAAATTTTGATGTCTCTATTGCTACATTCTTCTAATTTTATGTAAATTTAAATGTCAATTTATTTTATTCACCATTTAAAAAAAAATTTTGAAAATTAAAAAATGTTTTTTTTTAAATCCTGATATACATTAGAATTAGACCACTTCAATAATAAAAAATCTTTCTGTGTTCTGCTTCACTGAAGCTTGTTCCATTAGGAACTATGGAGAATAAATACCCAGGAATTATCCTCAACCAGTAGAAGCCTAAACCCAATCTGCAGAGGGCAACATTGGTGTATATTCTCCACATTGCTTTGGTGAAACAGTTGGCAGAAATCAGTTGTCACAATCCATAGAAGGCATTAGCTCCAAGAACCATATTTTTGACTTATTTTTTGAGGTTAGGCACTGCTAACACAGTATTTACAATACTGCTAACACACAAGTTTCAGAAACACAATGTTCCAACCATGTACACAACCAGAGTTTCAGCATCTGGCCATCAGTGCCTCAAGGTACATTCTGATTCCCAAGAAGTATCCTAAATTTATTCCTTATCCCCACCCACCTCTTAGCTTTATGAAATTCAGTTCTGTAGATTGAGACTTGGGATGTGTTACCCTTGAACACTTCTTTATTCCGTCCTATGTTTCTTTATTTGCACATATGGGAGATTCACTCTGTACCTCAACCTTCTTACATATATTTTTGTTGTTTTTAATTTTCCTTTACCAATCACATATAACTTCTTATCTCCAGATTCCTTTTATCACTTTTTAATGAACCATTTTCATAGCTGTTTTGTCATCAACTTTAAAGGAATCAAGAATATGTATGACAGACATTACTGTATGTGATTTAAGAATTTATATTGGGTTGAGGATAGTAGAGACTTTAATATAATGTGTGAAATATTGTATACCATATCCATTCTTTACATACCTTGCCATCAAATTAACTGTACATGACAATGATCAAGTGAAAGTCTTCCATTACGGTAGACTAATATGTCCCGTTTATGTTATTGAAGCTCTTTATGTAATTATCCAGTATAATGGAATTAATGCAAAAGTTGGAATTACTTAAATATAATTAGCTGTTATTGGCCTTTTACATTTCATAGCTTGCCTCAGAGCATACCTCTTTCTTTGGTTAGACCATAAATATCATATATGAAACTAACATAACCTTACTGTAAGTTGAGAACCTGTATGTACTGCAATCCAGTGTAGATTTCAGCAAAGCTGAAAGTATATGCCTGCATATATACATATTTGTGTACCTGAAAATGTTTAGGTTAACCTTTTTGTCCAGCAATATTTTTCTAGTAGAAATGTTCTATTATTATCATTTATAATTTATATGAGATATTCTAATATATGTTAATTTTCCATCCAAAGGTATATCTCAATGTGGCTTTAATTGTCTCTCCATATGTACTGTGCTGATAGATAAAGCTCCATTGTTCTTAGTCATATCAGTTTCAGTTTTGAAAAGTTTAGTTTCTTGAAGTTTTCAATTAGCTATCTTTGAAGGAAGTAATTTGTATTCCATGTATTCTTTCATGTTATTGTATTACAATAAATTGCCCTAAAGTATTATCTCTCCATTAATTTCATCAATATATTTCAGTAATGAGAAATCATCTTGATTTAACAAATATTGTGACTGTATGTAATTTAATTTCATGGTTAGGGAATCTTGTGTAAGAGTTTGATTTTGTCATCAGGGTATACTTATATAATCTTTTTTATAGATTTTATTATTTATTTTTATAAGAAAAGAAATTTTTGTTATGTAGCAATCCATGAACTTTCATTATTAAATATAAATTTTAGAATCGTTTTTTCAGGACCATTGGAAAATCTGCTTGACTTTTGAATAAAATGCATTAGAAATTAACAATTTTTTGTACAATTATGCATCCTTATGACATTAATCTCCATCTAACATCATCATTATATCAGTGTGATTTTATCACTTACTGATAACTTTTAATGGGGATTCTAAGTGCCAGTCAGTTCTCCTTTTGATTCCTCCTACGTTTATGGATTCATAACAGGTGCTGGTCTCTCGCTGTGTTATGCCCCAACATATTTTGCTCATATAATTTCTGTTTAATTCGTGGGGGGCGTATTATGTCCCATGCAGGTCTTACTCTTTGCTCTGTATACTGGAATTACTTCTAGTAGGGGACCAAATGCAGTGCCTAGGATTGAACTGGAATCTGCTGCATTCAAGATAAGTGCCTTGCATCCTGTGCTATGTCTCTGGTCCCTAATTTCTGTTCCTTACATACTTTTCATTTTATACCTTCTTCTTTCAAGGAAAATTTTACCTTTATATATAACTATATAAAATTTTTCTGCTAATAATCATTGGCAAGCATATTCTGATATTGCTACTGAACATTTAAGTATTCCAAAGAGTGCAAATAATAACTAAGTTTATATTTTTTATAAATAATATAAGAATAATGCATACCAAATTTCCTAGAATTAATTTCATTTTATATCTTTTATTCCCAATTCTTTTAAAACTTACATAGATATTGAAGCTTACAAAGTAAAATTTTTTAAAAAGCCAGAAAATTGCTTATTATGTATCAGACAATTGGAATAATATATATACATAAATACATATATATGTTCTATTTAATTATGTAAATATGACATATATAGAAGATAACAAGTCTATCAAATTCTCACTGCTCAGCCACTAATCCATTAAATTTAAATATATTAATTAAACCATTATAACAATTTTATGTGGTATTTAGCATTTACAATCCAATTTATAAAAACAGAGAGAAAAAAAGTTAACCATATCAGTCAAGTCACATAACTAGAAACTGGAGAAGCGAACATTCAAACTCATTGACACTAAATGTAAAATGCTGAAGAAGGCTCTTAGAGGTGTACAATAAAAAATTTTAGAAGTGTTATTAATTTGTATATACATCCAAAATACAATAAAAGTGATAGACAGTACAGTACTTAAAGCCTTGCATACAGTCGACTCAAATTTGATCTTCTAAACTGCATGTGGCCCTCTAAGCATATGATTTGCTAAGCATAAACTTAACTTTTTTCTCCCACTTGAAAAACCCACATAATGGCTCAGTCATTTTGTTTCTCTCTGTTCTGAAGTATGAAAATATGAGGAAAAATAATAGTATTAAAATTATTTGAAATTTAATAAATTGTTGAGCTATTTTCAGATATGCTTTGAAGTAAAGGTATGCCAGGTTTAACTTATTGCTAAAAAGTCATCACTAAACTATTCTTTGAAGTTACAGTGGTTTGTAAAATAGAAAATTTACTTTGACAGGATATAAAAAGAAATTTTTTAATACATAGAAAATTGCAAAACCTCGAAGTACTCTCAAATTAAATTGCTTTTTTAACTTAGAAACTAAAAGTATATCTATTCTATTTTTATATTCATTTTATATCTGAAAGCTGGAAAAATCACTCAGAAAAAAATGTATAATAAAAAGCATAACCTTGTGTTATTTTACTAAGTGATGTATCTAGATACAACAAAAGGGGGAAAAATGTATTGCTAGCAATATTAGCATTCATACAAGGTTTTAGGGAGTGGTGAGAAGACTTAGCTGGCCAGGTACAAGACTTGCTTATGGGAATCCCAGGATCAGACCAGGCACTGCACAATCCCCAGAACACAACCAGACAAGACTCTGATGGCAGAATTGGGAGTCATCTCAGAGCACTATTGGATGTGACCTAAAAGCATGAAATAAATAAAAACAAAACCAATGTTTTAGCTATTATTAATAATGATAATAGCACACTCACATCTTGAAATGTTGTGAAACACTGGGTTGTCCTCGCTCCTCCCACAGGGAACTTAAGGTTTATTGAGCCAGTCCCACAACAGTGCAACTGAGGCACACCCAATTCCATCAAGCACTAATAATCCTTATTGCTATAGTCTTTCCTTTATGTCATTTACATGGTTCATTTAGCAATATCCTTTTTGTATAGACATAAGAAAACAGTTGATGCAATGCTATGTAACGTGGGAGTTAATTTACTCCAAAGTGATATTTACTCCTGATTTCATCCATATTTACTTGACTTTAGCCTCAGTTGCCTTGTTCATAGTACTCCATGAGCAGGGTCCCGACGAGGTACTGGATGGACTCTGGGCAAGCTGTGAGTACCCTGACATCGAAATGGGCCAGGCCAAGTACCATAATACTTAACTCTAAGTTAAGTGCATGGTCATTGACAAACTCTGTCATGAGCCCAAAAGAAACAACTGAGTAAGGACGCTACTGAGGTTAGGAACTACAAACCTGGCCTGAGGACTATGGTCTGGAATATATAGTGAGATGTCCCCAGGAAGAGCCAACCTTTAAGCTTAATATATCTCTTACTGTGTTCATACAAAATGATATTGCTAGAAATATCATCACTGTATCACTGTATATCACTCTCATCCCGCTGATCATCAATTTTCTTGAGTGAGCACCAGTAACGTCTCCATTCATCCTAGTTCTGAGATTTTAGCAGCCTCTCTTTACTCATTTTTTTCAGCGGTGACACATTGGAAGCTCTTTCAGGTTAAGGTGAAGGAGATCTATCATTGTTACTGTATTTGGTATCTTAATTACGCCATGGAGATACCTTGCCAGGTTCTCTGAGAGGGAGAACTAGCCTATAAGAGGTCATGCGGCCTCCAGTGGAATAACCTCTGGATCTTGGCCATTGATAAGATTGTACAGTTTGTGGGTGTGGCTGCCAAGCTACTGGAAAATGGGGGTTCTGGGTGGAGGAGGCCCAGTCCAAATCTGAGCAGCCTTGGAGATCTCAGCCCTGACTCCCACACACCTGAGTTCCTCTGCCGGTTCCTTCATTCGTGAGGCTCGTCCAAGCATGTGGAGAGGGGCCTTGGGCATGGCTGTGCCTGGGTTCCAGAGGTCTTCGGCTCAGGGTGGGGGAGGGAAACTCAGACATTCTGCTCCTAGGGGCCCCAGTGAAGACAGCCAAGTACAGGGGCAAGAGACTGCTTTGCCCCCCCTCTCTCTCTCTTATAGAGAAATATCATAATAAGCAAATTTACTATGACTGTTTAAATGGATTATTAGCTGAGGAAAGGAGAAAGCAATTCACACTGGATGAAATCTGCTTTCCTAGTAATCTGGAGTCTGAATCCTCAGATGAGATCTTGTCCTTGAGTTCATCTCCTGAACGAGAGGCTTTACATCTCTTTGTTGTAATGAAAATGTTCCACCCCACCTTTGTATCCCCACCCTTCATGATTTCCATATAACTATGCTGTAATGGGTAAGAGGGGAAGAGATGCTGAGGAGAAAGTGAAGATTAGAGATTGGAAGGAGATGTTGAAGACCTTGGGGACTAGATGCTGAGAACTAGATGTTGGAGTGGCTGAAGACTAGATGCTGAAGACCAGAAGGTCGATGAATAGACATTGAAGACTAGAGGAGAAATGAGACTATATGACTGAAAGGAAAACCAGATGACAATGATGATTGGAAGTAGAAGACCATGAGACTACAACGAGATGAGGAAGAAGACATAACGAAGTAGAGGACTTTGAGGTCTACAAGGAGACTAGGATGATGGAACAAGGATGATGAGACTAGGATGATGACTAGGACAACAACCAAAGAGATGACTACAACTGTGTTGTAAGGGAGAGATAGAACTACGCTGGGGAAGAGAGAGAAATAAACCGACTACCGACCAGCCTTGGGCCTGTTTCCTGTTCCTCCATTCCTCAGTTTCCCTGGTCCTTTGCCTGTCATCCACTGCTGCTGTTGTCTGGCCTGGAGAGGTGGCTCTTGGCCACTGAAACCTAGAGTAGCCTACACAGGCCACTGAATGTGTTTTCTTTTTGGAAACTTACAGTAAATCATCTTTTTTATTTGAACAAAAAGTTCTTAAGTCCATGAGTTATATTTAGAATTTCTGGCTGTTTTTTAGCTTTAGTGAAATTTATCTTCATGTAATTTTATATAATTTTACAAATATTTTACTCTAAAATAGTCAATATATTCTCAAAAAATAAAAGAGCCTCTCACCTCTTCTATTACTGTTAAATATTAATAATTATGCTGTGGCTTATTTATTCCTTCTTTGCTTATATTATCTACTACTTACATAATAAAAAGTATACAAGTTTTTTAACACAAATTTGAGTTTAAAATTTTATGAAGTATAACTTGCATACAATAATATGTACAAAAAATAAGCTTGTCTAGATAAAAACTTGAGGCACCTTTGGTTTTTTCTTTTCTAAATTCTGGTTTACATCCTTATCCTACACCAGATGTCCCTGTTTCACTATAATTTACAGATTCTAAGCAGCAGAAATCACAAACAATCCTGATGCTTCTAGCCCTCAGCCAATATTCTGCTTATTCTCATAGGGATACTAATATGTCATTTAGCTTTGTATTTGCCTGTTCTCTGTCACATTCTTGTAAGAATATTGAACCAAAACAGACAACCACCAGAATTTAGTAGTAGCAAAGAAAACTGGAAACAGACACAAAATGCCAAAATATGAGATAATTAATCCCCAAATGAAAGGCCATTTATAATTTGAAAAACAAAATTGACATTACCACAATTAATAATCAGACTTCATACACAGAATCTATTTTCTTGACTAAAGATAGCTTACCTTGATTATGTGACTATGTGCTACTAAAGGCAATGCTGTTAGCCTAAAAGCATGGAGCATGCTAATGTGAAATGTTGCCTGAGGTTTAGGAAAGATAACACTTGATTATTAACAGGCCACCCTATAAAATCAATTACTTCTGACCTAAATAATTTTAAAGCTTTATGAATAATGTAAGCAAATGACTATATTATACCAGAATATTTGTATTAACCTCAGGAATGATTTTATCATTTTAACCTTATGTCTCCATTAAAGGGCATTTTTCATAGCCCGATAAACTGATAGAATGTGCATAAAATTTTATTATCTTTAAAGCACTTGGCTTTTCTAATATCTGAGTAATACTATACAAGAGATAATATTAAAAAGTATAATTAACTCACACTTTAATATGCTTTCAAAGAGTTTAACAAAACTCATAATAAACATAAAAAATACTGATCTCACATCATATGTAAAAAATGTAACCTGTCACAGCATACCTTGTCAACAGTAAAATGAAAAAAAAAAGAGAGATTAAAAAGTGCAATTTATTTTTAAAAAGTGTTTACCATAATGGTGGCTAATTAACCTGAAAAGAAAATTATTTAAGTAATTTTAAATAATTAAAAATTATTTGAATTATCAGGATTTTAAAAATATATAAAATTCTTTCAGAGTAAAGTCTAAAAGTCACTGGTATGCTCTTGTTATGAAACTCCTAGTTTTCAACCAAGTACAAATATCCCTTGGTCACTGTTTATAGGATCGTTCTCTTCCACAATGTCTCTGTTAGGTAACCTAAGTTCTTAACTAACCTAAGTTAGGTCAACTAAGTCAATATTTAAGGATTTGTTTTCACTGAATGTTAACTTTTCCTTTGCATTATTTATATATATACAACAAAGAGCTGAGATAAACCAGTGTTTGTCTTTTGCCCTTGGAACTTTCCAAGCATGATACTCTCCAGATCCATCCATGTTGTTGCAAAGAAGCAATGCTTCTTATTTTCTTTAAAAATTAGTATTAGAATTAATTTATTTAAAATCTGACTGGAGTTCAGAAGAGGACATATAATTCTTGTATACCAAAGATCACAGAAATTAATCACATCCCTACATAAGGATTCTAGAGTCTATGAAAGAAGACTGTTTGTTGATTGACCAATTGGCAAATCAAGAAATCAATGCCTTTTGGGACTGGAGCAAAAGCACAGCTGGTAAGGTATTTGCATTGTATGCGGCTGACCTGGGTTCAATTCCCAGCATTCCGTATGGTCTCCGAGCACTACCAGGAGTTATTCCTGAGTGCATGAGCCAGGAGTAACCCCTGTGCAATGCTGGGTGTGACTCAAAAAGAAAAAAAAAATCAATGCTTTTTTTTCTATAATCAAACATAGTTTTATTCTAGCTTGTTCCTACGAAAATACCCATTGGTTAACAATACTTCTCCATTTTAACCTGTTAACCATTCTTATCCTCAAAAATATTATATTCTTTTTAAAGTCAGAAACAAAGAGTATATTAGAAAACAATAGCATATTGCTACAATGGATGACTTAAGCAGAATGAAACACAACAAAAATGGTCCCTGTTTAACTCAAAGGCTCTCAGTGAAAAACATTCAAAAGATAAATTATTGCTAATCCAGGGAAAATGTGCAGAAAATAGGACATACTAGATAAAGAAACAGCATATGCAAATACTTTAGTAACTGTGGAAAATAAAGATTAAATAAGAAGTTGAAGTAATGGGCAAGGAAAGAAAATTTAAAAAGTAAAAACTAGAGGAGAATCCAAACATATTGATAAGAACAAAAGGACCATAAAAAGTCCAGGCTTTTCCTGTGACAACACACAGATTAACTTTTATGTATGCAGAGAACTCTAGGCCATGACCATTTGATGAACTGTCTCTAACCTTCCCCCAAAGCCATTTTCATTTTTTTTCTCTCTGGAGAAGTCCATGTTCTCTTTTGAACCTGTACCTTTCACTGCCTTTCTCTCCCTTCACATTTATGTAAGGAAATTTATTTTACTAAAGCTCTAAGTTTCATTAAAATAAACAAATGAAAGATAACTTTATGACCAGATTATTATTTATTTCAGTAAGAAGTGTTGGTGGTAATGACAATAAAAAGAAACACTTATAAGCATGTAATCATACCTGATATGACACAAAGAAGAAACTCTGGCATGCAGATAGTCAAGACTAATTTTTTCAATAATAAGAGCTGCCTACATCCAAAATAGACCCAACTTTGGTTGAATTTAAAAATAATTACTGTACAAACTAGGATTGGAGCTATACAATAGCAGGTAAGGCGTTTGCCTTGCATGTGGCTGACTCAGGTTTGATTCCTCTGTCCCTCTTGGAGAGCCTGGCAAGCTACCGAGAGTATGCTGCCTGCATGGCAGATCCAGGCAAGCTACCTGTGGCGTATTCGATATGCCAAAAATAGTAGCAACAAGTAACAATGGAGACTTTACTGGTGCCCACTCCAGCAAATCTATGAACAACGGGATGACAGTGCTATGACAGTGCGACAGTGCTATTGTACAAACTCAAGCAACTTTTGACACTGGAAACTGATGGAATAGAAAGTAAAAACTGACTCTGAAACTTTAAAGTGAAAAAAAAAGTCACCATCAATATGAAGGTACACCAAACAAGTGTCTCATCAATAATATTTATTACAAGAATAAAAGAATGGTACAGGCATAACATTTTATGCAAGTGGAGGAATGGTAACAGAAAAACTAGAAAAATAAGCATGAATCAGAACGTATTTTTCCAAGGCACAGATGTTAGATAACATCTTTAAAGTAATATGAAAGTTTTCAGCTTTAAAATAAAGATTATGTATGATGCACTTGCCTTAAAAGCATCTACTGCAAGCAATGTGGAAGACTTACAGGAAGCACTGAGGTCACGCTTTGGGGCTGTATCTTGATCTGTGCAATTGAGGTAAATCACTCAACATTGATAAATCCTAGAGATGGTAGGAAAGTAACTGATTATATTATAGCTGAACTGTTAGACTATATCAGCTCAGTGTGCCCCTCTGCCCTAAGCCCCCATGTGTTCACTGCCACTGATATTTACGTGAGAACCTTTGATTTTCAATTTCCATTTTAAAAGGAAAAAGAAATTCAGTTGACCTTTAAGTCAAAAGGAAAAATGATAACAGTAGAGTGAATAGCATGATGTTAGTGTCTTCGAATTGGTGGCTTTAGATGTGCCTTCCTTGAGATCTAGATTAATAAGAAACAGGGTGAAATCACTATGTGATCAGCTTCTACCCAACTCAGGATCCTGAAGAATGATGTCAAACTACAGGACTATTTTAGCCATGAAAACGGTTCTTCAATACTTCCAAGTAGCAGTAAATAAGAAGTGGAGTCAAACCTGAATATAATGAGTAATTGATGATTATATTCATGTTAGGCTTGACATGTTTATGAAGCAGAATATCTTTATCCAACAATGAAACAATTTTACTATTAATTCATGTAGTACTTATAATACAAAAGCCATGTTTCCTTTGTACTTTACTCTCTAATTCTGTTTATAAAATAAAGAAATCACCCTTATTTTTTTCTTTTTTAGAATTGTTTTACATTTATCAAAATAAATGTTTTATTGTTACTTCATGGCTTATTCAGTTTAGACTTATTAAATTAAAATTCCTGCAAGAAGAATTTTCAATTCCTTTTCACTGCCCTCTTCTGCCTTATTCTGATAAATTTACTTTGATGGATGAATCATTGATATTTATGGGTTTTGTCATTTAAATATATTATTTACATTAAAGCTAAGCATTTTTCTATAATTATGTTTTCCATTTGTTGCATTAACTTTTTCTAAAATTAATCAGCTTATATTTCTCATGGGAGCTCTGCTCGGGGTGGGGGGAAGGTGGGGGAAGCTGGAACTCACCCCCTCCAAGGGCCCCAGAGAAGACAGCCAGGCATGCAGGCAAGAGACTCTCCAGCTTCTCCTGTCCCGTGCAGATCTCCAGCAAACAAAGACCTCCAGAGCCTAGCCACAGCCATGCTCAAGGCCCCTCTACACACGTTCAGAAGAGCCTCATGCATGAAGATACCAGCAGAGGAACCCAGGTATGTGGGACCCAGGGCTGAGACCTCCAAGCCTGCTCAGATCAGGACTGGGCCTCTTCCGCCCAGATTTTTCATTTTCCAGTAGCTAGGCGGTCACACCCAGGGACTGCCTCTGACTCCATGTAATCCTACCAACAGCCAACATGCAGAGACTTAAAACCAAGCTCCTGAAAGCACGTAGCCGCTTTGTGGCTGTGCTACATCTTATAGCCTACTTCTCCCTCTGGGAGAACCTGGCAAGCTACCAAGTTTCCTGCCCACATGGGAGAGCCTCACAAATTCCCCATGGTGTATTCATATGCCAAAACCAGTAACAATGCTGGGTCTCATTCCCCTGACCCTGGAAGAGCCTCCAGTGTGACATTGTTGGGAAGGATGAGTAAAGAGAGGCTTCTAAAATCTCAGGGCTTGGAGAATGGAGACATTACTGAGACCGCTCGAGAAATTCGACAATCAATGGGGTTATGATGATGATGATATTTCTTATGTGTGTGGACTGGAGCAATAGCGCAGTGGGTAGGGCATCCTTACACGCAGTGGAACCAGGTTCATTCCTCCATCCCTCTTGAAGAGCTTGGCAAGCTACCGAGAGTATCCTGCCCACACGGCAGAGCTTGTCAAGCTTCCCATGGCGTATTTAATATATCAAAATCATTAACAGCAAATATTACAATGGAGACATTACTGACGCCCACTTGAGCAAATCAATGAACAATGGGACGACATTGCGATAGTGCTACAGTGCTATGCTTCTTATAAGTTTTCTAGCTGCTCAACCATAATTATTTTAAATGCTCTATCAAATCATGCAACACATTGACCCTTCTCTTTTACAGTTCTTTGTGTGAATGCAATAATGGTTTTTGTGTAAAATCATATATTATGCCTGAAACAAGAAATCACTACAATTAAGTATGCTCCTGCCATCTAGAAATATCACCGAGTCTTCAAGTGTTTTATAAAAACCCCCGTTTGTACTCTAAGGGAGGTAGGCAATAGTACCTCTGATTTCTATAAGTGTATGCTTATTGAAGTACTTCAGTATGAGATCACTTCCTTTAATAATGTCAATGATGGTACACAAAGTATAATTTTAATCTATAAACTAGAGTTCAAAGACATAAGTTGAAAGAACTACATCCAATAATAAATGACACTTTCAAAGCAAATAAATATTAGTCTCCTTTTATGATATTCTGTAGGTAATATATTTTAATATGAATACATTTTGCCTACCAATACAGCTTGCTATTCTTTAGGAGCATGATGTCAAACTGGAAGTTAACCATCAGTGTCTGCTTTGTTCAAGTTAAGAAATCAACAAGACCATTCTCGAAGTAGAATTCTATGTGCTGTACTCATACCGAGCTTGCATTCCTACTGCTAACTTCACATTGAACAAGCTCTATATTTATATATTTCTAGTCATTATGTCAATATTTTAGCAATTATCTATTAGTCAGTCTAGATAATCAGTTATCAAGAAGTTACCTGATGTCATGTGGAGATGTGTAAAATGACATGATATGAGCTCTCCCATCTCCAGGTAATTAGGAAGAATTTATTCTTAACTGTCAGGGTCAGACGTTTTGTTCTCGTCAGGTCTTTACTTGATTATTTGAGGCCCAACCATATTCAGAGAATTATCTACTTACAAAGTCTACTTATTCAAAAATATCTTCACTGACTTACCAAATAGTGCCATAATTTTGTCAAGGTACTACATAAGGGGGCTGGAGGTATAATACAGAGGGTAAGCATTTGCCTTGAATGAGGCCAACCCGAATTCGATCCCCAGCATCCCATCTAGTTCCCCAAGCACTTCCAGGAGTGATTCCTGAGTGCAGAGCCAGGAGCAACCCCTGAGAACCACCTGTTGTGACCCAAAAAGAAAAAGAAAGTGCTACATAAAATTATTCTTTTCATATTTTTTGTGTGAAGTAGGATGAGCTTTGGTGATTCATGAAAATTGGTACAGACTAATGCCTCTTAACAAACATAAATTTTCCTCCAATAAGAATTTGATAGATCCTGTTAATTTTTTGCGTCTTTTTTTGTTACAACTAGGGAGATGTTACTGCCCTTTAGTGCTAGAAACAAGAGATTCTTTGACATACGCACAATGTGTGGGAGAGACCACCCATAAGATGTCATTCAATTAAAAATGTCAGGAACACACATAATAATTTGCAGTGTTGCTAGTGAATCAGCCAATGAAGATTTGATTTTCAGAGAAAGTCAAGTCATCAGTTTCTTAATCCAGCTGTCCCAGAAGTCATAAGAAACCATGCAAATATGACAAAGAGATACAGATTATGTTACATTGAGCGACAAATGATATTTGGTTTTCAATTTTCTTGCAGGTTATTTTTACAGTCATATACGTATTGCAGTTGACACCAATGAATAAAATATTTGAGGGAACAGAGAGATAGTATAGCAGGTATGCCTTGTATATTGCTTATCTGGTCTCATTCCCCAGCAGCACAGGTGGTATCCTCAACCTACCCATTGTGAAACCCTCAGTGTAGAGTCAGGAATAAGCCCTTAGTACCTCCCAGTGTAGCCCAAACACCACTGTCACTGTCACTGTCATCCCGTTGCTCATTGACTTGTTCAAGCGGTCACCAGTAACGTCTCTCATTGTGAGACTTATTGTTACTGTTTTTTGGCATATCCAATATGCACTGGTAGCTTGCCAGGCTCTGCTATGCAGACTTGATACGCTCAGTAGCTTGCCGGGCTCTCCGAGAGGGGCAGAGGAATTGAATATGGGTCGGCTGTGTGAAAGGCGAACGCCCTACCACTGTGCTATCACTCCAGCCCAGCCCAAACACCAAAATAAATAAATATTTCTCAAGAAGTGTTTACTTCTTGATAATAAAGCATGTGAGAATAAAAGAGCCCAGTAAGCTGAAAACGACAAGTATTACCAATAACTACCCCATAGACTTCTGGCTTTTTCCCTAAGTGATTTTACAGAAATTGTGATGAAGACCAGCAATTGAAGCTTTCAATATTACAGAGATGAACACAGATTAAGAGAACAACTTTGTAAGCATGAATGAGAAGTTGCAAAAATTATATTTTAAAAATGAAACTGCATCTAATATTTTCCCTCCTCTGTTTACAGCAGAAATTAAAGACACATTATGCAAATAAAACATTGTAGAGACAGTCCAAATAATAGGGAGTCTACAGTTCCAGCTAACAACAAGAGATGTTCAGGATGTTATAGTAAATGTTCCTATTTACAGATAACATATGCAATTGACTTTGACTTACTTTAACCTGATTCATATAGAGCAACTGAGGTATATTAACTCAGTTCAGGCAGTTCCAAAGATTAAAAAGAGGATATAGTAGGGAATTATTCAATATTCTCTGTCCTGAATCAAACCTTGTTTTTAGATAACCAGAATTTGAAAAATGAAGTCACTTGAATATGAATTCACTATTTTCATGAGATGTAATCAAATCAGGTAAGTAAATTTCCTATTTGAAATTCTCACTATCTTAAAAAGAACCCCTTTATCTCATTTCATAATTTTATAAATTGTAGGGTAGGTAGATTGCCTTCATGTTTTATTAGTGCTAGGTACTAAAACAAACAAACAAAATGAAGCAAGAATAACAACAACAACAACAACAACAAATGCTAATGAATTCCAGGAACAATGCAGTGAATCTCGGTATGGCAAATGCATAGACCAAGTTCTGAAAGACAATAAACCTAAGTACAAAGTTAATTAAATACTACTCTACAAAGCAGTCCTTATTTTAGAGCTTGTCAAGAATGATATTTTAATAAAATGGTACTGATCCATACACACAAAACCACACACACATGTGCAAAAGGTAATTATGTAAGATTATAGATTGTGACAGTTAATTTGACAGAGGTCATAATTTCATATTGTAAGCATATAAATCATCACATTGCATTCCATGAATTTATGAAATGTTTATTTGGCCATTATAAATAATAATTTATTTGATTATTAATAATAATTAGCAGTCTATTATTATACATAATAATTAATAATATAATTATAATAATCTATTATGATTATAATAATACTTATTATCATTATTATTATAGATTAAAATCCTGCATTTGTTGGTGAGTATGTTTCTACAGGATCATATGACCAATAATATTTTTATTTTTCCTTTTATTGCATTACCCCATTGATGAATTGCAGAACTATGAAAGAATAGATACCATTACTTCAATTCTTAGGACCTGCAGGCATAATTGTCAATATTAAGAAAGACACTGGAGTTGATTCTTTGTAACTAAGATTACATACCCATGTTCAACGGTACTTGTATGGCACGTCTTTAGAGTGTTCAGGAACTAACATAGTCAAATATGTGAGGGTATTTAAAGGGTCATACTGGCACTTCCAAAGGGACGCTTGAATAGTAACTCTGCAGTTTCCTTCCTAAAGAGTAAGCAAATTTGGGGCTGGAGTGATAGCACAGCGGGTAGGGCATTTGCCTTGCATGCAGTCGACCTGGGTTTGATTCCCAGTATCCCATATGGTCCTCCGAGTCCCGCCAGGAGTAATTCCTAAGTGCATGAGCCAGGAGTAACCCCTGTGCAATGCAGGGTGTGACCCAAAAAGTGAAAAAAAAAAGTAAGCAAATTTGGTGCTGCTTAAAGCCCCGTGTGTCTCTTGCATTGATTGCAAATTTGAAAGCAAATATCTTCTCCTAATAAAGTAAAATAACCAGAGAAACTAGAAAACTAAAAGATAATAAATTTTATGACACACTTGGCCACAATGGGTCACTTCTTTGACATTGTCACTTATAAAATTCATTCCATCTTTTTAGAGATTTCTTCTCTAGATCCTTGGGGCATTTAGATCTGCAGTTGGCTTTCTTCTCTTTATTGAGACAGTTTCAAAATCAAATCACGGTTATCTATTTTTTTCTAGGTTACCTTAACACCTGTTTCCCCTTAGTCATCTCCCTGCAAGCAATCTGATAAGAGACTTTATTCCACCAAAATGTGACACTGCTAATATAATTGTTTTCTTTTAAGCACTCACCCCCTCCATTTTTATAAAGGAATGCTTATTTAACAAACTTCTTTTAGCACAGCAAGCCTAAAAGAGATTCATAATATAATAAAAGGCTTAATTGAAGAATCTCAACACTTCTTTGAAACAACAAAACCGATATGCTTATTATCAACATTGGGTATAAATTTTCCTAATTAACTTTAAACAAAGTTTTCTTGGATGTGCCCTACAGGATATGAAATGAATTAAGTGAAATATATCAAGCCTGACAAATGATTTACTTTGAATTGAAGATAGTTTTTAACATTAAAATATTATACAAGCAGTGTTCAATCAATATACAGCCTGGGTAGAGAAATATAATTGAAACTGTGTTAGTAAAAAATAAATACTATCTCAGATAATCATCTGTTTTGTATTGAAAAATTCCCAATAAAAATTTTAAAGAATCTGATATTGCATGCAGTGAGACTTAAAAAGAATTATGATTATTTCTCTGAGTGTTATATGGTGGACAATACATATATACATAATACATCGATTTTATTCTATTTTTGCACTAAGTTTTGAAAGTTGGTAGGAAACCCATCAAAAACTGGAGAGAGGAAATGAACAGAAACTTTCTTAAAGAAAAAGTTCAAAAGGCAAAAGACACATGGAGAAGTGCTTTTCATCACTAATCATCAAGGAGACACAAATCAAAGCAAGAAGGTATTATCATACACTGCAGAGATTGGCACACATCCAAAAGAACAACAGCAACCAGTGTTGGCACAAATGCAGGGGTAAGGGGCTCTTTTTTATTGTGGTGGGAATACCAATCGATTCAGTCTTTTTTGGAAAATAATATGGACATTCCTCAAAACACTAGAAACTGAACTCCCATTTGACTCAGCAATACCACTTCCAGGAAATATAACTTAGGTACCTCCAAACACACAGCAGAAACATCATCTGCACTTATAGGTTCATTGCAGCCCTATTCATAATAGCCGGAATCTGCACACAAACTGAGTTCCCTAGAACAGGTGACTGGATAAAGAAACTATGGTACATCTACACAATGGAATACTACACAGCTGTTAGGAAGAATGAAGTCATAAAATTTGCTTATAAAAGGATAGACACAGAAAATATCATGCTGAATGCCTTCTCCAGATGGAGCCCTGGTGACACTGAGCTTCTACTAACATGGCTCCGGTATGTGGGACTAGGATATCCTCCAAAATGCGTGGGGGCACTGGAACAGGGTGGCACCAGCCTAGTCTCCAGCGCACCCTGATGCCAGAAGTCATGCCCTCAAAACGCCCTCAGTGCCATTTTGCCACAACTGTTAGCAGTAAGAATCCGGACCAGCGGCATTGCAGCTGGAGAATGCTCCAGACCCCAGACCGAGCCAACAACACCGGGTGCCAGGTGGAGAAGGTACAGCCAGCACCAGTGCACATGTTCCACCACCAAGAACCCCAGCAGACTCCACTCTCCCTCTCCCCCTCTGCCTGTGTGGCAGATAATTTTCAATTTACTCTCTCCTTACTTTGATTACATTCAAATTTTGTTGATAACAAAGAGCATATGATGTTGCACGGTCGTGCGTGAAGGTGGCTGCCGAGTTTTGGGATTATGGTATTAAGTCCAGAGGTATTTCTGCCAGCAGCTGCTATATTCTGAGATTGTTTTTTTCTCCAGATGGAGACCCGGTGACACTGAGCTTCTACTAACATGGCTCTGATATGCAGGACTGGGATATCTCTCCAAACCTTTTCTGATACATGAAAAAAAAAAAAGAGCTAAGGAACAGCTCTGCCACCACTGAGCAGCCATTATTCCAGAGGCACAGAAACCTAGCCGCTTCTGGCAGCTACACTCCTGGACTTTGAATTAAACTACAGACCCGTGCAGCACTGGGAGGGGGAGGGTTTTTTCCCTTTGGCCTTTTCCCCTTTTGGCAGCATGGTGACTGCCACCATTTAGAGCTAATTGGACAGAGGTAGGAGCTTGCAGTGATGGGATGCATGGGGAATCTGGAGATGTGGGGCGGGGGCAGAACTGTCCCTGCTTCCTGCCCAAATGAGACCCCAAGTGACTGCCCACGAACAGCTCCCCTGCTCCTCAGCAGTCATTATCCCAGAGGCACACAAACCAATCTCGAAATGCAGCAGCTGCTGGCAGAAATAAAACTTGATCAATTCTTCACTGTCACTGTCATCCCATTGCTCATCGATTTGTTCTAGCTGGCACCAGTAACGTCTCTCATTGAGAGACTTATTGTTACTGTTTTTGGCATATCCAATACGCTTGGGTAGCTTGCCAGATTCTGCCTTGTGGTCTCGATACTCTCGGTAGCTTGCCGGGCTCTCCGAGAGGGGCGGAGGAATCGAACTCAGGTTGGCCACGTGAAAGGCGAATGCCCATCTGCTGTGCTATAGTTCCAGCCCATAAATTCTTAGAAAAAAATTAACTACCCCATATTCAGATATAAGAATTTTTCTCATAAAAATTTTAATACTTATTCATTTTAATATTGAAGTTTTGTTATTTAATCCATTTCAACTCTAAGCATTATATCAACAGTTGTGGCTTTTATCTAGATTAAAATATCACTGTATCATTGTATCACTGTCATCCCATTGCTCAACAATTTGCTCAACCGGGCCGTATAACGTCCATTCGTCCATTCATCCTAGCCCTGAGATATGGAACTTTAAACAAATTCAAAGATTATAAAAAGGATAATCTACATATTATGGAAAGGATTATCTTATTTTGAGAAAGCAGTAACAGAGAGACCTAATTTAATTTAGTATTTTGTTTTTTTAGATCCTGGAGGGAAAGTTTAACTTCAAGACAGTTTGTTTTCCAAAGGGGGTAATTATAGTGACCTGGGGGTGCTGGAACAATCCAGGGTTGGGGACTTTTATAGCTCTTGATATATTTGGAGATATCAAAATAATTATGGTCGCATTCACAGCTGCACGACATCTAATAGCCTAGTTCTACCTCTCGGAGAACCTGGCAAGCTACCAAGAGTTTCCTGCCCGCATAGGAGAGCCTGGCAAGCTCCCCTTGGTGTATTCAAATGCCAAATTACAGTAACAATTATGGATCTCATTCCCCTGACCCTGAAGAGCCTCTAATGCAGCACTGTTGAAAAGGACGAGTAAAGATAGGCTGCTAAATGTCAGATTAAAATATATATTTTAAAATTGGTTAATTTCTAATTTCTAGTTAGACTTACATTTCAAAGATATGAGTTCACCTAATAATTGTAATGATTAATTTAATTACACATTCCTTAAGTATTTGATGTTTTTTGAGTTTTTTAAAATTTGTACCAAAAGTTGTATTTTGTAGTTATCTGTAAAGAGAATGTTTGTCAATTTCAGCTCATGGTTATAAAATATATAGCCTTAACAGAATATAAGTAAAATCTTATATTGTCTGTCCCATATAGTTCTAAAATGGTTATAAAATATATAGCCTTAACAAAATATAAGTAAAATCTTATATTGTCTGTCCCATATAGTTCTAATAGTTCTCATATTAATCTTTAATGAGACAAAGTTGAAGTTAGTGGGTCAGCAAAAAATATGTGTTTTGGAAAAATCAAAGATTTACAATTTGAAGCACATAGATTTCAGTAGAAATTAAAAACATGTTATAAGGAGGGACTAGATCAGAGTTTGTTATAAAGAAAAAGTAAAGGTAAGGTCATAGGAAATGAAGTAATTGACAAGTAAAAGCAAAACAAAGTAAAATGGACAGGTGAAAGAATCACCACGTAGAAGCAAATAAAAGACCTCTTTCTCAGTGCTTTCAAACTTGATATTCTTGTTCTTGTGGAATTCCTGGAATAGCTGCACTCAGGTGAGTCTAAGGCTACATCTAGTTTAAAAAGTTAAAAATAGTGGCTTTTTGTATGGTAGGTTACTCTGGCGATATTTTAATTAATGCAGTAATGTCAACTTTTTACATAGCTACTCATATAGCTGTTAGTACATCAGGAACAAATAAAAAAAAGCATTAAGGAAAAGAGAACGCTTGAAAAAAATTGAAATGTAAATAGATCTAACAAGTACATGCTGTAAAACATTCTACTCAACAGTAATAGAATACATATGTGCAATGTGTCCATGGAACAGTTTCCAAGATAGGCTGTATATTATGGTATAATGGAAGACTGAAAAGAAACATATTTAATGGTTTGAAATAAAATAAAATATGTTATCTGCCCATAATTGAATTAAATTGTAACTTACAATTAGAAAATAATTTAGAATATCTTCAAATATGTGGAAATTAACCCACACACTTAACTAATATATCAACAGTCACTGGGTACATTTAAAAATAGCAAGAGAAATAAACAAAAACATAAATCCATGAAGTAGATATAGCAATATTTAAAGAAAAATTTAAGGTAAAGCAATGCCTATAGTATGAAATACTATATCAAATAAATAATCTAATATTTGTCTTAAAAATAGAGATGAACAGATTAACAAATATGAGGAATAGGAAAGGAAAATATAATTTAAAATATAAATAAATAATAAATATAAAGAACAAAAAACAAATAAAACAAAAATTTATCTTTTAAAAATGAGTAAGAGAATTAGTAAATTTCTTCTAAGTGAAAGAAAACTATAACTTAATCCCAGTAACCATCACTGTCACTCACTGGCAGTTTTCTCTCCCATTACCTACATTGCTCATTGATTTGCTCAAGCGGGCACCAGTAATGTCTCCATTGTCAGACTTGTTGTTACTGTTTTTGGCATATCGAATCTGCCACGGGTAGCTTGCCAGACTCTGCCATGCAGATGGGATACTCTCGATATCTTGTCACACTCTCCGAGAGGGGCAGAAAAGCCAAACCCAGGTCGGCTGCCTGCAAGACAAACGCCCTACTCTCTGTGTTATCGCTCCAGCTCCCCCCAGTAACCAGTAGAAAAGAAAACAATAAACATCAACTAAATAAAAGCAACTTTAAAGAGAAAATGAACAATTATATACGAAGATATTAGCAACATGAAATATTTTATTTAATTCTGTTTCAAGCCAAAGAATAAAACAAATAAGGTTACCAAAATTCATTTAAGAAGGATTTAATAACTAGTTATCAAAGAAAACTGCAGGTCCATAACTGCACTTTTGAATTGTACCAAATATTTCAAAAATTAATATAAAATCCTCACAAAATCTTACATAAGGACAAGAAGTAGCATTTTTAAAAAATTTTTTATTCAATCACCATGTGGAAAGTTACAAAGTTCTCAGGCTAATGTCTCAGTTATACAATATTCAAACACCCATCCCTTCACCAGTGCCCATATTCCATCACCAAAAACCCCAGTATACCCCCCGCCCCAGCCCGCCCACCCCCAACTGTATAACTGATAAATTTCACTTCATTTTCTCTTTACCTTGATTATGTTCCATATTTCAACACAAAACTCACTATTGTTGTTGGAGTTTCCCCCCCAAGAAAGACAGCTCTACTACCAAGGAAGCATTTGATAATTAGTTTTCCATTAAAAGATTGTATGTTTTCAGTTTTTAGAATAAAACTGGGACTCGGAGTTGTCCCAGTCCCGCATCCCGGAGCCGTGTTAGTTGCTCCTTAGTGTCGCCGGGGCTCCATCTGGAGAGGGTGTGGTGGCTGCACCTCCTCCGTCTGGATCCCCAGTGTTGCTGGCCCGGACTCGGGTTCGGAGCATTCTCCGGCCGCGTTGCTCACCAGAACACCCAGCTTCAAGAAGTAGCATTTTTAATCTTCACCTCTCCCTGCCTCCCCCCCACCATTTGTGTACCTCCTAAGCAATTCTCAAGGGTCCTGAGTGTCATTCCTGTCATTGGTCACCCCACAGGACCTGAAATTGCAAAACTTTACAGTGCCATCAGGGACCCCCAGGATCAACAGCAATGAGAATTCAACAATGCTGTTCAAGCCATGTGGCTCTAGTGTTCCAGCTGTCTCTATATGTGCAACTCATAGGGTCCTAGTACAGAAGTTATTTGAGAGCTCAGAGGCAGGAGAAAGTTCAGAGACCACCAGGAGTGACCACAAAACAAAGCCAAATAAACACAAAATCTCAATTACATGCTGAACGGCAGAGGTGCCCACTTGTTTCTGTCAGAGGTGGTCTTCTTCCCACTCCGAGCTTTGGGGAGCCCGTTCTTTTCTTTACCAGTAAAGGCAGAACCATCTCTCCTGGAGAATTATACCTGCTTGTATCCTATCTTTTCTCACTTTCTCCTCTCCTTTGGAGAGGCAGTTTTCTCTCCCATTACCTACGTTTGCAGAAACAGGAATATTGTGATTCTCAAATTTCAGATAGTTACAATGCACTTACATTGCTTGCCTAAAGCCTAAGTATTAACACTATGAGAAATTATGTTATATTAATACAATAAAAATAATAACAATAAGAAAATAATGAAAAATAAAAATTGTAAAGCAAATGTTATGATTTGGTAGCCCTGTTCAATTTTTCAAAACTACCTGATCATGCCTCAGTACCCCATTTGTTACATGAATTTCTCAGTACTAAAAGCCTCTAACTTAGGAGATGTTTTCAGAGTTGTATGATCCCAATTCGTTTAATACTAAGCACTCATCGTAAGCATACTTTAAGTAAGCATCACATTCTATATCTTGTATTTAAATTCCAGTGTAAAGTTAAATTTAAATTCTTTTTTTATTTTTTTGCTTTTTGGGTCACACCTGATGATGCACAGGAGTTAATACTGGCTCTACACTCAGGAACCACTCCTTGTGGTGCTTAGGGGACCATATGGGATGCTGGGAATCGAACCCTGGTTGGCTGTGTGCAAGGCAAACGCCCTACCCACTGTGTTATCACTCCAGCCCCATAAATTCTTATATTCATGTACTACCCTACCTTTTGTTCTTATTTGTCTGTAAAACATTTTGGGTGTTTCCAAATCTCTTTTAATTTTTGCATAATCAAAAAATTATAGATGCAGCTCAATACTTTGGGTTAATTAAACATCATGAGTTTGGAACACTATTCATCCAATTTTTCATGTTATAATTTGACAACTTGCTATATGTTCTTTTTATTTTTAATTGCATAATTCATATTAAATGTTTATCCAAGTTGAAGAGGAAAAGAATCTGAATCCAATCTGTCCAGATCTTTTTTATAGTTTTATTTTTTAATTTTAAATTATTCAATAAAATAGACTAATAAAACTCATTTTAAAAGATCAAAAAATCATTATTTGAGGTTAAGCAAGTGAAAATTGATTTTTCTGTCATATAGCCAAAAGATAGCCACTCATTTCCTATGATAAATTTAATTTTCATCATACACCAATACAACTTCTTTTACAATTTCATTTATTTTATACTCTGGAGTATTACAGAACTCAATAAGTAATGTGAAACCGATTCATAAACACATCATTGTTTTCAAATAATGTTTGGTTGTGATATCCGCCAAAACATAGTTCATTTGTGGATCTCGAATTAACATTTATGCATCAACTTTTTCTAAGGTTATTATGGACATGTAATAAGCTTAGAAAGAAGTTTTTATATATAGTCCTTAATATTGCTATTAGAGATCACAAATTGCTTGTAAAGAAATCTCTGCCAGATGTTTTGTGTATGAGGTGGGAAATGGGACCTTAAAAGCTCTTTCTCACTGTTCTCCTTATTTTCTCTACTCTAACAGCAATTAAGAAAGTGGCAGCTGTGTTCACTTATTGCCTCAATGTGCCAGAATTAACTGAACAGAGATCATAATGCCCTTCCTATTACCTCTTTATGAAACATGCAACTGAATCTGAAAGAGAGCAAGGGAATTTCTATCTACAACAGCACCTTTCCTATAATTGGATAAATCGAAAGAATCAATAGCGACCAAAACTGATTAAGGATATTAATAACTGAGAATACTGTTCCCTCTATGACAAAGGAGACAGAGTGGAGTGCAGAGTAGTGGGCTCTCTAATTAAAAATTGCAACAACAGAAATTGTGTAGGCTTGCTGTCTGGTTGGAAGGGATTTTAATATACAAACAGTGACTGCATGTGTTTGACATGCATGGTGACAGTTTGAAAGGCTTTTTACATTCACTACAATTTCATTAAAATCGAGCATGTAAAACTAGACATTCTATTACCAGATCATAAAACCAATATATCCTTGGTTGTTTCTTGAAACAGAGATTTTTCACAAATTTGCAACTCTAAGAATGTAACCTTGGGAAAAGTTCTGAGGGGCAATCAAAAGTCAACACCAAAATGTGCTCCGGTAGAAGATTTTTAACTTGAAGATTTTGCTCTGTTATTCATAAAATATTATTCAAAGTAAATAAATGACTCCAGATTCGCAAAAGGAGTCAGAACTATAGTTTGTACTGAATAATTGTCATATACCAATAATACTCTACTAAAATTAGTTTACTTAATATTAGCTTATAGAATGTAACATTTTGAATGTACTTTCAAAGGAGAAAGGTCCTCAAACTATAAGTAACAAGAATAAATTTAAAATAAGTTAGTTTCTGAATTTATATCGGATTTGGTTCCATCTTTCATTTAGTTTAACTAATTTCACCTCTGCATTCAATCCATCCTGGTTTACTGACTCTTATTTCATTCAATCAACATCATAGTGTTTCCCTTAACTTAGGTAGTGTATCTATGTATATTCATCTTTAAAAGTTTATATTTGGAAAGATTTCAATTTAACAAATTGACTTCAAATAACTATTTCTTTTTTTTTAATTCTTTTCAATCACTCCATTTAGTCGTAGTTTTATTTAAATTGGAATGAAGTCACATACAAGATAGAAACCTAAAATGAGAATCTTGATTTTGCTTTCAACATTTGTTATCATGGCATGGTAAGTTGTTTGCATAGTAACTATAGATATATAGTATAGACTGGAACTAGTATTTTTACGTGTTAGTGATTATTGATAAAGATGTGTCATAATAATGCTAACTATATCAACCACTTATTAGCATACTTTAGGCAATGCAATCCTAGTTGAACAGACATATTAGCAGAGCAATTTAAATTTTCCTGAATTCCTGAAAGAAGTTACTCTCATAGATTTCACAGCAAATATTGACTAGATATTCATATTGATCTAGGGATGGAGGAAGTTACAATATTGCATGGACAGAAATAATAGTTAATAAATCTACCAAAGCAGGAAAATACTTATAAGAGCAGAAATCTAGGTCATTAAATTTGAATTAGTAAAATAAATAAAACCATTTTTCAATCTGAAAATCAGTAAAGATGACTAAGTACATGAGAAAACTAGAGATCTCTACCAGAGCATTACCAAAAAGTGACTGTTCAGAGGCACAGTGTAGATATTCAGACAATGTTTAAAGCTATTTCTGTGTCCATAGGCCTTGATCTTTGACAGTCTTTGACAGAGATACACTAATGTTTAAGAAATTTGTGGTCTTGAGAATCGTCCATATTGTTTTCCAGAAGGGCTGAACCAGTCGGCATTCCCACGAGCAGTGAAAGAGAGTCCCTTTCTCCCCACATCCACACCAACACCGGTTGCTTTTGTTCTTTTGGGTGTGGGTCAGTCCTTGTGGTGTGAAATGGTATCTCATTGTTGTTTTAATCTGCATCTCCCTGATGATTAGTGACATAGAGCATTTTCTCATGTGTCTTTTAGCCATTTGAATTTCTTCTTTGAGAAAATTTCTGTTCATTTTTATTCCCCATTTTTTTTTTATGGGTTTGGGAGTTTTCTTCTTGTAGAGTTCAACCAGTGCCTTGTGCATCCTTGATATCAATTGAGCTCCCATTTGATGCAGCAACACCACTCCTGGGAATATATCCTGGAGAGGCTAAAAGGTATAGTAGAAATGACATCTGCATTTCTATGTTCATTGCAGCACTGTTTACAATAGCAAAAATCTGGAAGAAACCAAAGTGCCCAAAAACAGATAACTGGTTAAAGAAACTTTGGTACATCTACACAATGGGATACTATGCAGCTGTTAGAAAAGATGAAGTAATAAAATTTGTGTATAAGTGGATCTACATGGAAAGTATCATGTTAAGTGAAATGAGTCAGAAGGAGAGGGACAGACATAGAATGATTGCACTCATCTGTGGAATATAAAATAACATAGTGGGAGATTAACTCCTAAGAGTTGTAGAGATAAAGATTAGGAGGTCTGCCCCACAGCTTGGAAAATTGACCTCACATGTTAGGGGAAAAGGCATCTCAGATAGATAAAGGAACACCAAGTAGAGGATGTTGGGAGGACCCAGTCAGGTTGTAAGATTCGAGCTGAAAGTAGACTATAGACCAAACATGATGGTCACTCAATACCTCTATTGCAAACTACAACACCCAAAAGGAGAGAGAACAAAGGGAAATGCCCTGCTACAGAGTCAGGGTGGAGTGGTGGGGGATGGGGTGGGGGTGGTGGGAGTGATACTGGGGTCATTGGTGGAGGTGAATGGGCACTGGTGGAGGGATGGGTAAACAATCACTGTATGAGTGAAATGCAAACACAAAAGTTCATAAGTTTGTAACTGTACATCACAGTGATTCTCTAATAAAAAAAATTAAAAAAAAGAAATTTGTGGTCTTTACTAAGTTTAGCATGATAGAAATGTGTGTAATGATTCCTGGGATAGGAATGAGAATAAGTTATAATGATATAGAATGTTTCTCAGCCGAGGGCTATAGCAACCTGGGAGACCACAGGATATTCCAAAGGAGATACAGATAAAATTTTGTAAATGGCAGTCACAGCATGAAAAATAAGGTTTTAACCAGTATGAAAATGGGGCCACAGAAAGAAAACAAGTTTCAAAAATTGGATACAGTCGGAAATTGATGGAGACATACAGAATTGTTTAAAAATCACTTGTGAAAAGAGAAAGGTGACATCACAATGTTTAATATTGCATTCTTTCATTTATGAATGAATTAAATAATTAATGCTTATGAGGGGACACAAGAAACAGGGGCCGGAGTGATAGTACATTGGATAGAGAGTTTGCCTTGCACACGGCCGACCTGGGTTCGATCTCCAGCATCCCATATTCTACTCAGAGCATTTCTAGGAGTGACTCCTGAGTGCAGAGTCAGAAGTAAGCCCTGACCATCAATGGGTCTAACCCAAAAAGCAATAAATAAATAAATAAAAGAAACACTACAGTCTTACTTACTTTTCCAACTTCAGCAATCATTATTAGTTAATCAAACCTTAATATCCATCAAGAACATTTGTCAACTTAGAGTAACTTAGAATACTGGTGTTTGTTCAACATAGTCCAAAAGATGTAGAAACCAATTTACCAGATTTAATTTCCAGATAATAATAAACATAGAAAATTGTGAAAAAAAAGTTTTATTAGTGGTTGTTAGGGCAGAAACAACAATTAACAGTGTTAACAGAATAACAGATCTGAGACCAAGGCTTGTCTATGGCAGCAATGAATGGTCTGGTCATTCCTAGAGTTTAGATAACAAGAGTGTTGATATTTCTACTTTGATGTGTAGAGCATGGTAGAGGCTTCTTCTTTTCTGGTACCCTACAATTTTAAAAAGAGAGAGCGATAGCACAGTGAGTACGGCATTTGCCTTGCACACAGCTGACCCGGGTTGAATTCTTCCATCCCTCTTGGAGAGCCAGGCAAGCTACGGAGACTATCCCGCCCGCACAGCAGAGTGTGGCAAGCTACCTGTGGCGCATTCGATATGCCAAAAACAGTAACAGTGAGTCTCACTTCGTTTTCCTGGAGCGAGAAGATGCCATTGGGCTACACTAGCAGGTGACAGGGATGAATGGAGATGTTACTGGTGCCCGCTCAGGCAAATCAATGAACAATGGGACAACAGTGCTACTTTTAACGTGCAACTCATGTAATAAGTATCTATCTATCTAGATATGAATAATTATGTCCTCCCTCTTCCTTTAAATTTACTTTCCTCTGCCAAAATCATTACCTAGGTTTTACATTTTCTAGTGTTTGTCTATGTTTGGGCAGCGTCTATTTTCCCCAAAGGTTTTTATCTTATTAGTCTTGATGCCAATTTTCCAAGGATGCTCTGGAATTCTATAGATGTTGATTCTATAACAACTCATATTTCTCATATAGGTTTTAAATCTATATTTGGCTTACTTATCTGTCTGCCATAAGATCCTTAAGCATAAAACATATTTATGCCAGACTGATTAATTATAATTGTGATACCAATAAATATAACAAATGAAAGAACAATTAGAGAGGAGATGTAAGGAGGAGGCAGCAATGATCCAAATGATATCTCGTATATTAATAGACACCGGAATTCTTGACTCCTGCCAATTTTCCACACATATACTATCTGATTTTTCTTTCTCTTGAAATGGTTCCAGCATCAAATCAGTTGCTCAGATCTAGACTTTTGTCACAGGCATTTGCCTTTTTCCTTCTTGCTTGCTGAAAGCTTTTGCAACTCACTCTTCCCTTTCGTCTTGCCTCAGCCCTAGGAAAGTTATTAGGAAATATCTGGTACTCTCTCCTTTGGGACAGGTAGAAGATGATGCGGCATGAAGATTATCACTCTAGTGTCACAACTATCCAGAGTTCAGCCCACGGCCAATATCATTAGAAAATGTGTGTACTTGCTTGTTTTGTTCTTTTTTCCAAAATTTTAATAATTTACCTTAATGAATATTAATAAATTATATACATTTTAGGACTTCAGCCCCACTCCTCTTCTATTTGATCATCTTCACTGCACCTAATCTCAAAATGTCTGGAGTCATTCACACTATCACACTGATCCCTTTCACGCTTTTCTCACACCCCTTCTTTCTTAAACCCCTCTACTAACCAAAGTGTTATTTTTGTTATTATTGTTCATTATCTAATATAATTGTGAATATATACGACATGCTACACCACTCTATTTTTGTTTTCTACTTAGATTAAGATAAAACATTTAGTTCCATTCACAGTATTGAAGATAACATTTCTTGAGAAGTAGACAAGTATTTTTCTATTAAATATATACACAGTGTCTTCTTTCTCCAGTCATACCAGGTGAGTATTTAGGTTGTTTTGTGGCT